>NC_092877.1:67581937-68781937 GCF_028372415.1 Notamacropus eugenii
AGTGTTCTTGCACAATTGCCCTTTATGCTAGAATAAATAAATCATACAGAAGTTATAGGAAAGGCTAGTTCTTGTACAGGCTGGACTAGAAGACTTGAGCTTCCTCCTAACTTGTATTCTGTGATTTGTGCCTGTCACTGCCACATTCCTACAAAAAGTTCTTGACGATACTCACAGGTTCCACTTCTCAGTTGTCCCTTATATTTCAATTCTTACAATCTGATTTCCACTCCTGCCACTCAAGGCTTTCCACTCAGAGGTTATCACTAATTTCTTTACATAGCACTAAGAACAGCGCCTGGCATATAGTAAATGCTTAATAAATGTTTAATCAAGACCTAAATTTGACTTGCGTTCCTCTGTCTTCATTCTTGATGTCTCTGTAATGTTGTTTGTTAACCTTAACCACTTCCTTCTCCTGGATAGTCTTTCTTTTGGTTTCCTTCATGCTGTTTTCGCCTAATTCTGTCTGACCATTCTTTCTCAGTTCCTTCTGCTGTATAGACATCTATTTCCCAATCTTCCACAGCCTGTGTTAGGCCCCCTTCTCTCCCTAATGGTTCCCTTAAATAATCTCATGATCCTGTGGGATGTTATCCAAGTCACCTCTCACCGGGGTTCTTGTCTCACATCATCTGAATTTCTCCACCGTGGATGGCTCATTGACTTCTCAAACTCAACATTTCTAAAAACAATTCATCTTCCCTCTTATGTTCACTATATCTCCAAATTTCCCTGTTTCTGAGCTCCACCATCATCTGTCAGATTCAAAATAGTGACATACCTTTATAGTACTTTAAGGTTTGCAGGCAGCCAATAAACCTTTATTAATGTCACCTTACATGCCATTCACTATACAAAACAATCCTCACAAAAACCCTATGAAGTAATGCAAGGATCTTCTCGGGGGCAGGGGCAGTTTGAGTTTTTTTAGCCTGAATCTGTGATTTCATCCACATTTGGAGCTCCCAGTAAGGAAACTTACCCTATTTATCAATAGGGTAATTACAGTGAGGTAATTCTTTCCAAGCTTTTTTAAATTCCTGGAATATTGAGGTGGTAAGTTTTATAGAATCACTTCTAGTCTCAAATTTCTCTAATCAGCCACAGCTAGAAAATTAGTTTCTCTAGATATAGGTCTCATCCATGTTGTTATTCCCTTGTTCAGAAAAAATAGAACAAACTTCAACAGCTCCTTATTAGATCTAGAGTTAAATGCAAACTCCAAATTCTGTCTCTTGCCAGTATCATTCATGTGCTGTTTCAGCTAAATTTGGCAACTCCATTTCCACTATTGAGTTTTGTACACGTAAGACATGTAATGAATGGAGGAGATTGTTCGGGAGATGCTAGGTGGCAAAGGGGAAGGAGCTCCTGGAAAGGTCACTTATAGGAGATAAGATTTGAGATAAGTGATGTATGAAGTCAGGAAAGAAAGATGAGGATGAAGGGCATTCCAGGCCTGGATTCAACCAGAGAAAAGGCAGGGATAATGGAGTGTTGGATGGAGAAACAGCTCAGAAGGTCAGTAATGCTGGCTTGAAGGATACAAGAGGAAGGCCAATTAGCAGACATTTACTATAGTATAGTTCACGCTCACAAATGGTGATGAGGGCCTGCACCAATATGGCAGTTGCATCATGGGAGAGATGAGGGACATAGACAATGTGAAGATAGAAATGACAAAATTTGGCAAGAGATTAGATAGGGCAGGGGAGGGGTGGTGGTGGTGAGTGCAAGTGAAGAGTCACGGGTGATACACCAAAGTAGCCAGCCTGGTTGACCAGGAGGATGGTGAGGTCCTCTACAGTAATAGGGAACCTCAGAAGAGGGGAGGAGTTTGCAAGGAAAGAAATGAGTTGTACATTGCAGACGTCTTCAGGACAACCAATTAGAGGTGTCTAATAGACAGTTGGGAGACTTGGAGGTGAAGACAGGTTAGGGCTGGTAAATAGAGGCAAGGGGGAAAAAGAAAGGGAATCAGCATTTTTCAACACCTACTAAGTGACATGTACTTGCTAAGCACTGTATAAATATTGTCTATCCCCAAAACCATACTGGTTTTGCACATACTGTTTTCATTCCCTGTTCCGTAAGAAAAATGAGGCAAAAAGGTTAAGTGACTAGCCCTGGTCCATAAAGCTGTTGTGTCTTGACTTCAGTTCCAGCCCTCTCTCCACCACTCCATTAGCTGCCTAGCATCTCATAGAGATGAACTGAATTAAACCAGCATCAGTTTCAGAGGATATATTCTAGTCTTAGCCTGCAGTTCTGAGAGCTATACCTGACTGGGCCAGTCATTCATTATTATTCTAGTTCCTGGTAGGACTCAATCAACAAGTGTTTATTATGTTCCTACTATGTGTTAGTCTAGACACTGAGGATACAAAAGTAAATTCCTTACTCTCAAGAAGTTTCATGATACCAGGTATCAAGATCATGAAAGAAAATAGGGTCAGTCTCCTAAACCAGCAAGTGGTCTGCCTGCTTTACTCTCCAGCCACCTCTCTTAAAAGCCATATCAAGCTGTGTTCTCTTCCTTGGGTCACCATTGCTAAGTAAGAGAGAATGCTCAGCTATAGATGGCAAGACATTTGCAAGCTGCTGGCTCCTTAGAGAGCAGCTTGTAGTTGCACTAATGAGTCATAGAACTCTTGTGGAAAGGGGGAGCAGTAGACAGGATTAAGGCTAATAGGTGGAAGTTACAGTGAGGCTGAATTGAGATTGAAATAATATGAAACTTCAAAGAATTTACACTGTTCCAAAAAACCTTTGGAGATAAAGGATTCTCACTAGACATATCCAAGAAGCCTGATAGCCACCTGCTACAGTACTCTTCCAGAATGAAGGACAAATAGAAATGGACTAGATATCTCCCTGGGGGTCACTTCTGCCTCTGAGAATGTTTTAAAAAAACTAAAATAAAAGCAAACCATTTACCTTTGTTTATCTAAACAAAAATGTCCCTTACCCAGTCATCTCCCTTCTACCAGAACCTGGACTCTGATAAATGAACTTTCAACTCCTGTTGCCCCAAACTAGCCATTTCCAAACCATTATGGGTTCATTCCCCTTCCAGCTCCTCTTTCTGGGTTGCCTTTATTAGAATAATAAAGTTCCTTGATTGCTTGTATTGGTGTCTCTAGTGTTTTTAGCAAAGTGCCTGACACACAGTAGGCATTTCTATTCTTTCATCATAATAACACCAGGGCAGCAAGGTGGCATGATGGATAGTGTGCTGGGCCTAGAGTCAGGAAAATGGGAGTTCAGCTCTGACCTCCTGCACATACTAGATGTGAGATCCTGGGCCAGCCCTTAGATTCCGTTTGTTTCACTTGCCTTGAGGGTAAAATGGGATTCATGATAGCACCTAACTTGTAGGGTGGTTGTGAGAATCCAATGAAATAATTGGAAAGTGCTTGGCACATAGTAAGTGCTATATAAATGTTAGCTATTATTATTATTCATGAAAGATATCAGTCCCAAGATATTGTTGTAAGACTATAACTGTCTGTTTTGCTGAAGAAACACTGCTATTAAGAAAAAGGCAAGGTTAAGAAAAAGACTGAACTGAGCTGCCCACTCTGATTTTTCCTGGTTCTGGAAACACTGTACATCTATCATAGGAAACATCAGGATAAGGATAGGCTAGAAATCCTGGAGACCTAGGATCTAGTCTCAGTTCTGCCACAACTAGCTCAGTGACCTTAAACCAATCACTTCACCTCCATTTTTTCATCTGTAAAATGAGAGGAATGGGTATGTCATCTCTCAAATATCTTCCAATTCTGAGATTCTATAATTCTATTCAAAACCAAGACACCAAAATGTCCAAAGCAGTAATTTTCTGTTTCTTGTCAATGTGGTTCTGGGACAGATAATCAGGTCCTTGTATAAAATTGGTCATTTGACTCTGTTACGTTACTGAAAAACTTTCCAAGGCTGGGATTACTTTGTCATAAAGTCTGTTTCTCAAAGGTGCTTGTTCAAATTAGATTGGGTATACTATCCCTCTGTTCTGCCATCCCAAGCATCTATCTCCATCAGAACAAGACCAGTCTTTCCTTTGGGGTTTGTGAAAGGAGAAAGATGGGTGAGACATCTAAATGATACATACCCTATGTACCCTAAAAGATTCATGAACCAATGACTAAATTATCCATTTGGATTTCAAATCCCAAATCTTGTGGTTCACTCTCCCAATGTTAATGGCACTACATCTAGAATCTAGAATGGAAAAAAAAATATCAAAAAGGCCAGGGCAATGAGGTTCATTTCTTGAGGCTTATCAGACCTCAGAAGGGAAGCAGGACTTGAGGCCTTTCGCCTTAGGCACAGTCTCTCAAGAAAAACCAGAAAGAATGATGGAGCTCCAAGGAACAGGCATCTTTTAAGTGCTTACTCTGTGCCAGACACTGCCAAATGGTTTACAGATGTTCATCTTTTGCTTTTTGAGAGGACAATTGACATCCCAGGGAGATGTCTTGATGTTTGCATGAATTGGCTTTAAGTGAGGCGGAGTTGCACAAAGTTGTCAGTCTCGCTCTCTCTTCTAGAGTCATTGAAATCCAGTGGCCGGACAAAAGTCCAGATGACTGACAATGTCCCAGGATGCAGTGGATGACCTTGGTGCCTTTGATGTCTGACCACGCTCTAAGTATTTCATAGTACCTGATTCAGTAGCCTTCATGGCCTTTGAAACAAAGTGTTCTCATCCACCCTTTCCAATGAAGAAGTCCTCCCATGCTTGGGGTAGACATCCCCCTAATTAACCTGTCAGTTACCCTCTATCTCAATTAACTTAGTTTTACCTGGGGGTGGCCACTGTTCATGCTACAGCTTCTTGGAGCCACAGGTGAGAGTTGAGTGACAGGTGGACACCAAAGGTAGATAATCTCATCTGATCCTCACAACAACCCTGGGAGATAGCTATTGTTATGATCCCCATTTTACATTTGAGGAAACTGGAGTAGACAGGGGTGAAGCAACTTGACCAAAGTCACACAGCTGCTAAGTGTTTGAGGCCAGATTTGAACTCAGGTCTTCCTGATTCTATGTCCAGGGCCCTATGCACTGTACCACCCAGCTACAACATTAAAAGAATGTGTAGCGGGGAGCAGGAGGGTGTGAGTATATGTGTGTGTGTGTGTGTGTGTGTGTGTGTGCAAATACACACATAAAAATGTGTCTCTGTATATACATACTTGTATGCACACATTACACATACATAAACATATTCTACATGTGTGTCTATACACATGCATATGTGTGTACATACATATGTACACACATGCATGCATGCATATTCTCTCTGTAAAATGAGCTGCAGAAGGAAATGGTAAATTCCTCTAGTATCTTTGCCAAGAAAATCCCAAATGAGGTCAAAAAGAGTCAGACACAAGCGATGGAAACAACTGATTGAATGTATTCTCTGTGTGTTTTTCAACAAAGTTATGAGATACCACAGTTCACAAATGAAAACCAGTAGACGAAATGATGATTTCATGAACCCAAAGAACTAGTTCATAGTACTTTGGCAGGTGCTTTACAATTGATTTACCTCAGGGATGAATGACGTACAACTATGTCTTGGTCAATGGCATAATTTTCAAGTGCTTGATACTTTGATGAGTCTATGAATTCACTGATGTGAAATACTCCCCAATAGGGCTGATCAGCAAAGCCACTTGCTCTGCCTAGCCACTAATTTGTTGTCTTCCTTCAGTAAATTAATCCCATAGGGCCCACCCAACTGCTGAGGGACCTTGTTCTCATTCTCTTAACCTTATGTGGACATGCAACTCATGTAACCTTTCAAGTACATCAATAGGTTGGTTGGTTGATCAATCTGTCTACCTATATTACATACGGACATATATGGACCCATACACCCATATATACACACATTATCCTAGAGGTACTATACAATGGTTTAAATGGGTTATTTGCTAAAATTGAGAGAAAAAAATTAAAAGGTTCTCCTAGATGCAAACCCTAAATGAATTGAGCAAGTCCCTCTGGATGTATTTAATAAAATACTGGGAAGTCATTGAGATATTAGGTAAGCCAGAGAGTAGGACTATTGAGAATATCCATACTGGATCCAGATTGCATTTTCCTGTTTATCTGACTCTGGCATACTCAGACCAGATCAGTGATTTTCAAGGAGAATCATCTTAATTCATATCTAGGCAACTGTTCCAAAAAGAGTGAATAAATACCTATTTTTGATGAAGGACTGACTCAATCCAAGGACACTATTCAAAAATAAGGAGCAGGGGTGGAGAGAAAGGTCAAAGTCAACAAACGTTTAAGTGCCTACTATGTACCAGGCATTGTGCTAAATGTTGTACTTATTAAGTACCCATCAGGCACTAGGCACTGTGATATTTGCTAGAGACACAAAAGACATTTGTGACCACTTAGATTATATGCATTCTCTTGAAGTTAAACATTAAATGAAACTCTTCTCAACAAACTCCAAATTTCTGTGGACTCCAGGGATCTCATAACTGCTGGGCCTGATAAAGGAACTTCAATCTTACTGACCCGATGAAATAAGAAATTTATTCTGCAGCTGTGAGTCCTCAGGGAATGTGTAGCAAATTAATTACCTGATTCTTAAAATTTTCAAAAAAATTTTTGCTTGGCAAATGTCTGACATCAGGGGCTACCTGCACTCTAGTTAACACGGATGAGTACATTACATTATCATAGTACATGTATTATCAATATGATATAGGATCATACATATGTATCACACATTATCAATATATTGTCATTATATTATCATACATATATATTATCATATATATCATTGAAATCAGTCCCTTCCCTTAGGTCTGGGACGATGTGTACACTCTTTGAGACTAGGGATTTTTAATTTCTACTTTTATATTCCCAGCCCCTCGCAGGATGCCTGATTGATGTTTTTTGCCTTTGTTTTGGAAGACCAATGACATTGCAGGGTGATGTCTTGACTGGTGAGTGAATTGTATTTAAGTGAGGCAGAACTGAATGATTGCACACAATTGTCAGCCTCACTCTCTTCCAGAGTCATTGAAGTCCAGTGGTACAACCAAAGTCAAGACATGAGGCCATGCCTCTGGTTGCAATGGATGATCTTGGCATCTTCAGTTCTGACCAAGCTCTAAGCATTCCAAGGTACCTGCTTTAGCCAGTTTCATAGCCATTGGAAAAAAATTGTTCTTATCTGCCCATTCCAAGAAGGATGTCTTTACTTACTGGAGATAGACACATCTCTAATTCACCAACAGGTTGATGGCCCATTGGTTATCCTTAGCCTGGAGATAGTTTACCAGGGTGTGGCTGCTGTGCATGCTATAGCTCCTAAGGAGATACAGGTGAGAGTTGAGTCCTGATTACTGATACAATATCTATTAATCAATCGATCAGCCAACAAGTATTAAATGCTTTGGATTAACAGGCACTGCACTAAGTGTTGGAGGTACAGGTGCAAAGAACCAGACAATTCTTACTTGAAAGGAATGTGCACTTTAATGGGGGAGACAAAACTTTACAGCTAAATACAAAATTAATCAATACATTTATATGTAAATAGTTAAATACCAAGTAATTCTGGAGGAAGAGTACAGCAGCTTTTGGGGGAGGAGCAGTCAAAGCTTCATGCAGAAGATGGCACTTGAGTTGTCCTTGGGGTCCTTGATCAATGGAAGTTGGATTGTTCTACAATCCTTTCCAGCTTTGATACTGCTTCTTCTGTCCTCGGAGGTCTTTTCCAGCTCTGACATTCTCTGCTCTCCTCCCTAAGGTTCCCTTCTAGCCTCTAGTCTATGTTCTAAGCACAAACATTAAATTCTATCTTGGATGTTCCAAGATCCCTCCCAGCTCCAACACTCTGCTTTTCTGATCACAGAAAGCTAGGGCTTTAACTGATTGCCACCCACTGGCACTTTCCCTACAAGAGGCATTGTTCCTCCAGAGGTTTTCTTGTTGTGTTTTTCCACTGGGCCACCAGCCAAAAGCCTCCAAATCATCCTGTGCTGCCATTGCCCTTTTGCCCCACATTAGCATGTGATTGGGATAAACATCGCAGCCCAGGGGGGATGTGAAACCAAGAGAGGAACAATGGTTCAGCTGATGCCTTACATGCTGATCTGCAAAATTCTCCCCAGCACAGGATTCCTAGATTGTTTTCATTGCAGTCATGGGCTTGGCCAGAGATTTGAGCTGTGGCTATAAAGTGGTATACTGGATGGAGTCCTGGATCTGGAGTCTGTGAACCTGTGCTCCACCCTGATTCTGGAACTAAGTAGGTGGATGACCCTGGGCTAAATCAAGTAGGTGGGCTTCAATTTCCTCATCTTAGGAAGAAGTCAATAATACTGTTGTCTCTAGGTTATAATGAGTGATATAAAAAACAGGAGTTATTTTTACCCTAACCTTCCTCACAGATCTTTCTGGGTAACCTAACCTTTGGAGTAATCCAGACCACAACCTTGAAATGCCTCCTCCCAGCTCCCAGAGAACTTTAACTCTTTCATATGACACATCCTCTACTGACTGCACATGTCTTATTTAGCCCTGAAAGTCTAGAAACTCTTGGAGAACAAGGATTGTATCTTGGTCACATTGTGCTGAGCACAGGCCCTGGTGTAGAGTAGACACTTTGGAAATGTTTATAGCATTCAGTGGAAGACAATCCTAACCTCAGGGGTACCAAACCTTCTCTGTAAACTGTAACAGTGAGTTATTATAGTTGGTTTTGTCTCCCAGATGTCTTCTAATCACATAAATACAAGCCTAGGGGGTGCTTACTATGGAATCACTGTATGGAATGAAAGAGGGAGTGAAAACAGGACTGTGCACTAATTCCTTTCCCCCCAGAAGTGGTGGGTGAGGGTGGAAGTGGTAGCAAGCATTAGAAAGTAGATGGGGTCACAAGATCTGACTGAGGGATATGCCAAATGGATGGGCCAGTTGGAGGAACCTGGTACAGACTAAGAAGTCAAGTCTAATAGAGTGCAAAAGCATTTATTAAGTCCCTACTATGTGCTAGTTAAGGTGCTAAGTCCTAGGGATACAAAGAAATGCAAAAACAATCCCTGCTTTCAAGGAGCTCCCAGTCTCATGAGGTAAACAACTTACGAACAACTGTGTCCAAACAAAATATAAACAGAGTGCATTGAAGACCACCTGGGAGTGAAGGCCTTAAGAAGACTGAGGAAGTCTGGGAAAGGCTTGCAGAAGGTGAGAATTCAGCTGCGACTTGAAAGAAGCCTGGGAAGCCTAGAGGTAGAGATGAAGAAGGGGCAACTCCAGGTCTGGCAACAGCCAGTGAAATGGACGGACAGGAGATGGAGGGTCTTTTTTGAAGAACAGTTAGCATTTATAGAACACTCTCAGATTTGCAAAATAATTCACCTTCGTTATCTTATTTGATCCTCACAACAACCCTGGGAGGTAGGTGGTATTATCCCCATTTTATAGATGAGGAAACTGAGGCAAGCAGAGGCCAAGTGACTTGCCCATAGTCATATGTCTATCTAGTGCCTGAAGTAGGATTTGAACCTTGGCTTTCTGACTCCAAGTCTAATATTCTATTAACAAGACTAAATTGTACCCAACGATAAGTGGATGATATTTAAAGAATCAATGTTGGAAGTAACCTAACAGAAAATGATAGATTGTGTCAAATCACCAGTGATGATTTAAATATAAGAAGTATGATATAAGACTTCATGGAGAAAATGTACCATCAGAAATGGAGAGAAGCTAGTCATGTATGGAGAAAGAGGCCATGGTTGAGTCCATGGGCTGCACATTCTTGGACTGTAAAAATACCCAGAGGAACACTCTCAGAGCATCATCTTTCTGTGAGACAACATGGACAATAAGGAAATGATATGATTTGATTTTCTCCAGCCCTCAAGGGAAGCTAGGGAGAAACCTTTAATTGTCATTGACTTGCTCCTTTCCAAACCTACCCTAGCCCTGATTCACCAGAATGCCTGACTCTTTGGCCACCTTCATGCCACTCTTCCTTTTCTCTCTCTATCTCTTGTCTTTGACCCCCTCCCTACAACATACCCACACACTTTCTGACTCTGCTTCTCAGATATAAACTCTCATTTCTTGAGCAAGTATGTTCATCAATTGCCCTATGGCTCTGTTCACTGTTCCAACAACTTAGACTAAGTGACATCTCCTTGGCCACTACTCCTTGCCAGGCCTAGAGGCCTGAGGGCTACCCGAGTCTTACCTTACCTATCGCAGGTCTTCGGCTGGCCAAACCGGATAAACGTATGAGAGAAGAGACTTTCCGGAGTCAAACAAGGGTTAGGCTTTATTCAGGGTCCTGGTTACATGTGCAGGGGGAACTGTTCCTTAGGAGAGAGAGAGAAATCTCCCAAGGAGGCAAAGATCTTACAGTAAGAGAATGAAAGCAGAAGTGGAAGTGGGGAGAGAGGGGAGAGGGAAGAGCGAAGAGAGAAGGAAGAGGGGCCTTCTGTCCTGTAAGGGCCCCTCAGCGCTAAGAGAGCCTTCAGGCTTTCCTGACCCTACTTAAGCTCTCCTGCCGCGTAGTTTGCACCTGAATACCATGCCTGTTAGATAACAATAGGTGTGCCCAGACCCGGGCCAATCTTGAGGGCGGGGAGAGCTCTCTCCCATCACGTTTCTCACGGGAAGAGGCGGAAATGCACGAGATCTCACTCCTCAATTCCCTGCTGTTTCCTGGGGGGCCTCATGAGAACTCTAAGGTTTAGAAGTTCTCACCTTTACCCGCCCGAGACTGTCCACATGGAACTGAGCTTACACCCCCAACAACTCCTTCATCTGTCATCTTCCCTCATTAGAACATAAGCTTCTCAAAACCAAATTCTGTCTTACTTTTACAATTTGTACCCCAAAATTTAGCATGACACCTGATTTTAATGGTAGAGGCTTAATAAATGCTTTTCATTCCTTTGTTGGTTCATTCATTCATTCATTCATGCATTCATTCATTCATTGGCTGGCAAGGTAGTATAAATAGAAAAAAACAAAACTCAAAAACATGTGTTCTTCAAATTGAGCAGAAGAAATCCATAGGTGAGTGTGACCCCTGACTTGGGTAGCTCTATGGGTAGATGGCTAAACTAGAGATTTTGCTAACATTCAGCAGATTCCTCCAGACAAGGCAACATAATCTGGGACAAACACATAAAATCTTTAGGGAAACCCGATTTGGAAGGAAATGAGGAATAATAAAAGAACATGAGAGGTAGAGTGAAATAATCCCACTGACTGTGGAATTAGAGGAGCCAGGTTTGAAACATCATTCTGCTTCTGTCCTTGGGGAAGTCACTTCCCTCAAGGTTGTGAAGCACCACAATAAAAAGAGGGGGACTTGGCTTAATGACCCCCAGGGCCCTTTTCAGGTGTGAATTGTAGGACTCCTTGGGATAAACACAGTGACAGATATGTCATGGCTTCATGCACATCGTCATTTGCATATTGTTCTGACCCAGTCCCTTTGGAAAATAGAAAAGCAACTGACCTCTGCTGACTACGGTGAGTCTTTTTCTTCTCAATGGAGCTGAGGAAAATTGGCTTTTTGCTGATGCTTGGATAATTTTATTCATTTGATTTTGTGTGGTAGGACTGCCACCAGGTTCAAGAACATTCCCACCTCTTTTTAAAAGGCCCATGGGTCTGTGTGTGCTCCAGGAAGTACAAACAAAATCCCACAGCTAATAGAGAGTTTGTATAACCAAAGACTCCAAGTATGTTTACATAAGACATCTTTCTCAGATGATCCTCCAGACATCCCTGCTAAGTAGACAGACAGGTATTACTATCATCTTCCTTATTTTTTGGAGGAGACAGGGACATGAAACGTCTAGAATATCTTCTTTATTTCAGCTTCTTCTTTCCAAAATCAGCTCAAATGCCACTACAAGGAAACTGTCCTGATCCTTCCAGCTGCCCACCCCCTCCCAAGAAATCCTCAAATTAATTTCGTATATGCTAATTAATATGTAGGAGGCCTGGAAAGTCTTATATGAACTGATGCTGAGTGAAAGAAGCAAAACCAGGAGAACTTGGTAAACAGCCACAACCACAGTGTGAGAGGATTTTTCTGGTAGATGTAGTACTTCATTGCAAAGCAAGGACTTAAATAATTTCCAGTGGTCTCTTAAGGCATAATGACTTCCACATCCAGAGAAAGAACTATGGAATTGGATCGCAGAATGTAGCAGATCATTTTCTTTTGTATTATGTTTTGGTTTGTTTTATGATTTCTCCCATTCATTTTAATTCTTCTACGTAACATGACTAAAGTAAAAATGAATTTAGTAGAAATGTATGTGTAAAACCTATATAAAACTGTACACCATCTCAGGGAGGGAGTGGGGAGGTAGGGGGGAAGGGGAAGAGGGAGGGGAAAAAATCTAAGATATATGGAAGTGATTGTAGAACACTGAAAATAAATAAAGTAATAAAAAATGTTTTCCCTCCATTAACGAGCATTTTTTTCATTCCCTTCTATCACTCTCTTTTTGGGAGTGAAATAATAACAAAACCTTGTAACAAACATGTCTATTCAAATGAAACAGAACCCCCAAATTGGCCATGTCCAGAATTCTATGTCTTCTTCTATGCCTTAAGTGCATTATTTTTCTATCAGGAATTGGATAGCACTCTTCAACACTGGTCCTCTAGAATTGTGGTTGGTTATTGTACTGAAAAGCATTCTTAAGTCTTTCAAGGTTGTTTGTCTTTATGATATTGTTATTATAGCACTTTACAAATATTATCTCTAACAATTCTTGAAGGTAAGAGCCATTATGATCCCCATTTTACAGATGAGGTCATTGAGGCTCAGAGAGGTTGAGAAACTTGCCCAGGGTCACATGGCTTCTAAATGTCTGAGGTCATATTTGAACCAGCGTCTTCCTGATTCCAGGTCCAGCGTGTGCCACCTACCTAAGTGTACAAAGTCTAAGTAAGACAGTCTCTGCCTTCAAGAATCTTATATTCTAATAAGAGATGAAAACATACACATAAACATATACATACACATATGTGTGTATGTATACAATATACTTACATATACATCTGTCTATATCTATATCTACATATCTACATCTATATATCTTTAACTACGTATCTATATCTATATGTCTATCTATATCTATATCTATCTATCTATCTATCTATCTATCTATCTATCTATCTATCTATCTATCTATCTATCTATCTACATATATGTGAGTACTAGTCAGAGAGAATTGCTTTGCCCTGAGAAGTCACTAAGATAGTGAGTAGTACCATAGGACAAAACATTGACATGGTAGTGGTAGTGTTGATTTAATTAATTTTTCTAAGGTTAGAGGAAAAAGTATTGGCTAGGTAGAGAATGTAGTGAATAAGGCTGAAATGGAGTATGCTGTGTTTGAGGTTAGCCCAATATGGAAAACCCTTGCCAAAAAGGAGTTTAGGGCCCCAGGGTAGGAGCTAGAGTGCTGGGTAAGAGTCCAAGGCAGAGGGGAACGTGGCAGCATGATGAGAACATGCCTGTGCAGAGGACAGGGAGCTGGACTTACAGCTAAAAGATCTGAATTTGAGTTACAGCTCAACCTCTTCTAAATTGCAGGATTGTGGCAAGCCACTGATCACCTCTGGGTCTCAGTTTCTTCAGCTATCAAATAGGATTAAAAACATCTGCCCCACCTAACTTGACACACAGTGTCCTGATGAAGATCAGGTAAGATATGAATGTAAAAGTGCTTTCTAACCCTGAAATACAGTATAAATGTGAGGAATTATTGCTTCTATATCTGCTTCTATAATCATTCATCTCCCCCCACATTTTCCACTCTATGGCTTTATTTTCTTTTTTCTCCTCTCCTGGGATTGCTTTTTGACCCACCTGTTAGAGACACCGGTTTAATTGCTTTTGGTTGTGAATGGAATCCATTTTTCTCTTGAAGATGAAGATTTTTCACATCCTTCTTATCTTTCTGTAAGATTTTACTGTCAACTGTACCATGAGATTTATTTATAATGTAATTGTGTTATAGAAATAAAAAGACTAAGATTGAGGAAATTTTCTTATCCTATGATCAAATAAATGAGATAACATTTGTAAACAGCTCAGCACAGTTGAGACACAGCTCTGGCACATAGTGGGCATTTCATAAATGCCTTTTCCACAACCCATACTGCCATGAAGACAGTAGAGTATAGCAGGAAGTCTAATGGACCAGAAGGAGGAAGACGGGCTCTGGTCTCATCTGTGCTTATCACTATATGATTTAAAACAAGATATTTAACCTTTCTAAGCCTTGCTAGATAATCCCAAATGTCTTCACCAGCTTTAACATCCTATAAACTAAGGTTCCTTCCAGGTAGGGATGTCCTACCTCCTCATGTCACTTTTCTCTCTTACAATTTATATTCTCTTTTCTTAAGCCCCTTCCAGCTCTAAGATTCTGTGTCTGACATTTTATGTGAACAGTATAATTAGGTCAGTATTATTTATTGTCCTGAGCTAACAATACTTGTACATTGCCATTTCTGAAGCCAAGTTATTTCTATCATCCCCAAAGGGGGTCCTTGTTAGGTGCTATTTTTATTAACAAACAAATGTTCCAACTTAATTGGCTTCCGGGCTAATGAATTTGGTTTTTCCGTGAAATTAATCAACACTAACTAGGTTTCTAAGTCATTCCTTTGTCCCTTTTTCCTTTGGCCTGGGTTCACTTTTCTATCTTTGGCACTGCCTGGCTTTTTCCAAGCCAATGTGGATGTGTGGACCAACCCCCAACCAGGCTGCTTCTATTGAATTCCTAGTCAAATTGGGTTTGGATGCTACATATCTCCTTGGCCTGTCAGGTTTCATTGGCTCTGATCCCAGGCCCTCAGTGTCAACACAAGCCTATCCAACATGCTGAGAGTCTTGTATAGTCAGCGATGTTTGGATATCAACAGAAGTACCTTCATGCGCTGAGACTCTGGCCAAGTGAGATCACTGGAAGAGGATGGTTTTGCCAGTGGTAAAGGCAAGCTTAAAGAATCGAGCTACCAGTGGCAAGCAAGGAAAACAACACCAGCAGTTGAATTCAAGTCACAAATCATCAGAATTGGAAGGGATCTTAGCAATTATCTAGCTTTTATCCTCTTGTTTTGTCAATAAGGGAACCGAAGAACAGAAAAATGAGTTGCCTAAAATCATGTAGTGAATTAGTGTCATAGGTGGGACTACCCTGAGACGCTGTTTTCTATGTCTAGAATCATGCTTCCTGTCAGAGGCAGCTCAGTGGCACAGTAGATAGAGTACTGGACCTGGAGCCAGGAAATCAGTGATTTTTCAGTTGTGTTCAATCCTTTGTGACCCCATTTGGGGTTTTCTTGGCAAACACACTGTAGTGGTTTTCAGTTCCTTCTTTCAGTTCATTTTACAGATGAGGAAACTGAGGCAAACCAGGTCCAGTGACTTACCCAGGGTCATGCAGCTAGTGTCTGAGATTCAAACCCAGGAAAATGAGTCTTTCTGACTACAGGCTGAACAGTCTATCTACTATGCCACTCAACTGCCCAGATTCTATGTATCTTGTCTTATGAATTTAAAAACATTATTCTGAGAGGGTCCTTAAGCCTTTACCAGACTGCCAAAGGGAGTTATGATGCAAAAAAGGTTAAGAACCCCTGGTCTGAGAGGTTATCTTTATTTATTGAAGTCTAAAGTCTCATACTCTTAGATGCTGGGATTTTTGGAATTTGGCCACCCAGTGGGAGAACATTCTCTTGGCCCTTTAGGCCAAGGTCTATTCAGGTACTCACTTAGGGTGAGGTAACACCTATTCAGTGAATAGGCTGTTCAAGAAGTAGTCAGAGGATGGCTCCTTTAATGAGGCAAAGAAAAATAACTACATCAGGCTGGGAGGGAAACAGCAACAGTTACTATTGATAATCACTCTCAAGCCAGGAGGGTCCAGAAAACAGCCCTTAAGTGGAGCTTGGGGAGGGGTCTAATGTTGTCCAATCTATGGGCTTTAGAGTGCAGTGGGTTTGGGAAGGGAAAAATCTAGCCAATAAACCCAAAGTTAACTGGGCATCCTCTGGCCATACAAGTTTACCTTCCTTCGGAGAGGAGAAGGAAGGGGAAGGGGAGACACACAGGAGAGGAGGAGCTGTTGCCCAGCTAACTGGGTCCCCATTCAGGCAGCTGTGTGTACTCACAGATTCAGGTACTCACTTAGAGTGTGGTAATTCCTTTCCCTTCCTTTCCCTCCTCTCCCTTTCCATTTCCTTCCCTTTCCCAAAACCTTAAACCCACTGCACTCTAAAGCCCATAGATTAGACAACATAGACCCCTGCCCAAGCTCCTCTTAAGGGCTGTTTTCTGAACCCTCCTGACTTAAGAGTGATTATCAGTAGTAACTGCTGCTGTTTTCCTCCCAGCCTGATGTAGTTATTTTTCTTTGCCTCATTAAGGGCCATGCTGTGGCTGCTTCTTAAACAGGCCTATTCACTGAATGGGTGTTATCTCACCCTAAGTGAGTACCTAAATAGACCTTGGGGTCAAGGTCTCCCATTGCATCCTGGACCATCTCCAGTCATCCTGATGAATATCTGGTCACTGGATTCAGATGACTCTGGAGGAGAAGTGCGGCTGATGACCTTGCACAGCCCTCCTTCCCTCAAAACAAAGTCAAGTGCAAGTCATGTCATCATTTCTCTGATGGCATGGTCTTCTTTAGCAGTGAAGGACGAACACAACAACAACAACAGCTAAATCTATAGCTTCTCCAAGTAATAGAGGTCATACCTAGACCTAAAAGAAGAACCAGGGTCACAGGCTGTTCCCAATCTACCAGCTTGGATCCTTGATCAGATTAGATCATTTGAGGAACCTGAGACATGCACTTAGATTTATTAATACTGGTCAAGTTTTTAAGCCATTAGTATGAGAGTGGCTGGACATATATTTCTCTTTTGAGGCCATGATTCAAACCATTCCAAATGCCTTGGATTCGGTGGTGTCCTAGAATATATGCTTTTATGAGTCACTTAATATTTTAACATTCCTTTTGAAATAACAAAAAATAAAATGATCATTTAAGCCTTTGTCCCCCAAACAACATGAATCACAACTGATTTAATATGTAGTAGATACTGGCTAATCCAGACACGTTAATCACAGAATCACAACTCAGAGGTCATCTAGTCCAAGCTCTTCTTTCTACAGATGAGGAAACTGAGTTCCAGGGAGGTCAGGTAATTTGTTCAAGGTTTTATACCAAGTAGGCATCAGAGGCAAGATCTGAACATAGACCTCTGCTTCTAGAACCGATGCTCTTTCTATTATGTTATGTTGCCTTCCTCCTTGATGCAGAATTTGGTAATACTTCAGCAGCTTGGAATAAAAGAAGCTACTGACTCAGGCCAAGGGCAATATGGTAGATTGATAATAAGAGGCCTGGATATAAGGTTGGAAGATTTGGGCTTCTATCCTTGCTATAGCTGGTTGACCTTGGAAAATTACCATAGAGTCAACTCTCATAAAATCAACCATAAAATGAAGAGTTGGATAGATAATTTCAATGGTCCTTTAAATCTCTAAACATCCTATGTTTTCCTTTAGAGGATATTTTAATGTTTTAGATAATTTGCAGGTCCCATTTTGAATGAATGAATGGAAACCTGATTTAGTACTTCCAATGAGCCAAGAACCATGTGAAATGCTAGGGATACAAGAACAAAAGCTGAACATTCCCTGACCTGAAGGAGTATATATTATAAAATACAATACATATAAGGGAATAGTGTCCAGGGGTGAGACACTTTGTTTTGGAAAGTTATGGCAGATCTAAGTGGGAACAAAAAGTGACTCCAAAACTGGGGAAAAGGAGGCAGGGTACTTGTGCAGGGTCATAGAGAAAAAGGTTGACACATCCCTTCCAGGAACAATGACCAAGTTGGTTCCAGAAGTGGAGAGGGATGGAAGGAGAGGGGTAAAGAAGATACTTTTGTAATGGCAGGGCAATTGTTAAGGTTATATAGATGGCCAGGGAGTAGAGAGTGACACAAAGTATATTGAACATCTTCCAGAAATAGTGGGCCAGGTGAGGCAATCAGTCACCCATCAGGAGTGGAGCCCCAGAATGAAAGTTCTAGAGATAAAAGAATCAAAACCTTCAGGGAATAATCTCTGGTGCAGATAACATAATGGTTGGGAAGGCTCTCAAGAAGAAGGTGGGGCAGTAGGGGAGGAGGCAGTTATAGATCCAAGAAAGGAGGCCTATGGATGAGATTGGATGAGAAGAAATCACACGGTGTGTTCGATAGCCTTGTTTTGGGAAAGAATCATCTAAAGGCATGTGAAAATGGGTTAGTCTAGGTCAAGAACCCAGGTTTCTCAGAAAGGTCAAAACTGAAAGGGATTGAGATGGGGAGTAGGATTCCTGGGGCTAGAGGAGAGGGTTCTAGGCAAGGATGAATATACAGAGAGCAGGAAGTAGCCTTATTAAGATTGTCTGATGAAACTTGCTTCCCAGGGACTTTGACCTTTCATAACTGTGTACATTTCCTTCTTCTAGCCCTTCCCTCTATTCTATTTCATTGCCATGCTCTACTCCTCTGTTATTTTGCTTTGTCACAGATCTCAGCCTGTCCTGACTCAGGCTAATACTTGTCCTGATGTTAGACGAGTTTCCATTCAAACTGGTAAAATTGACTCCTCCTCTATAAAATGAATGGTCTTTGAAAAATGGTCTCCAGTGTCCCTTCTAACTTTAATGTATGATTCTTCCTCCTGTTGTTATTTTAAACAATATGTATTTCAATTTAAAAATGAAAATTTGGTTTGGATTTTAAGTAGGGTTCAGCAAATGAGTTCAATTTACTAACTTTGGAATGGGCTGTTCAGTTTCAGTCTTTCCCTAACCCCTCTTAATTCCATGCTTTTCTTCTTTCTATTATTACACACACACACATACACACACACACACATATACACGTACATATGTATATAAGCTTATATATTTACATGTATACATATATATGTACTGTATATATAATTATATACTAGTATGTAGCTCACTTTGCATACATTTGTTTGCATGTTGCCTCCCCCTTTAGATTATAAGCTCCTTGAAGGCAAGAGCAGGCTTTTGTCTCTTTTTGTATCCCTAGTGCTTAGTACACTGTCTTGCTCATAGTTGACACTAAATGTTTGTCTAATTGAATTTAAAGTTCCTAGTCCAAAATAATAAAAACTCTAAATAATAGAGTTTTAAAAGAAATTCAACTTCACGCTTTTCAAGAAAACATTTTTAAAAGCCTCAAATTTCACAAATCTAGAAATATTGTACCATACTTTGTCTTTCTTTAGTTTTTTAAATTAATATTTTTTTCTATCTCATAAATTTCTTAGTGTATTCATCACCTCTCATACCCAGAGAATCATCCTTTATAACAAAGAAGAAAGAAAAAAAGGGGAGAGGAAAAGCAGTTTTAAAAATATTTACCAACACATCAACCATATACCAGAGTATTTGTAATGCTCCGTATTCATAGTCTCTCAACTCTTCAAAGAAAGGAGGTTCATTTTTATATCTCTTCTTTGGTATCAAGTTTGGTCATTGTAATCAAAGAGAATTCAGTTTTAACTTTTTCCTTCTTTCCATTTACACTGTTTAAGGGTTGTTTGTATTTTTTGAGGCTACTGGGATTAAGGGACTTGTTCAAGGTCACACAGCTAGTAAGTGTCTGAGATGATATTTGAACTCAAGTCCTCCAGACTCTGGGGCCAGTGCTCTATCCACTGTGCCACCTAGCTCTCCATGTGTGTATATTGGGGGTTTTTTTAGTCCTGTTTGATTTTACATCATTTCATACAACTTTCCATCTGAGCACTGCTCCTGATACTCCAGCACACCCCACTGCTCTCCTACTTTTCAGATTTCTTTCAGATGTTGTCTTCTTCTATTAGCTTTCCTCCTCTGTGAAATGAACAGACTGAATTAGATGAGCTCTCTGGTACCATTAAGTTTTAGATTCTGTGAACTGGGGACAGGGGTGGGGGAGAGACAGAGGGAGATAGAGGGAGAGATAGAACCACAGAAAGACAGAGAGAGAGAGAGAGAGAGAGAGAGAGAGAGAGAGAGAGAGAGAGAGAGAGAGAGAGAGAGAGAGAGAGAGAGAGAGAGAGATGGGGGGTGAGAACAAAGAGACAGAGACAGAGAGACAGATACAAACACAGAGAAACAGAGACAAAGACAAAGAGAAACAAAGACAGAGACAAAGAGAGACAGAAACCGAGAAACAGAGGGAGAGACAGACACGAAAAGACAGAGAGACAGACAGATAAAGGGAGAGTCAGAGAGACAGACACACACGCAGAGACAGACATAGAGAGATAGAGAGACTACACACCGAGAAAGAGGGAGAGAGAGAGAGAGAGAGATCATAGTGATAAATGCACTAATGTATCTAATATATACAAAAGTTAGTCTTTCTTACAAAAGAAGGAAAGGGACCAGCAGACCTTTATTTGGGCAGTGTTCTTAACCAGGAAGCTAATTCTGTTGATTATTCCACAGCAAAACATGAAGAAAGCAAAAATAGGACCAAGGGAACATTAGCGTTTATCAGTTTCCTGTGTGCTATTTTCAGAGGAGAAATAGCATTTTAAAGAAAAAATAGCCATCTTTAGTCCCTCTGTCCTTCGACTCAGGGCTTCCTGTGCCTGTACTTATAACTTTTTGGGTGACTTATAGTGGCCATGGGAAAATTTTCAGTTCAAAGAGTTTGTTGACCTTCTCTAAAACAGTCACAGTCAATAAGCATTTATTAAGCACCTACTATGTGCCAGGACTGTGCTAAGTAATGGGGACATGAGGAAAGGTAAAAAAAATTGTCTGTGCTGTTAGTAAGTTCATGGTCTGATGGAGAAGACAAGGTGCAAAAACTATAAAAAAAACAAGCCATATAACAAAATAAATTGATAATATGCCCTCTCAAAGGGAAGGCACTAAGATTAAGGGGGACTGGGAAGGCTTCTGACAGAAGGTGAGACTTGCATGTGTTCGTCCTTCATTGCCAAAGAAGACCACGCCATCAGAGAGATGATGACATGACTTGCACTTGACTTGGTTTTGAGTGACGGAGGGCTGAGCAGGTCACCAGCCTCACTTCTCCTCCAGAGCCATCTGAATCCAGTGACCAGATATTCATCAGGATGACTGGAGATGACCCAGGATGAGGCAATTGGGGTTAAGTGACTTGCCCAAGGTCACACAGCTAGTGGAGTGTCAAGTATCTGAGGTGAGATTTGAACTCAGGTCCTCCTGACTCCTGCACTGGTGCTCTATCCACTGCACCACCTAGCTACCTGGCAGAAGGTGAGACTAGCTTAGACTTGAAGGAAGTGAGGAGACAGAGATGAGGAGAAAACTGCAGGCAGGAGGGATAGCCAGTGAAAATGCTCAGAGGTGAAACATGGAGGTCTTATTCCAGGAACAGAAAGGAGACCAGTATCACTGGAAGAGGAGAATGTGGATGAAAGTGCATGTCAGTGACAAGAACAGAGGTTCCTTCCACTATCACACAGAAGATAAATATAATTGGCAAGCCAGAGGGAAAGAGCAGAGATCGTTGGGAAATCATACTTAGGCTAGTGTCAGAGGCTGGAGATGAGGAGGGGCTCAGCAGGTGCTTTTGTGTATTGGGGGCATAAGAGAAGTTGATTAAAATGTAATTGCCCCCTAGGGGTTCAACTTTTAACTTGAGAGTGCTGAGTTGAGGAGGTATCCCAGAGAGGGTAGTGGACTTATTTTTATAGTTTCCAGGTCAGTAATCATATTGACCTCAGGGTTAACTCTCTGAAAATCACTAGCATTTCCTCGTAATACAATCATAATTGTCCCTGTGAGAATGGTATTCTTACTGTTTTCTCCTATAAACTCAGTGATTGTAGGAAGATATCATTGTCTTCTTGGACCGAAAGTAAGAACATCTGGGTTCAAATCTAGCATTGTAGCCTATTAACCAGGAGACCTTGCCTAAGTCTGGGTATCGATTTCCTTGTCTTTAAAATGCCACTACTATTATTTACAATATCCATCTCACAAGGTTATTGTAAGGTAAACAGTCTATAAATGTTGAAGCATAATAGAAATGTGGGAAGTTATCATTATTATGCCACAGGATGTAGACCTAGAAGGGACTTTGGAAACCCATATCATTCCAATGCTGTATTTTCTAGATGGGGAAACTGAGTCAGAAAGGTGAGGTGACTTTAATATATCAGTAAATCTGTGATCCCAGAGCCCTAGGTACTCCCTTCAGTAGTGTGGATCCTAATGAATCTACATTTTCTCATCTTGTGTAATTCTCATCCATATTCTCCCATAACTCTTTAACAAAGATACTGCCCAGTGATTTGTGACATCAATGGAAGAATACTGGTATTTAAATAAAATGGAGTCTTTTGTCACTTTGGGGTCATTGAAAGCATTGCCCAGTTTCCCAAATGCAATTCAGCCCATTCTCTTCCTCCTATTCCAATTTCAGATTAGTTCATTTTCTGCCTTCAGCCTATCCAAGATATAAGTGCCGATGGACCAATTCAATAGGCTACCCCTGGATTTCCATGCCATAGTCAAGTTGAAAGCATCTCTTCATCCATGTTTTCCCCAGTGTGAGTTATTAGGTACATTTTCTTTTGAGCAGCCAGACCTTTCATTAGGAGACTCTGCAGTATTCTGGGAGCAGGACAATATTCTAGGGCAGCATGATACCATCTCCAAACAAGCACATCTGGAGGAACTCACCATCTACTGAAAAGCATTCTTATTTTAATTCTTGTTCAATCTCCGTGACTGAAATGCTGTTGAGGAGCATGCATCTAGATGCTGTTTTTTAATTTATGCCTCCTTTGATGTTCATAATCAGAAATTGTTGAACAAAGTTATCTCTTTGGTCACATCTTCTAGGGAGGAATACTATAAGATCTTAGCATATGGGCTTTAGACATTATACTGGAAGGGAGTATTCTGTGTTGTATCTTATTCTACCAAGTCACGTGCTATTTTGTAGTCAGTAAAAAATAAATAAATATATCAGGACCTCCTATTTTAACTACCTCTCAGTCTACTGTGTAATTATGTAATTATGAAGATATGGTCTACTGTAGAAAAGTGTTTGGAAAAGGCTACCTCTTCCCTTCTTTTGTTTCATCAAGTGCCTTTGATGCAAGTGATTCAGCAATGTTCTTATAAAGATTTTATCAAGTTAAGAAACTATTTGCATGTCACTCATTATATTCTTTCAATCACCTTTTTATGATAATACCATCTGTGATATTTCGCAGTTTTTAGTACTGTCCCTTCTTTTTAGTTATCTTGAAAATCAATTTCTGTGTGCCTTGAAAGTTGGCTTTTATATGTGTGTGTATGTGTGTGTGTTCATGTATGAGTGTGTGTGTGTGTAAACTTGAAAGTTGTGGGATATATACGTATATATATACATATATTTCTCTATATATATCTATATCTATCTATCTATCTATCTATTTATCTATCTATATATATATATATAAAATATACTTCTAGAAATTTCTTCTGCATGTATTTGGTCGAATCTGGCCATTATTTTCTCATTTAAAACTTCCTGAGCATCATTTCTATTTCTTCACATAGCATATAACAGGTAAGTAACTACCTGAGTTATTCACACTAAATATAATTAAGTGCCTGGCATTGTTGCTAAATGTTAGGGATCAAAAGAAAGACAAAAGATGGTTCCTGCACCCAAGAATTCACAGTTTAATATGGGAGACAAAATGCAAAACAAAATTGGTGACTCTATTAATGTCAATGAAAAATATAGATTTTTATAGAAATGCTGGTGAATTTATTATTTTAATCTTTTTTGTCCTTTCAGTTTCATCTGTCAATGTTCTTAGAATGGTTTGGCTTAATGAGCCTCATGCCAAAGATTATGCAGTTGTCATTACTTCTTTCTATTTTATGAGACAATGTTGTTCATTATCTTCTAACATTCTCCTCTGTAGTATTTTTCCAAATATGTTTATTTTCTCAAGTTGTGTTTCTTTCACATACCATGTCACTCCAACAAGTAAGGAGATTGAATTTACTAACTTGGGTGGTTTCTGGTACATATACACACAGACACATGGCATATATGTATGTGAGTATATTTCATATACATACATACATATATGTATGTATTGAGTAGGTATATGTGTGTGTGCATATATACATACACAATATATACATACATACATATATATGTGTATACATGCATACATACATATACACACTTCGGCCTCCACATCACAATGTTGTTTAAATTTCTTGAGTAAATGTTGATATCAGAATGAATCTATTTTCCTTTAGAAGAGGCAGCAGGATGTAGTGGATGGATTACTGGGTTTAGAGTTAGTAAACCTAGAGTAAAATCCCATCCATGACACCCATTATCTCCATGACCTTGGTGAATGTCAATTTACCCATCTGTAAAATGAGGGGTTGGACTCAGTGGCCTCTGAGTAGTTCCCTTCCATCTCTTAATCTATAATTTACTTATCATTTCCTATTTCTTTTAGCTTTCATAGCTTGAGTTTGTTTGAATAGTTCAGATTGAAGCATGTTGTAATTGTCTTAATTGCCTTTTTCAACAAATGACATTGTACTGAAGGCATCAAGTCCCAGAACACCAAAGAACCCCCTAAATGAGTTTCAGAATCAATTCTAAGAGTTTGGTTTTAAATATCCACATGGGAACCAATCAGTGAATAAAGAATGCCTGTTGTCCAGATTTTGAGATGCAGTTAAAACTGCCTGACCATAGAGTTAATCCCAAGGAACACATATTTTGGACAATGAGGTAGGCTCAGAATTTAAGAGAAAGGGGAAATACTTTTAGAAAGTTGCTCAATGCCTTTTAATTACCCCATTAATTAATTATTCAAAACATAACAGTCAATAAGTGGAACAACCAGCATTCTCATAGAGATGTTGATGCTGAGTCATGGAATATTTTAGTCTCTGAAGAATTAAAATTGGGAGTTGCCCAAAGGATAACATCTATGTAAATGGTTGCTCTGAGTAGGCTGCCACATATTGAGAACAAAGAATTACATAGGAGAAATTGTGTCAAGGATCCCATTAGAGAGATGTATGACCAGGAAGAAAAGAAAGAGTTGGTCATGGGACTAGATCAAAGGATAGCTATTACATGACCTTCGTACTTGATTAATATTTTTTTCAAAATGAAGAGATCATAGGACCATTTGTTTAAAGTTGGAAGGAAGCTCAGGAAAACTCATCCAATCCCTCATTTTACATATAGAGACATTTAGGTTCAGAAAAATAAAATGATTTGCTCAAATAGGTAATAAGGGGCAGAGACAAGATTTGAACCCACATCTTCTTATTCCTGTATTAACATTCTTTCCACCATGCTATGAGTTCTCGTACAGAATAGGAAAGCCAAGAACCCTAACCCCAAGGACCTTGGGAATAGCCATGTTTCCATTCCAGTGCCTCAAATCATTGTCCTAAGACTCTTTTCTGTCTTTTTGTTGTTTTTTAAAAAATAATTAATTTTTAGTTTTCAACATTCACTTCCACAAGATTTTGAGTTCCAAATTTTTGTAGGGAAAGCTAGATTTCTATACCCCATTGCCTATATGTCTTATTTCCCAGTTGCATGCAAAAAAGAATTTTTAACATTCCTTTTTAAAACATTGAGTTTCAAATTCTCCCTCTTCCTCCTTCCCCACACACCCCCACTGAAAAGACAAGAAATTCAATATAAGAGTTATATATGTGTAGTCATGCAAAACACCTCCCTAATAGTCATGTTGTGAAAGACTAACTATATTTCCTTCCATCCTATCCTGCCCTCTTTTTATTCTGTTCTCTCTTTTGACCCTGACCCTCCTCAAAAGTATTTACTTCTGATTACCTCCTTAAAAGTGCTCCATTTCATTGAATATTCATTTTTTCTCCTGATGTATTATATTCAGTTTTACTGAGTAGGTGATTTTTGAATTTTATTCTAACTTCTTTGACCTCTGGAATATTGTATTTCAAGTCCTCCAGTCCCTTAATGTAGAAGTTGTTTTTGTGTTATCCTGATTGTGTTCCCACAATACTAGAATTGCTTATTTTTGGGTGCTTGTAATATTTTCTCCTTCACCTGGAAACTCTGGAATTTGGCTATAATATTTCTAGAAGTTTTCCTTTTGGAATCTCTTTCAGGAGGCAGTTGGTGAATTCTTTCAATATCTAAGTTATCCTCTGTTCCTAGAATATCATGGCAGTTTTCCTTGATAATTTCTTGAAAGATGATGTTTAGGATCTTTTTTTGATCATGGCTTTCAGGTAGTCCAATAATTTTTAAATTATCTCTCTTGGATCCATTTTCCAAGTCAGTTGTTTTTTTCAATGAGATATTTCACATTGTCTTCTATAATTTCGTGATTTTTGTGAAGTCATTAGCTTTCATCTGCTCCATTCTAATTTTTAAAGAACTATTTCCTTCAGTGAATTTTTGGACCTCCTTTTCCATTTGGCCAATTTTATTTTTTAAGACATTCTTTTCCTCATTGACTTTTAGGACCTCTTTTGCCATTTGGGTTAGTTTATTTTTTAAGGTTTTATTTTCTTCAGCATTTTTGGGGTCCTCTTTAGCAAGTAGTTGACTTGGTTTTTTTATGATTTTCTTACACCACTCTTATTTCTCTTTCCAATTTTTGCTCTACTTCTCTTACTTGATTTTCAAAATCCTTTGACACCAATTCATATTTTTCTTGGTGGCTTTGGATGTAGGAGCTTTGACTTTGTTGTCTTCTTTGGGTTATATGCTTTGATCTTCATTGTCACCAAAGTCAGATTCTGTAGTCTGATTGTTTTTTCTGGTATTGGCTCATTTCCCCAGTCATTTACTTGATTTTTGGGCTCTTTGTCAAGGTAGTTCTCTGCTTCCAGAGGGGGAAGAAGAGTGTACTGTCCCAAGCTTCAGGGGTTTTGTGCAGCTGTTTGCAGAAATACTTCTAGAGACCTGCAAATTTTCAGCTCTTCTAAGTTTATATGATGAAAGGAGAGGTGTTTACTCCTCTCCTGGTCTGTGCTCTGGTCTGTGATTGACTTCAAGCACTCTTTTCTGCCTTGGGACTGTGAGGATTCCCTCTCCATTGATGCTACTAGGACTACCACACCAGCATTCCTCCTCACCCTAGGACTGTCACCCAGGACTCTGACCCAGATCTAAGCAGGGCAAAGCAAGAGAATCCCACCTCAGCACTGGCAAAGAGGTTCCTGATATCCCCCTCAGATCAGCTTCTCTATCCCTGCACAATCTGTAAGCCTAGAGTTCAGGATCTACTGTCCCTTCTGCCACCCTGGGGGTGGGGCAGACCACGCTACTCTCTCACACAGGTCAGACAGGTTTTTTCCACTGACCTTCCAAGTTGTCCTTGGCATTTTGGGGTCAAGAAATCTGGAAATTGCAGCTGCCAGTGATTCAGTCCCGTAAGGCCTGCTCAGGCCTGGTCTTTGCCAGCGTGACCCATGCTGGACTGTGCTCTGCTCCCAGGCCAGAGTGATAGATTCTTTCTGTTGACCTTCCAGAATGTCTTGGATTGTAGATTTGCTTCACTCTGTCATTTTGTGTGTTCCGTAGCTCTAGAATTTGTTTAGAGTCATTTTTTACAGGTATTTGAAGGAGTTTGGTAAGAGCTCAAGTAATTCCCTGCTTTTACTCTGTCATCTTGCCCTCCGCCCTTTTTTTTAAGGAAAAGAACTATGGTAGAGTATCATATGACATAGAGGATAGGACTCTGGACTTGGAGACAGAAGGATGTGAGTTCAAGTCCTGTCTTAAAAGTTGCTGGTTTTATGACCTTAGGCAAGTCACTTCCTCTCTGTATTTCCTAATTTATAAATATGGGTTGAGGGTAGAAAGGATTGAACTTACTGGCCTTTGAGATCCCCAGCTCTAAGTCCGTGATTGTAAGTAGTCTACAAACTGTTGGCTTCTTTAATTTCTTAATTCTGCACCCCACTTTCCAAGATATTTTTCCCTGATCCACCCTTGCACCCCACCTCCATTAATTCAACAAATATTTATTAAGTGCTTACTATATGCAAAGTACTATGCTTAGGAACCTTTCAGTGAAATTCCTTGACAAAGAGGCCTCTTTTTTTATATCTATCTGCTTAGCACAGTGCTTGAATATGCTAAGCACTTCCATTTTTTTCATTCATTCATTCATTGAAACTACATTCTGTCTCCATTTCTCTGTCTCTGTATCTCTGTCTCAGTCTCTCTCTGTCTCTGTTTTTCTGTCTCTATTTGCCTCTCTATCTCTGTCTCTGTTTGCATTTGTCTCTGTATCTCTGTCTTAACCGTTCTCTCTCTCTATCCTTGTCCCTGTTTCTTTCTCCCTCCCCTTCCAAACTGCATCTGTAATGCTTTGTGTGGCCATATTTGACACATAGCTAGCACCTTAAATTATTTTTATTCACTCATTTATTGAAGCCACTGGACACATTGGTTTGGTTTATAGGACCTCATGAAACTGTAGAATTTCTCTTACTCTTCCTTTCTTTATTAGACATACATGAGTTATGATGATCCAAAAATCCAATCCCAATACCTCATAGGGTCATAGAAGTGACTCTGGTTTCTAGAGGAAACAAACCACAAGCATTAGCAACTTCTAATGAACTGGAATGCCTTGGAATAGACTATCCCAGTGACATACTGTGTCCACTATCCAAGGCCATCGAGTGTGGAGAGGTTCCATCACCACAAGATGATTTATTCTTTGATGGCAACATCCAATGAAACAAAACGACCCACCAAAGATGTTTCAGTGTGGCTCCCCCAGTTCTGCAAATGTCTGCAGAGTGACCACCATCATTTGAGAAATATTCACAGAATGATTGGAGGGGGTGTTGCATCTTTTTGAGAAGGAAAAGAAGTAATCTTTAGGTTTTGATTAGTATAGGTCATTGAGGCTGTCCATAGATTCCCATGAATCTGAATCTTCCCTTGGAAAGGTGAGCATGTTTTGGAGCAAGTTACCAGATAACCAAGCCACCACTGCAGAAATTATTTGGAGACTCAGAGAGAGTTTATTGGTAAATAAAACTTGTCACAAGAAAGCTCATTATTTCTGAGTAAAAATGGACTTTTTTCACTATGGTGCCCAGAACACTACTTGGTTCTCTATGCATCATTCAAAAGACTACCCTATGTGCTTAGCCCTTCTGTTAGAGAAACCATAAGTAATGCTTTAAGAAGCAATTCTTTCTCAATTATAATAAAATCTTATTTGTTCCAGGAGACTGCATATTCCATCAGGATAAGCCTTTAATAAATGTTTATGATCCAGGACTGACCTGTGTTTTCTCCCTGAGAGCTTGTTAAACATAAATTCCGTGCTGAAGTTGATGTGTTTCAGGAAGTACATAAGATGTCGTCTCTGCATGTTGTCAGGTTGCAGGTAAGGGAGAGAGGAGGGTGGTCTGGCTTCTGTAGCTTCTGACTTCATTGTCTGGCAATGTCTTACTTTTCCCTGTCCCCACACCTGGGCAATGCCAAACTCTCTTTTCTTCTTTCCATTCTTGTGTGTCTTTTGCTTTTTTTTTTTTTTTTGAGTATTTTCTACTGTCTTTGTATTTCCCCCATAGTGCCAAGCTTGGGTCCTAACTAAAAGTCTGTAATGACTCCCAACCCCACTGCCACCTGCTCATGCCCAATGGGTGGAGTCCAAAGGATCCTATACAACATGGCTGAAATCTACTATTTCAGCCCTTTCTGCTGTAATTGGAACATTGGCATTCTGTTTAAAATGGATTACTTAAATGGATCACAAGCTCTCTCATCTGGAAGCCTGCACAGATAGTCTTCTCTATGGTTGGACTAGGCAAGGGTGGGAAACCTAAGGCCTCAAGGCCATGTGTGGCCTTCTAAGTCCTTGGGCGCAGCCTTTTGACTGGGTCCAAGTTTTGCAGAACAAATTTTTTGATTAAGGGGATTTTTTCTGTGAAGAGGCCACAGGTTCCAGTCACTAGCCCATGCCCTGTGTCTCTGCTAATGGATACGTCACTCATGCTTCAGATTGTTGTGTTTGTCCTTCATTCTCGGAGAGGACCATGACATCAAGATGATGACATGACTTGCAGTTGACTTTAAATGTCACTACTTCTAGAAAGTCTTTCATAATCCCCTTAGTTATAAATATTCTCACCACAATCTTATCTCATTGCTCCTTATCCTACCCAGACACAATGATTTCTAACTTTTCATGTTCACCTGTGTTCTTCTCATCTCCTCATCTTCTGCATGTTTCCCTCCCCTCTAGGTTATAAGCCCCTTGAGGGGAGAGATCATATTTTATTGATTTTTAATAAGATCTTTATCTCTTCCCCTGTACCTAGCACATTTAATGGTTGTTTGACAACTGAATGAATGAATAAAAGGTGCTCACATATTTGCTTACTTCTTTGAGGATTTGGGGCTTTTCTAATGGTACAGGTACAAAATGTTTAATTATTTTCCTCACTTCCCTCTGCAGAAATAACAAAAGTATAAAGAGGTTATAACCAGCATCAGTTCTACACATAGACCAAGTAGATGATAAAATTTGAACAAAGTCTCCTCTATAAAAGAATTTCTCCTTGCTGGTGCTATTATAGTACATGAAAATCATTCGTTCATCCATAAATTCAAGAAGTATTCATTGAATTCCTACCAAGGTATTAGGTGGAGTTCATTATTTTGTTTTAAAGCATCCAAGGTAGCTATTATAATATAAATTTTATGTCAAATAGGAACATATAAATATCTTATAACCTTTAACACCTTGGTAAAGGCCAGTAACACCTTAACTCCTTCTACTTGAGTGTTCCTAGCAGAAAATATGGCTCTTTATGCTTAGTATATAGGATAGGTAAGTTTTGATGATGGTGAAAGGTATACAAAAAATGTGGGGTGACATTAGAGAGGGAAGCTTTAAGTGGATCAGATACCAAAGATTTGCTTCTCCAGGAAGCAACATAAAGTCATCAGATGCTTAAAAGAAAAGAAATGACAGAAAGAAGGAAGTTAACTATTGCGGCCAGGTTGTCAGAATCAACCAGGCAAGGTTAATTGCCGAATCTGGCAGGGAGGATGGAGTTGTACATTACTTAGATGTAGAAATAGCATGGAGTTGAGCTTTGCCAGGCAATAGAGTCAGAAGGAAAAAGAAGAAAGCAAAGGAAACCAAAGGTCAAAAGCCAAAGAGTCAGAAAAAGGAATTGTCACATCAGTAACAATAGCAGTTTCAGTAATTGTGGTTTGCAATCTGGGTCAAATGTACTGGAGCTCATCATTGGGTGACCCATTAACATCTCAAACCCAACAAGTCCAAAACAGAAGGCATGCTCTCCTCTCAACCCTCAAACTCCTCTGCTTCTATATAAAGTCATTACCACCTTCCCAAGTACCAAGGTTTATAATACTTGAGCCATCCTTAATGTCGCTCTTTCCTTCATACACCATCTCTGATAAATTACCAAGTCTTGTCCTTCTAACTCTGAATGTCTCTTGTATTCCTTCCCTGCTCTCCTCCTGCTTGAAGGACTAGCTGATTGGTGTTAATGAAGGGTACACATCCCTACAGGTGAGCCTTTGAAGATGAAAGAGACATATAATGGTGGCCAGAGCTAGCCTGGCCCTCTGTCTCTGACATCATTAGATTTACAGCAGTCTGGTTGTACTTCGGGAGAGTCATAATGTCTATAGGTAATTTTATTAGTGCTTTCTTTCAGCACTGGGATTTAGACTTCAGTCTGAGAGTAAAGTTCTAGATCACAGGATCAAAGATTCAGGGATGGGAGGGACCTTCTAGCCTGAGTCCTCATTTTAAAGATGAGGAAACTAAAGCACAGAGAATTTCAGTGACTTTCCCATGCTACACATCTGTGTGAGATAGAATCAGAACCCCAGTCTTCCTGACTCTAGGTACAGTGCCCAATTTGCTATACTATGTTCCCTCTTCAGAGTTGCCCAGGGTGAATTTTTCAGGGTCACACAACCAAGACATGTCAGAGGCTAAAAAGTTGGCTTCCTATCCACTACTCCAGATATCCTGGGAAGTGGTATTCCTGGGTCCCTGTAATGGTAATAATAAGAGTTAAAGATCATCCCCACCCATTAAACAGCCTGCCCATTAAGGGAGTTTGATTATGGGAGATTTGTTTTATAGGAAGGCCCACACCTTTTGTTAATTTCTAATGAGGCACTGGTTCTCAAAGCTTGTGATTCCCTCTGTCTCTGAAGTTGTTTGGCCAAATGAGACTCTGATTAACCTCTAAGGAACCACCTCTAAGGAGCTCCCCCTGGCTTTGAAAACCCAGATGTTGGTGCTTCTCTCTCTAGTAACTATGTATGTATTGCTTATGGTCAGACAGTTGGAAGCCCTGTCTGTTGATTTTGTATTTCTCAGTATTTCTCTGAAGTTCAGGGTGCTGACCTTCTCCCCTGAACTAAGTGAATGGTGTCTGTGCTTGATTAAAGTAGATTGTTGACCTCTCAAAAGTTGCTTTTCTTTTAGAAAAGCAGGTCTAAGAACCTGTGCAACAGGCCCTCCTGTGTATGCCAGGGTCCTTGCTGTTACAGACCCTTGGGTCAATATCCTGCTGTCCTGTTTGCCTATGCAGCAAACCAAGAGAATCACAGATGTTTCTACAGTGCTTTCTAAACTAGTCATGACTTAACTAGACATATATTCCTCCCTTTCACAAGGAAATGGGGAGTCTGTAATAGGACACAACTTCTGGATAACACTCATCCTTGATCTTATTCTGTGACCTGGGCAATAAAAGACAGCTAGGCTTGGGTCAAAGGGATTTCTGCCCTTGAGAAGGGCTGGGTTGGAACTCGAATGGAATGTACAGTGGATGGTACATGTGAGTAATGCTTCTGTTTTTACTACCTTAAATCCAATTAAACTGTTTAAATACCAGGGTGTTGATGGAGGGGCATTTGATTGATAGCTAGGAAGAGAAGAAAAGAGTTGTTAGTAAATGGACAATGGCAAGAGATTTGATTAGAAAGGCATAGTACAATAGGAAGAGAATTGGCTTTTGAGTTAAGAGATCCTAGAATCCCATCTGGCTTCTTTCACTATTGGTGGGACATTGTGGACCTGTCCTGGGTGGTCTCTAATGTCCTCTCCAAGTTCTAGAGCTATGATTCTGTAGTTACTGTTCACACACACACACACACACACACACACACACACACACACACACACACACTACTTTTTGACTGATATGAGGATTGTCACTTACTAGCTCTGTAACCTTGAGCAAATCATTTAATCTCTCTGTACTTAGTTTCCTCACCTATGAAATGATGGGGCTAGACTTAATGACCTCTAAAGTCCCTTCTAAAATCTTGTGATCCTATGATGTCATTTATAGTCAAATGCAGATAGCAGAGTGATTGGATGATTGACAAGCAGCAGCCGTTAGCGTCCTGAGGCAAACAGGCAGTATCACAGTGCTCCCTGGTTTATAATAATGATTGCTCTCTCCCCCATTTTTTAGAATAAAACAAAATTGACTAGCCTCTGTTCCTCAAACTCAGCATATGTTCCATCTCTATGTCTTTGCACAGGCTTTAAGTATGCACCCATACTTAGGAATATACTCATTCTTCACTTCTGCCTCTTAAGATGTGCATCCCTTTTCAATTCTCAACTCACGGGGTCTCTTCCTCTGTTAATGGTTCCCTGGTTCTATCAGCTAATGTTAATGCTCTCTCCTTTCCCAAATTACCTTGAGTTTTCTTGTCTATGGATCTGTTTTAGCTCTCAATAGAATAAAAGCTACATTAGAGCAAGATCTGCATAATTTTGTCTTTGGATTCCTGGCCCTTAATCCAAGGTCTTGAATATAAGCAGGAGTTTAAATAAATACTGCAGTTTGTTATTTATTGGTTGACATCAGCCATTTAAAGAAACTAATTCAGGCTATTCCCTGGAAAGCCAAATACTGAAGCTGGAGCTTAAATACTTTGGTCCTACAATGAGAAGACAGAACTCATTGGAAAAGACCAGAAAGATTGAAGGCAAAAGGAAAAAGGGGATGGCAGAGGATGGGATGGATAGATAATGTCATGGAAGCAAGAGCAGAGCTTGGGCAGACTTCGGGAGATAGTGGGGGATAGAAGTGCTCAGTGTACTATGGTCCATGGGATCATAAAGAGTCTGGAGCGACTGAAAACAACAAAAGCCACTGCTGGTTCAGAAGTAGTGAGGACAAGCCACAGCTTTCAGGAAATACTAGCAGGACACTATCACAGATAGGCAAGTGTGTGGTTCTCAGGGCTTCCACCAGAATGTCCCCTTATAGAAAATTTGCACGTGCCAGACATTCCCCTCCATTATCCTAAAGACAGATGGAGATGTACGAAGTGGTCTTGCCTATTCATAGACTATGCTGCCATTTTGCATATTATTTTTTCTTTTGAAGATGGAACATGAAAACATATTAGATATAAGAAAAGAGAGGGAGAGAACCAAAGACAATGTGGGCCAGAAAAAGGGCTGAAAAAGCGGAATCATAAATGCATTTTCATATGATAGAGTCAATACAGCAGATATCCTCAGAGGATTACAATGTGTTGCTCAACATAGGCTCTCTTCACCTCTCTCTTGAAATGTTGAAACAACCTGATAAGCCCCCACTTGTCGATTTCACCTTTGTGACATCTCTCCAATATGCCCCTTTCTCTCTTCTGATTCACCCCTCCTCACCCTCATCATCTCATGATAAGACTATGGCAATAGCATCTGGTGGGTCTGCCTGCCTCAAGTCTCTCCCTAATCCAATCCATTCTCTATTCCGTCACTAAAGTGACTTTCCTAAAACACAGGTCTCATCATGTTATCTTCCTACTCAATAGACTCTTGGCTTCCTATTGCCTCCCAGAGCAAATACAAAATGCTCTATTTGGCATTCAAAGACCTTCATAACCTAGCCCCCTCCTACCTTTCCAGTGTTCTTCACCATCTTCCCCAACACATAATCTTTGATCTAGTTACACTGGCCTTCTGGTGGTTCTGAGAACGACACTCCATCTCTCAGTTCCAGGAATTTTCTCTGGCCATCCCCCATATTTGGAATGATCCTCCTCTTCCTCTCCAACTACTGACCTCTCTGATTTCTTTTAAATACCAACTAAAATCCCACCTTTTCTAGGAAACTTTCCCTAACCCCTGTTAATTCTGGTGCTTTCCCTCTTTTTATTATTTATCCTGTATATAGCTTGCTTTGAATTTCTTTGTGTATCGTCTCCCCCATTAAATTGTAGGTTACTAGAAGGCAGGGTTTGTCTTTTGCCTCTTTCTATATCCCCCCTATTTAGCACAGAGCCTAGCACATAGTAGGTGTTGATTGCTTAATCCTTTAAATAATTAATAGTAAATGTTGATTGACTGACAATTTCTCTCCCTCTGCCTCTAATCTCTCCATGCTCCTACACATCCATTCATTAATCTATCTATCCATTATCTATCCATAGGTTAGGCAACAAATATTTATTAAGCACTTGCTAGGTACCATCCTTCACACTTTTGCCATGCCCTAATCTTCCTGAAGTATAGATATGATCACACACACACACACACACACACACACACACACACACACCATCAGAAAACTTCTGTGGCTGCTTACCAGTGAATATTTACCTTACCAATAAAAATTTAAACCTCATAACGAGGCATAAATGACCCTCCATCATCATATGCCAACCCATACTTGTAGTCACTATCCTTCTTTTTGTGCACAAAACTCAAGCAGCCCAGTAAACTAGACAACTCTGCTTCTCCAACATGTCTTGCCATTTTGCCTTCACTGGAGTTGTTTCCTGTGTCTGTAATGCCCTTCTACTCCATGTCTACCTGTTGACATTCTACCCATCCTTTAAGATCTAACAAGAGACTGGAAATGAGAGGACTTCGATTTAAATCCTGGTTCTTCCATTTATTAGCTGTGTAACTCAAAGCAAGTCACTTTAACTTCTCTGGGCCTCAGTTTCCTCATTTGAAAAATGAGGGAATAAGGACTAAATGATCTCTAACATTTCTTCTAGCTTTAACAGTGTGGGAAAACACTTATTTTTTTAGTCACCTGGGTCACTAAATTTCTATTTGCTTTACTTCTCTCATCAATAAAATGAGGACAAGAATAACATTAAATCCCTGAAGGCTGTGGTGAGGAGAAAATGAAATCATATTTCTACAAGGCTTTGCAAACCTAAAAATGCTATAAAGATGCTGGCTGTTGCGGCTGCTTGTTATCACTTAGAAATCAAGGTGGTTGTACCCGATATCAGGTCTTCAGAGAGCTGAGATTGCATCTATGTGGGGCCTGCCAAAACCAATGCAGATTACAGCCACCTCCTTCACCTCAACAGATGTTATTATTGAATTGCTGTGGCTGAAGAGGCCAGTCTTCTGGTGGTGAACCTCTGCCTCTGCATTTAGCTTAGCCAGCCCTCATGAGGGGCAGATGAGCAGTTTGTCCTTGAAGCTTTTCCAGCTTCCAAGGCTCAGTGAGAGCTTGCAGTACACTGATATAGCCTTGAAGGACTCATGGTCATTTAGTGTCATGGTGAGAAACTGTAGGACTTGAGCAGAGGAGTTTCACTTCTGGGTGAAGAAATATGACTTAGTTCAAGAAGAATTTATTAAGCAAGACACTGTAGGGGTAAGGCGGTGTTGGGGGTAAAAGGTGGGCCTGCCCCTAACCTGTTTATTCAGTTTTGAGGTTGAAACTAAAGGAGGCACTCCATTCACAGTTAACAAAAGGAGGTTCACTTAGTCATAATATAGAAAAGTTGTTCAACAAAGGTGTTCCAGCACATACTTTGCATACCCCTATGCTCCTCCCCACCAAGGGCAGAGTATGGAAACTCTCACTGTCTCAGCCACTCACCAAGTCTGAAAAGCAACTACCTTAGGTGATCAGAAAGCCATGCCAATAGGGCCAGAGTCTAACAGGAGGCTTCATCAAGCTCAGTTTGAGCCTCTGAGCCAATTGAATCCTGAGGACAGCTTTACAGGCCTTCAGAAAAAGAATTGCCTAACCTATGTTGGGCTGGAAGTTGGCCTAATAGATGGTGATTCTACACTTTGGGATTATAAAGACAAAAAGGAAAACAGTCCCTTTCCTCTAGGATTTTGTATTCTAATGAAGGCATTATAAAAGATAAATTCCAAACATATGTGGAGAATTAACAGACATTTTCAGGGGAGAAGGGATTGAGAGACTGCTAACAACTGGGATTCAGTCTGTCAGTAAATACTTATTAAGTACCTATTATGGGCCAGGCATTGAGCTAAAGGAATTAGTATACATACATACACACACACACATGCAAAATACATACACACACATACACATACATATATACAAATAGAGATACACATATGTGTATATATACATATATGTGTGTATACAGTATACACATGTGCATAGGTATATATGTGTGTATGTGTATATATATACAGATATATATACGCACATATATTGATATCTATATATACAAAAGGGATTAGTATATATCTATATATGTGTGCATGTGTATAAATGTGTGTGTGCATGCATGTGTGAATATATACATGCACATACACACATATGTATATGTTAAGGTGTGTATGAATATGCATATATGACCCAGGGTGAGTTATTTAACTCTCAGGGCTAAACTTTCTAAGGCTCTATGTAGGTTGATGAGAACATCCTGAGCTACATTGCTTGGCAGAGGGCGTGTACCCTGCACCATTGAAATCACAGGTTCAGTGCCTCTTCTAATCAGGTTTAAATGGGTAATGCTATAAAATTCAAATTGAAACTTGCCTCTGACTCCCTTGGGTACATATACACACACACGTATATACATGTACAAATAAATATTATATATGGGCATACATACATATATACACGTATATACATACATATGTACATAGTTTATTAGAGGTGTTCTTTCAAAGACAAAGTAAAACTATGAAAGTAAACTTTTTACTACTTTAACCAACACCTATTGTCTGAATTGAGATTTGTAAATTGTGGGGAACTCGGGAAAATCATTTCTAAAGAAGGTTTAGCCTGGCCAGGGGACCATGGAAGGATTAAGCAAACTACATTTCTTAACGTGAGCAATACAGCTAACAAGCAAAACCAAAATTTTCTGAAGGTGTGAAAACTCAGCAAAAACCTGTTTAACCAATAGAAAGAAAGGTTAAAAATGAGTCTCTAAGGCAAACCAGAGTCCGAGGCCTGAGAAATAGGCAGAAACAAGGTGCCTGATGTCAGCCAGGATGACCATTTTTGCTGATAGCCTGTTTTAAGGGTTTTTCTGACACAGAAAAACTCATTTTCTTAATCCAATAAACCATACTATTGACTCCAAAGATGTACAAAGTGCAAAGAAGGCAAGAAAAATATTGAATTCTACTTTTCAACTTCTTGCAAAGACCGTCCATCAGAAGTCTCCCCTTTTCTTGCCAAGAATGCTCATGTTCTGAGCCATCCCATACTTTGGCAGACTTATTCTTTTCCACCCTCTTTCCCATAGTCCCCTCCACCCCCCAAACTTCCAACCAAGGTTGGAAAACCTGCCAACACCTCCCCATCGGACTTCTCCCTCTCCCTGTATTACCACCCACCTCTCCCCTTTCAGTTCCCAGTTCAACAAGTTTTGAGTTCTGGACAAAAACGGAATTTTTTTTTTTGACTTTGAAGAAAACATGCTCTGTTTCTCTGATGGCATCTCCAGTGTCAGATGAAATAGACTGGCCTTTGTTACTTTGTCAACTGTAAAAGATTACATGTAGTCCCCTCATCTGGGGGTGGTGTCAGAAGGTGATGTCACATTAGTTGACACAGTATAACGCATGCATTGTCTGGACTGTGGCTTTTTCAAGTAATTGGACTCTTCAAGGAGCAGAGCAGCCTACATTGGACTATAAAACTCTTGGGATTCTGGATTCACTGAGTCTTTCTTAACTTGGCAAAACCACGACGACTTACTCTGAAACTTCTCATGCAGATCCCCTGCCCTTTTAAAGTTCAACTCCTACATTTTAAGGAGAGCCACAAAAATTTGTAATCCAGGAGAATTTCTCTCCTACGTGGTATATTTCACATGCCCAAAGACAGTGGTACAAACTAACATGCATGTGTGTGCACACTTATACACAGCCTTAGATTCTGGGTTGTCTGACTCTGGGTTGTCAGCTTCTAAAATTGGAGGTACCCCAAAATGCAATGGACTGTCCTGAGAAGGAGCTGTTCAACTTCACTGGAGGTCTTTAAGAAATGACACTTGATAGGTATATTGTGGTTGGTTTTTTTTTTTTCCCCTTTAAGTATGGGACTAGATGGATGCTGTGGACTCTTCCTATTCTGAAATGCTGTGATTCTATGATTAGGTAAAGATTACAAAATATAGTTGGCAGGGGTGGGGGAAGTGGAAAGGGGAAAAAGGGAAGGGGAGAAAATAATGATACCTCATATTCCAATGATTCATTTTTCTCTCTTTCTACATGTCTTGCACCTTCTCAGATTTTCCCAACGCCCTTGTGAAGTAGGCAGAGCAGGTATCACTTTACAGATAAGGAGAATGAGGTACAGAAAGATTAATGTCATTCATTTCACAAATTATAATGAGGAGAACCTACCTGCCTGCTTCATACCTCCTTCCCCAGTTTTATCTCCCACCACCACCTTCCTAGTAGTGGCATCCATAGACTCATAAAAACACAGATAAAGAGCAGGAAGGAACCTCATAGGTCCTCTGGTCTAACCTTCTCTTCTTATAGATGAGAAAACTGAGGCCGAGAAACATTATTAAGTGACTTTCTCAGGTAATAAGTGCTAGAGTATAGATTTCTACCCAAGCCTTAAGACCCCAAATTCAATATTTCTTTAAAAATTAAATTTTATTTTAAAATTATCAGGCATTTTTTTCTCCCTGCTGCCCTGGAAAAAAAAGAAAACAAAACTCTTATTATAAATATGCATAATCAAGTAAGGTAGATCCCCACATTATCCATGTCTAAAAATGGGCATTTCATTCTGTATATTAAATCATCATCTTATGGTAACTAAGTGGGCAGAATTCTTCATCCATTATCCTCTGGGATCGTAGTTCATCATTGTGTGGTTGAGAGTTCTTAAGTCTAAAAAAATTCTTCATTTTTACAATGTTGCTGTTACTATATAAATGTCTCTGGTTTTGGTCACTCACATCGATTTACACAAGTCTTCTCAGGTTTCCCTGAAACTATCTCTTTCATCATTTCTTACAGCATAACATATGCACTCATATGCCATAATTTGTATAGTCATTTCCCAATTTAGACACACCTTCTCCATTTCCAGGTGTTTACCACTACAGAGAGCTCTTTGGGGTAGGGGCTCAGTAGTGGAATTGCTGGGTCAAAGGGTACAGACAGCTTAAAAACATTGGAACACACTCCTAAATTGCTTTCTAAAACGACCATTTAAAAAAATTATACCTCATTGACCCAAGTAGAGGAATAGTCGGCATTCTTATATTTCTCATAGACCAAGATCTTGCAGATAGTCACCGGATAATGGGTATGTTTCATGGGATCAGAGAATCTTAAGAGTTGGAAGAGAATTGGGCACATTAACATTGTCATCAAGCATTTATTAAGCATTTACAAAATATGCTAAAGCTGGGAATGCAATGTAAGCAAAAACAAAGTACCTGTCCTCAAGGAGCTTACCTTTTAATGGTAGAAGATAATAAATAAACAGAAACCTTAAGGGGCTGGGGGAAAAGGACCTGTGTTGGGGTGTGGTAGAAAAAGAAGTTTGGACAGTCAGGAGTGCAGCTGGGAAATCAATGAAAGAGGGAACATGGCTAGCCTAGACTCCCTTAGCATGGAGATTCTGGGAAGAACTGATGAATCGGAGGAAGAGGGCTCAGGAAGAGGACCTCTCGTGGTGGAAGATACAGATATCTTCAGATGTAATTGTAGACATTGCCTCGACAACATCTCTAACATATTCGACCTTTGAAGGTCACCAAACGATGAACAGCTCACACTCCACCAAAATAGCCCATACCTATTTGGGACGTCATCACCATCACCATCACCATCGTCATCATTATCGTCATCAACAACGTGTTCGATATTAGTAATATAATATATTTTGTATTATTTTCAGGAAGGAAATCCTTATATTGAACCCATAGTTCTACATCTTCAACTCATTTATCCTGGTTAAACAGAATTAAACCTTACAGGTGTTTTAACACAGTTATTAATTATATTATGGAGCCATAGGATGTAGAGTTGGAAGGGACCTTAGCCACTACATAGTCCAATCTCCTTATTTTACAGATAAGGAAACTGGGGGCCACAGGACTGAAATGGTTTGCCTGAGGTCACATAGGTAGTAAATAACAGAGACCATACCCTCTAACGACAAGTTTAGCACTCTTTTTGTTACATTACACTCTCTATTTCTTCTCTAAGATAAATATCCTCATTTTCTTTAACCACTCTTGTATGACAATTTAAAATTGCCTCGATATGCCAATGACTTTTTTCAGAGAAACACTAACTAGAGTATAAACATCAATATCCCCCTTAAAATGTTATTTTCAAAATTAAACTATAATGCCCCAGATGTTGTTTGCTCAGTGCAAGAAACAATTATTTCCCCTAATCTGGGCACTATTTATGAATGGATAGTCATACAACCTAGATGGTGTTGGTAGTTTAGTAATATGTTGTGGCTCCAGTTCAATTGGTGATCCACTAAAACTACCAGATTTTTTCATATGAACTGTTATCAAGCCAGATCTGCAATCTTTTGAACCTTTGCAAGACTTTACATTCAATCTATTACAATCTATTTTCAAAGTATTTATTCTTTTGTTTGTTCATCATCTTCATTTCCTAATGTAACACATTCCTTCCTCTGTCCCAAAGAATTATTTTATTGGTTGTACGCATGGCTATAATGCCTCTCTGTGTGTGTGTATGTATATTGTGTGTATGTGTTGGGGGGTCGTGTTATGAAGAAGCTGTGTCAGAAAACTGTCCTCACATTAAGCAAAGAATAAAAAATAGGAAAAGATAGCCTAGTACAACTAACCAACACATCGAACAGATGTGCATTGACGTACTCCTATAGTTTCCCCACCTCCACAAAGAGGGAAGAGCAGGACATTCTCCTAACTCTCTTTGGGTCTCTTGGGGGTCTCTATTTTTGGAGCTTCGTCATTATAATTAAACAGCATTTAATTTCAAGTTTTATTGTTCATTCCATTCTCATCGTTGTAGTCATTTATCTATTAAGTTTTTGATATATATTTCTTCAAGCTTTATTTCTTGGTTGTCATACCTTTACAAACATTTTGTTAAAAAATTCTTTGCTAGTCAAATGCTTCCCTTTTTATCTTATTTGTATTCATTTTGTGACAAAGTCTTTTAATTTTTTTTAAAACATGAATTGGTTATTTTATAGTTGCCCATATTGTTTTCTTGGTTCTGTTTACTTTGTTCTGCATCCGTTCTAATGGTGTTTTTTGTTGTTTCTTCAACAGATTTATTGTTTCTTAAAATATAAAAATAGTCTATGACACTCATGCATCATAATTTTAGTTGCTCCCCAATCAGTACGAACCTACTTGATTTATAGTTCTTTACTATCACAAAAAGTTCTGCAATAAATATTTGGTATGTTTGGGATCTTTACTTTTAACGTTGCTCTCCTTGAGATATACGCCTAGCAGTGGAATCTCCGAGGGCAAAAGGATATGGATTTTTCAGTCACTTTCTTAGCATAGTTTCAAGCTATTTTCGAGAATGGCTACACTAATTCACAACTCTATCAACAACAATTGTCTTTCCATAACACCCCACCTCCACCACCACCACCACCACCATCCCTATGTTTGACTATATCTACTATCCCTATGTTTCATTATCTCTGCCAATTTGTTAGGTGTGAGATGAAATGCAATGGTTTTTCTTTTCAATTTGCATTTTTAACGATTTTATTATTTAGTGAAGTGATTATTTTTAGTGATTTTCATCAGTTTTTCATATGATTGGTAGTAACTTACAATTCTTTTGAGAATTGTTTGTTCATGTCATTTGACCACTTACCCACTGGGTTTTGGTGTCTTAGTCCCTTCAGTATAGATGGTGAATATATTCTTCTCTTTACATCAAATATTTGATGTAAATATTTTCTCCCAATAATCTATTTTTCTTTATATCTTAGTTTTGTCAATTTTATTTGTGCAAAAGCTTTTAGGTTTCTTATAAAAGAGATTATTTAATTTGTATTTTATGAACATCTCTATCCTTTATTAAATTATAAGCTTTCTTTCTAACTATTGCTGTGAAAGATACCTGATGTTTCTCTTTAAAAATTTTTAGTGATGTAATCTTTAATATTCAGATTCCATATCCTATTTCAATTAATTTTAGTACATGATGTGAAATGTTGTTCTAAGCATAATTTCTGCCAAACTGCAAGCTTCCCCAGTAGTTTTTGTTAAATAGGAAATTCTTCCCCAACTAATTTATGTTTGGGGGAAACACTAAATTGTTGAGTTCCATGATCTTGGATTCTTCTGTATCCAATCTGACATTCTTTTTAAAAATAGATTTTGTATCTATGTTCCTTTTCTTATTAACATCTCTATCATTTCTCAATGATCTTCTCTCTTCCCCCAATTGAATCTTCCTTTGTAATGAAGGAATAAAGGTAAACAAACATTAATTCCTTGGCTATGTCTGATGACATGCTACATTTTGTACCTATAGCGTGTCCCTTCTCTACCAAGGAGTTTGAGGCTTCACCATGAGTCCTCCAGAGTTGAGATTGATCACTGAATTCATCAGAGTTCTGCTCTTATATGAAATCTTGCTAATTTCATCTTTAAAAAAAAATTAGAGCCACTATTTCCACCAGACAAAAAAATAGCTCAGAATCTTTTGAAATTCTAGTCCTGTCATCAAAGATATTGGCTATTTATTCCATTCCAGACCCCTAATTCAGGTTTGGGGAATATGCAAGTTTAATTATTATGTCTTGTAAAACATTACAATTAGAGGAAATCCTTCAAACTGACTGGCTGGCTATGTGATACTGAGTAGATCACCTCACCTCTCTGAATCTCAATGTCCCCATTTGTAAAACAGGCTTATAATTACAGTAATTACCTCACAGGGTTCCTGTGAGGATCAAATGAGATAATGTGTGTAAAGCAATTTGCAGGCGTTAAAGGGATGCACAAGGTTGAATCACTGTTACATCTTATTCAAGTTATTAATAAAAAGTTGAATAGGACAGCGACATGTGGCATGTCCTTCTAGACTGACATGGATTTGACACTGTAGTTATTCACCCCCATGCATATCTATTTCTCTACACAACTTGTTCTTTGATCAGGGTGACAAGGGAAGGACTTCCCAGACTGTGGTAAGGGCAACGGTGACCTTTGCCACTGGCTGCTGTCCCACTTCTACTCAAAGGACAGCAGCTCTGGGCAGAGTCCACACGGAAAGCCAGGGAACCCAGACAGCAGCTGTTTTCAGAACAAGATTCCTCTTGGGAATGAAAAGAATTGCTGCATCAGGCAATTTGACCATTTTTTTCCCCTCTTAGATGACTGGAGGAGAAAATGAGGCTGGTGACCTTTCATTGCCCTCCCTCACTCAAATCAAAGTCAACTTCAAGTCACGTCATCATCTTCCTGATGTCATGGTCCTCTTCAAAAATGAAGGACAAACACAATCTGTGAGTAGACCAAGCTGCCTGAATGGGGACCCAGCCAGTTGGGTAACTCAGTTCATCCTTTCCCTCTCCCTCTCCTTCTCCCTCTTCCTGTCCAAAGGAAGGTAAATTTTGATGGCCAGAAGCTTCCCGGTTAACTTGGGGTTTACTGGCTAGATTTTTTTCCTTCTTTCCTTCCTTCCTTCCTTCCTTCCCTCCCTCCCTCCCTTCCTCCTTACTTCCTTCTTTCCTTCCTTCCTTCCTTTCTTCCTTCCTTCCTTCCTTCCTTCCTTCCTTCCTTCCTTCCTTCCTTCCTTCTTTCCTTCCTTCCTTCCTTCCTCCTTAAACCCAGCTCTCTCTGAAGCTCATAGATAGGTCCCTGCCCAAGCTTGACTTAGTGGTTTTATTTTGGGCCCCTGAAGATCTTCCCTTCCCAGTTTGACTTTTTTTTTAATTAAACACATAACTCCCATTGCATCCTGGGCCATCTCCAGTCATCCTGATGAATGTGTGTGTTCAGCCTTCATTGCCAAAGAAGACCATGTCATCAGAGAAATAATGACATGACTTGCACTTGACTTTGTTTTGAGGGAGGACTGGGCAGGTCACCAGGCTCACTTCTCCTCCAGAGCCATCTCAATTCAATGACCAGATATTGATCTGAATGACTGGAGATGAGCCAGGATGAGGCAATTGTGCTAAGTGACTTGCCCAAGGTCACACAGCTAGTGAGTATCAAGTGTCTGAGGTGAGATTTGAATTCAGGTCCTTTTGACTCTTGCACCACCTAGCTGCCTGTCTAGATGTAGGAGCAGTTCATGCAAAGGCAGAGTTAGAAAAGGAAGTATTGTATCCAGGGAACAATTTGGCTGAGCCATGGAACTAGTGGAAGAAGATAGAATGTGTGTATTAAGTTGGAAAAGGTTAGAAGGAGCCATACTTTAAAGGGCTTCAAATGCACAAGAGAAGTTTTCATGGGACCTTGGGGGATGTGCCCAGCAGTGGAAACCCGGGGTCAAAGGATGGGTACATCTTAGTCACTCCCTTTCCCTAATTCCAAACTGCTTTCCTGATTGGTTGAACTAACTCACAGCTCTACCCACCTTCAATTAAGGTACTTGCTTTTTCACAACTTCTCAAACATCAACTATTTACAACTTTTTCTCTTCCAGTTTTGCCAATTTTCTGGGTGTGGGAGGAAACCGCATAATGCTTTTGATTTAATTTCCTTATTGTTAGTGATTTTAACAGTCTTTCCTAGCTTACAATTTCTCTTTTGAGAACTGTTTATTCATATCCTTTGATCATTTTTCTATTAGAGCATGTTTTTTGGTTTTATATATAAATACATATACGTATGTTTAGATACATACATACACACACATAGATACATACATACACACATATATATTAATATACAAAATTTTCAAGTCGTTTATATTACTTCATTATCATACCCTTACAAACACTTTGTTAAAAGTTTTCTTCTAGTCCACTGCCTCCCTTCTGATGCTGGTTGCACTGATTTTGTTTTGGAAAAATCTTTTTAATTTCTTGTAATTTAATTTATTTTATGTTTTCTATATTATAGCTATATATTATATGTATATATTATTATATTTTATATATTAATTGTGTTTTTGGAAGGCTTTTAATTTTTTCAAATTTAATTTAATGTATATTTTATAGTTGCCTTTATACTTTATTTAAATTAGAATTTACTCCCTTTCCATAGCTGTAAAAAGTATATGTATGGTCTGCTTATCTTCTAATTTTTTTGTGGTATGGTCTTTAACATTCAGATCATTTGGTGGGGGGCGGAGCCAAGATGGCGGAGTAGAAAGACGCACATACACATAGCTCCGAACCCACAACTCACAGAACGGCTAGAGGGGACCAACCCACCGTGAATTCTGCACCCAGAGGCCACGGAATATTGGAGCAAGGGAGATTTCTGTTCTGGAGAGACCTGCAAACCTCTCGCGGGGGGTCCTTCACGCTGCGGACTGGGCGCCGGGACTGGGAGCTGAGTGCAGCCCTGCAGCGGCCGCAATACCGTGAGGAAAAGATCCGGGCGGGCTATGGGGATGAGCTATCCTGAAGCCACGCGGGTCCCTCCACCCACAGAGGGACCTGCAAACCTCTCGCAAAAGGTCTGTCCCGCTGCGGACGCGGAGCCCAGCCTGGACCTGCGGCGGCCACGGCTCCAAGAGGTACAGATCCGAGCAGGCTTCAGAGACAGGATCTCCAGTGGCGGCACAAGCCCCCCCACTCACAGGTGACGAGGGTCGGTGAGAGAGTCTCTTTGGCGGGTCGAGAGGGGAGTGGGGTGCCCCCATGGCTCGGGCCCCCCCAGGAGATAGAAGCTGAGAGGAGGCTGCAGACCGGGACTCCCCAAGCGGGCGAGAGCCTGGATCCATTGTGGAAGGTCTGTGCATAAACCCCCTGAGGGAACAGAGCCTGAGAGGCAGCCCTGCCCCGACCTGACCATCTGAACTTAATTCTCACACTGAATAGCAGCCCTGCCCCCGCCAAAAGCCCTAAGGCAGGAAGCAGCATTTGAATCTCAGTCCCCAAACGCTGGCTGGGAGGACCAGGAGGTGAGGTGGGTGTGAGGAGAATATTCAGAGGTCAAGCCACTGGCTGGGGAGATTGCCCAGAAAAGGGAAAAGAAATAAAACTATTGAAGGGTACTTTCTTGGAGAAAAGACACTTCCTCCCTTCCTTTCTGACGAGGAAGAACAATGCTTACCATCAGGCAAAGACACAGAAATCAAGGATTCTGTGTCCCAGCCCACCCAATGAGCTCAGGCCATGGAAGAGCTCAAAAAGAATTTTGAAAATCAAGTTAGAGAGGTGGAGGAAAAACTGGGAAGAGAAATGAGAGGGATGAAAGAGAAGCATGAAAAACAGATCAGCTCCCTGCTAAAGGAGAACCAAAAAAATGTTGAAGAAATTAACACCTTGAAAACTAGCCTAACTCAATTGGCAAAAGAGGTTCAAAAGGCCAATGAGGAGAAGAATGCTTTCAAAAGCAGAATTAGCCAAATGGAAAAGGAGACGCAAAAGCTCACTGAAGAAAATAGATCTTTCAAAACTGGAATGGCACAGATGGACGCTAAGGACTTTATGAGAAAGACAGATATCACAGAACATAGCGTGAAGATTCGAAAAATGGAAGATAATGTGAAATATCTTATTGAAAAAACAACTGACCTGGAAAATAGAATCAGGAGAGACAATGTAAAAATTCTGGGACTAACTGAAAACCATGATCAAAAGAAGAGCCTAGACATCATCTTCCATGAAATTATCAAGGAAAACTGCCCTGAGATTCTAGAACCAGAGGGCAAAATAAATATTCAAGGAATCCGCAGAATGCCGCATGAAAGAGATCCAAAAAGAGAAACTCCTAGGAGCAAAATGGCCAAATTCCAGAATTCCCAGGTGAAAGAGAAAATATTGCAAGCAGCTAGAAAGAAACAATTTGAGTATTGTGGAAATACAATCAGGATAACACAAGATCTAGCACCCTCTACATTAAGGGATCGAAGGGAATGGAATAGGATATTCCAGAAGTCAAAGGAACTAGGACTAAAACCAAGAATCACCTACCCAGCAAAACTGAGTATAATACTTCAGGAGAAAAAATGGTCTTTCAATGAAATAGAGGATTTTCAAATTTTCTTGATGAAAAGACCAGAGCTGAAAAGAAAATTTGACTTTCTAACACAAGAATGAAGAGAACCATGAAAAGATGAACAGCAAAGAGAAGTCATAAGGGACTTACTAAAGTTGAACTGTTTACATTCCTACATGGAAAGACAATATTTATAACTCTTGAAACATTTCAGTATCTGGGTACTGGGTGGGATTACACACACACACATGCACACACACATAGAGACAGAGTGCACAGAGTGAATTGAAGAGGATGGGATCATATCTTAAAAAAATGAAATCAAGCAGTGAGAGAGAAATATTGGGAGGAGAAAGGGAGAAGTTGAATGGGGCAAATTATCTCTCATAAAAGAGGCAAGCAAACATTCAGATCATTTAGTTTTCCCAGCATTCTTGCAAGGAGCTCTTTCCCAGGTAATTTATGTTTGGGTGTTTATTGAGTTCAATTAGAAATAATTATTTTTTTTTTGTCTAGATTATTTGTCCTGTATACTTTAATGTAGGCAATTAGGTGGCACAGTGGATAGGGTACCAGGCCTAGATGCAGGAAGTCTTATCTTCCTGAATTCAAATCTGACCTCAATACTTGCTAGTTATGTGACCCTGGGCAAGTCACTTAAGCCAGCTTGCCTCAGTTTTCTCATTTGTAAAATGAGCTGGAGAATAAAGAAAACCCCGAATGGAGTCATGAGGTCTCACAGAGTCCAACATGACTCAACAACAGTGCTAATATTTTACTGTATATATGAGATAGCTTTGGCTAAGGAGAACCTTCAAGGTGGCCTTTGTTCTAGGGAATGCACTGCAATATTAAAAACATTAAAAAAAACCCAGTCATATTTTATATTCTCTTTGGACTTGGGAGCCAGAGAAATAGGATTAAAATCTTATCTCTGCTACTTATTATCTGAGGGAAACTTGGGTTAATTCCTTCAGCTACTTTCATATAAGTTTCTTGATCTATAAAATTAAAGTATTGGACTAAATAATTTATAAGATCTCTTTCAGTTTCACATTCTATAATCCTATGATTTTATGACTACATTGTGTGTTTAAGGTCCCTTTCAGCTCTAAATTCAATGTTTCTAATAGCATACAACACTCCAGATTGATATGTAGAGGATATCTTATATAAATATATAATATAAATAAGCAAAACCCTCTTCAGTTTTAACGTCTTTTAAATCGAGGATAGGTGACCTCCATTTAAACTTTTGATTCCTAATTTCAGAAGAAGTAAATTATTACTTTTTTTTGGTAGACTTCTTAAGTTTGATTTGTATTTAACCTGAGGCTTGACAGGGTCCCTATACCTTTATTTGTTTAGTTTTGCTTTTTAAGTATGATTTCATCAGTGGAGGAAGCTCCCAGTACCAATTCAAATCAGGAACCTATCTACTCAACAGCTAAGTCTTGGAGAGTCACCTAGGGCCATTGAGGAGTGACTTGATAAAGGTCACACATAAGCCTACTTCATAGGCACGACTTGAAACCCAAATCTGATTGATCCAGAAACAAGCTTCTTATGCGTTTGGTTAAGCTGCCCTGTGAATCTAAGTCATGACTCATATGGCCCTCTGCTGTGTTGTAAGAGAGCTTATTTTTATGTTTGTAATAGGTATTAGAGTCATTACAGAGTCAGAATCATAGACATTGAAAGGAAAAAGGATGTCAGGGATTAGTCCAATTCATAGGTGAAAGTAATCGTCATTATAATATACCCACTCAGTTATCAACCAGCTTCTGCTTGAAGACTTCCAAAGAAGGGAAACCTACCACCTCTTGAAGCAGTCCATTCTAAATGTGGACAGCTCCAATTGCCAATTTTTTCCCCCTGACAGCAAGCCCAAAATTAGTTTCTTTATTAAAGTCCTTAAAAACACCAATGTATCTAATTTCAGTAGATTGTTCTGTGCGAGGGGTGATCCTCCCCAATTCCAAAGGTCTACCTAAGCATGGTTTGGTTTTTTAACCTACCATTTCCTCGCAAAGAAATTAAACAAATAAACAGATGCCTCTTTTTGTGTGTGAGTGTTTCGGTGGGGTGGAGAGGCTCATAAAACACAATGTCGGGATGCACCATCTGCTGATTCTGCAGTGGCAATGAGCAAACTTAAACTATTCCCAGATGAGGCTGGTTCATGGAGGATGAGCCTGGTTCATGGAGGATGAGCCTTGCCAGACAGACAGGATCTGAGATTCTGAGAGTGACATAATGAGCACGTGGCAGGGAAGCCACTGCTTTAGGCACATCCAGATGTATATATGTGTGAGGGGGAGGAGGTATTTTGGAGGCTTATAAAATTTTACTTGGGAAATTTGTTCAAGTGGACAGGCTTGGGAAGGCTTATTTCTACCTTACTCTAAGGCTATAAATAAAGAATTTTGGGAAGATGAATGGACAGTTTAATTGGTTTCCCTTCTCTCCCCATCCCCCACTTTAGGGCTTGGTCTAAGCATTTTTAACATCCATTATTAGAACCACAGAAGAACATTAGAACTCGAATGACCTTTGAGACTATGAAACCAAACACTTTATTTTTGCAGATAAAGAAATTCTAGTCCAGGGAAGAAATGTTATTTTTCCCACAATCCCAAATGTAAAAATGGAGATTCAATCCCAGGTTCTTCAATACTCTTTCCACTATACTACACCACTACCCTTTAGGACCAAAGGATCCTAAATTTTAATCTGAAAAGGAGCTTAGAGGTCATTTAATTCAACTTCTTAATTTTATAGTTGAAATGATAGAAGCCCAGAAAGGTTAACTGAATTGTCTAAACTAACACAGCTACAAGTGGTAGTCCAGGATACACTCCTAGGTCTTTACTTTTTACCACATTTGATTTACCAGTGAATATTTACCTCACCATTATTTACTAAAAAAAGAAACAAAGACTTGATTTTCAGGGGCTACTAGGTGGTACACATCAGTGATGTCCAGATTCATATGGCCAGCAACATTCCTAAAGGACCATATGAAGATGTAATTAATTAGAGAACATTTAACAAAATAAATAAAAATGTAGTAGAACATAGATAATGTTAATATGTGGTTTTCTAAGGTTCATCCTTGCATGAGCAGGGACCCTTATGATCCCATAAAAGAATTTTAGAGTTCATGAACATTGATGTAAAAAGCTTATGGATGATGGGAAGATCAAGAGGCTGATGATCTGTGTAGCTGTGGTGGGGTGGAAGATGAAGCCATGGGAAATGAATAAGTTAAGGAATTAGGAGGCTAGAGAGTTTGAAGGAATATTCAATCTTTGTAGTAGGAGGGCAGGAGTTGGAGGGGAAAAAAATATGATACAGGTACTAAATTCATTGAAGAAGGAAGGAGAGGGCCAACGAGGTGGTGAAGTGGATAAAGCACCAGCCCTAGAGTTCAAATCTGGCCTCAGACACTTGACACTTACTAGCTGTGTGACCCTGGACAAGGCACTTAATCCCAATTGCCTCCAGAAAACAAAAAACAAAAAAAAGGGAAGGATAGCGTACTAGTGATCTGTAGATTATAACTCCCAGAATCTCAATTGGGTGATAAATATGGAGTGAATGAACCTCAATGGAGGAAAGGTTACTGAGTGATGATGGTAGAGGAAGAGCTAGGAATTGGTGATGGGGAGGGGGATGAGGGGAGAGAATAATGATGAAGCTAGAGACTCCAGACCTAATGCTCTATCCACTGCACTGAATAAGCTAAGCATTGTGCTATGTGCTTCACAAATATCTCATTTGATCCAATGGAAAGCAAGGAATGTTCCAACTCCCTCACCTAAATCAGTGAATGGGGAAATAAGTAAAAGTACAACCAGCACTGGAAAGGGTAGCCAGAAAAACTGGAGAGCCAACTCTCAGTGAGTGGAAAAAGATGGAGGGAGTTAGAAAGAAAAAGGTTTAAGATAAGATCTACTTTGTTATCTATGGAGCAGGCATTCCAGAGAGCACAGTGAAGGGGTTCCATAGCTTTAAAATGGAAGGTCATCTTGCCATCATCCATAAAGTGGAAGGGTTGGACTGAGAGGGACAGGAATAAGAGAGTGGTCAGTGGGGGATGGAGAACAAGATTTCAACAATGGTAACCAGTGGTTCAGCATCTATATGTTAATCTCTGAGGAATGAGTTCAGGTAGGTGATCACTGTGCACAGGGGTTTGGACATTGGGAGGAAATGTCCCAAGGCATGTGTTCAACTCCAGCGTGTGGAGAATGATGGAAAGTCACAGGCAAAGCAGGGCCTTTAAACATGTCCATGTCATACAATTCCTTCCATCTCTGACACTCCATGTTCTGTCTAAAAGCACTTCTGCTTCTAACATTCAGTATTCTTATGTTCTTAGGTCCCTTCCATCCCCATCATTCTGTCTTTGAAAGTCCCTTCCAATGTTAACATTCCAAATTCTGTTCTGAGATCCATTCTAGTTCTGAGAGTCTAGTTTTTAAATACATGTTGTTTGGATATAACAACTTATCAGCATTTAAAAGCTATATGTGTGTGTGTGTATATATATATATGTATGTATGTGTGTATGTATGTATAATATACATACCAAAGGGGATGAGTACTTAGACAAAAAACAAAGTAGATGAATCCCAAGTTGTAGAAGGAAATTAAGGAAGGGAAAGTAAACAATGACCAGGAATTACATGAAAGAATGGTACAATTGAGGAATTTTGCTCTCAGAGAAGTGGGAGATTTGACATTATTTGGGGGATTTAAAGTCAAATTGAACAAAATGGTAGAAAAAGCATCTTGCAAACCTAGACAAATGTGAGTTGCCCTCCTCTACTTCATCACCACCATCATCAACATCACTGCTAAATAACATTAGCTCTCACCATGATCCTTAACAGTCAAGATGATAGGTGTTCATGTGTGTGTGTGTGTGTGTGTGTGTGTGTGTGTGTGTGAATGTTTTCTTATCTCTAACCACTATGTGGCCAAGAAACAAATAATAAACTGTTATTCTCTAAATTTAAAATCATGATGTTTGATCATAAAGGGCCAGATCTCCCCAAGGGAAAACCATATGGACACTATTTGTTTTTCAAATGGTAACAAATGGTATTTTTAGTCATTACAATGATTGACTAAATAGTAAATAGTTTGGGTACTAATTACGGGGACTTGATATTTAGAGAGGAAAACTAGGTCTTGGTAAATATCAAATTCTGTTCCTTTCTTGCTTGTGCCAGGGTTCTAAAAATATCAGCATGCTGAGAACTGCTTGGCTCATGAGATTAGTGACAGGCCAGAGAGTCTTCTACCAGACAGGCTTTCAGCTGGAAGGCAGCCCAGGGTAGGGTCAACAGAAAAGAAAGACCCATCTGATGTCAAATTCACTGGCTTTTGTCAAATGAGCAAGTCGGAACTCGAAATAGCCTGATTTTAGCTTGGACACCGCTCTCGACATTAACAGCGTTCTGGCTTCATTGACAGGAAAGGAGGGTGTCATAGAAAGAGCACAGGACTCAGATTCGAATCCCAGCACTACCACTCACTAGCTATGTTAACTCTGAACCTCAGAGAGCATCTAAGTCATCCAAGAAAGTCACTAAATTCATCAGACCCTTTGACCCAGCAACACCAGTGGCATGTGGGGTACCAAGGAAGGCCGAAGACATGGAGAAAGGTCAGATAGCTAGCAAATACTAAAAGTCAAATCAATTTATTTTTCATGTTCTTGACTTAAGAAAGTGATGGTGAAAATTTTAATAAAACAGACTGAATTTAAAAGCATGTTCCATATCAGTTCCCCCCTCACTCTGAGGCTATTGCTAAACATTTTACCAGCATACCCATGCTTGTGCCTCTCATTGGAGAGGTGGTGGACTATAAACATAGAATGAGGCACACATTTTCAAACATAGTCAATGTCTTAATTTATTTTACATTATTATGCTAATTTTTCATGGAAGGGTTCTGTTGGAGAGGAGGGAAGGAGTTAAAAAAATGAAGGAGTTATGTCATTAAAAAAACTGATGTCAATAAAACATTTTTTTAAAGGAAGTCATCTAAGCCAATGCCCAGCTAAAAGATGAATCCCCTCTATAATGTTCCTGGAAAGGAAAAGTGGTAATCTAGTCCCTGTTTGAAGAATTCTAGTGATGGGGAATTCACTATCTTTCCATAGTAGTAAATTCCATCACTCTTTGGGCCTCAGCTCAGAGATAGGAAATTATAATGTTTGCTTGTACTGCCTACTTCAAAAAATAGCTGTGAGGGTCAGAAGAAAATGATTTATGTGAAAGTAGATGTTAGATTCCAAAACTTTACCCAAGTATGAGCCATTAAAAAAATTTCCCGGGACTACCACAGGAATGTGCAGGGATAGGCATATGATAATAGCATATTTATATAATGCCTTAAGATCTGCATAAAACTTTGCATACATTATCTCATTATATCCTCACAACAACCCTGTGAGTTAGCTATTAGTATTCTCATTTTACAGATGAGACAATCAAGGCTCAGATTTGAATGACTTACCTAGGGTCATATAAGTTCTGAGGCAGGATTCCATCCCAGGTCCCTTCTCCAATATATCAGTGAATTATAACCATGCAGCAATAGAATGTCAAGTGTGCAGCCTGAGCCTGTCTGGATTTTTGGCTTATTCAGATAGTTTTTGGCTAGGATCACCTATGGCAACAAAAATAGAATAAGCCAACTGAGGCAAGAGCCCCAGACTAAAACACTGGAAGTAAATTGTACCATGTTGTATGGTGCAATACACTTTGCAACTGAATTGCTTTTTGTTTTTTAAAATAAATTTTCATCTTTTGTTTTAATGTCACTTAACTTTGCTGATGCATTCCTCCCACTTACTCCCTCTTCCAGAGAACTGTTTAACATAGCAAAATAGTGCAAAGAATATTATTTAAAAAGAAGGAAAGGAAGAGAAAAAATAATAAGCAAAAAAATGAGTGCATCAACAAAATCTTAAAATTATAGCCCATATTCCAGATCTGAAGACTTCTCAACTCTGAAAAGAGTATGCAGAGTCCTCACATTTTCTCATCTCATTAGATCATCACATATCACAAATCAGATCTCCCCATTTTCTCCCCATTTTACAAATGAGGTCCAGGAAGAGCCATTGAATTGTTTAGTAGCAGAGCCTAAATTCCCACCTAGAACTGTTATAGTGACTGGGTTGATTTAAGTACTAAGCCAGGATCCATGGGAACAGGGTTCAAATCTTAGCTACTACTTACTATGCCTGTGACATTGGACAAATGACTTTCTATCTCTGGGCCTCTGTTTCCCTCATTGTAAAATGAAATGATCTCCAAGCTCACTTCCAGCTTTGACATTGTGGATTTTGAATGAGTCTAACAGACAAAGCAACATTTTGCCAGTGGGACCATCTCTGGCTTCTTTGAGTCCCTTCATGTCCTCTCTGTGGGATTGGGGCCTCATTGGCAGTGTTCCTAGCAGGGACATCTCTCCTTGCCAGTCCAACCCTGGCTGCTCTTTGAAGAGTATCCAAATATTTAGCATCTGAGTTTGGTTTGGATGTTCTACAAACAGCAGCTATGGCCACAAAACAAAGGAGAGCGTTCACAGTGTATGCAGTGGGAAGGACTGTCGGGCATGCATCAGTCTTTCCAGTCACACCTGCTTCCATGGATACCAAAGCTGCTAGCTAGGATCGTCAACTTTGAATAAGAACAGTAATAATAAATTCCGGATGCTTTTCTACCCCTTTTATAATGTCAGCTCCCTGCTTTAAAAACCTAAGAACAATATCGTATTATTTTTTTAAAAAGATATATGAGAGACTGGTTGGCATAACGGGCAAAGGGCTAGTCTTGGAATCAGGAAGGCCTGAGTTCAAATTCTACTTCTGATACAGTAGTTGTGTGAACATAGGGAAGTTATTTAGCCTAAATAACTTGTCTCTGACCTAGGAAACTCGAGGATTACAAGCTACAGACAAATTTTGATTCTATAACAGTGGAGGGAATTTCTACGTTGGAAGTTATTTTAGAAGTTCTACACAACTAATAGACAATAGAAAGCTGTGCGGTGAATATTAGCAAGTTATGTATGGCATGTTACCAATAAAGAGATATACAAGAAGTAGCATAAAAGATATTCAATTCAAGGAATATAAAAGTACCTACTATGCTTTGGGCACCGTGCTAGCTACCAGGGATATGAAATGAAAAAATTCCCTATGATGTGTGTATGTATGTATGTATGTATGTATGTATAAATGTATGTATATTTATAGTAGTTTCTAAAAGGAAGATACTAACTCCTGCAAAGTTGAAGAAAAGTCTTTTGTAGGAGCTAGCAACTGAGGAGAGTTTTGAAGGAAGTTAGGGATCCTAAAAGATAGAAGGGGGAGGCAATACATTTCAGGTAAGAAAGACAGACAGGACCATCACATAGAGACAAGAGATGGCTTGTTTTGTAGAAGGAGCAGTAAATAGGTCAGTTTGGATAGAACCCACAGAGCATGAAGGAGACTAATGAGCAATAAGGAAAAGTCAGTTTGAGCCAGAGTGGGAAGGACTTTTCAGGTCAAACAGAGGAGTCATGATGCATTGGATCCCAGATTTAAAGGGGAGTCAATGGAGTTTCTTCAGTAGATCTGCATGACATGGTCAGGCCGTTGTGTTAGAAAAATCAATTTGGCAGCAGTGAGGATGAAAGGTCAGTGAGGAGAAGACTGGAGGCAGGTTGACCAGTAAGGAGGCCCATGCAGTAGTCTAGCTGATGGTGATGAGGGTTTGAATTTGGTTAGTGATTATGTGAAAAGAGACAAGGAGATGGATGCAAAGTATTTTGTGGAAGTAGAATTGATAAAATTTGGCATTGTATTGAGATTCTAGGGGTGAATGAAAGTTGATGATAATCCTGAGGTATCAAATATGAGTATCTGGAAGGATGGTGGGGCCCTCAAAGGATACAAAGAAGTTAGGAAAAGGGAAGTGTTGTAGGAAGGTAAGAAAATGAGATCTGTTTTCAACAAGTTGAGTTTGAAATGTCTATAGTTCATTAAGTTGGAAAAGGCCATCAGGTGATCAGTGATGCAGAACTGGAATCATATTTGAATCATACACCTAAAGCTGGAAGGGACTTCAGAGGCCATCTGGTTCAACCTTCTCATATTACAGATAAGGAAACTGACGCCTGAGCAGGTTATGTGACTTGTCCAAGGTCATACAGATTATAAGTATCTGTGATAGGATTTGAACTCAGGTCCACTGACTCCAAATCTAAACCTTTTTTTGAGTTAGGAGAGAGATCAATGGGGTCAGGTATGATCAAGAAAGGCAGTGGTTTGATCATGAAGTGTGAACATGGGATTAACAAATGTGTAATCTGAGAACTGCCCTGCTACCTATAGAATATTAAAGGACCTACAGGAAGGCATCCAACAACATATTAAGTAGATTCATCTATGGAAAACTGATCAGCAAATATGGAAAAGGATCAGAAGGCTAGGATGGGCAAGAGCAGCAGATGGAGCAGACACTAAAGCATGCCCACTCAAGTCCTCTTATGATGCCTCATGGTGCTATATTGATGATCCTGGTTTTCTGCAAGCCTTTATAATGAAAAACAAAACTCTGTAGGTCTTACCAAGTTACAAAGACTCTGAATATAAATCCAGCAACAGACTATCTCCAGGAGCCTTCCTGGCTAGTGGCTTCAGAGAAATCTCATCACAGCATAGAGTGGGGATCCCAATGTGATTACTTTTCACAGAATCACAGAATTTGAAAGCTGGAAGGGATCTCAATGATTGTCTAGTCTGACCCATACATGAGAGAAATTCCCACTATAATATATCTGACAAGTGATTGTCTAGGCTAAACTCTATTCTCTGCTTGAAGACCTCCAGGGATAGGGAACCTACTACCCTTCTAGGCAGCTCATTCCTCTTTTAGGTAGTTCTAATAATTAGGAAGTTTTTCCTAATGTAGATTCTAAATTTACCACTTTGCAACTCGCACTCATCACTTCTATTTATATTCTCTAGAAGAGGGCCATCTCCAGTCATCCTGATTTATATCTGGCCACTGCACCCAGATGGCTCCGAAGGAGAGAGTGAGGCTGGTGACTTTGCATAGTCCTTCCTCACTTAAATCCAATTCACTTGCAAGTCATGCCACCACCTCTCTGATGTCATGACTCTCTTCAAGACTGAAGGACAAGGGGTGGAGCCAAGATGGTGGAGTAAAAGCAGGGACCTGATTGAGCTCTCCTCCCAAACCCCTCAAAAAACCTGTAAAAAATGACTCTAAACAAATTCTAGAGTAGCAGAAACCATAAAATGACAGACTGAAACAAATTTCTGGTCCAACACAATCTGGAAGGTTATCAGAAAGGCTCTATCACACCAGGCTGGGAGCAGAACCCAGTTTGGTGTAGACCATGTGCCTGCATGGACAGAGCTGGAGCAGTTCTTAGGGGCTGCTGCAGTGGTTTCTAGACTTCTCAATCCACAAACGCCAAAGACAGCTCAGAAGGTCAGTGGGAAAGATTGCTCACCTGGCTGAGAGGACAGTGTGGTCCATCCTCAGCCTCAGCCTGGCCCTGGCCCCAGGGCAGTGGCAGCCATTGCATAAGCAGGGGCTCCTTCTGGAGTCCTCCACTTCAAAGGTCAAGTGATTGGCTGGGAAGATGAGCAAATGGTGGGAGGGAAACAGATTACAGATTCTTACTTTCTCAGTAAAAAGGTATTATCTTACATCATTGGTGATGAGGAAGATCAAGGGATGCAACCAGAAGAAGACAACAAAGTTGAGGCTCCTGAATTCAAAGCCTCCAAGAAAAATATGAATTGGTCTCAGGCCATGGAAGAGCTCAAAAAGGATTTTGAAAACTACGTAAGAGAAGTATAAGAAAAAGTGGGAAGAGAAATGAGAGTGATGTAAGAAAATCATGAAAAGGGAGTCAACAGCTTGTTAAAGGAAACCCCAAAAAATGATGAAGAAAATAATTCCTTTAAAATTAGACCATCCCAAATGACAAAAGAGGCCCAAAAAGCCAATGAAGAGAACAATTAAAAAGGAGAATTGGCCAGACGGAAAAGGTGGTTCAAAAGCTCACTGAAGAAAATAATTCCTTAAAGATTAGAATGAAGCAGATGGAAGCTAATGATTTTATGAAAAATCAAGAAATTATAAAACAAAACCAAAAGAATGAAAAAAATAGAAGACAATGTGAAGTATCTCATTGGAAAAACAACTGACCTGGAAAATGGATCCAGGAAAGATAATTTAAAAATTATTGGACTACCTGAAAGCCATGATCAAAAAAAGATCCTAGACATCATTTCAAGAAATTATCAAGGAAAACTGCCCTGATATTCTAGAGGGTAAAATAGAAATGGAAAGAATCCATCAATTACCTTCTGAAAGAGATCCCAAAAGGAAAACTCCTAGGAATATTGTAGCCAAATTCCAGAGTTCTCAGGTCAAGGAGAAAATATTACAAGCAGCCAGAAAGAACAATTAAAGTATTGTGGAAACACAATCAGGATAACACAAGATTTAGCCGTGTCTATACTAAGGGATTGGAGGGCTTGGAATATGATTCCAGAGGTCAAAGGAGCTAGAATTGAAACCAAGAATCACTCACCCAGCAAAACTGAGTATAATACTTCAGAGGGAAAAATGGAACTTCAATGAAACAGAAGACTTCCAAGCATTCTTGCTGAAAAGACCAGAGCTGAGTAGAAAATTTGATTCTAAAGTATAGGAATGAAGAGAAGCATGAAAAGGTAAACAGGAAAGAGAAACCATAAGGGACTTATTAAAGTTGAACTGTTTATATTCCCACATGATAAGATGATATTTGTAACTCATGAGACCTTTCTCAGTATTAGGGTAGTTAGAGGGAATACATATACATATATATATGTATGTGTATGTTTATATGTATATATGTACATGTATGTATACATATGTTTGTGTGTGTGTATATATATATATATATATATATATATATATACACACACACACACAGACAGAGAGGCAGAGAGAGACAGAGACAGGACACAGGTTGAGCTGAATATGAAGGGACGATATCTAAAAAAATAAAATTAAATGTTGAGAGAAATGTACTGGGAGAAAGAGAAAGGGCGAGACAGAGTAAATTATCTCACATAAAAGAAGCAGAAAGAGCTTTTATAATGGAGGGGAAGAGGGGAAGGAAGGAAGGGAGGGAGGGAGGAAGGGAGGGAGGGAAGAAGGGAAGGGCTTAGAAAAGAGACTTTGGAAGTTATCCAGTTCCCCTCATTTCCCCAATTTGCAGGTAAGGAAGCTGAGGCCCAAAGAGTTGAGGTGACTTGCCTAAGACTGCATAGCTAGTTAATGGCAGAGCTTGGAAGGAATCTTTGACTCCTAGTCTAGTGGCCCTGCTTCATATATATGCCTTCCTATCATATATATATGAGATAGCTCTAGAAAGTAGGGATGGTGAGGTGGCTCAGTGGATAGAGTATCAGACCTGGAGTCAGGAGTTCAAAACCAGTCTCAGATACTTACTGGCTGTGTGACTCTGGGCAAGTCACTTAACCTTGTTTGCTTAACTCTTAACCTCAATCTCCTCATCTGTAAAATATGCTGGAGAAGAAAACAGCAAACCACTCCTGTACCTTTACCAACAAAATCCCAAATAGAGTCCCAAAGAGTAGGGCACAACTGAACAACCACAAAATATTTTACTAGTGCCTTACCAAATATTTTCATTTATTCCTCACAAATACCCGAGGATACAGGATGTTGTGAGAGAAACAGACATGGGTAATATGGAAAGAAGACTGGACTTAGTACCTGTATAACCTTTGGCAATCTCTTTATCTCTCTTGACCTCAGTTTACCCATGTTTAAAATAAGTGAGTTAGGCTAGGTGGCCTCTTTAGATCTTACATTTCTTGCTTTACAGGCAGGGAAACTGAGGCCTGAAGAGGGAAGGTGACTTGTCTAAGGCTCTGCCAGTGTTAGGACTAGAACCTAGCTCTGCCTCCCACTTCAGCGTTCCTTCTGATGACCCACACTGTCACTTTAAGAACTTCATTCTCCAGAGAATAGGAAAGGCCCCTGGAGAGCTTGAGTCACTCCTCACTGAAATCCCCAATGGAGTCCATCCCCTCCCTGCTTTCCCCTAGCCCAGCCCTTGCGCAGGCCCTGGACATCATCCTGGAGAAATATTCACCCAAAGACTCCCTCCCCAAGGTCCACCTTCTATCAGCAATTGAAAGAGAGTTGTTAAACCTCAAGCATTTAAATAGAACACAAATTCCTGAAATTTCCATTTTACTGACACCCTCTTTCCAACTTCTTTCCTTCCTCCCTCCCATCCTCCTGCAATGAGGCGCTTTTAGGGTATCCCTGGTTTTGGGGAAGGGGGAGGGCAATTGTGTTTTGTTTATTTGTCTTTTCTTTGTTTATTTTCACTTTAGCACAAAATTGGAGCAGAGCGGGAGTGGGTGGGGAGAGGAAAGGAAGCTGTGAAATCCAGCTGATAGAGGATGTCATTTTTTACCTCCCTCCTTGGGCTCTTTCTGCTCACTCCATCTGCTTTGAAAGCTCTGCGAAGCCAGTAGCCCTGCCAAGCCGGATAGGGAGCTGTTGCCAACAGTACAGCCTCTCCAGCAGACACAGGACAATGGTCTTTTCAAGCCTCAAAATGTGGCTCCACACTCTACTTTCTCATGGATGCTAGGGATTCTTTCAAGATATTCTTCTCTCCTGTCCACCTCCATTTCTCTGTCCCTTCCTCTTTGCCCTCTCTATTGTTTTCTCTCCTTTCTCTCCTCTCCTTTTTCTTTCCTTCTCCTCCATCTCTCTCCCTCCTTCTCCCTCTTCTCCCTCTGTCTTTCTCTCTTTCTCCTCTAAACCAGAGATGTCTTTGCCTTTTCCAAGGGATCACCTTGTGCTTTAGGCTTATTCAAGCTGTTTGGAAGAAAGATGAAATGACTTAAAAAATTTAGGAGTAGAGATGAAACAAAAGCTGAATTGGCCCTTGGTGAAATCGGGCAGCAGGTGCATTAATTACCCTTGATTGCATGTTGGTTTATTACCTCGGTCACTTGTGCCTTATGATCTGCACTAACATCTGCGTTCGGCAGATATCTTTGCTATTTCTCTAAGCAAGATGAATATTGACCAGATGGTGACTTCACGAGGACATAATTCACAGAGTATTTTTTTCCTGCCCCCACACAGATCCCTGTAAAGGAATCCTGAATGTCAATGCTGAACAAAGAACAGAAAGGAAAATACAAAATCCCCCAAAAGACTGGGCAGTAAGTTGAAGATTGATGACCTCCTTGGTAATGCCTGACAGAAGACCAAATGGCAGGCAGGTCCCAGGCTCCAGAATACAGACCTTGCCAACTCAATCCCTTGTCTTTTCAGAGGAAACTAATGGCATTTGGACATCCATTTTGCATGGCAGGGAAAAGGCTAGTAGGCTAGGTAAAACTCTCTCTCTCTCTCTCTCTCTCTCTCTCTCTCTGTTTCTCTGTCTCTGACTCTGTCTGTCTCTGTCCCTCTGTCTCTGTCTCTGTCTCTCTCTCTTTCTCTCTCTCTTTTTTTCTCTCTCTCTGTTTCTCTGTCTCTGACGCTGTCTGTCTCTCTCTGTCCCTTCGTCTCTATCTCTCTCTCTCTACGCTCATACAAACACACACACACACACACACACACACACACACACACACATATATTTTTTCAACATTGACTTTGTACTGTGCTGGTCCTTGCTAACACCTGTCTGATAACTAAAATTTGATTCGGATGAGGAAGAAAGAAACCTCATGGCTTCAATAGTGCCTCTTAGCATAAGTGCTCTATATATTGGGTACTGGAGACAAATTCAGTACAGCAGTTTAAATTCTGTATCTTTAAATTCTTGGATAAAAGTCCTATGTAAACCCACAGTGGCAAGCATCTGGTATCAATAGGATTCTAATTCCCCTTGGCACTTAAAGGCCTCCACAATCTGGCCTCCTGCCCACCTTTCCGGCCTTATTTCACATTAATCCTCCCCTCTATCACACCCTCTATGTTCCAGGCAAATTGGAGCCCTTATTATTTCTGGATGTGGTCTTGGTCCCCTGTGCCTCTCTGTATTTTCACAGGCCATCTATCCCTCATGTCCAGAAGAATGCCCTCTCTCCTTCTCCTACAATTGAAATCCTCTTCTTTCAAAACCCAGCTTAGATGTAACCCTTTCCTGATTCCTCTGATTGATCAGCCTCTCTCTGCTTGAAATTCCCTTAGATCCTTTTGTCTGGACCTCTCTTTTGCTCCTATAAAATCCTACTTCATCTCATTTCTACCTGTGAAGGAGATTTCATTCCCCCTCCCCCATTGGATAAGGCATCACCGAGGTGCTCCTTCTCCATACCCTCAGCTCCTTATACAGTTTAGTGTATATAGTATGCATTTAGAAAGGATTTGTTGAATTGAATTAAATCAGTTTTAAGTGTCTTTCCCTCCCTCCTTTTGGTTAAATATCAAATGTCTGTTTACTTGAACATTTTCTTTCTCCCTGGGGATTAAAGATCTAATCCAGCCTACAAGGTGTTAAACCGTATGCATTGGACACCTGCCACTGAAATTAGAAGCCTGTCTGGAATTTATGAAATTTCTACAACCTACACACTTGAGTCATCATAAACCACAGGGTAAGAACATGCAGAAGGTCTCTTTCCTCTACAACCAAGTTAAAGACAAAAGACAAGTAGAAGAAAAACGTAAACAGCACAATGTGCACATTTATGTCTGTACATATCTGAATGTGGACATGTATACACAGGCTGGCACATAATGCAGTCCCTCCCCATCTGTTGACATTCAGGGTGGTGATAGAGCCAGCTCTTTCGGGCTCACGAGAGTCGATGGTTAAATTTTCAGGGGAAGCATTTTACATCTCAGAAATCTGCAAATGCTACAAATCAGGTTTATTGTTTGCTGAATGTCTAAACTTAAGAAAGTGATAAAGGAAAATGTTAATAAGGCAAATTAAACTTAAAAGTGTGTCACTTATACATTTTTTGGAGAGCAGGGTGTTAAATATTTACCAGCAACTCCATCCTTTAAGATGAAGTTCATTCACTACCTCTTCCGTGGAGCCTACCTTGATTTCCTCACATGGAGTGATTTCACCTTCATCTGCTCTCATGGCTTGTTTTTTTCCTCCTTAGCACATATCCCATGGTAATTTGTATAATATTCATTACCCACGGCTCATCACTCCAAATTCTAGTCTTGGGTAGACTCAATCCACTAAATCCTGAAGGACAAATCGTAATTCTAGAAGTCATTTTGTTCCCACTCAGAATTGTCTTTGGGAAATTTCAGACTATAGCTTGTGTATAACTCCCCACACATATGGAAAAAAGGGTCCCAAATTTCCACATAGATTTTCAAGGTCACAACACATATCAAGTATACAATATAGCCTTCACTTCACAGACAGAAACACATAAAGGACTCATTGCAGCACATGAAAGATAAATATAATTTTTCTCCCATTCTAGTGAGTCCCATCATTCCTCCAGGGTCCTATTCAGTGTACTAGACTCAGACCACTGCCTGGAGGGTTGAACTTTCCTTGGAAGGGAAACCAAGTTAGGGTACTAGTAAAAAGTACAAGGAGATGGCCAGACTCTCTCAAGAGTCATTACATCAATAGCTCATGACTTTTTTTTTTTGTGGGGATCATCAATTTTATTGTCACATGCACCCCTCTCCTTTCCTCTCCAATTCACTCTAGTTCCATTATCTGCCAGAAGGCACCACTGTCCTTTGGAACAGGGTATGGGGGAGGATAGCAGCAGGCAGACTCTGGCACCATCATCTGGAAGTGTATAATGAGGGCTGTGTCTGAGGAGCCTTCAGAGAAGGGGGTCTAACGACACCACCCACTCAGCCTTCTTGATCACCCTTCCAGGAAAGGGAGAGGTGGAAACCAAGAAATGGAGGAAGTGCCCCCGACAGTGCTTAGGCCTTGGCATAGCTGGCACCATGCGCATCCACGTTAGCAGAAGTTGCCACATTTGCATAAAAGAGGCTACTGCCACCATTTCTGGGAGAGATCTCTTCATAGGGTCTGTTTGCTGCTGCCTGGAGGCATGTATGCCATGGCTATAGTAAAGGGGGGTTATTGCTCATGGGATGATAAGAGTCCCTGGATGAGAAGGTCTCTAGCTGTCCACAGTGTTTCCAGGGCAGTCAGGGAAAATTGCCAAAGCAAGTAGACTGTAGATTATCACCAGCAAAGCAATGCCATAGCCAGGCACTGAAGATTCAGTAGATGAGGCTTTAGAATTCCCTTAACAGACAGTTATATATGCTGATACATATCAGAAATCTGCAGTATACATAACTTTTCTTCATATTCTCAGGAAACAGGTTGTATACTTCACTGGTACACTTGGAAGATCAGGATACCATCCAAATTGGAGCAAATAAAAAGTCACAAGGGTCTGTTTTTTGTGTGTCTGCCACAGCAGACCTTAAACAGAATTCTTCAATTCCCAGTTGTAGGAAGAGCTGGGGTTTTCAGGGAAAAGTAAAAGTCCTTGTTCAGGATGTGGATTGAGAGGAAAAACTGGCATTCTCCACAGTGATGGCAACTGGGAGACTCAAAGTTCTCTGGATGATAGTAAGGGGTTGTGATATGGAGCTGTGATTATTATTGGGGACACATGGCTATTTGGAGAATGGTTGAAGAAATAGTCTTGGGGTTAATGGTGATTGCTCTAGTGATTCCTGTGCTTCCAGGTACACTTCTCACAGTCTCGTGGTGTGTCCTACTTTCACCACAGGCACAAACAGAGAATTTCCACCTTATAGCTTAGCCTTTCTCCCTGGAAGAAATAAAGGCTAGAAAGGCACACTCCTTCCACTGGCCAAATAATTCATGGAAATAGCAGAAAGACTACATTTTGGTCTTTTGGGTTGTGTCCCAGCCCCTTGTACTCCTCTGGCTTTGGGGTCACATGTACAATTTTCTTCTCTCCATGAAGCTGACACAATGCAGACAGATACTTCCCCTTTTCCTTCTAAAAACATGGATCCCAGAATTCTCAGTCTTGAGCATGTGAGAAGCAACCTTGAGACTGACATCATTCAACAACTCCCTCTTCTCTTACTAGATGGTAAAGACTCAGAAAATTTTCACTCTTGAGCCATATAGCTCCCCTCCCCTGGGACTAGGTGATAGCAAGCATGCTTTTCTGTCATTACCTCTCCATGGCTGAGAACAGATAATTAGTGTCCACAAACTGTGCAACCTGGAACTCAAAATTTTTCACTGTGCCATCTCTTGGGCAGAGGTGGGTTTAGCCAGTGAGTTCACAGGTACCACTGCAGGTCCTAAAATCAGATCTCTGATTCATGCTCATCTCTCTGTAGTTCTCTGAATGGGACAAAAAGGTGAAAGGCTGACTTGGCAATCAATCAAGCCTTCTTTTTATAGGCTGAACTCAGAAAACTGACTCCATCTTCCAAGAGCACAAGCTCACAATTCATTTCCAGCTGATGAGACTTAAGATGTCTGATCCAGCCTCACCTAAAGAGGGAAATTCCCTAATCAGCTCCCTGCATGTCCATTTGCATACATATGACATCTTCTCTGCTGGATTATAGAATACTTTAGGATAGGAGCCCAACTTTCATCAACTTTGTTTTTCCCATGAAGCCTGCCAGGTACAAGTACCTGCACATAGCAGCCAGTTATGAAATGTTTATTGAATGAATGAAATGAAGAAGTCCTGTGGATCATAGGCACCTTTATGTATGTATGTTCAATATTAAGTCAAGCGATCTTCACAGCACTCCATCTTTTATATGAGGAAACTGAGGCAAACAGAGGTTAATTGACTTGCCCAGGATCACACAGCTAATAAGTGGCTGAGGCTGGATTTGAACTCTGGTCTTCCTGACTCCAGGTCCAGCCTATCCACTGTGCCATGAAGTTTCTGCCATATGTTGTTTAAGTGTCCTTAGACAAGTCAGTAAATCTTTCTCTGCCCCTAGGTAACTCTCAAAACTTGTTAGCGAGGAGGTGCTGACCTGCATTAGCTGAGAAAGTTTACTCACTAGGAGTTCCCATAAAGATGAAATCACAGGTTCCAACAAAAAAAAAAATATGTGTACAATGTGGGAAAAGGAGGTGAATTTGCTGTACGAGTTCGAGACCACAGGAAGTATAATTTGGAAATACTGGAATTTTTCAAATAATCTAGCATTCCCATAAAAATCTTTCTGTTTTTTCTGGAAGTTTCCCCCTCAAATAAAGGGTCTTTTTTTTTTTTTTTCAGAATAGAAAGTCTTGAGGATCATGGCTTTGGGCTTCCCCTACTGGGGAGAAGAAGGTCTATTTCCTAGGTAACATCAAATGGGAAGGCGGGCTTCCTTTTTTGGAGGCTGGCCAGGGTGACTCAGCAGCAAACACTCCCCAGGATCCTATGGACTAGGCAGGTCAGCTGGAGGTGGGGGAGGATATGAAGGAAGAGGGCAGAAAAACATGTTCCTGAAAGAATAACAAACAGAAAGGGACATCCAGTCACCCTGCCATACAACATCCTGTTGCCTTGGTGGTTTAAGATGTCAGGTGGTAAAACTTGGCTCCAATCAGACAGGATGCCTTTCTTCATTAAAGTTATACCTGAGGAAAAGGTCAGATGAAACCTCAGGGGAGGTATGAGCGTTCCAGGAAAGAGTAGGAGCCAATAGCAAATGTTTGCTTCCAGCCTCACTTTTCCTTGCCCTTTAAAGCTCCCTTACACTTCTAGGGGAGGCTGGTAGCTGAAGGCCTCCAAAGCCACTTTTGGACTTGGTTTGGTTTTGTTTTTAGCCCTGTGTGACTTGAAAGTGAAGAATAACAGAGAAAGCCACAAAATATTAGAAAAGAGCATGAGGTGTTCTTAGGGCAAGACCTGGGCAAGCGTTGAATAGGATAAGAAGGCTGAGTTTCTGTACCCACACTAATGAGATTATGGAGCCACTGCAGTGGTGATGTACATGACCAGAGGACCCTCTGGAAAATCTAATATTGAATAACTCAGGTCTTTAATAGCAGTAAACTTTAGGTGGCATAGTAGATAGAGCACTGAGCCTGGGTCAGAAAGACATCTTCTGGAATTCAAATCCTGCCTCAGATACTTACTAGCTGTATGACCCTAGGTAAGTCACTTAATCCTGCTTACCTCAGTTTCCTCATCTGCAAAATGAGTTGGAGAAGGAAATGGTAAATCACTCCAGTATCTTTACCAAGAAAACCCCAAATGGGGTCACAAAGAGTCAGACAGAACTGAATAACAACAAAACTTTGAATGTACCAACCAGTTTTAACTTGACCATGACATCTGAAGTCCTTCACAACTCTAAAGTTCTATGACTCTGTGACATTACCTCTTCAACTTTTCCACAAGTCCCCTACACTAACCTCCAGGCCCAACCAAACTGGAGTAATCATTTTTCCCTAAAAAATACTGGGCACATCCTTGCCAATATGCCCCTGCTCACACTTTCCCCCATGCCTGGAATGCTCTAACTCATGTTCTTCTTTGAGATCCTCTCCTTTTTTCAAGGTTCTACTCATCTCTCAAAAACATACTTTCTTGAACAGGGTCTAATTTTTTCAGAATTCCCAAGTACCCCAAAGGTATGTGTATGGGAAGAGGAATATTAGTTGGGAGAGGTTTTTAAAAAATATTTTTCTCCCTCAAGTTCCTTTTTTAATTCTAATTTTAACTTAAAAATGCTTAATTTTAATTTAATTTTAAAAATTGACACATTTTCCTTTGGGGTAGGGGTAGTGGTAAAGGGAGAACAGATATCATTCATATCCTACCTCAGCTTCTTCCTCAGGATCCTTTTGTTTTTCTGACTCTATCCTTTCTTGGGTTCTTCTGTAGAAGGTATTGTAACATTCTTCTGATATCTAGCTTGGGCTACCTTAAATTCATCTCTTTATATATTGGCTTTTCTTCCAGATAGACTGCATATCAAGGAGCGGGCACTAAGATATTATTTGTCCATTATGATGATGAGGACCAAGGGCTAGCTGTCCCTTTTTGAGATAACTCCCTTTGTATTTGTCTCCCTTGAACATGCTGACCTCTAATGCCCTGGGACGGGAGCATAGGAAGAAAACAACTTCAAATCCACATTGGATCACTGCTGTTATTGCCTGGAGTAGTTCACAAAGCTTGGTGATCCATGACATTCCAGACTCAGTGAGCGGCAGGGGAGACAAGGGGAGGCCACCCTTAATCTAATCTGTGGAAACCAAAAATCAAGTTAAAAAAAAAACAAAACCAACAGTATTATTCATGGTTCATCACTCTGACTCTATTTTGAGGTAGAATTGTGCTAGAAACAAACCAGAGACTTCGAAGTTCAAGGTGATGACCCTTGCCTTCTCTCAGTCCACTCCTTACCCCAACTAGGCTAATACATGATCAATGAACAAGTATTTATTAAGTGGCGACTACATGCCAGACACTATGCTGGGCCCTGAGGCTCCTGAAAGATCTCTAGCCTGTCTAGAATTCAGATTAGTTCATAGTCTATCATATCAAAAGATTTAGAGCTCAGAAGGAACTTAGAGGTTATCTTGGACCATGTCTTTATTATTTATAAATGAGAAAATGGAGATAGAGAAGTTTAGTTAACTTTCTCAGAGACATAGAGGCAGTAAGTAGCAGGGCTAGGTTTCAAACCCATGTCCTCTGATTCCAAAACCAGCATTCCTTTTTACCGAAACAAGTAGTGATACAGGCTCAGAGGAACTGGGAAGAAATCTCATTACCATTTACCCCACAACCCATTATCTGTGGCACAGGGAATTGGACCAGCAGTCAAAAAGATCTGAGTTCAGATTTGAGCTCAGACACTCAAACTCTTGGGGAGTCAGTTTAAGTTTTTGCCCCAGTTTCCTCATCTGTAAAATGGGGATAATAATGGCACCTACCCCCAGGGCTGTTGTGAGGACAAAATAATATTTATAAAGTGTTTATAAACCTTAAAATTCCACACAGCTGTTATTATTATGTGATCAGAAGCTACAAATTGGAAAGGCAGTTAGGGACGAATGTCATGTCAATCCACAAAAGTGGTAGTTCTTGCAAACAAAATTAGAACAAGTCATGAGATTCCCAGCCAGGCTCTTAATCTGTTCAGTAAAATGCCACCCGTCCGTGGTATGCAATGCTGCAGAGATGTCTCACTAGCACAGTCACGGCTACTCAAACCAAACTGATTTTAAAAAAAAACTCTCCTCCTCCCCCACAGGTTGATTATGTTCTTTTGACCTGATTGGAAACCAGATTAGAATTTTGTGCAAGATTCATAATGAGCAGGATTTTCTGGGAACTGAGATGCAATTTCATTCAAAAGTTCAGAACACGATTTTGAAACTCTTGCCATTGTCATGCAAATTTTGTCTGTGCTTGATTTCAATCAGTTTTTTAAAAACTGGGATATTGTAAGAAGGAGTGGGATGTGTGGTAGAATTAGGGGTTTAATCGAGGAAAATCATAGTAGAGCATTTTAGTAGCTGAATAAGGAAATGATGAGGCTTAGAAAATCAAGGAAGAAATGTCTCTCTCTTGTCCTTCTGCCCCTCCCATCTTGTGCCAACCTCTACTACTTCCTGCTGTGCCACTTTCAAGAAGCACAGATGTAGGGAGAATTAAATGACCAGACCTTGTCCTGGCAAATTTCTTGCTATTTTATATTTTCTCCTATCTGTGATAATGACGTTACCTTAGATTTGTCCTTGGAAGTAGAAAGTAACTCTTCCCCAGCACCCTCCTTTCAAAGTTTCCAATAGTCTAAGAGAGGCCATTAACCAATCCATACATGTTCCTGCATTTCTGCTTCATAGCATCTTTGGTGACATACAGAGCAAAGTAGCCTGCCCGATATATCAGTGGGTGGAGCAGTGGATAGACTGCAGGGCCTGCATTAGGAAGATCTGAGATCTCATTTCCTAACTGTGTGACACTGGGTAAGTCACTTAACCTCTGTTTGCCTGTTTCCTCATTTGTAAAATGGGAACAGTAATAACGCCTGCCTCCCAGGATTGTTGTGATGACTGTTAACTCTGGTAACAAACAACCAAAGAGTCACAGAGATTTTGCAATCACTGTTAACTCCAAACATACCAAAGAACTCACTCGGGTTAAAAGCCACTGGGGGAAAGAAATTAGACACGTGTGTTGGGGCCGCCTCTAGTAAGAGACCTAAGGCAGCAGGATTAAACTTTGATTTATATATCTGTGGCTAGATAAAGAATCAAACAGTGTAGTGTCGCAACAGCATTGAGACCCAACGGCAACAGTGCGACAAGATTGTCTAGTGACTAAAAGGGCATTGGTAGCAGGACTTCATGTCTGGGCCCGTTGGTACTTGCCCAAGCTCAGGGACCATCACTTAGTTGCAGCAAAGTTCATCCAGAGGGGGATTGCAAAGGATTGTTGTTATGCCAAACTCAGGACACAGCTTGCTTGCTGGGGCTTAGCTCTGGAAAACAGGGTGACTAAAAAGAAAGAGCTGATCTTGGATCCTGACAGGATCAGATGAGATCTTGTAAAACACTTAGCACAATGTCTGGAGTCAGTAAGTGCTGTACGAACGTTGGCTTTTACTATTAGCTATTGTTGGGAGAGCTAAGAGCCCTGCTTTGCTGCTCTTGAAGTGTATGTTTGTGTATGTGTGTGTGTGTGTGTGTGTGTGTGTGTGTGTGTGTGTGATTCTCTAACATGAGATAATTTTTTAACGAAATGAGTGTTTTAGAAAAACAGGGACCAACAAAAATGAAATAATTATAGCCCCCTTACTCACAATGGGCAAATGTTTCTGGGATGTTTCTGGAATTTGCAAGCACAAGAGGACATATGCAGTCCTAATTTCTGGAAAATAAAAATAACCTCAATAAATTATTTTTTTCTTTAAATTCCTTTTTATTTCTTTCCTTTGTTCTTCTTTCCCTCCTTTTCTTCTTTCCTTCTTCTCTCTTTTTTCCTTCTTCCTTCTTTCTCTTTTCTCTTTCCTTTTTCTGCCTTCTTTTTCTTCTTTGTCTCTGTCTCCCTTTTCTTTTGGCTAGCTCCTAAGTAAATATCATAAAGGATGCCTAGATAAATATACTTTTTTTCTTGAGTGTAATAAGTTGAAGGAAGTAGCGAATGAGTGTGCATTATTCCCATTCCAAAAAAATAGTAGTAAGTGCCAATGTAAGTAGAGATGTTGTCAAATATCCAGGATATTACTCCCCTATCCATCACTCCAAGCAGAAAACCACTCCTAGGAATCTGTGAGTGTGTAAGTCCTGTCTCCTGCACAGAGATATTCACCATTAGAAACATATTTAAAGTGCTGTTTGAGCTAGAACCTCTAAAAGGGGCAGATAGAAACCTTGAAAAAGGGATTCTGTCAGATGGTTGCTCACACCAGCTAGCTTCAACACAGAAATTTCTGCTGCTGTTTTATAAAAAACAAAAACAAAAGAAAACAGGGAGCTGTTCTCCAGTTTAGTCCTAGCTAAGATGCATTTGTTCCTTCACAGGTTGAAAGCACAGAGAGTCATGGTGTGTACCTATCAAAGTTTTTAAGAACAACCACAACAACAAAAACAAAACCAAAAACAACCAGGTGCTGGAGGTACAGAAAAGGCTACCATGCTGGGATTCAAAATTAAAATTAAAATGGCTAAAGAGAATTCCACCTGCCTATGGACCATGTCCTTGCATGGTTGGACTGGGCTGATTTGGTCCGAAGACATGACAGATATCTTTGTCCTCATTCCTCCCTTTCTTCCCATTTTGCAGATCTCTGCTGTTGCATTGTGCCTTCTCTGACTACAGGGAGCTTGTACAGAGTAGGCTACCCAGCAGGTCACCTCTGATAAGAATCACAGAATACCTACTCCCTACAGCTGGGACTAGGGTAATAATGATCACAAAAACTTGCATTTCTATAGTATTGATCATGATTTCCTCATAACCCTATGCCATAGGTAATATAAATATTATTATCACCTCCATTTCATAGAGGAGAAAACTGAATCTCAGGAGAAGTGATTCATTCAAGGACACACAGCTAGTAAGTGTCAGGGTGGGAATTTGAACTTATGTCTCCAGATTCGAAGTCCAGCACCCTTTCTCATCATCCTCTCTTTAATACTGAGTGTACTTCCCAGTTGTGTGTTCTCATCCAGGTGGATTCAGGCTAAAATGAACTTCAAGGGAAACTTCAAAGGGGGAAAAGGAGACACAAAACAGGAGAGAGCAGAATATGTGAAAGAAGAAGAAGGAGGAGGAGAAGAAGGAAGAGGAAGGGGGAGGAGCTTGGGAGGAGGAGGAAGATGAGGAGGAGAAGAAGAATAGAGTCCCAATTTTGTTTTGACAATATCCTCATACCCTCTTTGATATTGTACTGCATAGGGGCCTAATCAACAAGTTCCACAATTAATTTGATGAGGATCTTTGTCTATTTCTACAAGGCAAAGGATATGTCCTTTGAAGTGTCCTAAATGATCAGTCTCAGACAAGGTACATGAGAGCTACATGCTCTCAACCATAAGAGCCATAGAGAAAGGAGCTATATGGGAGAGAACACAAAAAATGGCAGCCCCTTGACCCAAGGGATGGCAGTAGCTGGGGCAATGAGAGGGTACTGAGAATTCCTAGGGAGGTGGTGACATTGCCTCTTGGCCTTGGAGATGGCAGATGAATAATCTGAGAATATCATTCCAGAATTGAACATACACATGACCCTCGAAGCTGGAGGAGCAATAAGGAACTAAAGAAAAGAAACTAAAAGTCACAATGTAAGGATCCAGGAATCTAGACTTTGCACTCCACTACTTCCCTGAGTTATAAAAAGGGTGAGGGTCCAAGGAAAAAGAAATTGTCTATCTAGTACCCTCAAGTGCTTTTACTTCCAGGGTAGCACCCTAAGACCTCACGTCCAGAAACCTCTAACCAAAGGCCTAAGTCTCCTGATTGGTCAGGAGACCTAGTCAGGACCACCATTTTAGCAGCTTGACTAACTCTCCGGATTTTTCCTACTCACCAACAGTCTTGCCCCATTCGGGTACCCTTCTCCTTGCCTCCCCCCACCTCTTCCAGCTCTTACCCCAGTGGAATATAATATGTTCCTTGAGGGTAGAGTCTGTCTGCTTAAACTTGTATCCTCACCTCTCAACATGGTGCCTGGCAATAGTGAGCCTTTAGTGAATGATTTATTGTCTATCCATCTGTCTTTCTGTCTATCTATCTATCTATCTACCACCTATATACTGATCTATCTATCCACATCTATCTACCTATCTGTCTGTCTATCTATCTATCTATCTATCTATCTATCTATCTATCTGTCTGTCTGTCTGTCTGTCTGTCTGTCTGTCTGTCTGTCTGTCTGTCTGTCTGCCTGCCTGTCTGTCTATCCATCTATCTATCCATCATGAAAGGTTCCTCACCAAAATGTCAGGGTATGGCCAGTATAGCAGGCTCAAGTGCATTTCTCTTATGAAGGGCCTCCCAATCACAACGGTACTATGAATACAGAGGATTCATCCATCACCATAAGAAGTGGAACCAAGCAGCACCTTGTAGGGGTGGGGAAAGGAGTCAGAGCAAGGGGTGCTCTCATTCTCTCTGAGACTCAGTTTTCTCCTCCATGAAGTGGGGGTGATAATAATACTTCTACTACTTATGTCCTAGGTTTGTGAGGAAAGCATAAGAAATGCTATAGAAATGCAGTTGTAGAGATCATTATGACCCCAGGCCTGGCTGCAGGGAGTGAGTATTCTGGGATTTCTTACCTGAATGATTCTTATCAGTCCAAAATTTATTTCCTTTTGGAAGAAAAGTTTAAACTAATACATCTGTGAGAATGGAGAGCTTTAGGATCTTGGAGTCACTGAAGAGGGTGGAGAATTCAATGCTGTATGGACTTCTGGATGCCCTTTGGCTTTTTTCTTGGTAATTTCTGTGGACTGGAATAAAGGATACCCTGTACCTAACACATGTATTGTTATTGAGAAGGTTTTTATGAGATTTGGAGAACATTTTTACCCACATTTCTAGAGACCCAGACAAGCTCTTTTCAGATATTTTCCCAGAATGAACTCTGGAAAGGGGTGTAATAAGCCAAAGAGAATTACGATATTTTAAGGCAGCCATGAAAAGTCATCCTCATCTGTACAAACCCATAGCTTGGGGTTTCTGGACCACAGAAAATATATATAAATTTTTATTTGGTTGGATCTGTGACTTATTGGCATAGGAATTCTCAGTGAAGAAATTCTCTTTACCAATGTAGATGGGCATCCTTTAGGCAATTTATAGTTCTTCTAACTCTTTTTTCACTATGCGGTACTCTCTCTGCCTCTGTTACTGTCTCTGTCTTTCTCTGTCTCTCTGTCACTATCTCTATATGGATGGCTCTGTCTCTTTTATATATTTATACATATATATTCATATATTATGCTTAAAGATTTTTTAACAGCAACTGTCATTTCATGAGTCATTGGGAGGGAAAGGGATATTGTTGTTCAATCAATTTTCAGTCATGTCTGAGTTTTAATGACCTCATTTGGAGCTTTCTCAGCAAAGATAATGGAGTGGTTTGCTTTTTCCTTCTCCAGCTCATTTTACAGATGAGGGAACTTAGGCAAACAGGGTTAAGTGACTTGCCCAGTGTCACCTAGTTTGTAAGTGTCTGAAGCTGGATTTGAACACAGGAAGATAAGTCTTTCTGACTCCAGGTCCAGCACTCTATCCACTCTACCACCTAGCTGCCCAAAGGGGAAGTATTTAGACATAATGAAAAGAACATCAGACTGAGTCAAAGGACCTGAATTTAAATTCTTTTTCTGCTACATATATCCCATTTGACCATGAAGAAATCCTTCTAGTCTTGCTGGACCTCAGTTTGCTCATTTGTAAAATGATGGATTTGGACTGGATGACCTCCAAGGCCCTTTCCACTTCTATAACTGTAGTGGCATGATCTTGAGGCCTAAAGTTACCATGGATGCACTTCCATTGTTTCTCTGCAAAGTAGGACTTCTCAAAACTGCCAAATCTATTTCATTAAGGTATGTACAATAGAAGCAGCTAAAAAGGGAGTTTTGTCATCTGTCATTTAAATGAATTAAACAATGTTGGCTCCTAAGAAGGGCAGGGCTGTCTCGCAATTCTGGACCCATCCATCTTGATTTTCTCAAATACCAGAGAAAGCTGATTTAATTTGTTGTTCACATTCACTGTGAAAGTCAAGGTACTCCCACAAGATTCAAAGTTCTCTCTGTTTAAGCCAACCAATCTTACGCTATTTTCAGGCCTGGGGACAGACTCTCCTAGAAAAGGTCCATTTTTCAAAGAGTAGGTGGATGTCTGACTCCCCAGCACTGGATTTATTCTCAGAGCCACCTACCAAATGATCCTTTCAATAATAGGACCTTGGTGCCCCCTTCTGAAAGGCAGTAACTAATGAACTGTCCTAATGCATCCCAGCACTCAGCAAACCTAATCCCTTTTGAGTAAATGCAAGTGCTTTGGTTTTATGAAGGGCAAAACAATTCCTTTAGAAAAAGCACAGTGAGGCTAAAAGCCAGACCATCCCATCCATTACCCATCCCTGCCCTGCATGAGCTAATTAGGGGGTGGTAAGCTACAGTCCTGGCTTTTTGATGATCTATAGCACGTGGGTGATTAATTTCTTTGGAAAGATTGTTGATCTTAAGTGGATAAAACTTCCTTTCCACTTATGATGACAACCCTTCTCTCTGCTTTCTCAAAGTGATCAGTTATTTCTGAGAAGGTTCATGGTAATCAGGAATAGAAGAAAGTGTGATGACTTTGGAGTAAAAAGACCTAGGGTCTGCCATGTCTGACCTGTGTGATCTGGATCATACCAGCCCTTCTCTTGGGGTCTTCTTTGACACAAGCAGCAAATCGATATATTATTATTGTACAGATGTATCCCATCCTTCATGATCCCATTTGGGGTTTTCTTGGCAAAGATACTGGAGTGGTTTGCCATTTCCTTCTCCAACTCATTCTGCAGATAAGGAAACTGAGGCAAACAGGTTAAGTGACTTGCCCAGGGTTACATAGTGTCTGAGGCCAGATTTGAACTCAGGAAAATGAGTCTTCCTGTCTCCAGGCCCGGTGCTCTATCCACTGTACCACCCTATTTATTGATGTTAGCAACACATGATATGCCATTTTCCATCCCCCCTATGATTTCCTGTCTCCTTTCCACCTCCTCAGAATCCCTGGTTCCCATAGCTTAAGTGCCACCTCCTAGAAATCTTTCCTGATTTCTCCAGTTATTAGGGTTTCCCTCCCCTAAGTAACTCATTACTTTATACAACTTGTCTTTACTTACCTGTATACATACACCACAAAGTCAGATATAGCATTTAGAGAATTGCTCTGCCTTGTTGCTATTAATGCTTATTACTTGATATCAAAAGCCCTGGGAATCTAGTCCTGATTGAGCACAGAAGGCCAGTGAACTTCCTGCACATCCCCTTGGCCCCCAGAATTAAGGGGAGATTAAAAATTATCCTTAGCCATAGACGTAACAACGGTATTTGTTAGCCTCTGTCTGGCCTTCTCCAGCTCTCAGGCTTTGTCAGGGATTGTGTGCCTTATAGTAGCCCTTTTTCAGCTACTATTCAATTTTTTTCTGAAAATAATCCTGTATATTTAACAAGGTAGTAACCCCATTTTACAGATGAGGAAGGTGAGGACCAGTGAGATAAAGCAATCTGCCCAACCTCAAAAATTTAAAGTTGAGACTAGAACTCAGGGCTCCTGGCTCTCTGGTCAGACTTTGCCCCTTAGGGTACATGGTGCTACTACTTTTTGCTGAAAGAATTCTCAGTGAAATAAAACCAGCCCTTGTGTCTCATCATGTTCTCAGGGATGTGACCTTAAAAAGGAGGGAAGAGCAAGTGAAGGAGGAAAGATGCTGAAAAAGGGATGGAAGTTTTTGCATCATTTTGCCAGTAGTCTAGAAGCAGATGGAAAGAATTCTGGACATAGAGGTAGGACTCTCAAGACCTAGGTTTGAATCCAAGCTCTAACATTTTACATATATGTATGGGCAAAAAATCACTTTAACCTCTCCCAGCCTCAGTTTCCTCTTCTGAAAAATGGAGACCAAAATACTTGCACTACCTACTTTACAGGGGCATTTTGAGGAAAGCACTTTGTAATTTTTACATAAATGTTAACTATTGTCATTGGTTTCAGGATTGCAAATTACCTTTGTGTGAAACTCTAAGACCCTCTTCTGTGCTTCTCCTCTCCTAAAGAAAGTCTTACTCCTCAGTAGAATATAGGCTTTTGGAGGTCAGGGTCTGCTTCCTTTTGGTCTTTGTATGCCCAGTGACTGGCACAAAGAAGTCAGTCAGTCAGTCAGTCAACAAGCATTTATTAAGTGTGACAGACACTTTGCTAAGTACTCAGGATACAAAAAAAAAAGGCAGAAACACAGTCCCTGCCCTGAGGCGCTTACTTTCTAAAGGAAAATAGATATCACATACATATTTTAAATTGAAGGTCATCTCAGGGGAAGGATGCCGGGGCATGAAAGATGATTTGTTAAGTGATTCAGCTTCTGCTGAAGCTTTCTTCACTACCAACTTTCTTAAATTCTGCTTGACCCTTGATTTTTGTGTAGACCAAGTCCCTAGAAGTGATTCAGCAAATTGCCTAACGCCAGGAGCGTCCATTCTACTAGATAAGTTCTGCATCCCAGTTTTCTCTCCCATTTCCATGTTAATTATACAATGGAGTGGCATCTCTTTGTTGTGGAATAAATCCAATGGGTTTTGATTTAAGGCCAGAGCTGAGATTGTTCAAAAGTTCAAGTGTGCTTTCAAGGAGAGTAATATTTTGGGTAGGGTAGGGGTCAGAAATCAGGGCATCATTGTATCTGTAATGATGGGAAAAGGATTACTGGAGTTAATTAATAGCTTTTAAAAGATATTATTATCACTATTGGCTTCATCATCTTTATCTATCCATCCATCCACCCATCCATCCATCCATCCATCCATCCATCCATCCATCCATCCATCCATCTATCTATCTATCTATGTCTTTCCACTAGTATATGCCCATCTGTCTCTCTGTCCATCTGTCTCCACATCTGTATCTTTTTGTCTCTATCCATCTATCTGCCAGTTTGTCCATTCATCTGTCTCTATCTATTATCTATTTAAAAACATGGTGACTCCTTGCAGTAGATCTGATGTAATGCATATGGCTTTGTCATGCATTTAAGTACCAGTAAAATGCATCTGCTCCAGCACTGCCTCTGTCTCAAGCTTATATGTGACTCAGACAGTCCAGTCTAGCCTGAGCCCAAGAACTAACCCATATTCAAACATATATCAGCTTTAGATGGTGAGCGCCTGGGTCTTCTCACCTTACACCGTTGTCTCTCCACTTCCATCATTGTCTTTTGTCTCATATAGATTACATTTATGATTTCTAAAAATATAGCTCTGGAAAAACCAAGGTTTGATAAGGCCCATTGGGATTGATGTGGAGCTACTTGACTATGCCTTTAAGTCCAAATCACTCTGGCTCTCACTGATTGTCTAATAATAGGTCCCAACCCAAGCCCCATTTGCTCATTGTTTGGGTTTTGATGGCTAAGAGCCAATGTAAATAGCAATTGTCTCTATTCTGGCCAGAAACCCTGAGCATCTTCCCCTCCCATACTGATTCTATTGAAAAGGCAAACTAAACCATCTTGTGCCTCAATTCTTACCTACCCTTTAGTCACTGAATGGGTGTTGCCTCAGACAAATTGAAACCTGGGAAAGTCCTTCACTTAAAAAGGCCAAGGTCTCCCATTGCATCCTGGTCCATTGCCAGTTGGCCTGTTCTGTCTTCCCACTGGACTGTGAATGACTATGGAGGAGAGAGTGAGGGTGATGACTGTGCTCAGCTCTGCCTCAGTTAAATCCATTTCACTTACAAGTCAAGACATCACCCTCCTAATGTTTTCGGTCCTCTTTGAGAGTGAAGGATGAACAGCAGGGTCACCAGGATGTTGCCAGGGTAGAAGAAGTAAGTGGAAAAGAAAAAAGAGGTTCTGGCCCACCAACACAATTGGAATACAACCCTATTTCTGTTTACCCAGGGAACCAAACGGGCTCATCTTCACCACATGGGTAGCCAACCAGAACCAGTTACAGAATGTCTGTGCATGCTACAAAGTTCATGTGAGGACTGCCTCAGTTAAACACTTTGTATAGATTTATAAAGAGTGGACTTATTGGCCAGTGCACCATTCCAAAAATTTATACCAAATGAATACAAAATACTTCAAAGTCAAAACTACGTAGAGTACTTAAAACTACTTAAAGCGATATAGCTTCTGAACAAGTTCTGCTACAAGAAAAAGAACAGAACTGTCTCTTATCTGCTTTGATTGTCTTGACATAAATCTCCAAGCTCCACTGACAGCTTGGGAGATAGCCTATGAATTCAATACAATTTTTTTTTTATTTAACTTTTAACATTTATTTTCACAACATTTTGGGTTACAAATTTTCTCCCCTTTTATCCCCTCCCCCCCCCAAACCCAAGCATTCTAATTGCCCCTGTGACCAATCTGCTCTCTCTTCTATCCTCCCTCTCTGCCCTTGTCTCTGTCTTCTCTTTTGTCCTGTAGGGCCAGATAGCTTTCTTGACCCCTTAACCTGTATTTCTTATTTCCCAGTGGTAAGAACATTACATTTGATCCTAACACTTTGAGTTCCAACTTCTTTATCTCCCTCCCTCCCCACCCCTTCCCTTTGGAAGGCAAGCAATTCAATATAGGCCAAATCTGGGTAGCTTTGCAAAAGATTTCCATACTAGTTGTGTTGTATAGGACTAATTATATTTCCCTCCATCCTATCCTGACCCCCATTACTTCTATTCTCTTATGATCCTTTCCCTCCCCATGATTGTCGACCTCGGATTGCATTCTCCTCCCCATGCCCTCCCCTCCATCCTCCCCCCCACCCTGCTTGTGCCCCTGTCCCCCACTCTCCTGTATTATGAGATAGGTTTTCCTATCAAAATGAGTGTGCATTTTATTCTTTCCTTTAGTGGAATGTGATGAGAGTAGACCTCATGTTTTTCTCTTGCCTCCCCTCTTTATCCCTCCACTAATAAGTCTTTTGCTTGCCTCTTTTATGAGAGATAATTTGTCCCATTCAACTTCTCCCTTTCTCCTCCCAATATTTCTCTCTCACTGCTTGATTTCATTTTTTTTTTAAGATATGATCCCATCCTCTTCAATTCACTCTGTGCACTCTGTCTCTATGTATGTGTGCGTGTGTGCATGTGTGTGTGTGTACTCCCACCCAGTACCCAGATACTGAAATGTTTCAAGAGTTACAAATATTGTCTTTCCATGTAGGAATGTAAACAGTTCAACTTTAGTAAATCTCTTATGACTTCTCTTTGCTGTTCACCTTTTCATGCTTCTCTTCATTCTTGTGTTAGAAAGTCAAATTTTCTTTTCAGCTCTAGTCTTTTCATCAAGAAAATTTGAAAATCCTCTATTTCATTGAAAGACCATTTTTTCTCCTGAAGTATTATACTCAGTTTTGCTGGGTAGGTGATTCTTGGTTTTAGTCCTAGTTCCTTTGACTTCTGGAATATCCTATTCCATTCCCTTCGATCCCTTAATGTAGAGGGTGCTAGATCTTGTGTTATCCTGATTGTATTTCCACAATACTTGAATTGTTTCTTTCTAGCTGCTTGCAATATTTTCTCCTTGACCTGGGAACTCTGGAATTTGGCCACAATGTTCCTAGGAGTTTCTCTTTTTGGATCTCTTTCATGCGGTGTTCTGTGGATTCCTTGAATATTTATTTGCCCTCTGGTTCTAGAATCTCAGGGCAGTTTTCCTTGATAATTTCATGGAAGATGATGTCTAGGCTCTTCTCTTGATCATGGTTTTCAGGTAGTCCCAGAATTTTTACATTGTCTCTCCTGATTCTATTTTCCAGGTCAGTTGCTTTTCCAATAAGATATTTCACATTATCTTCCATTTTTCGAATCTTCATGCTGTGTTCTGTGATATCTGTCTTTCTCATAAAGTCCTTAGCGTCCATCTGTACCATTCCAGTTTTGAAAGATCTATTTTCTTCACTGAGCTTTTGAATCTCCTTTTCCATTTGACTAATTCTGCTTTTGAAAGCATTCTTCTCCTCATTGGCCTTTTGAACCTCTTTTGCCAATTGAGTTAGGCTAGTTTTCAAGGTGTTAATTTCTTCAACATTTTTTTGGTTCTCCTTTAGCAGGGAGCTGATCTGCCTTTCATGCTTCTCTTTCATCCCTCTCATTTCTCTTCCCAGTTTTTCCTCCACCTCTCTAACTTGATTTTCAAAATTCTTTTTGAGTTCTTCCATGGCCTGAGCCCATTGGGTGGGCTGGGACACAGAATCCTTGATTTCTGTGTCTTTGCCTGATGGTAAGCATTGTTCTTCCTCGTCAGAAAGGAAGGGAGGAGGTGTCTTTTCTCCGAGAAAGTACCCTTTAATAGTTTTATTTCTTTTCCCTTTTCTGGGCATTCTCCCCAGCCAGTGGCTTGACCTCTGAATATTCTCCTCACACCCACCTCACCTCCTGGTCCTCCCAGCCAGCGTTTGGGGACTGAGATTCAAATGCTGCTTCCCGCCTTAGGGCTTTTGGCGGGGGCAGGGCTGCTGTTCAGTGTGAGAATTAAGTTCAGATGGTCAGGTCGGGGCAGGGCTGCCTCTCAGGCTCTGTTCCCTCAGGGGGTTTATGCACAGACCTTCCACAATGGATCCAGGCTCCCGCCCGCTTGGGGAGCCCCTGTCTGCAGCCTCCTCTCAGCTTCTATCTCCTGGGGGGGCCCGAGCCATGGGGGCACCCCACTCCCCTCTCGACCCGCCAAAGAGACTCTCTCACCGACCCTCGTCACCTGTGGGTGGGGGGGCTTGTGCCGCCACTGGAGATCCCGTCCCTAAAGCCTGCTCGGATCTGTACCTCTTGGAGCCACGGCCGCCGCAGGTCCGGGCTGGGCTCCGCGTCTGCAGCGCAACGGACCTTTTGTGAGAGGTTTGCAGGTCCCTCTGTGGGTGGAGGGACCCTCGTGGCCGCAGGATATCTCGTCCCTGTAGCCCGTTCGGATCTTTTCCTCACAGTATCGCAGCCGCTGCAGGGCTGCACTCAGCTCCCCATCCCGGCGCCCAGTCCACAGCGTGAAGGACCCCCCGCGAGAAGTTTGCAGGTCTCTCCGGAACAGAAATCTCCCTCACTCCAATATTCCATGGCCTCTGGGTGCAGAATTCACCGTGGGTTGGTCCCCTCTAGCCGTTCTGTGGGTTGTGGGTTTGGAGCTATGTGTATGTGCATCTTTCTACTCCGCCATCTCGGCTCTGCCCCCCGAATTCAATACAATTGAAAAGAATTTATTAAGCACCTACTAAGTACTAGGTACTAAGCTAATCGCTGTGTATATGAATACAAACATGAAAATAGCCCCTGCTCTCAAAAAGCTTATAGTCCATTTGGACAAAATATTAAGTCCTAGTCCTTCAGTATGAGATGATCTTTGATTTAGAATGAGAAGGTGCCTTTGAAAGTCTCTAGTCCAACCCTCTGACTTCATGATAAAGCCCACAGTTAAAGTGACTTATCCTAGGTCACACAGCTTAGAGAGATCTGAGAGCCAATATGAACTCAAATCTTCCTGAATCCAAGTAGAGCATTATATCCACTGGGACTTGCTTCCTGCCAGGACTGCTTTCTGCCACATGAGACAGGGTCATATGAAAAGATAGAAGCAAAACACTATAGTCTCAAAGGAGATACTCCTAGGGACTGGGGTAGGTTGAGTCAAAAGTCACAGAGAAAGAATGGAAATTGGGTTTGGAACACTAGATAGCAGTTAAAGAGAAAGTTAAAGAGAAAGCAGAGAGTGTTTTAGATAGAAATAATGATGTTAGCAAAGACATGGAGGCCAAGAAACTCAAGACCTGATCTAGAGGTAAGGAAAAGACCAGTCTGACTGAAATGGTGTGTTTGCATTGAGGGGCAGTGGAAGATGTAGGCTGATTGCAGACTATGAAGGGGTATGAATTCCAGGCTATGAGTCTGTGCTTTATTTCTTAGATGATGGGAGTCATTAAAGGAAGTTAGATCATTATGGACTGAAGTAGACTGGGAAGATTTCATTAAGGAAGTAGAACTTGAGTTGGACCTTGAAGGATGGTGGGCGACTGGGTAGGCAGAAGGGAGAAAGAGGGGCATGAGCAAAGATGGGAAAACACAAAACATGAGCAGAGTTCAGAGGGTATACCAATTTAGCTTAAGTGAAGTCTTTCAATAGAACGATATGACAGATTGGTGGCTGTCCTTCCTTCTCAAAGAGGACCAAAATGACCTCACTATGATAAAGTCAAGTTTCAATATGTCCATCTGTGGCTGATCAGACCAATAGGAGCTTGGAATATTCCTCCACAGATTGGACACATATAGTCCCTGTGAACTTTTGGGGTGGATACTCTAAATTTGTGCACTCTGCATTTCCTTTGAGCTACTTCTGTTCTGCTTTGCTCATAGAGCACATACTTTCTCTGATGTGGGCACACCACACTCAGCAGTCCTGTGCCAGGGTCTCCCATGTCGCACAATCAATTCAATAGCTCTTGAGAGAGACGTTGAGAGTGTTTTTGTATCATTTCTTCTGACCACGAAGTGAACACTTGGCCTGTGTGAGTTCTCCATGAAATAGTCTTTTTGGCAAGTGCATGTTTTGCATTTGAATGTGACCAGCCCATTGGAGTTGAAGAAACTATACTTCAGAGAACTATGCTTCATAACAGATAAAGCTAGAAAGAAAAGCTAGTGCCTGATTGCAGAGGGCTTTAAACACCAGGCTAAGGAGTCTGGACTTTATCTTAGGCAACATTTTACAAAGATTAATCTGGTGACAGTGGGTTCAATAGATGTCTTAACATACCACTTTAAGACAAACTAAAGTTATTTAATGTTTTAAGAGACAAACTCTAGACTACTTTCTTTCATTTTGAAGAGATATAGCATATAATCTTTTCTTCCTTGAATTATGTTCAGAATTGCACTTTACAGGCAATTTATATTAAGGAATCTTAAGCTGGTGGTAAGACGTTCTCAGAGCTGATAATTGTGACTTTTCATCAAATAACCTTGCCATCAGAATCACTGAGTAAAGACTGAATGAATGAGCCCATCAGAGCTTTGAAATTCTCTTTTTGAAGTTGTGGAGTCCTAAGGAACAGGCCTCTCTCTTACCTTCTTTCTTATCTCCTCTGTGTTACAACCAAAGGGTCCTAAAAAGAATCAAATGGCTGAATGATCAAATAATCCTGTCATTTTACTGAGATGAACAAGTATTACTTTGGTGTGTCTGGGGTTCAGCCGACAAGAGGGTTGGACAGTGGTACTTCTCAAGTTATTTAGGAATTTGCATCCCAATCAACTGAAGTCTCTACTTAGAAACCTAGGCAACCTGTTACCCTCTCTAATTAACTGCAAGATCACTGGCCATAGCATGCCAGTGAAAACTTTTTTAATAACAAACAGCATGGGAATGTGAAGATGTGGGAATTAAATCCACTTATTCAGGAAGAGGGGATTTTTCTTTGGACTAGATGGCTTCCAAAGTGCATTCTAACTGAGATTCTGTGGCTATATCACGACATGGAGTGCCATAAATGGCAGAGCCAGGATTTATATTCAGGGGTTGTGAGACAAACATCATTGCCCTTTCTGCTGCACTACACTGGCCTTGAACTCATGAAGAGATCAGAAAAAACGAAGCCTCTCATGCATTCGAGTGCATGGCCCCATCATCTAAGTCCATGGAATTTTTGATGGAGTTATTGGAGGAGATGGCCTGGAAATTCTGAAGCTCGAATAGCTTCCCTGGATGCCTGGGCTGTCTGGTTCCAAAAACTCAGGCAAAGACTGAAGGAAGAGAAGAGGGGAAGGAGAAATATACTGAGTCATTTTGTACCAGCTGGGGCTGCATCTCTGAACCAAACTGAAGATAAAAAGGTCTGAGATGCTGTGAGATCTTGTTTAATTTTAGCCCTTTCTCTGGGAAAGTCCTGAAAGAGCCCTTTTGTCTCCCCAAAGCGTGTTAAAATAACACCCCTGGCATTTGAACTGAGTTAGGAAACAATGTATCTTTCTAGGGTGCCATTGAGACAAGGAATCTTCAAATAGGGTCAACTTCTTGGTTCTTCTGAAAGCCAAAGCTGAAATGGGACCAGCAGAGTTGGCTCCTTTATTGTCGTCTACTTGTTTCTTGCAAAAAAAAAAAAAGTGGCTTTCACTTTTACCAAATGAAAAAGAATATATAGATACATATACGTATATGTATTCATGTGTATACAACTATATGTGTGTATATATGTACATATGTTTGCCTACATTTCATATATATGTATACATATGCTTGATGCTTTAGACTTTGAGGTAGTTATGTATAAGCACACACACGAAGCAAAAATATATTCACCAACTTCTCAAAAGTCATCAGTCTATCAGCACATTGTTGTTTCAACTTCGTGGCTACATTGAGAATGAGTGAATGAGGAGAATGAATTGAGAAGAATGTATGTCTTAATGAGTTCAGAAGTGCATTCTCCCTATAGATCCTGCTTAAAAATGTGTCTTCTATACCCCATCCCCACTCCACCCTCTCACCATCTCCTCCAGCGATTTATTTCTTCAATAAGCAAATGAAGATGTAAATCATCTATCAATGCCAAGTCAAGGGATTTTAAAGCTGAACAGTACCTAAGAGATCAACCCTGTAATTTTACAGATGAGGCAACTGAGGCCCAGAAAAGTTCTGACTCTTCCAAGGTTGCACAACTAGGATTTAAATTCAGGTCTTCTAACTCCAAATTTAGGGCTATTTGCACTATGTTGTGCCACTTTTCCTTTTTGTGTTTTTAAAGTTTTGTTCAGATTCACATAATTCTTTTCTTGGGGGGGATGGAAGGGGAATGAAGGAGTGTGGACCTGTGATTGCGTTGGTTTAAGCATTTCCTCATTGAGGAAAACCCCTCTCTTAATATGGAGCAGCATCTGTCTCACAATTTGCAGTTTTAGAGAAGAGTCTGACAGGTTGATTGACTTATCCAGGGTCACAAAGTCAGCACATGTCAGAGGCAGGACTTAAATTCAGGTCTTCCTAAGTCCAAGGCCAGCTCTCTGCTGGCCTTTCAAGCTTTCAAGCCATGCTTTCTCTTAGTTAACCACGTTAAAAAAAAAAAAAAAAAACTTTTTTTCATCTCCCCCATACATAGTTATTTAAAATATATTTTTTAACATTCTGCTGATTATTTCAATTAAAGTAGTAGCAGACATTTTTAGGGGAAAAAGTACCCTATGTACACACACACACGTACATGTGCGCGCGCACACATACACACACACACACACACACACACACACACACACAATTTCCAGATATCCAGCCCTAACAGTGTTCTTGTGGCCCCCTCCAGTTGAGACACATCCCTCACCACCCCCACTCTCCTCACACCCCCACCCTCCATGGGGCTGGTGATGCCAAATCTGTTTTCCAATTCGGCTCACAGAGCCTTATCTTGAGGACGCCACCCATTTGAAGGAGGCTTAAACTGAGATTTCTTGGAGCTCCAATTTTTATTCTTCTTTATTATTCAACATAAAACATTTTCTCCTCAGTAGGAAAAAAGTCTGCTCCATGTGACTCAAATCATGTCATTCTCACAGAACAGATTTAAATTCCAGGTGTAAATTCATTCAGTGAGCATCTATCAAGTACAAACTGTGTGCAGACACTCTCATAAGGGCTGCGTGGGTTTGGGGGAAGGGGATAGGGAGGGGAAAGAAGCAGAAACTTTGCTCTTGACCTTGGAGAGAGTACAACCTAGTGGAGGCTGCAATATGAACCTAAAGAATGTCATAAAAAACACCGTGCAGTACAAACAATCAATCAACCGGCATTATTAAACCTCTACTGTGTGCCAGCTGCTGGCCAGGTGCTGGGAATACAAATGAAAAGAATGAAATAATCCTCACTCTTAAGGAGCATTCTAATAATCATAATTCTAATAATAATTAATAATAATAAATTTATATGTCACTAATAACAGCTCAGGGCTCACTTTAGCTTTTCTTATTTATCATGTGATTTTTTTTCATTTTTTAAATTGAATTTTTTCTTTTTTTTCTTTTTAATTAGTCAGTTAGTCTTCAACATTCATTTCCACAAGATTTTGAGTTCCAATTTTTCTCTCTATCTGTCCTCTCTACCCAGCCCAAGACAAAGTGCATTATGATTATCCCTTTCCCCAATCTGACTTCCCTTCTATCACATCCCTCCCTTTTCCTGTCCCTTTCCCCTCTATTTTCTTGTAGGACAAGATAGATTTCTGTACCCCATTGACTGTATGTCTCATTTCCCAGCTGCATGTAAAAACAATTTTAACATTTGTTTTTAAAACTTTCAGTTCCAACTTCTCTCCCTTCCTCCCTCCCCACCCATCCCCACTGAGTTATCATGTGTTTTAAAGGAATTTTAACATATTCTGTACTTCCTAATCACCTCAGGACCCTGGAAAGTGGAGGCTCCAAGCAAGTGGTTCACTTGCAGCACTTGAATTTTTATATAACCACCACACCTCTGATTCTGTATCACAGAACAGGACAGTGCAAGCAGGTCAGTCTCCAGTTTGCAGTCAAAGACCTAGTGTCACCCAGACCAAGACCTCACACAACAAGGGCCCAGATACTGTTTCTACCATTGTCTCTATCTGGGTCTCAGTTACCAGGTTCTACCGAGTCCAGTGTATATCCCACAGATAGTACACATATCTTCTGGGTGACACTCATCACCTCCCCCTTCCCCACACACAACCACCTGCTGTGATATTTTAGGATAAAGCTGCAGGTTTTTACTAGACCAGACTGACAATAGAAATTCCTACTGCCTTTGCCTCCAGCTCCCTTGTTCTAGGAGAAGTAATGCATGAACCCATGCAGCATTCACCAACATAGTATCAAGTGCAGGACAGAAGAATTTTCTAGTCAGAAGATTCTAGAAGAAAGAGTTGCTTGGAGCTTTTATTTTCCAGGGTCCTAGAATGACTAGGAAGTCTAGAATATCAAGTTAAAATTGTTTTGAACTATATGGTAAATAAGAAGAGAGAACTGGACTGCTCTTAATGAGTTTAAGTCCCCAGATCAGAAAATTTCATCCTAAGATATCAAAAGATCTGGAAAATGTGACTGCAGGGCCATTTGTTCGTCTTTAAAAAAAACTGGGGGAACAGAAATGCAATTAACAAAAAGGTAAAGGTAAGTCTTACACCTGTACTCTCCGCTACTGGGGGAGACAAAGTCTGGTAGATAACTTGGGCTCAGGAGTTCTGACCTGCTATCAGGGCTCAAGGTCAAAGCAACTACACTAAGTCCAATACCAATTTGGTGAACCCATGGGCAGGGGGACAAAATTGGGGCACCAGGCTGCCTAAGAAGAGGTGAATAAGTCCAGTTGGAAAAAATTCTGGAATAGGCCCATGAATGGTCACTGCAGTTCAAGCTTTGAAGAGATAGGGAGATTGAGTTTCAAGAAAAAAAAAGGAAGACTGTAGAGTTTTTAGAAGTGAGACTGATTTTTAAATTCACACTTTTTTATTATTAAAGTGACACTTTTTGAGCTTTTGTAAAGGGAAGCAGTGATCACTAAAAGCTTCATTAAGAGCTCATTCATTGTTTCATTAAGAACAGGTCACACCAGACTAACCTCATTTCTTTTTTTGACAGGTTTATTGGACTGGTAGATCAGGGAAATGTGTAGGCATCATAGAATATCTGGATTTCAGGAAGGCATTTGACAAAATTTTCCATACTATGATTGCAGAGTAGGTGGAGAGGTGAGAGGTATAGGTTAGATGCTAGCACATGTAGGTGAATTTTTAATTAATGTGAATTTCTGTACCCAAAGAAGTGTCTATATAAATGGAGAGGGAAAGTCTCTAGAAGAGCATCTGTCCTAGGTCCCGAGATGTTAAATGTTTTTATCAATTACTTGAATGAAAGAGTTGATGGAATTTTTTTTTTTAATTTTCAGGTGATATGTAGGTGAAAGGGAGATCAAATATTGTAGATGATAGAATTAGAGTGCAAAGAAGTGGTAACAGTCTAGAAAATTGATCGAATAAATTTGTATCTAATAAAATGAAATGGATCCAATAAATCTGTTCATCTAATAAAATGAAATTAGAGAGAAATGCAAAGTTGTACACAGATGTAAAACATCAATTTCACAAGCAGAAGAGCAGGAAGAACCAAATAGATAAGTTTGTGCAAAGGTCTTGGGATTGTGATGTTTAAAAAAAGTTTGAGACACATAGTTTCTGGGTGATCATTTTATTAGTAAGGATAGCAAGCCATCAATAAAGGGATGGTCATTTGGCCATCTCTCTTAGATCAAAGACAATCATGATGACTGGGTTTGCAATTCATGTACCCTTCAAAGACCAGGTGTTCCTGATGGGGTGGTAATTAATTCTGATTGGATAACACAATGGAAGATGAGATATAGTAAAATAAAGGGCTGAGAGTGGCATTATGTCATCCTTGGAAAGAGAAACTTTTTATACCAGATCACCCACAGCTTTGGGCTATCTGTTCAAAGAAAGCATATCCCACCCAAGCTTGAGCAGAATACAATAACTTTCTATTGTGTTAGGGTGGGGTCTTAAACAAGAAAGTCAGTCCAATCTCATCATCAGTAATATCCTTCAAGAGACTGAAATTTTAAAAATCAGGACTTCAGAAGAAGCAGAGCACTCCAGCTTTCCCCAAGGTATTGGCTATTAATAACCTTTTCTCTCAGGATTTTGGTAGACTAAATAAGTTGAGATGGTGATCAAAAAATCCACATCAACCAGAATGCTGCATCATGAGAAGCATAGTTCCCAGAATGAGGGTGGTAATTATTATACTGGACTCTTCCCTGGCCAGACCACACATGGAATATTGTGTTCACTTCTGGGCAAAACAACTTAGGAAGGATGTTGATAAGCTGGAGTCTGTCCAGATAGGAGTGATCATCATGGTGAGGGGACTTTATACTATAACATAAAAGGAGCAGTTGAAGGAATAAGAGACATTTAGCCTAGAGAAGAGAAAAATTGGGATGAACATGATAGTTGACTTCAAGTATTTGAAAGATTAAAGGATCATATAGAAGAGACATCAGATTTTCTCTTTTTGCCTCAGTGGCAGAACAAGGAGTAATGACGACATTTCAGAGAGGTAGATTTAGGCTGAGTACAGACATCTCTCTCCCTTCCCCATTTAATAGTATTTGATTTTTTCCAATTACATATAAAGAGAGTTTCAACACTCACTTTGATAAGATTTTGAGTTCCAATTTTTTCTCCTTCCCTCTCTCCCTTCCCCTCTCCCTTTGGCAAGCAATCTGATATAGGCTATATTTGTACAATCCTATTAAACATACTTCCACATTAGTCATGTTGTGAAAGAAGAACCAGAACAAAAGAGAAAAAGCACAAGAAAGAAAAAAGTGAGAAAAAATAGTATGTTTTGATCTGCATTCAGACTCCACAGTTCTTTCTCTGGAGGAGGAGAGCATTTTCCATGATGAGTTAGAGAAATCTTCTTAACAATTTGTGCTATTAAAAAAGTGCAATGGATGTTGAAAGACAGTGGGTTCCTCTTCACTAGAAGTCTCACTGGAAGCTGGATGTCCTCTTGCTGGGGTTGCTCTAGGCGATGTAGATGGAAAAGGCACTTTTGTCCAGTAAGGATAGACAGTTTCTTAGATCTTGTCCAATTCTGAGACTCTACAATTTGCCTAAGGTGATTTGCCTAAAGTCAGAGAGCCAGTAAACGGGGGAAATTTTTCTATGTACCACATTTTTTCTCTCCCAGTGCCTATAACATAATATAAAACTAGTCCATAAGTACTGAAGAAATAAGTCAATTGACATTAATTTAAGAATTTAAGGATGAGGTGAGCTTTAAACTAAATCTCTTTTGATCCAGCTCAAAACTTCAGAATTTTAGCTTTTCTGGCAGAGAGCCAGGTTTCTGTAACATGTTGGTCCTGTCAACAGTCAGAAATGTCAGGGCAGATCACTATCAATCACCCAGCACTTCATCCTTTATTCTTATGACCCCAGGTTGTATGAGCAGGAGTATCTGTCAATCAGGATATAATATAGCTCCCTGTCTCTATACATTCATTCCAGATCCTGTTTTAGAACAGTCACTGAAAATTCAGTGGAAATTTTTAAGTAATAGTTTGGTTAGTTAAAAACAAAACAAACAAACAAAAACCATGATAGAAAAAACCAGAAAGCAATAGACACAGGTGTCACAAAATACAACATTCTAAGCAATTCCCAGATTGAATCCTCCCAAGAATCACCCAGTCCCTTTCAAGTTGAAATTTCTCTTTAGTCTTCTGAGCTACGAAGGCCCACCCAGAAGTTTAATGTAGTATACTAGACCTTTCATCTTCCTGCAGAGTGAGTTGATTTTGTTCAGTCATTTTCAGTGGTGTCCAATTCTTCATGACCCCATTTGGGTTTTCTTGGCAAAGATACTGGAGTGGTTTACCAGTGAGAGTATGACACTTAAAATGGATTCTCTGCACTGGAATTAGAGAGTGTTTTGAAAGTTTAGTGATTCTCATGATCACAGCTGGATGAGTGAACTGGACAGTAGCACCCCCAGCTACAGATACATACAGACTTTGCTCCAGGGACTGGCTCATGCACTCATCTATTCCTGCAATCCCCATCCTGAAAAAGAAGTGGAAGCATGAATGTTCCATATGATAATGTCCATATAAGTCTGTCTGATAGTCACAACTCTAATACTGAGAATGGTAGGGAAACAAATTTGGGTCCATGTTGGCCTTGGCCATCAATTCTCCACTCCCTCCCCACCTCAATTTCTCTTTGTCTCTTTCTCTTTCTCTTTCTCTCTCTCTCTCTCCCTCTTTACCTTTAAGCTCCAAGTTCTCCATCCTGCTGTGGCTAATAAAGCCAATTTGAAAGTGTCCCATCTTGGCAATCCCTATGAAAATATTATCTTCACCAGCCACATCTCTTACATCACTGATATTTTGGATTGGGTATGTTTCCTCCTCAAATCATTGCTTTGGTAAGCTTTTTTTTTTTTTCCAGTTGTATAAACTCATTGATTATAATTATCAGCAGATAATTACAGAAAGTAAGTGTGGCCCAGCAAACCTAGAGTTAGAAGAGACTTTTGATAATGGGGAAGTCATTTCACTTTTCAAAATCTGTTTTCTTATAGGTTAAATAGGATAGGGAACAGGGATAGGGACTGGACCTGGTATTTTACTGGTATAGCGAACTTTTCCAGGAGAAAATTTCTTCTACCAATACAGGGTAGCACTTTTGTTGACATTTATAGTTTTAGAGAGAGGTACCAAGAGTGCTGAGAAGTTAAGGGATTTATTTGTCAGGGCCACACAGTCAGTATAAGTATTAGTGGTGGAAACTTGAGCTCGTCTTCCTGTCTCCAAGGTCAGGTCTCCATGTTCACAATGCTTCACTGCCTCTACTATGTGGTAAATAGGGACCATAATACCTGCAGTACCTACCTCACAGGGTTATTGAAATAAAATAGGTCATATAACTTATTAATGACAACTATGGTTGTTATTATTTACAAATTAAAGATGAGAAAAATTGATTTCTCTTAGAGATTTTCCTTCCTCTGAAATATTTCAAAAAGATGCATGTATTCAATCAAGTGATGTGCCACCTTTTGTTTTCTCTTTATTCAATTATTTCATTTTTTCCATTATTCATCATTGCTGTGATTGTTATTCCAATATAGAATCTACTTCTTACAGCTGAATTTTCTTAGATTTATTTCTTTATCATCATCCACTTTACATTAATGTTTTTGGCAGCCCAAGGGAAAGTCCTTGGTTTCTCTTGAAAAAGTTTACCAGTGGATTCTACTTTTTTGTTTCCTAAATCAGAACATTCCATCATGTGTAGAAGGAGGAACATTAGTTACAAAGAGTCTTCCCAAGCATGGTAAGACACTCTATTTGAGACATTGGAGCCCATTAGTAAGAAAGGTCAAAAAATATCCTTCTCTGGAGATTTTTAAAGAACAAGGTTAACACCAATCTTTCTTTTCTGTCATAGTCCTGCCTGGAAGCAGGGGTTGAGACAAGGTGATTTTTCAAGGTCCCTTTCAGCTCACGTTTCTCAGATGACTGTGAAAAATGAAATTACATGACCACAAACACAACTACACTCAAGTGTTAAGTACAAAGAAAAAATATAGAAAACTTTTAGGACCACAGAATCATGACATTGAGATGGAACTGTTGCCCATCACCTCACTATTCTGTTTTTCCCCATGTTACCAAGGGATAACGGGGTGTCCAGGGGCGTCTTCTTGACATCCATCTAGATTCATAGAGCAGAATTTGATAAGATATTTGTCTTGCAATCAGACAAGAGCCCAGGGTTACCCCAATTTCAAGACTCTATCAGAGGAAGGCCTATGCTGAGGACTTGAAAAAAATATTTTTTTAATTTCATAGATTGTTAGAACTGGAAGAAACATTAGAGATCATCCAGTCTAATTCTTCCCCTTTATAGATGTGGAAAAAGCCCAGAGAAATTAAGTGATTGCTCAAATTCATACAGCCACTTAGCAGAAGGGGCAGAGTATGAACCTTTGCCTTCATTGTTCCCTTTACTGCTCTATAATGCTTTACCAAAGATTAGAAATGTTAGGCAGAGCCAAGATGGCAGAGTAGAAAGATGCATATATGCTAGCTCTCCCCCCACAGCCCATAAAACACCTGTAAAGAAAGACTCTCAACAAATTCTAGAGCAGCAGAAGCCACAGAAAAACAGAGTGAAGATTTCCAGCCCAAGGTGACCTGAAAGGCCAACGGGAAACGTCTGTCACACAGAATGTGGAGCAGAGCCCAGCCCAGCCTTGGCCACATGGGGCTCTAGGAGGAGGATGCAAGCAGGTCTCAGGGCAGAATCCCCAATCTCAGTAGCAGCAGTTTGCAGGTCCCTCAACCCACAGGCACCAAAGTTCAGTAAGAGGGTTTTTTCAGTTGACTGAGAAGGGAGAAGGGCCTTCCTGTAGCTCTGACCAGAGGCCACATTGGGCAGGGCAGGCAGCAGCAGCTTCCACAGCAGCCCCTACAGCAGCCCCCATCCATTGTTGGATCATAAAACACCTGGGGGCACTGAGCAGCTGATTCTTACCTTGTCCCTATGTAGAAGCCCTACCCCTACCTAATACTCCTGAGGGATTTGAGCAGCTGATCTTTGTCTCACACTGAATGGAGGCCCTACCCCTGCAGCTTATCTGAATCTCAGCCCCCAGTGCTGGCTTGGCTGAACTGGAGGTGAGGTGGTTGTGAAGACAAAACTCTATTACTCGGATTCTGAGCACAGAAATTTCTGCTTGCTCCCAGACCAGTGTACATGCTTGATTATATCACCTTGGAGGAACTGAGATCTTACAGACCCTCAGAGTATACCCTACTTTTGACAAAGGACCCAAAAGGCAAGTAACTGGTTGGGAAAATGTCCAAAAAAGGGGGAAAAAATAAGACTATAGAAGGTTACTTTCTTGGTGAACAGATATCTTCTCCCATTCTTTCTGATGAGGAAGAACAATGCTTATCATCAGGGAAAGACATGGAAGTCAAGGCTTCTGTATCCCAAACATCCAAAATAAATATTCAATGGGCTCAGGCCATGGAAGAGCTCAAAAAGGATTTTGAAAATCAAGTAAGAGAGGTGGAGGAAAAGCTGGGAAGAGAAATGAGAGAGAAGCAAGAAAATCATGAAAAGCAGGTCAACACCTTGCTAAAGGAGACCCAAAAAAATGCTGAAGAAAATAACACCTTGAAAAATAGGCTAACTCAGTTGGAAAAAGAGATTCAAAAAGCCAATGAGGAGAAGAATTCTTTAAAAAGCAGAGTTAGACAAATTGAAAAGGAGGTTCAAAAGCTCAGTGAAGAAAACAGTTCTTTAAAAATTAGAATGGAACAGATGGAGGCTAATGACTTTATGAGAAATCAAGAAATCACAAAACAGAAACAAAAGAATGAAAAACTGTAAGGTAATGTGAAATATCTCATTGGAAAAACAACTGACCTGGAAAAGAGATCCAGGAGAGACAATTTAAAAATCATGGGACTACCTGAAAGCCATGATCAAAAAAAAAGAGCCTAGATATCATCTTTCATGAAATTTTCAAGGAAAACTGCCCTGATATTCTAGAACCAGGAGGCAAAATAAATATGGAAAGAATCCACTGATCACCTCCTAAAAGAGATCCAAAAAAAAAAAAAACTCCTTGGAACATTGTAGCCAAATTCCAGAGTTCCCAGGTCAAAGAGAAAATATTGCAAGCAGCTAGAAAGAAACAATTCAAGTATTGTGGAAATACAATCAGGATAACACAAGATCTAGCAGCTTCTACATTAAGGGATTGAAGGGCATGGAATATGATATTCCAGAAGTCAAAGGAACTAGGACTAAAACCAAGAATCACCTACCCAGCAAAACTGAGTATAATACTTCAGGGGAAAAAATTGTCTTTCAATAAAGTAGAGGACTTTCAAGCATTTTTGATGAAAATACCAGAGCTGAAAAGAAAATTTGACTTTCAAACACAAGAATCAAGAGAAGCATGAAAAGGTAAACATCAAAGAGAAATCATAAGGGACTTACTAGAGTTGAACTATTTACATTTCTACATGGAAAGACAATATTTATAACTCATGAAAACTTTTTTCAGTATCTGGGTAGTTGGTGGGATTACACACACACACACACACACACACACACACACACACACACACACACACACACACATAGAGAGACAGAGAGAGACAGAGAGACAGAGAGAGACAGGGAGACAGAGAGCACGGAGTTGAATAGGATGAGACCATATCTTATAAAATGAAATTAAGGGGTAAAGAGAAATGTACTGGGAGGAGAAAGGGAGAAATGGAGTGGGGCAAATTATCTCTCATAAAAGAGTCAAGTAAAAGACTTTTCAGTGGAGGGAAAAAGGGAGGAAGTGAGAGAAAAAAACATGAAGATTACTCTCATCACATTCGACTAAAGGAAGGAATAAAATGCACACTAATTTTGGTATGAAAACCTATCTCACAATACAGAGAAGTGGAGGAGAAGGGGATAAGCAGGGTTGGGGGGAAGATGGGAGGGAGGGCAGTGGGAGGAGGGACCAATTAGAAGTCAGCACTCTTGGGGAGGGACAGGATCAAAATTGAGAATAGAAGAAATGGGGGGCAGGATAGGATGGAGGGAAATATAGTTAGTCTTACACAACACGACTATTATGGAAGTCATTTGTAAAACTACACAGATATGGCCTATATTGAAAGGGGATGGGTAGGGAGGGAGGGAAGAAGAGAAGTTGGAACTCAAAGTTTTAGGAACAACTGTTGAGTACTGTTCTTGCATACAACTAGGACATAAGAAATACAGGTAATGGGGTATGGAAATTTATCTTGCCCTACAGGACAAAAGAGAAGATGGGGATAAGAGAAGGGAGGGATGTTAGAAGGGAGGGCAGATTGGTGATAGGGATAATTAGAATGCTCAGTGTTTTGGGGTGGGGGAGGGAAGAAATGGGGAGAAAATTTGGAACTCCAAATTTTGTGGAAATGAATGTTGAAAACTTAAATAAATTAATTTTAAAAAAATGTCCCCCAAACACCAGATAAAACATCTCCTTCCTCAATAACTCATTGCAGTTGATAATCTATAGAAGATTGTTAAGACCAGCTAGGATGTTTGATCAATTGCTAAATTTTGTACAGAGCCCCAGTAACCCAGCCTTCCCATTCTCCTTGGGGAGCAGAGGACCACTTAAGGAAGGAGACAGGCGAAGACTATATTTTCTTCCCCTCTGTTGTCCAACTCATCAGCCTGCAAAGGTGGATTCAAGCTTACCTTCAAAATCAGTACCACTTTTTAAAAAACAGTTTTAGAATCTTTTAGGGGATCTTTGAAGAAAGAACTTGTCAGGGCTTAGACAACAGGAGGGACTAGTTGTACTCTGAAAGTTTCCTCATTTGGACTTATCTTCAGTGGAGCTCCACTCTGATGATTCTGAAACAGGATAATTTTACTCTCTTACTCTCCCTGAGGACCATCTAGGATTTGAAATGTTATTTATCCTATGCAACATAGGTAAGACTAATCTTCTTTAAAATGCTTGCAGTAAGCAAACTCATATGACTAGCATGGCCAATAGTATCTCTGAGTGGTCCCCCATAGATAAACTTCTTTAATGGGGCAATTAATTTCAATGTTAAGTGGAAAAACACTTCCTGAAAATCAGGAGACTTTGGTATCAAGCTCTGCCACTAAAACAGAACACAAACTCCTTGTGAGTAGAGATTGTTTTGTTCTTTGTATTTGTATCCTTGGCACCCAGTAGTCAGTCATTTGATAAGCATCTATTAAGTGCCTACTATGTGTCAGGCATTGGCCTAAACACTAGGGATATAAAAAAAGTCAAAGTACAATTCCTATCCTCAAGGAACTCTGCAAGAAGCTCCTCAAGAAGTCTAAAGGGGTAGACATCATGCTTTGTAGATGCTTGTTGACTGATTGATTAATTGATTGATAGGATCACAGGCTATAGAGCAGAAAGGTACCTTAGAAATCATGGAATTCAACTCATGCCCCTTACAGGTAAGAAAAATGAGACCCAGAGGTGGTAAGCAACTTATTCAAAGTCATAAAAGTAGCAAGTGGAGGAGCTGGGATTTGAACTTACACCTCCGACTTCTGACACCTTTCATCTCCTTCATGGCACCACACCCCCTCATCCCTTGCAAGTGAGCCCTTTTATTTGTTCACATAGCCCTCAGTCACCTCTTGCCTATATTTATTACAATAGTCTCCTGACTGATCTCACTATCTCAAGCCTCTTCCTATTGTACTCTATCCTTTGCAGAATTACCAAAGTGATGTTTTTAAATTGTTTTAAATCCTACTTGATAAAATTCTGTGATTCCCTAAAATATAAGCTCTTCTGTTTAGACTTTAAAGCCTTTTACAATCTGTCTCCAGACTATATTTTTAGCCTCATTTTACCTTGTTGTTGTTTAGTAGATATCCAACTCTTCATGACCCCATGGACCATAGCACACCAATACTTTTCCATTGGGTTTTCTTGGCAAATCATACTGGAAGGGTTTGCCACTTCCTCCTCCAGTGGATCAAAGCAAACAGAACTTAAATGATTTGCCCAGGATTATACCACTAGAAAGTATCAGAGGCCTGATTTGAACTTAGGTCTTCCTGACTCTGGGCCCAACACACTATCCACTGAGTCACTTAATGGCCTCCCATTTTACTTTACCCCCCATCTATTATTCTTTGATCAAGTCAAATTATCTTTCTCTTTGTTCCTCACACAGTATTCCATCTCTCATGCCTTTGTACTGGCCATGCCCAAGCCTAGAGAGTACTCCCTGTTCTCTTCCACATAGAATCTTCCTCCAAACAGATTCCCCCTTTTGTTTAAGACACAACTCGAACACCACCTTCTACTTGGAGCCTTTCCTGATCACCCCACCTGCCAGCATCCCCTCTGCCTAACTTGTATTTGTTGTATTTATTCTCCTTACATTTATTTTATATATATACACACATACTTGTTGTCTGTCCCTTTAAAGTCTATTCTTGAAAGTAGGGGTTTTTTTCATTCTTTATCTTTGTAAATAATACCCCCAGTGCCTGGCACAGGGTAGGTGCTTAATAAATGGGTGTTGATTGATTGCTTTGCTCCCTAACTAGCTAAGTGACCTTAGGTAAGTCTCTTTTCCAGGTCTCAGAATAGCTATAGAATCAAGAGGTTTGACTTAGAAGACACCTAAGGTCCCTTCTACATCTAAAATTTTTCATATATATACATATACATACATACATATAATATACATATACACATATGTATACACACATATGCATGTATATATGTATACACATATAATATACTATATATGAGTATATGTTTGTGTGCATGTACATATATATATACACACACATATATATACATATATATATATATATAATTCTATGGTAAATAATCTAACATCCCTACCAACTCTAAAGCATCTGGGATTCAAGTTCTAGTATTTGATCAATTAGCTAGTGATTTAACAGAATGGTATTATTGAACTTTACAGGAAGAAGGAAGAGAATGACCTTCTGGCAGGGGAAGGGGAAGGATGCTTTGGTTCTAACTCAGTCATAAACAAGAAAATGGAGTTAAAATAGCTGAAATAAAGACCTGAAGGATTCCTGTCCTTTGGTCCCAACCACATCTTCCCTGACCCCAGCCTTCTACACTGTTTATGTCTAGAATAAAATAAGAAACCCCAAATAACTAGGAACAAAATAGATGAGTGAGGGATCAGCCAGAGTCCAAGGCAGCTAATCATATATTCTAAGCTTGTCTCCATGAAACAATTATAATAAGCTCCCAGTGCCCATACCAAGGACATAAAACAAAATCTCCAAATCACATCTAGAAATGAAGATGATAATGGAAACTCTCTGTCATCTGCCTTTTCCAAAAACAGCTTCTAGCTGGAAGCTGAAGCCAGTAAAAGACAGCACAGAATTGGGAAGGATGGAAAAGACTTCCTAACATTTGCCTAGAGACTAAGCCATGTTTACAAGCATCTTGAACTCTCTAGTTCTGCCATGTTTCTTGATATAAACAACCATTATTCTTGTACCATCTCTGCTGCTCCTACATCATGATTTTGACTGTATGTGAATAGGGATATGTAGCTTAATTAATCTACTATCCTTACCAGATTCTTGGATTCACAAGGTAAAATGAAAGCAGAAAGTAGTTGGGGCCACATTTTCAGCACTGGACAGTCACAGAGACTTGATTCTTTGGGAATGCCAAACTCAAGCTTGAGAAGGGGATCCAAGATCATTGACGTAAGGCATTGATAGTCTCATATGAGAATGCCAAGATTAGTTGGAAACACAAAGAAGCATGTAGCCATAGAATCCTAGAGTTGGAAGATCATTAGAAATCACCTAGTCCGAGTATCACCTGAAGCAAGAATGTTCTCTCAGTGACTATGAGGGGTCATGCTAGTCCAACTTTTCTTTGTGAGAGTGAATATTTATGATACAATGGAAAGAGCACTGAACATTGAGGCAGGAGACCATAGGAAAGGAAAATAAATTAGACTTTCCCAGAGCTGTAGAACTGACTTAAAGCCCAAAACCCTACTCAGGGAGTCCACAAAGCATCATCCTTTTCATAAACAATCCTATATAATAAAAATTACTTTCATTCATATAAGACATAAAAGTATATAAAGCATTCTTATGGTCAGTCAACAAGCATCAATTAAGCATCCATTATGTGCCCAGGCACTAAGCTAAGCATCAGAGAAGGCAAAAACAAGACTAAAAAAAAAAAAAACACAATTTCTGCTGTCAAGGAGCTCACTATAATGATGATGAGGATAACAGTATTTATAATTGGATTTATATAACACTTTAAGGTTTGCAAAGCATTTTATACATATGATCTCATTTGATACTCACAACCACCCTGGAAATGGGTATTTTTATTATCCCCATTTTATATATGTGGAAATTGAGGCATATAGAACTTATGGAACTTGCTCAGGGTTACACAACTAATAAATGTGTGAGGTTGAATTAAAATGCCAATCTTCCTGATTCCAAGGTCTGAACTCTATCTACTGCTAAGTGGAAAAGACAACATGCAATTATGTACAAGCAACATCTATGCAGGATAAATTGGAAATCATGAGAGAGAGAAGGCATTATGTAGAGGATAGCACTTTAGCCAGGACTTAAAGGAAGCCAGGACACCAGCATGTTCATCTTTAAATATGCTGAGATATTCAGTTAGGTAGCCCATATGGTATAATTCCTCCCAATTGTTAAGCAAGGCATTATAAAAAAGTAATTGAGACTGATAGCACACCAACCTTACATTTCACTACTACTTTCTTTGCTAAAAGAAAGGATGAAGGTAGAATTAGAAACAACTTTGTCCAATTTTGTTCTCAGTTTCTTTAGGCTTTTAAAATCATTTTCATTTGTTATGGTTGTAGTAATCTGCGTATATTATCCTTTAGATTCTGCTTTCTTCATTTTGCATCACTCCATACAGGGTTTCCCATATTTCTTTGATTTTATTTTCATATTTATTGCTTATGGTTCAATAACATTCCATTCATACCGTACCATGTGTTCAGCGATTCCCTGATCATAGAGTACAAGGTTTCCACTTTGATATTATAACCAGTGCTGTGATCACAATTACTCATAGAGATATAGTGTGTTCTTTGCTTCTGTTTTCTTTACCTCTGTGGGGCATAAACTTGATAGTGAAAACTCTAAGTCAAAGAGGTGAGGGAGAGAGGGGTGTTTGGAAGAGACTGATTAAGTTCTCAGTGTTATTGTCATTTAATTTTGGTATGTTGTTTCTAATGATTTTCTATATTTCCTCTCCACTTCTTGTTTATTTTGCTCACTGGGTTTTTCCTTTTAACCTAGTTAATGGTTTATAAATTTTATTATTCTTTTCCAAAGCATACCCTATTTTATTGGTTAATTGCCTTGATATTTTAATTCTATTTCTCTCACCTTTAACTTTCAAAATCTCCTTTTTGTGTGTTTGTTTTGGAAAGTTTAAATGTATTTTTTTCCTGGGGTTCTATTTTTTTAAATTGCATGTTGAATTCATTAATTCTCTCTTTTTAATATTTTATTACTAAAAGCATACAAGGATACACATTTTCCTTTTAGGAATGTTTTACATAAATTCCATAAATTTTATTATCTTATTACCATTTTCTTTGTTTTTTAATTGCCTTTCTGATTTGTTCTATAACATACTCATCATTTGTGATGCTTTTTAGTTTCTATTTTGGCCTAAATCTTTTATTAATATGTATTATACTGATTATAATTTTTATTGAATTATGGTCCAAAGGGATATGTTTATGATTTTTACTTTTTTCATATACTTATGAATTAATTTTGCCTTCGCATATGAATCATTTTGGGGTAAGTTTCAAAGCAGCCTGCAAAACACATGTATCTCTATCACTTTGATTCTCATAGATTTATCAAATCAGATTTTCACATTAAATTGCCTAGAATTAATCTTTTAATATTTAGGCCTCCCTGAACTCCTCAATTCAGTTAGCCTTTTCTTTAAGGAGTTAGTTGTCAAGCCATTCAGTGCATATATTTTTAATATTGATATTGCTTCATAATTTATGGTATCTTTAATCATAAGAAGTTTCACTCCTCTTTTCTTCTAATGGTTTTTATGTTTGCTATTGCCTTATCTGAAATCATAACTATGATTTTATTTTCCTGGATTTGGCTCATGTAAAAATAACACTTTAGCCCTGAACTTTGAATCTGGATGAGTTCCTGTGATGTGATGGGGTGGGATGCTTCCATACAACAAATTTGGAGATTTTATTTTCTAATGCCTTCTGCAGTACATTTTCCTTTTATGGATGAACTCATCCCAATAAATATAAATATTATTGTTTATAATAATTACAATCCTTAGATTTTAATTCCTTTCTTTTCGATTATGTTATACTATTTCCTTTCTTTTTATCAGCACAATGCTACCTGTTTTGTTAACAGCTTACCCTCACTTCCTGAAAAATACAGCTTTCTTACCTTTCCACTATATTGTGCACATATTAAGTTTACCTTAATCCTTAACAATCCAATATTAAACACACACACACACACACACACACATACACACACACACACACACACACACACACATTCTGCCCAAATCAAAGACCATGTTGGTATTCAACTCTTTTTCTTTTTGTCTTATCTGGATCTGTTATTTTCCTGCTGTAGGAAATTCATTTTACCAATGCAGTTCAGCAACTATTCTGCAAATTATAGTCTATGAGAGTTGCCTGGGGAACTGAGAAGTGAAGTGCTTTAATTAGGGTTACACAGCTAGAAGATGTCAGAGGCAGGATTCAAACCCATGTCTTAACTCTGAAGTTTACTCTCTATCCACTCTGCCATGTTAACTCTCAGGTACTCTATTTATATTGATATAATCATTATTTTTAAAACCCTTCATTACGAAGTCCAGATAAGAGCATGGCTCAGGAGTCACCTTTTCCCTCTCCCATACCAACATCTTTCTTACTCTTTGCATCCCATTCTTCCAGATGATCTAATTGTACATGTTTTGTTCAAGGGAGTCTTTCCTCAAATTTCTTGCCTTTGTGTTTTCAAAGGCTCTTGATAGATATGATTTCAAATCACTGTAGATTTGTCACCTTTGCAAACCATGGAAACACTGTCTTTCTTTTCTCACTACTTGCATCCAAGTCTATATTACCATAATACATTTCAACTGCTTGGTCAGTTTGCATGCTAAGGTCCTTCCCAAGTTTTAGATTTCTCAAATAGAAGGAATTAAATATTCTGACAACAATGAAGTATCACTTTTTCTCACTATGAAAATATTCTCAGTTTTTCAGCATTGGTAAGGTGGGAAAGAAGTCATTTTCCCTTGCTTTGTTTGCATCTTAAATTTTAACCTCTTCTTTCACTTCCTGTCAATAGTGAGCAATTCCATGCACTTTGAATCAGTTCTTATTAATATGCAAATTGTCTCCTCCTGGCTGATCTCTTTTGACATAAGCTCTAAAATGTGACAGTTACAGTCCTGGGTGAGTTAAATCTGGGATTTCTTGTTGGTAGCATTCTATGGATACTTTCCTTTTGCATTTTGCTCTCTTTTTTCCAATACAGGCAATTTTATTGTAAGATTTCTTCCAATATGACATTTTCAATTTATTTATATTTTTCTGGGATACTAAATATTATGAAATCATTTCATTTGCTTGGTTTCTATAGAATTCTTCAACTCTTGCTTTTTTTGTCTTGTTTTTCCTATCTTGTTCTTCTATTACTACTTTTTTTCATTCTACCTTAGCTCCTCAGAGAGTCCACTGATTTATTGAATTTTTGCACCTTCTTTTCTATGTTGTTTTCTATGTATTGCATTAAATTTTCTCCTTATCTTCAATCTTAGAGATGCCATATCTTCCTTTATATCTCTTGGTGTGATTCAGACCAGCAGTGAATTGACCCAGCAGCTGAGACATAATGACCTGTAAGAAATGGAGCAACCTGCCCATTGACTTTGACATATCCAGAAGGGAATTTGGTGAGTGGACTGGAGTCAGAATTCTTAGCATGAATCCACTCTCTCCAAGGACTGATGTTGTTGAGGAAAGTATACTTTCAATTTTCGACATTATTATCCTTCAGTTCTTGCTATATCTTCTCAGTAAATATTCCTTTGTAAAAGTGAATTGATGTTAATTGCCAAATTGATACTGAAGAAATTCCAATGACATTGAGACGATCCTGGATCCAAATTATATCATAGTGGTAATCACTACTGTATAATAATCACTGGATGATATTGAGAAGAACCCAACGGATCAGTTGATATTGAGGAGAAGATATGGATGGGGCTCATGACTAGTCAAGCTTTTGGTACTCAAGATGCTAGAGCTAACAAGGATTGGGAGAATAAGCACAGAGCCTATGTTATGCAGTAAATATATCTTGTTCTAATTTATAATTTTAAAAACTTTATTCTGATATTTCTTGTTGCCTTATTGAATCATTGAGTTCTATTTGCTTCATTCAGTTTTTCAGGGTATCAACTATTTGGTTTTTTTTAAAATCTCTTGTTCCAGTTCTTCTTTCATTTTTTCCATCCATTATTCTTTGCAGTGTTTGTGGCCAAAATATTTTTTCCTAACGTTCTATTGTGATTACTCCTGAATCATTCCTTGGAGATTTCATTTTGAGATTCTTTTAAGCCATAGTATTTCCTTATTGAACTATGAGGTTTTGGGGTTTGGAGATATTTTTTCAGTTTGATCATCTCTATAACAAAGATTTTTGGGTAAGGACTTTGTGCCAGAGTCAGGTTCTGGTCCCTCCTCCACTGTTGTATGGGCAGGGCAGTTAGACCCATTTACTCTCTCTCACTGCAGTGCCAGCATGAAACAATGATGTATCAGGGTTAGCTCCTGCCTTTGCTCTATTTTTGCAGTCTGTAGAAGGAGGCTGCCTAGAGCTGAGCCCATCAACTTCCATAGTCCTGGATTGGGCCTGACAGCAGGATAGAGACACTAGAAGGCTGGTTTTTTTTTAATTGGTTTTATCAAAGCATTATTTAGGAGCAACTCTTTCATCAAGCAACGCTGAATATATTTAGCAGAATATAAACTTTGTTATTAGATACAGAATCCCAACAGTTTGTTTGAAAGTCACATTCATAGTATTTTTCAATGGTCAGAAGATTTTTTTGTTTTGTTTTAGTTTGCTTGTTTTTAACTCACCAAGCCTCCTGATGGCAATGCTTTTATTGATATTTAAAATTTTTGCTTCAAGATCCACCTACCGCCATATTCTGTGGCTATCTTTTAGGCCTTAGAATTTAGGGCTTCTCCAAGAGGTAGGGTTGGCCATGTCAATTTCCCCTGCAGACATTTTCTGGGGGTCTGTACCTCAGTCCACTTCAGTCTATGCAGTCACCTACAAAGAAATCTAAGGCTTCAAGTTTCACCCCCTGCAGTATCTCCACTGGTGGTTGAACCTCCCCAGATTGGCTAATTGTACCAGTATTGATTCGGTTTCCTCTTACTTCAGGTACCATCTTCTTGTGTGTTGTTTTATAGGATAGAGGAACTCAGAGTTTCTTCTTCATTTTAGAATTTCATTTAAATTTCTTCATCAATTTTTGTTCTTTGAATGTTTGATGGAATTCCCTTGTAAGTTCATCTAGTTCTCGGTTTGTTTGTGTATTTTGGTCCTTTAAGACTTAACTTGTGGCTTGTTTACTGTATATTTCTGATTAGATTATTTAAATTCTCTATTTCTTGTTCTGTTAATGTCATGCTTATCTTAGATTTTTGTTTATATTCATTCATTTCATTTAGCTTTTCAGTTTCTTGGCATACAAATAAATGGTTCCTAATAATTTACACTATTTCTTTATTTGTTGTGACTTCTTTTTCCATTTTTGATACTAACACATCAGGTTTTTTTCTCTTTTTTAATTCAGACTAACAAATGATTTATCAGTTTTATTGGATTTTGTTTAAAGAAATAGCTTCTAGTTTTATTTATTTATTAGAGGTTTGCTTTAGTTTTGCTTTCAATTTTGTTAATCTCTTTTTTGGTTTTCAGAATTTCTATTTTGGTATTCCATTAGGTTTTCATTTTTTTTCCATTTGTTGGTTTTCTATTTTTTTATTGCATGCCCAATTGCATGCTCAATTAATTGATCTACTTCTCTCCTCCATCCTACCTTTTTGTTACTGCTGAAAGTTTTTTGAGATCAAAATTTTCCTTTTAGTACTACTTTGACCGCATCCCATAAATTTGGGTATGTTATCTCATTGTCATTTTCTTTGATGGAATTTTCCATCATTTCTATCATGTGTTCTTTGGTCATTCTTTATTATTCATAGATGCTTCTCAGAGGAGTTGGGTCTGCCAAGAACTTTTCAAGATGCTGTATTGTCCAGAAAACTCATTCTCTTTTCTAGAATGTAATAATCGCTACAATCTTGTTCTTTCTTTTTGGAGATTTCACTTTCTTTTAACCCCTATTATGTATTCTTTGTATTGGTCTCTTTTTTTCTTATTTTTTTCTCTAGTCTTTCTATAAAGTTTCTGTGAGGGTTTCTTTCCTTTCTTTCTAGAAGTTCAACTCACTAAAGTGCATAAAAGGGAAAATCTGGAAAGGTCATTTGGATTTGAAAGACTTTGTTTGTCTTTCATTCTCAAAGAGGACCATGGAATCAGGAAGGTGATGCCATGACTTACAAGTGGATCAGATTTAAGTGAGGGAGGGCTGTGCAAAGTCACCAGCCTCACTCTCTCCTTCCTGGATTTGAAAGACTTTAGAACTCTGATTAATGTAATGTTGTCACTCCAGACAAATGAAGTTGAAACATGCCACTCACCTCCTGTCAGAGAGGTGATGGATTGAAAACACAGAATGATGTATATTTTTGGATATAGCTGATGTAGAAATTTGTTTTGTTGGACTAAAGATTAGATAGATAGATAGATAGATAGATAGATAGATAGATAGATAGATAGATAGATAAAAGAAGGAAAGAAGAAAGGCAGAAAAGGAAGGAAGGAAGGAAGGAAGGAAGGAAGGAAGGAAGGAAGGAAGGAAGGAAGGAAGGAAGGAAGGAAGGAAGGAAGGAAGGAAGGAAGGAAGGAAGGAAGGAAAGATGGGGGAGGGAGAAAGGAAGGGAGGGAGAGAACAGAGAGGGATGAAGGCAAGGAAAGAAAAAAGAAAGAAAGAAGGAACAAATTCCCAACCAACCAAATCAAATAAATTAAAAAAGTATAATTGGAACCAGCTTGTCAAAGAAGGTGAATATGGGGCTGGGGAGTTCGCGTAACATAGGTAAAAGGGAAGCATTGAAAGGGCTGAATTGGGAGGGAGCTGTCCCTCAAGCAGATTATTTCAGCAGCTGTGAATAGAGTAGATTAGGGAGGGGAAAGACTGATGACAGTGAGTTACTACGTATGGAAAAGCCTTTTTAAAAAAAAGTGTAAGGCCCTACACAAATGCTAGGTAGTATTTTTATTAAATATTCTGAGACCTTTGCCTTCTCCCCCTCGTAGCCCACCCCCAGAACAAATGCGCATATTGTCTCCTCCTGCCCACGCCCTCCCTTCCCCTTTCCCCTCCCAGGGTTTCCAGCACCTGTTTTAATTACCAAATTAGTCTCCTAATCTCGCCCAGCACAGAATGCTTCATTGTATACCAGCCAATCAGCGAGAGTACTGATTTCGAGCCTTTGTAATTCGTTCGTCATCGATCCAGGGGAGATGCTGCTGCTCGGTGTGGCCCTGACTTCTGTGACATCTGGGTTACCACTCTCATGGCTTAAAAGAAAAGTCCTCCATTCCTCACTGACTGTTGGCAGGCAGGCAGACCCTAACAGAAGAGCTGCCTTCTCCCCATTCTCTGATTACACTATTTGTATGAGTGAAATGACTACATTCAATTCTCTGGAAAACTGTTGGCTAATTGGTCTCAGGAAGTGGGGGCAGGGAGAGAACCCATTACTTTAAACAAAAAACATGATTCTTGGTTTTCTAAATTTAAAACTGTTTCCAGTTTTGGGAAAAGGTTATTGTTGGTTCTTCCTTTATCCAAGTCAGTGGATTGCTATTAATAGTCCCCTTTTATTTTTAATTATATAAAAATGGTTAGCGTAAGGGACTTGAGCCGAATGTTTTCAGACTTCATGCACTGCAGCTTATTTAAGGGAAAAAGTTAATGGTTAGTATAAAATCCGTGAACATAATTGAAACCCAAGAGCCCTATGTTTCTTTATTTCTCTCCCTCACATCATGCATTTTGATGTCCAGGCAGGTATGCTTTAACCTTGTTTCCTGGGTCTATTGAACACACACAATATTCAGGTGAAACAAGGCTATCATAGGCACTTAGCTCTGTAGGAACAGAGCTGAGCAGAACTGAGCTGGGAGAGCCCAATAGTCTGAGACATGCAGTGGGAAAGGTGGGCAGGGGAAGGGGGTCTTAGGTAGATACTGTGCTTGGTGGGGGTGGGATGGGGCATGGAGGCATGAAGGAGGGAAGTTGCCTCTTTGGAGACTGTATTAGCAGATCATTCAAAGTGAAGTGCAGACAGAGTAGGCAGGGGCTGCTTTCAAACAATGGAGGGGCACTCTGTCTCCACTCTGATAGAGTGAGGTTATAATGTCTTAAGTGACATTATTGTAAAAAAATGAGGTAGCTTTGTATCGAGTACTAAATACTGTAGGGCAACTAGGTGGTACAGTGGATAGAGAACCAGCGCAGGAGTCAGGAAGATCTGAGTTCAAATCTCACCTCAGACATTTGACACTCACTAGCTGTGTGACCTTGGGCAAGTCACTTAACCCCAACTGCCTTATCCTGGGTCATCTCCAGTCATCCTGATGAATATCTGGTCACTGGAGGAGAAGTGAGGCTGGTGACCTGCACACCCTTCCCTCACTCAAAGTCAAGCGCAAGTCATCATTATTTCTCTGATGGCATGGTCTTCTTCGTCAACAAAGGAAGAACACACTAAATACTGTACTAAATACATTAAAATAGACTGCTACTTCCCAGATGCCATTCCTTCTATTCAACAAATATTTATTAAGTGCCTACTGCAAGTAGAGCACTGAACTGAGAAACAAAGATGAAAGTTTACAGTCCAATGTGGGGGAAATGCTATACATGAGTACAAGTATCTTAAAAAGGAGGATGTGATAGGAGCAAGGGAGGGACAGATTGATATGAGAAACTTGAAAAAGGGGAGATTTCTTTGAAAGGATATAGGGAGGAGGTGTCAGGGAAGGCTTCCTGGAGGGGCATCCTACAATTAGTAATTAACAACCCCCTCCAGGAACTTCTGTAATTTATCAGTCACTGGTACACTTGAAGCCATGGAGGTAGATCATCATGCCAATAGTCAAAACAACTGTAACACTAATCAGACTACTAAGAAAACTTCCCACACACATATCTGGCTCACCCTAGTTTATTCTATCTCTTCCCATGGTCGTAGGGCATTTGGGCCAAGTTCTGTGGTCTAGGATGTGCAGAGGACAGGGTGTCTGGTAGTGGGGCGCTTGGGGGAAACACTAGTCTCTTTGATGGAATCCATATAGAGTAGGAGTAATGCAATAGTGGATCCCAATGATTTGCTGTGTCTTTATCCAGTCAGATGGGGGAGACAGTTTGCAAACAAGGTACTAACACAATAAAACAGAGATAACCACCAGGGGAAGGCACTAGAATTAAGGAGGACCAGAAAGGCTTTCTTGCAGAAGGTAAGATTTTAGCTAAGAAGCAAGGAAAAGGAGGGAAATTCCAGGCATGGAGAAAAGTCAGTGAAAATTCACAGTCATTTGGGGAATTTTGTTTCATGAATCCCAAGAGCCAATTTTTTCCATCATGTATTATTATGTTACACCTCATTCTTTTCATGTTTCATCCAGATGATCACAGATGACCTTGGTGATTGGTGGAATATAGGGACCACTCCGGGCTCATGGAAAGTAGGAGGTTATAAAGTTATCCCACTCCCTAGAGCATGGGATTTTCTATCTTAGACATGTTTACACGGATGTTCCATAGGCACCTCAAACAAATGCATTCCAAATGACTCATCATTTCTCTCAAATTTCACTATTTCTTTTGAAAGTATTGCCAACTTTCTGGTCACACAGGCTCACAAACTTAGATTCACCCTTTCTTTGTCCTTCATTTACCCTCACCTCTCATATGTGGTTAGCTGCCAAGTCTTGTTCATCAGTCCACCATAACATCTCTCCCCCTTTTTCCACACACACACACACACACACACACACACACACACACACACACACACACACACACACACACACACACACCCTAATCTAGGCCCTCTTGATTGTAGAATTGCATCAGACTTCCATTGACAGGATGGCTCCAACCAACTAGCAACCTACACTGAGCAGTAAATTCCTACATGGTTGTCCAGTTAAATCGTACCTTCCTCTCTCACCTAAACCTAGACTGGCAGCACTGACGCAAAAGTCCTCTTATCTCTCCAGCATTCTTTTATTGTGACAGATATGTCAGTCATAGTGACCCAAAGATCACAGGTCCACAGAATATAACATGTGGCAGTGTGCTTAAAAGTTTAGTCAAAAAACCTGATTTTTATAGTGGTGGAAACCTAGTCTTCTGACCATGTAAAATTCTTCTCGAATATCCACTGCTAGGACCTAGCCCTCATCTTTCTCTCTGCTCATGAATAAATTTTTGCCCACTGGTAGTTCTGCTGCTCTTGAGATTCTCAAAGGTGATTTGGACTCCAACAAGACAGTTCATCTTTCTTTGTCCTCCCTTGTCCACTCCCCCTCCCGCCAGTCACCTTCTCCCCTCCCCACCACCCAGAACATATGCTGACTCATGAGAGGTGCTCAGAGCATCTGAATGACCTCTCAGGGGAATGGCCTCTGACAGGCAATTTCAGCTGTTCCTTAAGAGGAGATGAATTGGCAGCCTTTGCTTTATAATTTCCTAACCACTTTATGTAATCAAGGTTTCTGCTCAAGCACAATTATTTTTCAGAGTAAAAATGTGGTGCATTTAAATTCTCCATTGCTCTTTATTTTCTCTTACCTTTTGTCAATGTAAATAGCCCTCCCTGGCTATTTTTAGAGTTTGTGGAAGCACATATATTAGACTCTGAGCAGTCACTGAATTTTACACAGAAGCTTTTGCCTCACAGGGCTTAACTGCTTATTCAAAGGGGCAATCAAATGTACTGATGGGCAAAAAGAAGGGGTGGAAGTAGTGGAGAACAGGATGGATGGAGTCCTTTGTTTCATTCCTTTCTGTCACCTTTAATATGAAATGTTCTGTATGCTACTTATCCGTTTATTTGTGTTTTTTCTTCTTACTTGAGGAAAAGAGACTATTCCATCTGCTTCTTGTTAGCTTCATGAAGTATGGCATATATGGGATCTAAACTCTGAGCCACCACTCTCCCCAACATACACACACACACACACACACACACACACACACACACACACACATGCACCTAGCACAGTACTCTGAACACAGAAGTGCTTAATTGTTCTTTGTTAGATGTACCAATGGACAAACCAGGCAAACTTGGTTCAAGAACCTCCTCATGTCTTTCTTCATTTCATTTAATGATAACATTGTTCTTGAATTGTTGAATATCAGACATTTCATACATATTATATTAAACACCTAGTATGTAGGGCAGCTGCGTGGCAAAATGGATAGAGTGCTGGACCTCAAGTCAGAAAAACTCATCTTCCTGAATTCAAATCTGGCTTCAGACATTACTAGCTGTGTGATCCTGGGCAAGTCATTTAACCTTGTTTGCCTCAGTTTCCTCAACTGTAAAATGAGTTGGAGATGGCAATGGCAAACTGCTCCAGTATCTTTGCTAAGAAAACCCCAAATGAGGTCACAAAGAGTCCCCAAGCACTATTCTAAGTGCTGGGGATACAAAGAAATGAAAAAGACAGTCTCTGTTTTATGCCTAACCTAATGATTATCAGAGTTTTGTTAAACAATGTCACTTCTGTTGTTATATTTTCCAAGGAATCCTGAATGATCTGGATAAATGGATGGGAGACATCTTGCTGTAAAAGATTATTTTTATCTATCAAATGCAATTCCTGTTTTTTCCTTGAAAAGGAGTTTCCTGTGCTTGCTGAGGTCCTTCAGATGCTCCTGTTTTCAGATGACATTGTGTTGATGGCATCAAGTCTCTTTTTAAGACATTGTAGAGTTCCCTGGAAGAGATCTATAATCACTCAAAAGAGTTTGGCCTGCCCATTCACACAGAGAAGACCAAGTGGATGCAGTGTCTATTGTTAAGATTGCAACATGCATCTAAATGGATGCCCTTTGGAGTTTGTCCCACAAAAAAAATGTATATCAGAGATAGTATAGATGGACAGTGATCTAGGCCTATGGTTAAAAAGTGAAAGGAAGGTAGGCTAGCTTGCTTTTGGGAAACTGCAAAGCTTTTTTTAATGACCTCAAGTTTCACATAATAGCAAAGGTCCATCTTTCCTAAACAAATATTTTTTACGGGTCTTGCTGTATAACAGTGAGACCTGGAATACTGCTGACTCTGAAGAACTAAAGATAAGCATAAAAAATGCAGAAAGCATGGAAACACATATAATGAATATGACGAGGTTTCAATCCATAATCAACAAGGAACTCTGAAGGAGTAAAGGATATTAACAAGGGATTATATGACAAGATGAGGTGGGCTGGTCTCATGGAGAGAGTGAAAGAGTGAGGGATAACAGGAGAGCTCCATCCGTACTTGTTGATGTCAGGAGAAAGTTAGGAAGGGCTCCAGCATATTGGGTGGATCCCTTGAGGATAACTTTGAGGAACATATAGAGTAGTCACACAGGATGGGCAGACATAGATGGGATGGGATCTGCATCATGGAAGGGAACTCCTGAATCAATATCATATTGGATCTTCATATGTACATATATATGTCTATCTATCAATCTATCTAGACATATCTATATCTATATGTAGATAGATACAGATATAGATAATGTGTGTGATATGTATGCATGTGTATATATACTGTGTGTGTATATATTAAGATTTGTCTTAGGTTATAAATTTCTAATGACATCTGATTAACTTATTCACTCATTCAACAAACGTCTTTAAGTACCTATTCTGTAATAAAAATAATAACCAACATTAATAAACCAATATTTTAGTTTTAAAGTTTGTGAAGCCTTTTGTATACATAATCTCTTTTGAACCTCATCCCAGCCGTTGAGGTAGATATCTTTATCCTCATTTTATACCCAAAGAAAAGGAGTCTTAGAAAAGCCAGGTGACTCGTCCATGATCACATAACTGGTGAATGTCTTAGGCAAGATTTAATCTTAGATTTTCCTGGAGGGAGCACCTCCTCTCTGCCCCACCCCCACACCCTGTCCCTTCCCCAGCACTCAATCCAATACTCCAAGGACAAGACCAGGCTTGGGATATGAAGAGAATGAAGCAATCCCTGCAAATCCCAGAGGGGATTTACATACTCTACTTGGAGGATACAACATGTCCTTAAATAAGAAAATACAAGGGAATTTGAGGAAAGTGAGAGCATTAGTACCTGTGGAAATGGGGAAAGACTGTGGCTGCCAACTGAGGTGAGCATTAACGGAAGATAAGCATTCTGAAATGAAAGGTGGAAAGGAAAAAGGAATGGATTCCAGACATCTGGGACAGCTTGTTCTATTGCAAAGAGGCAAAAGTAGGGATGCTGAGTGAGAGTTCAGTTTGCCTACTAGACTATGGGCAAATAAGTGATGTAGCAGAGGAAACCTTAGAGTGGAAACCAGAAGACCTGGATTCTAGTATCCACTCTGTCTAGTCTCTAAGCTCAAAGAGTCATACAAAGACTGTATGACTTTGGACAAGTCACCATTTCTTTGAGCCTCAGCTTCTGTAAAGTATCTGTAAAATAAAGGGGTTAGACCTCCTGATCACTAAGGCTCCTTCTAGCTCCAATGTTAATTCTATGTTCTATAGTCTATGCTCTGATCAGTCTATGTTCTGATATATGTGTATATATAAATGTGTGTATGTATACGTATATATATATGTGTGTATATATATATATATACACATAAAATATCATATATAGCACTTACATATGATATATATGGAAAATATCAGAGACTAGGCATAATTTGTAGAATTATGATATTATATCAATATATACTTACATGTTATACATAGTGTATAATACTATATTGCGATATATGTATAATACTATATTGCGATATATATATAATGTGCTAGCAGGGGGGGAACCTATGACCTTGAGGCCACATGTGACCCTCTAGGTCCTGAAATGTGGCCCATTGACTGAATCCAAAGGGCCACAAAGTTTGCACTCAGTCAAAGGGCCACACTTGAGGACCTAGAGGGCCACATGTGACCTTAAGACCACAGATTCCTCACTCCTGTTAGACTTTAGAACATAGTTATAATAATATAGTATAACAATATGTAAATAAGATATATAATGATATAGTAATGCACTATAATAAAATATAACATATATAAGAATATATCGCTGCATTATTATAATTCTATGTTCTATAGCCTGGTCTCTGATATTTTATGGTCTATTCTATACACTCTGATACCATATATACTACATATACAATAATATAGTGCTATATTATTATAATTCTGTGTTCTATAGCTTAGTCTCTGATACCTTCCAGTCTATGTTATAAGATCCCTTCAAATTCTAACATCCTATTTTCTATATTTAGAAAATTCTTCTAGTTTTAATATTCTACTATGTCCTAAGGTCCCTCGCAGCTCAAATTGTCTATGTTTTATGTTTCTGATAAATGTCATTGATGATAATATGTGTGGGAGGGAGGCAGTCCCTCTGTTTACTCCCTAGCTCTCTCCCTTCTGAGTGTTTGATTTTTCTAATTTGTGATCTCATTTTCTTTCTTCCTTGTCTCAAACATGAAGAAGTTTTTTTTTTCTTTTTTCAAATGCACAACCCTATCTTTATCTGTAAAGAGTTTTAAGGAGATAATAAGCCACAGAAACAGAAGTGTGAATAGAAAGCTACATGGCTGTTCTAATTCACAGGAGCAGGATACAATTTAAAGGGACTTTTCGTCCCTTTTTCAGTATTATTTTAACCTGGGCACAGGGATCAAGAAATGTCTACTTAAAGGTCACTTGTAGTTTTCCTTTACCTACCCCAAAAGTAAATAACTAAAAATCCAACATGAAATGTTTTATCTTGGCTTAAGTACTTGGTGGATGTCAGATGCATGTTACTTTAAGCAAAGACCTTTAAATTGATGTTAAGAACACAAGTTTCTTGTTTTTGCTCGAGCATTTCAGTTTCAAATTGAGTCCATGAAATAAGACCCCACCACTAAGCTTGGACAAGTGAGTGCAAATGAAGTCAAGTACATATTTGATCCTCCTCTGGGGACTGGTGGTTATTGGTATGATCTTGGGACACGATAATTTCCCATACTATGCAGCCAGCCCCACCGAGAAAACTCTAGGCCACACAGAAGTTATTCCTGGAGTAAAGTAACATGCCAACTCATATCTCAGCTCTCTTCCACCATCATCACTAGGACAGAAGTGGACTGCTCTGGGGGTAGTTGGAATTGCCCCAGAGATTTGGAGAGCATTGTTTCCAAATCAAAGAGCTCAAGTAGAATAGCAGAGAAAAGCTAATGTTCTTTTAGCAAGGTTTCTGCAATGAGGATATGGTTTTAGTCCAAGTTTCTAACTGAGTCTACTAGTGAAGCAAAACAAGGTAAAACCTAGCCAGGGAACACAGAAGATAGCCTGGGGCATGTTGAGGGAAATGTTAGCAGCCTCTTTTCCTTGCTCTTGTATTGTGGTGTAGTGGGAAAAGTCTTTGATTTTTTTTCTGTTAATTGCTTTCTATGTGGCCTGGAGCAAACTTTGCCTTTTCTCTGCACCTCCTTTTTTCCCCAATGTGAATTGAGGAGGTTAAGCTAGACATTGGATAAGGCACTTTCAAAGCTTCAATTCCTCTGAAAACTGCAACATTCTGAATATCCTGAAGGGGGTGCCCCCATCCTTCCATAGGACAAAAGAATTGGGCAGCCTTCATTTGAGGATGAAGAGTTGTTTATGGGAAAAAATGAAGCTATCTCCAAACTAAGGCTAAAAAATCAAGGGCAGACTTACAATCTTTCTCACAGGATCACAGTTCTTGGAATCTTTAGCACTGAAAAGGACTTTGGAAACCACCTAGTTTTATTTCCTAAGTTTGTTTTGTTTCTTTAAAAAAATTGATGTTTTTGTTTTTATATCACTTTCATTTTGAAATATATATGTTCTTATCCTCCCTGCCTACCTAGAGAGTCACTCCTTATTACAAAGAATAAAAAAAAAAGAGGCAAATGAAAGAGTTCAGCAAAACTCATCAATATTTCTTTTTAAAATTTTTCAGTGAATAAAAATCTGTTTTCTCTCTCTCCTACCTCCTCCACTAAAAAAAGAAAAGAAAAACAAAACTCCTGTAATAAATATGCATGATTAAGCAAAATAAGTTCTTACACTGACATATCAATCTGTCATCAAGTCAACACAAATTTATTAAGCACCTACTATGTTCCAGGGTACTCTGAAATGTGCTAGGGATACAAAGATAGGCAAAAAGACAACGATCTTGAGTCTTATGGGAGAGATAATATAATAGCAAGCTACATATAAAATAAATTGGAGCCATTCAATGAAGAAAATTACTAGAATTAAGAGAGATGTATCTTATTCTGCACCTGGAGTCCATGATTCATAATTGGTTCTCTAGAATTTTGGTTGGAAAACTAACAAACATTTCAATGTAATCTAAGAATACTTGCAGTGTTCCTGCATGTCTGCAAAGAAGGAATGTATTTTCTCATCTCCTTTGGGGCCAACCTTGGTTGGTCATTAGAATTGTACACCATCTACTCCCCTAATTTATAGAATAAGAAACTGAGGCAGAGAGCAGCTAAATTTGCTCAATGCCATATGGCAGATCTTTTCAGTAATCACTCACAAGATTCAAGGGAGTTGGTAGCCGGGATCCGGTTTTACCATTTGTCAAAATCTGGAAAGCTCCATGTGTCTGGGAGCCTGAGAGAAGCAGAGCAGATGGGATGAGAAGCCCAGTGCAGAGCACTTTGAAACATGTCTTTGCCCAAACACTCCTTGTCAGAATCAGCTGCATCTGTTCTCCCCTTGTTCTGACCCTTTCATAAGACCTGTGCAGACCCTAGCTCCCCACTTTATATCTCAGTTCTCAGCTGGGAAATCGTCACACCCCTCTTTTCCTTTGCCTTTTCATCTGATGCCCAAGTCCTGAAAGCCACCTTATAAATGGTCAGAACTCTGCTTATTCCTTGTGTGTCTCTTACGTCTCTGGCTTTCTTCTTCTTTCCTGCAACATCGACCTCTCTGCATTCTCACGCTTCTCTATCTTAGAGTTCTCACTCCTCCACAGCTGGATTCAGAGATAATTGGATCATGAGATTTAGAGCTAAAAGGGGCTGTAAAGAACATGGAAGCCAAACCTTTCATTCTGTTTATTCATTTGGTACATTGGAGAGCTTGACATAAAGAGCTTCCTCTTCCAAAATTGTCTAAACCAATGGAATCAATATATGTGTGTGTATGTATATGTGTGTATATATGTATGTGTATATGTGTATATGTGTATGTATGTATATATAAAATACATATATTATATATATAATACATATATATTACACACACACACACACACACACACACACACACACACACACACACACACAAATGTAGATGGTAAGGTCCTTGAGAGCAGGGACTATCTTTTGTCTCCTTTTGTATCTCCAGTGCTTAGCATAGTGCCTGGTACCTACTAAGTGCTTAATAAATACTTATGAGTGAATGAATGAATGTGTGTGTGCATACATACACATTTTATATATATATGTATATATATATACAAATACATATATAAATTAAATGTAAAAACTGTATATATATGTATGTGTATGTGTGTATATATAATATGTATATTAAATATATATATTCATGCCTTTGGATTTTATAGCATAGATGTTACAATAATTCTCTCAAACACTGTTGTCAAAAAGCACGGTGCTTCAGAAAGATCACTGGACCTCAGTCAGAGGACCTGGGTTCAAATTCTAACCTTTTTACTTGCTGCTAATATGACTTTTGGCAAGTCACAACCTCTCCAGGTCTTCGCCTCCTTAACTCTAAAACAAGGGGTCAGAAGAAGTTATTTCTGAGGTCCCTCCCAGCTCTAAATCTATGAAAAGCATGGAGTGTTCAGGAAGACCCAAGTCCAAGTTTGGCCTCAGACACTACTTAACCCTGAGCAATTTGCCTAACCATCTTCAGTTTCTATTTCCTCATCTGTAAAATGGAAACGGTAAAAAAGTCTACCTTGAAGGGTTTTTGTGGGGGTCCAAAGAGAAAACACATAGAAAGCACTTTGCTAACCTCAAGCATTATGTAAGTGCTAGCTATTATTAATGGCAATAATAAAACTTATCATTATTATTGATTAAGGTGATGATGTCCTCAATGAATTGTATGGTAGAAAGAGGAGATGAATTATTCCCATGGAGAGAGTGAGGGATAATAATAGCAACTATGACATAATTATGCTATATTATCAAGATATGGTGATATATTAATACAGCATATTACAATAACTGTAGTTTTAATTGTTATTGTACTATTATGAAAGAAAAATACTTTAGCAAAATTGACCACTTCCATATTCCTCTTTCCTGCTCTTCCCCCACCCCCATCATCTACCAAAATGAGAAGAGGAAAATATGCTTGCTTATCTATTCTCTGTCAATCCTTTCATGTTATAGATGAGTAGACAAGGCAAGTCAACAAGCATTTATTAAGCACTTGGCTGTGTGTGTAACAGGCATTGTGCTAAGCATTGTAGATACAAAGAAAGACAAAAAACAGTTCCTGTTTTCATGTTATACATGGTCTAATGGGGGGAGCAACATGCAACTCCAATCAAAGAAGACAGACATACAATATTAAAAAAAAAAAACAAAGAAGATAGGAAGGATAAATTGGAGGTAATCTCAGAGAGAGGGCATTAAGAATAAAGAAGCCTAGGACAGGCTTCAGATGAGGGTATGCTGGCAGTATGTTGTCAGGCAAAGAGATGACTAAGGTCTAGAGTGCTGTATGGGTGGGGCTGGCTAGCTGTAGTAGACCATATGAAGTAGTCTCCATTAGAAATATGACCTGGGATAAACCTGCCAGAACTGAAAGTATTATGACCCCAGGATGTGGTCTCTGATCCAACTGGTAAAGAGGAAGGAGGCAGACAAAGAGAGAGTTGTTTAATAAATGCTTTTAAAATGGAATTGAATTAAATTCAATTATTCATTCCGTTGTGAGAATGTAAACTCCTTGAGGGCAGCAATTACTTTGGTTTTAGCCTTGTGTTCCAGTCTGTGGGCACCTAGGTGGCACAGTGGATAGTGTGCCAGCCCTGGAGTCAGAAAGATTCAGCTTCCTGAGTTCAAATCTGGCTTCAGACCAGGTATGTGAACCATGGCAAGTCTTATGACCCTATTTGCCTCAATTTTCTCCTCTGTAAAATGATCTGAAGAAGGAACGCTAAACCACTTCACTATCTTTGCCAAGAAAACTCCAAATAGAGTCACAAAGAGTCAGAAACAATTAAATACCACCACCACTTATATATGTACATGCTCGTCTCCTCTATGATCACTTATGGCAGGGACTGTTTTGACTTTCATTGTTGTATCTCCAACATTTAGAATAACAAATCAATCACTAAGTATTCATTCAGTCCAGAAGGTCTTAAAAGATGCTTGTTGACTGATTGATTCATTAGTAGCTCTCCAGGGTGGCTTCTTGGGAATCTTCTGTGTCTCTAAAGCTACTCAGAAGAGTGCCAGACACATCCCAAGGTTTTGTGAAGGAGAATCACTTGGAGTTGTATTTTAAAGGCGAGGAGGAGCACAGCTTGGTAGATTAACTGAGGTAACTTGTTCCAAATATGGGAAATGGCCTACTTAAAGCTGAGGAGATGTGAGAAGAGAGAGGTTAAGCGACAGCCTCAGAAAGCTTTGCCTGATGGAAACAGAGGTGGTTTGCATGGACGTAATGGAATTCTATTCCCAAGGCAGAGGTAGGGGAGGAGGAGGAGGTTTATGCAAGGTAATTTTGCAGAAGATCACAACTGACAATTTTAGGGACCTGCATAAAAAATGCAAAAAAGTGCTCTGTTTTAAGAACATCTTTAAAGTGGCAATAAATTCCCCCTGACAGAAACTCAGTCAAGTCCAGCCTATAATCTCCAGCTGTCAAGAAGAGTAATGCAGTACAGTACAAAGTACCATTCTTTGGTATTAGAAAAAAAATGAAGCTACTGGTCCCAGTGAGATGATGTTCAGCTTGCCTGAGCCAGTTCTGGAGGTGTGAATCCTCTGCTTGAGTAGGAATACTTTTTCTCCAACCTTCTGACAAGGGATCACCACATAGAAAACTTTCAATATCCAGAGAAGTGCTTTGGTGAACATTCAAAAACAACCTACCTTCCACATTGAAGGAAGCAACCAAAAAGTATAATGGAAAGAATACTGACTGTTGGGGGTGTCTGTGGTGCTGTTGGTGGTGCTGGAAGATTTCCTTATGAGTCAAACTACTTACTATGTGACTTTGGGGAAATCGCTTATCTTCTCTAACTCTCATATTCCTCATTTCTAAATTGAGGATACTAGAGAGAGTATTAGCGACCCCCTCTACTAAAGTTCAAATCCAAACTTGTCATGAAGGTCATGAGCTTGGATTCTCAAAGGACAAGCTGTCAGCTTCTACCAAATCTGAAGGATTTTGGACCTAATGAGCAACTGTGTGGCTTTAATGTCAAAACCATGTCACTAAACTGGAAGAGCTTCATTACCCAGGTGATCACATGGAACAAATATCTTGGCCACAACAACTCCCTTTTTCATTTTTTAAAAAAATTCTGTTATTTATTTATTTATTTTGTAAAATGTTAGTGATATATGTTGTTTTGGCACATCCATCTTTCCTGAGCACAGCCAGAAATCCATCCCTTGTAATAAATTTTTTTAAAACAGAGGGAACAAAAAAAAGTAATTTAGTCAAATTAACCTAATCTCCTAGTACATGAAATACTCCACATCAATTCGCCCACCTCTGCAAAGAAGGGAGGAGAATGCATTTTCTCATTCCTTCTTCAAGACCAGGCTTAGTCATGATAATTTTATAGCACTCAGTTTCAGACTTTTTCTTGTTGTTGCTTCCATGAATGTTTTCTTCATTGTGTATAATATTTTCCTGATTCTGCCTATTTCATGTTGCATCAGTTCATACATGTCATCCTGTATTCTCCATATTCATTGTTTTTTTATAGTGAACTAGTATTCTGTTATGTTCAGTTATAATATATTTAGCTATTCCCCAACCAATAGACAAGTACTTTGTTCCCAGTTCTTTGCCTCTATTTAAAAAACTGTTGGTATAAATATTTTGCTGTATATGAAGCCTTTCTTTCTAACTTGAACCTCTCTGTGGTAAATGCCTAGCAATTAAATCTTTGGGACAAAAGCTTTGGGAATTTTGGTCACTTTCTTTACGTAATTACGAATTACAATGTTTGGACCAATTCAGTGCTCCACCAAGAATACTGTGTGCCTATCATTCGATAACCTTTCCAGCAGTGATATTCTCACTCTTTGTCATCTTTGCCAATTTTCTTGCTGTGAGGTGAAATCTCAGAGGGCTTTAGGTTTGCATTTTTTTAATTACTAGTGATTTGGAACAGTCTTTCATATGATGTTAACAATTTACAATCTGTCTTTTGATACTGTTTGTTCAAATGTTTCAACCACCTATCTAGCATGAAATAGCTTGTGATCTTATATATTATGTATTTGTGTTAGTTCCTTTTATATCTTTCATATAAGTGATCCTTATTGGTAATGCTGGATGCAGAGTTTGTTTGTTTGTTTCCCCAATCAAGGATTTCCCATCTTATCCTGATTGCATTGACTTAATTTATGCAAAAGCTTTTCAATTTTAGGACACAACGACTCTCAAAAGATTATCTCTTAAATTGCTGAGAGGATGTGATAGAGAAGGTACCCACACTGACAAAGTCATTGATCCTTGATGTATTAGAGTATTATCTACTCATAGGGTTGTTTCGAGGACCAGATGACACAGTCTATGCAAAGCACTTTGCAAACTATGTAAAGCCCCATGGCAATGTGAAGGGTTAAGGGATGGGGAGCACTCTTCTTCAAAGCCTCATGGCCAATAGCTTGATTTTGAATATATATGAACAGAAGTCATGGCACTCTACTTGGGAAATTTCCTTGGGGAATCACCAAAAACAAGCAAGCAAATATACAACCAAACAAAGACCCTAGCTCATCTTGATATCTAAAAACAGGAAGACCAAAGCCTTGAGCCCTGTCATCGAACAAACGAGGCTTTGGCTTAGGGTGCCAACATCCAGCAGAAGGTTTTAGCTCTGGGAGTGGAGTGTGCTTCATCATTTTGGTGACTAACATCTCCTGAGTCTCACCTTACAATCACACTAGAGTCAGGCATAACTACATTGGTGAGTGGGGAGGAAGGAAGCTCCCCTTTTTCCTCCCAGAATCTCATTTTCAGAGTATTTCTTAGGGATAGAAGTTGGAACTCCTTCTACATTTCTGACAATACAGTAAGAAAGTCAATATAGGGCTTGAGGATCCTTAAGTTCAGTTTAGCGGCCTCTTTTCTGTTCAAGATTGACACCATCAAACTATATATAGCCCAACACTGGTCTTTTGTGTAAGTCATGAACCCCTTTGGCGATCTAGTAAAGCCCATGGACCCCTTTTCAGAATGTTTTAAATGCATAAAATAAAACATCTAGGATTATAGAGGAAATCAAAGGTTAGTGAAGATGATGATGTAACTTGTTTTTGTTTTTTTTTTTTTGAGATAGTTACAATGAATAGTGAATAGAGGGCTGGACTTGGAATGAGGAAAACCTGAGCTGTGTGACCCTGGCCTAGTCACCTAAGCTCTACCTGCCTCAGTTTTCTCCTCTGTAAAATGGGGATTATAATAACAGCACCTACCTCCCATGGTTGTTGTGAGGATCAAATCAGATAATATTTGAAAAGAATTTTGCAAACTTGAAAGTGCTATATAAATTCTAGTTTACCACCATCCATCACCATCACCATCATCACCACCACCACCATCATCATCCCTATCCAGTTTCACAGATCCCCTGAAATCTATTCAAAGACCTCTTGGATGTTTGTGGACCCCAAGTTAAATATTCCAGGCCTAAAGCTTTTCCAAAAGAAGCAGCATTATAAATTCCATTAAGCAAAGGAGAGGACCCACAGGTGAGAGCAAGTGGAACCTTGATCCCAGCCCAGGAGAAACAGAAATATGGTAGTGATTGGCAACTCCTTCCGAAGGGAGTCTAGAGGGAGTGTCAAGGTGACAGCCAATCTGGGGCAGTGGAGATAGGAGAAAGAAAAGCAGGCTTGGATCTGAGAAAGAAGAGAACTTTACAAGCCTCATCTACCTTGACTCCTCATTTCTGTATAAGTAATGGTCCCAGAAGAAACCTGGAATGTATCTCTAGTGACTTTGAAGTCCTGGGTAGAAAACAAGGATTTGGGGGTCCAGGTGGTGTTTTTAATCTCTTCTTGTTGCTAAAGATTGTGACGTCGGAAGAAAAACAAAGATATGGGAAAAGAACAGCTGGCTATTGTAAATTCATGTAAAAGAAAAAATAAGGATGGTTCTGCTGGACCATGGACTATGACACCTGTCTCCTGGGAGAGGATGAGGTGTATGTTATCAGGAAAAAGGAGAACAAGTTTGTCAACTTGACCAAAACGTTTTGAATTTTTTTAATCTGAAATTTGAGGTGAAGGGAGAAGGACGTACAGATTTTTAATAACTGGGTGCCATAGAAGACAAGTGTGACTTAGAAAAAATATAATATTGGAGGCAATATCCAAAAATTCTCAGCAAAAAAATTCCAAGAGAGGATGGAATATAATTCAATTTAACAAATACTTATTAAGAGCTTACTCTATATTCTGTAGACTAGGATTTGTTATTGTTCAGTCATTTCAAATGTGATCAACTCTTCGTGACTTGATTTGGGGTTTTCTTGGCAAAGATACTAGAGTGGTTTGTCATTTACTTCTCCAGCTCATTTTACAGAAGGGGAAACTGAAACAAACAGGATTATGATATTTGCCATCAGTCAGAGAATTAGTAAGTATCTGAGGGCAAATTTGAACTCAGGAAGATGTCTTCCTGACTTCAGGACTGGTACTCTGTCCATTGTGCCATCTAACTGCCCACAGGCTGGAACACAAAGACAAAACCAAAATAATTGTTGATCTGAAGGAGTTTACCTTCTTACAAAGGAATGAATAATTGAATTCAGCTCAATTTCATTTTAAAAGTATTTAAATGAGACTGCTTCATATGGTCCACTATATCTAGCCAGCCCCAACCATACAGCACTTCAGACCTTAACTCTTGTCTGACAACACACTGCTAGCTTACCACACCCAACTCTAGAAGTCTAATCAAATCAGTATTTGCTATCACAACTGGAAAAGGTGGCAATCTTCTCTGCTGTGCCTGCATTCCCCATCTGAATGATGTTCCAAATCAAGGCACCCCTCTCTGGTCACCTTTTCCCTATTTATGATGCCTTCCCTTATTAGAATGCAAACTCTTAAATAAAATAAAATGCAAGTTTCTTTAGGAAAGCAACGATCTTGTGCTACTATATTTGTATCCCTAGAGCTCAGCACAGTGCCTGGAAACTAAGTAGCTCTTAATATAAGCTCTTCTATTTATTCATATCATGTACAAGGCCATGGAAATATGAAGATCAAAAAAAAAAGCCAACTATTTACCACCTTCAAGGAACTTAAATTACACTGGGTCCAGTTCTACCATGTATATAAATAAGTCTAATACAAGCAAGAGAAGGGAAGGTGGCACCTGGGAGACCAGTGTTGTGGCAACATGGAGCACGAAGAGAACATGAACTGAGAGATCAGAAAAGACGTTATCCTTAGAACCTCAGCTGCCTCAATGCCAATGCACTTTGTGAATAAACAAAGTCAACTTTCAATTTTAACACAAAGAGGTAAAAATATGATCAGTGAGGTTTTGTGAAGACTGGCTGGGATGACTGGAATACAAAAATGGAAAGGTGTACTATGCTCAAAATAAAGACATTTAGAAAGATGTAGGGGTGGAGCCAAGATGGCAGAGTAGAAAGACGCACATACACATAGCTCCAAACCCACAACCCATAGAACAACTACAAAGAAGTAACTCACGGCGAATTCTGCACCCAGAGGCCACAGAACATTGGAGCGAGGGAGATTTCTGTTCTGGAGAGACCTGCAAACCTCTCGCAAAATGTCCTTCACGCCACGGACTGGGCGCAGGGACTGGGAGCTGAGTACAGCCCTGCCGCGGCCGCGGCACCGAGAGGAAAAGATCCGAGTGGGCTTCAGGGGCGGGATCTCCAGCGGCCACACAGGTCCATCCACCCACAGAGGGACCTGCAAACCTCTCACAAAAGGTCCGTCACGCTGCAGACGCGGAGCCCAGCCCAGGCTTGCCGCGGCCACAGCACGGAGAGAAACAGATCCGAGCAGGCTTCAGGGACGGGATCTCCAGCGGCCGCACAAGTCCCTCCACCCACAGGTGACGGGGGTCAGTGAGAGAGTCTCTTTGGCGGGTCAAGGGGGGAGTGGGGTGCCCCCATGGCTCGGGCCCCCTCGGGAGACAGAAGCTGAGGGGCAGCAGCAGACCAGGGCTCCCCAAGCAGGCAGGAGCCTGGATCCATTGTTGAAGATCTGTGCATAAACTCCCAGAGGGAACTGAGCCTGAGAGGCGGCCCTGTCCCGACCTGAGCATCTGAACTTAATCTCACACTGAATAGCAGCCCTGCCCCCGCCCAAAGCCCTGAGGCTGGAAGCAGCATTTGAATCTCAGACCCCAAACGCTGGCTGGGAGGATCAGGAGGTGAGGTGGGTGTGAGGAGAATATTCAGAGGTCAAGTCACTGGCTGGGAAAATGCCCAGAAAAGGGAAAAGAAATAAGACTATAGAAGGTTACTTTCTTGGTGAACAGGCATTTCCTCCCTTCCTTTCTGATGAGGAAGAACAATGCTTACCATCAGGCAAAGACACAGAAATCAAGGTTTCTGTGTCCCAGCCCACCCAATGGGCTCAGGCCATGGAAGAGCTCAAAAAGAATTTTGAAAAACAAGTTAGAGAGGTGGAGGAAAAGCTGGGAAGAGAAATGAGAGACATGAAGTCAAAGCATGAACAGCAAATCAGCTCCCTGCTAAAGGAGACCCAAAAAAATGTTGAAGAAAATAACACCTTGAAAACTAGCCTAACTCAATTGGCAAAAGAGGTTCAAAAACCCGATGAGGAGAAGAATGCTTTCAAAAGCAGAATTAGCCAAATGGAAAAGGAGATTCAAAAGCTCACTGAAGAAAATAGTTCTTTCAAAATTAGAATGGCACAGATGGAGGCTAAGGACTTTATGAGAAAGCAAGAAATCACAGAACAAAGCCAGAAGAATGGAAAAATGGAAGATAATGTGAAATATCTCATTGGAAAAACAACTGACCTGGAAAATAGATCCAGGAGAGATAATTTAAAAATTATGGGACTACCTGAAAGCCATGATCAAAAGAAGAGCCTAGACATCATCTTTCATGAAATTATCAAGGAAAACTGCCCTGAGATTCTAGAACCAGAGGGCAAAATAAATATTCAAGGAATCCACAGAACACCGCCTGAAAGAGATCCAAAAAGAGAAACTCCTAGGAACATTGTGGCCAAATTCCAGAGTTCCCTGGTCAAGGAGAAAATATTGCAAGCAGCTAGAAAGAAACCATTCAAGTATTGTGGAAATACAATCAGGATAACACAAGATCTAGCAGCCTCTACATTAAGGGATCAAAGGGCATGGAATAGGATATTCCAGAAGTCAAAGGAACTAGGACTAAAACCAAGAATCACCTACCCAGCAAAACTGAGTATAATACTTCAGGGGAAAAAATGGTCTTTCAATGAAATAGAGGACTTTCAAGCATTCTTGATGAAAAGACCAGAGCTGAAAAGAAAATCTGACTTTCAAACACAAGAATGAAGAGAACCATGAAAAGGTGAACAGCAAAGAGAAGTCATAAGGGACTTACTAAAGTTGAACTATTTACATTCCTACATGGAAAGACAATATTTGTAACTCTTGAAACATTTCAGTATCTGGGTACTGGGTGGGATTACACACACACACATGCACACACGCACCCATACATAGAGACAGAGTGCACAGAGTGAATTGAAGAGGATGGGATCATATCTTTAAAAAAAAATGAAATCAAGCAGTGAGAGAGAAAGATATTGGGAGGAGAAAGGGAGAAATTGAATGGGGCAAATTATCTCTCATAAAAGAGGCAAGCAAAAGACTCATTAGTGGAGGGATAAAGAGGGGAGGTGAGAGAAAAACATGAAGTCTACTCTCATCACATTCCACTAAAGGAAAGAATAAAATGCACACTCATTTTGGTATGAAAACCTATCTTACAATACAGGAAAGTGGGGGATAAGGGGATAAGCAGGGTGGGGGGGATGATAGAAGGGAGGGCATGGGGAGGAGAGTGCAATTTGAGGTCAACACTCATGGGGAGGGATAGGATCAAAAGAGAATAGAAGTAATGGGGGACAGGATAGGATGTAGGGAAATATAGTTAGTCTTATACAACACAACTATTATGGAAGTCATTTGCAAAACTACACAGATTTGGCCTATATTGAATTGCTTGCCTTCCAAAGGGAAGGGGTGGAGAGGGAGGGAGGTAAAGAAGATGGAACTCAAAGTGTTAGGATCAACTGTCGAGTAATGTTCTTGCCACTAGGAAATAAGAAATTCAGGTAAAGGGGTATAGAAAGCTATCTGGCCCTACAGGACAAAAGAGAAGACGGAGACAAGGGCAGAGAGGGATGATAGAAGAGAGAGCAGATGGGTCATAGGGTCAATTAGAATGCTTGGTGTTTGTGGGGGGAGGGGATAAAAGGGGAGAAAATTTGTAATCCAAAATTTTGTGAAAATGAATGTTAAAAGTTAAATAAATAAATTTAATTTAAAAAAAATAAAAAAATAAAAAGATGTAGATGTGGAGTATTTAAGAATCATAGAAACTTACCTTTAGAAGGGAACAAAAATAATTTAACTCTGTGTGTATATGCATATACATATATAAATAATGTATACATATATGATATATGTGTGTGTATTTAGCTATGTGTGGTGTCATATTAATGTGTGTACACTATACACATATATGCCTATATGTATACACATATATACATGCACACATGTGCACATGCATGTATATACACATGTATATACACATGTGTGTGCATATACATATATAATGTATATATTTTATAGGTGTGTATTTAGCTATGTGTGGTGTCATATTAATGTGTGTGCACTATATACACATATATACCTATATGTATACATACACATATACATGCACACATGTGCACATACATGTATATATACATATACACATGTATATACATATATGTGTATGCGTATACATATATCCACAGATCTATATACACATATATTTATATACATACGAAATACTATATCCTGGAAGCAGAGAATACAAAGTTTAGATTAAACATGATCGCTGCTTTCACAGTCTATGCCCTAGTGGGGAAACATGTCAAAGATCTAGGATTTCATTACCAAATCAAGCTTCTAGCCATTCTAAACTTAGTAAATAAGTTTTAAGGAGTTGCCTGAGGCTCAGAGGGTTAAATGACTTGCTCATGGTTATACAGCTTGTAGATAGCAGGATTCGAATTCCAGTCTTCTGGACTCTAGCCCAGCCCTGTATTCCACTATACTGTGAGTCTTCTTTAAGACTTAAACACAGATAACTAATATGGAAGATTACACTATTATTGTTTCAGAGGGATGAAAAACAAAGTATTTTGTGAGTTTTCAGCCCCTCCCTGAAGCATGAATCATTCCCTTTACAATATTCCCAACAAGCTGTCATCCAGCCTTTATTTAACACCTCCAGGGATGGGGAATTCATTACCCAATGAGGTAGCTCATAATGTTTTTTGGCCAACTCTAACTGATAGGTTGTTCATCCTTATTATACTGAGTCAAAATCTGCACCACCCCCACCCCCACCATTTTTATGCATTGGTCCCAGTCGTGTCTTTTGGAATAATCATGCAAAATAAATATAACCCTTCTTCCACATGTAAGCACTCAAAATATCTAAAGATGCCTTCCACGCCCTGGTTCTATCTTTTTTTTTTTCCAGTCTAAACAATCTCACTTCCTTCAACCAAGTTTCTACTTTAGTCCTATGATTCTAAACATTGAAGTCTCCAAAAAATTATATTGGACTACGAGGCAAAAACTTTGGGGCCTTTCCAGGCAGAGGCAGTGAGTGTCCTAGTACCAGGCATTGCCATACATATAAGAAACAGGAGTGCCCAACCACTCCTTGATTACAAACACATTGGCTAGAAGTGATAATTCATTCCAGAATGTCTTTAGCGAGAAAGTAGGATGCAGACAGGCTTATGTGGTTACAACCCAAAAAGCATCTCCCCGGTATAATACCAGACCTGCTGATTTTAAGCAGCCAATCTCAGACCTTCTTAACAGCGAGCAGTCTTATCATCTCGTACACTATTATCCCCTAAGTTTCCCAGTGGGACCTCATTTGGGTTAATAAAATCCTCTGCAGTAGGTCTCTTTAATACAGATACCATTTCCATGAATTTGGGGTGCCAATTTCTAAAACAAAATGCAGTAATATAACCAGGAACAGCAGTACAACCTGACCACAGAACAAGAGGAGTCTTTTAAAAGGCCAAAATGACTTTTTTTAAAAAACCAGTTGAGTCCTTTTTTTCTCCCTTCTCCTGAATGATGAAATTTCCTCAACTGGCAAGGAGCAATGGGACACACATGGCTTGTTAATAAGCACACATTTGGTCTCTTTAGAAGTAATGGGGCTGAAACGGAAATAATCTGGTTAAGTCATCAACTCTCCTGGCACCAACCAAATAATAAGAAAACTTGCTTAGTATATAATAAGAGTAGAGGTAGGGTAGTTTATAAGTTAGAACCAAAAGACTCAAGGACATTAAAATTGGAAGGGAGCAAAGATGCTCTCAATGTACAGATGAGTAGACTGAGGCTGATAGAGTGGAGAGAGTATGGATATTTAGAATAAGAGCCCCTATACTTGAATCCTTCTGTGTGATTTTGGGCAAATGACTTCCTTTCTTTAGGCCTCAGTTTCCCCATCCATCAACAGGTGAGGTTGGCCTACCTGATCTCTAAGGTCCCTTCTGGTTCCAATGGTCCTAGGATATTAGGATCATCTGAAGTGACTTCTATGCTATATATTAGAAGTTCTTCAACTCATCCATGAATGATGTAATCTGGAGTCCCTAAATCACTCTTGTTTCTCACTGTTGGAGAAACAAAACTCTCAAGCCCATTGATGTACACCCTAAAGTCCAATCCAATACTCCAAATGCACTTTGACAAGGGCGGAATACAGTGGGACCATTCCCTATCTTGTTCTCATGCTACAATCTGTGGATCTGAGGTCAAATCAAGTTTTTTGGAGGTCCTATAATGTTGTTGATTTATGTTGAATTTTTAATCTCTAAACAAGTTCTCAGATATTTTCAGATAAACTCCCATCTTGATATGCCTCCCTCACCCTACACCATGGGGCCCCTGCCTCCTGCCTGAAGGCTCTCTTCTGGACTCTCCTACCTTCAGAGTGATTATCAATACTAATTGTTGCTGTTTCCCTCCCAGCCTGAGGTCTTTCTTTTCCTGGCCTCATTAAAGGGGCCCTGCTCAGGCTACTTCTTAAAGAAGCCTTTTCAATGAATGAGTGTTACCTCACCCTAAGTGAGTACCTGCATAGACCTTGGCCTAAAGGGGCCAAGGTCTCCCAGTGCATCCTGGGTCATCTCCAGTCATCCTGAGGAATATCTGATCACTGGATTCAGATGGCTCTGGAGGAGAAGTGAGGCTGGTGACCTGCACAGCCCTCCCTCACTCAAAACAAAGTCAGGTGAAAGTCATGTCATCATTTCTCTGATGGCATGGTCTTCAGCAATGAAGGACAAACACAACAGTCACCCCTCCCACATCCAGAACATTTTACAGCACATAGTGGGTGCTTTATAAGCATGTACTGAATTGAACTAAATTGCATGGTGATCATTTTATACTTGTGATGTTAATTATTTTTTTAACCTAAGTATAGGGATTGACATTTCTAAATTCCAACTTAATAGATTCACTCTAACATTTTAGCCTGTTTAGACTTTTTTGTCTCCTAGTTCTCTCATCTAACATGATAACTATCTCTTCCAATTTCATGGTATCTCCAAATTTAAGAAGAATGTTATAAGTTCTTCAAAGTCCCTAATAAAAATGTGAAGCACAGCATGGACAAGTACATCTCCCTGGAGGTCTCCACCAGAGACTGTTCTTGGAGTTGACATCAACACTTTAATGATAACTCTTTGGACACTATTCAACAAATTCTGAATCTGTGAGCTTTATTGTTGTGTAATTTCTATTTCTCCATCTTGTAGATGAGGATAGCATGAGAAACTGTTTTGTCAGCAAATTTGTCAGCAAATGATTTACTGAAAGCTGCATTAATTTTTATCTATAGGATTTCCCCTTTCTTTAAGTCTAGTTCCAGTTAGGAGAAAAACTGGGCTAGTTTAGTACAACTTGAGCACAATGGCCTTTGGGGTTGGCTTCTATCCAGAATCTTATGCAGCTCAGTGTTCTCATCTCTCCCTGATGCTGGCTTCCATCTTCATCTCATCCAGCCACTGTCTCCAACTCCATATCATTCAGTCTTTAGCATGTCACAATAATTGGGTATTTCTCTAACTTGGGAGTGGACTAGGCTCCAAAAAAAAAAAGAAAATCCCAGTGTCACTCAAGTGGATTCTTCCAGCCAAAAAAGAAAGTTCGATCACTTGACTTATTCCAGTTTTGCCACTTATTACTTATGTAGCCTTGGGCAAGTTGCTTAACCGCATCTGTAAAAAGAGGATGCAGCAGATGACCTCTAAGATCCTTCCTAACTTTAACTCTGTGATCAACTGTCAATTCATGCAGATAGATTATTTTATATGGGGCAAAGTAAAACTACCTTGAAAACTAGACAAAGGAAATGGAAATTGGAAGTAAGTATAGTAAATAATAATATCAATAAGAGTTCATTCAGGATATTAAGGTTTACAAAATGCTTTATATATCCTATTTGATCTTCACAACTATCCCATGAAGGTGAGAACTGCAGGTGGTATTAGCTAAATTTTATAAAAGAGAGAACTGAGGCTCAGAGAAAGTTAAAAGATTTGCTCATGGCCACTCAGTCAGTAAATATTCAAAACAAAAGGATTTGAACTCAGTTCTTTCCCACCTGGATTCCCCTGTCTAAAAGCAGCTTCTCCCTCTTCGTATTTTCAAAGAGCATTTTGAATCTCTCCTTTGCTCCTATCATATTCTACCTTACAGCATACCAATTTGGGTCATAAAGAGCTAGATTCTCAACCTAGAAGATTCAACTCTTTCATTTCACAGATGAAGGAACTGAGGCTCAGAGAGATGAGGAGATTTGTACAAGGTCATAAAGCCAGAAAGCAAGTAGTAGTCAGGACTCAAGCCTACGTCCTTGGACTCTAAATTCAATGCTATTTCTACTACATTTAATAACCTGGGTTCCTTGGGAAAAGTGGCTGTTTTTTCATTTTTGTGTTATCCCAGCCTTCCTTCTCCTCATGTCCTATACTCACTCCGCACATTTCACAGCACACAGTGAACGTTTTGTAACCGTGTATTTCATTGAATTATGTAGTGATCAATGCTTTTAATTGAGAATCAGGAGACCTTGTTTTAAATCTTGGCTTTCCACTGAGAGATCATCTGGAAGGCACTCCAGAGACCAGAGAGTCCAACCCTTTTGTTTTAGAGATGAGAGATCTGAAAGCTTAAAGAAGGGTATTGAATTGATTAAGGTCCCACCTGCATAGTGGAAAGGATATTTGACTCAGAGTCAGGAAGCTACACTTTTTAAGCCTGCCTGCATGAGATGGGGATCATGCCTAAATAGGCTGTGATTTCTGTGATCTCACCGTGATAGGGAACCCCTGGGATCAGGAGGCTCCCTCTGGCAATGCAAGTCAACACACCAAGAGATCAAGTGACTCATGTCAGAGGTAAGACCTGAACCCCGGTTTTCTACGTTCAGAGGAGAGATCCACTGTGGCACACTGCATCTTGCTAGTGATGTAACCACTGGCAAGCCATTGATTAGTCTGTTTCATCTGTGAAATGAGACTATTAAGAGCAGTACTACATATGTTATAGTGTTATTATATGCTCCTGTGAGATAACGGATTGAAAATGCCATACAAATGCCAAATGCTCCTCCTCATCCTCTGATTTCTCTTTCTCCTCCTTCTCTTTTAGTATTATTACTGGGATTATTGATAGCAGAATACCGATTCTCCTACACTAAGTATGCTTCACCAGGAGACCCCTACTCCCCTTGTGACACTGGGTGTGTGACTTCACCTCCCTAAAATTAATTTTTCTCATTAATGAAAGATCTGGGATACCTGATTTTTGAGGACTCTTCCGACTCTATATTCTATGATGTTTGGGAAGGAAAATGTGAAATTTCAGGGTATAGTTTTTTTTTTAATCACCACAAGGGGGTGGTGATGTGTCAATAATGTCGTAGTAACTTGTACTTGTTTGGGACGGGATGGGGTGGGAGGGGGAGGTGAATTTGGTTTTCTGCCTTTCTTTAGATTTAAAACAACAACAAACAACATTGTGAGTTAGTGATGATGATGATGATGAAGAAGAAATATTTTTAGTTCTCTAGAAATTGTCCTGGTGAGGAAGGAATTTCACAGATGTCTCCAAAACACTGTTTTGAGATGTATTTTTGCTCCTCTGACTCAGCGTCCTCAAATGTCAGATCTGGAAGGAATCTAGGGATCTGCAAGTCCAGCCTCCTCATATTACATATGAAAGAAATGAATCCCAAGAGACATAGAGGGGACTTGCCCATGATCCATGCTGGGTCTAGTATCCAGGTCTACTGCCTCTAATCCCAGCACCTTTTTCTCTTTCCCATTGGGGGTTGCCAGGATACAAGGCTTTAAGCAGATTCCTCAGGCTCAGAGATCCAGTGAGATGGATTTCATTCCCTACCACTTTAACCTGTCCCACTTTGGGATGGTTCAAAGTACTGGAACAATTTTTGTATACTGAGTCAAGGTCTGACTCTCTAATTTCCACCTCTTGTTCCTACTTGTTCCCTCTGGGAACAAGTGAAAACAAGTCAGCATGATAGCCCTTCAAAAATTTGAAGACAGTTATCATATCCCCATGAAATACTAATAATAACTAGCATTTACATAATAATTTCAGTTTTCTAAAACACTTTACAAATATTAACTTATTTTATTCTTACAATAACCCTGGGAGGTAGGTACCTTTATTATCCCCATTTTACAGATGAGGGGACTGAGGCAGATAAAAGACAAGTGACTTATCCAAGATCATCCAACTAGTTAAGTCTCTTAGACCAGATTTGAACTCATTTCATCTTTACTTCAGAGTTTTATCCACTATGCCATCCTATTAACCACCAAATCTTTTTTTCTCTTTCAGGTGATCCTTGGATAGAATGATGTTGAGTTTCCATGTCAAAGAAACAAGACTTCCAGATCAGTTACAGTTTTTATAAATAAGATTTTTTTGGTTGATTTAGATTTAGTCCGTATTCATCAACAGAATACAAATAATCTTGTTACTAGGGATGGGAGTGGAAAAGTGTTGATCAAGATACTGACCCTTTTAGAAATGGAGCCCAAGAATGAGGTCATGGGATCTTAAGATTTATGGTTGGAAAGAGATTTAAGATATCATCTTATAAAATCCTTTCACTTTACAAAGAATGAAACTGATACCTAAAGAGGGAATGTGACTTGTCCAAGGTCCTAAAAGAGGTAAGTAGGAACACCAAAACTATAGCAAGCGTTTATAGGGCCACCATCTGGAGCTGGAAGGGACCTTAAAGACCATCAAGTTCAACTCACCCATTTTATAGATGAATAAATTGAGTTCCAAGGAGATTAAGAGACTTACATAAAGTCACTTGGGTGATGAGCTTCAGAGGCAGGATTTGAATCTTGGTCTTCAGACCCTAGAGCCATCTTTCTTCCCACTGCTCTTTCTTCTGACTTCAAATTGTATGAGAAGCACAAGTTAATCCTTTCATCCCCATCCAGTCAGTCCCCTTTTCCCATCAAAACCAACTCATTAACATAGGAATTGCCACAATATATCAGATTCATGGTTCACCTATGCCAGTGTTCTGTTTCCTGCAGTGACCCAGAGGGATGCACTTATAAAAAGATATGGTTGACTTCTTTGACATACCTCTGCTTCCTTTCAGTGGTCACTTCTGGTTTTGTAATTAATAAATTATTCCAAAACCTTTTAAAATCCATTTATCTTCTAAGCTTATGAATGGAAATACATGAATTCCATACAGCTGTTACCCCTAGTATTAAATCACAGAACCAATTCAAGTCAATAAATTAGCAGGCACTTATTAAGGACCCACTATATAAACACTAGGGATATAATGAAAGATGAAAACAATCCCTGCTTTTAATGAGTTTACAGGCTGAAGGGAGATATATGTGAACCGCAAGGTACAAACTAGACATAACTTGGAGGTTAATCTCAGAAGGAAGGCGCTAACATTAAGGGAGTTCAGGAAAGTATTCTTGTAGAAGGTGGGATTTTAACTGAAACCTGAAGGAAGTCAGGAGAAAAAGATGAAAAGGGAGAACATCTTAGGCATAGGGGATAGTCAATGAAAATGCAGAGTTCAGAGATAGAGTGTCTTGTGCAAGGATCAACAAAGAAGCCACTGTCACTGGATTGCACAGTACATGGAGGGAAGCAGAATGTAAGAGGTTTGAAAATATAAGGTGAGTTCAGATTACAAGACTAAAAGCCAAATAGGATTTTATATTGGATCTTGGAATTGATGAAGAGCCATTGGAATTTATTGAATACAGAAGTGATATGCTCAGATCTGTGATTTAGGAAGATCACTTTGATAGCTAAAGTTAGGGTGAACTAGAGTGAGTGACAATTGAGGCAGGAAGATCAGTCAGCAGTTATTTCAATAATCTAGGCATGACATGATGAGGAGAAGGAGGAGGAAGAATTACATGTGCATGAGTGGCAGGAGTCCCCATCACGAAAAACATTGTAAATTTGCCAATGTGTAAATGCTATATGGGTGCACACGAAAATCCTCACTTATTGTTTTGGAGCTGTTCAGTCTAAAGTTGAGTTTGCCACCAGTTGTTTTTGGCCCATGTTATACACCAGTAATTGCATTTCCCCTGGGACAGCCATCTTACTGTCACAACAACTCGTATGTATATAGCACTTCACAGTTTAGAAAGCCCCTTTGTACAATAACTGGACCAGAATTAATATGATGGAATCTGTTAGTGATAAGGACAAAGAAAAGTGCCTATCTCTCTTGCTAGAGAAAATTCCTCACCTGCACTGATGAAATCATGAGTCCTAAAAAGTAGGAACAAAATTAAATCATACCTGGGTCCAAAAAATCAATTTCATAAGTATGAAATGAGGGAGGTATAACTGAATAGCTGTTCATCTGAATAAGATTTGGGTGTTTTTAACGGATAGGCATTGCTATGGAAGATACAAAAAGATTAGCTTAGGAATCATTCAAAAATATGGAGTATCTAAGACTTAGAAGGTGATAGTCCTACTTTATTTTGCCCTGGTTAGTACAAATCTGGGACATGGGGTCCAGTTCTGGGTACTACAATTTATGAAATATATCACCAAGATGGACAATGCTACAGAAGAGGGTAATCAGAGACTCTCATCTCCATATCTCCAACACCTAGCATAGTGCAAATCATGTAATAGATGGCGATTAAATGCTTGATGAATTCAATCACATCAGGATGGCAAAGGACCTCAAGATCCTACTGCATCAAAATGAAATGAACTAGGCATGTTTAACCTGGAAAAAAGAATGCAGGAATATGGTAGCTGATTTTATTTGAAGCTTTGTAATAGAGGTGAGTGATTCCATTTGAGTTTCATTTCCCTTTGTTTTGTTTCTTGGGTCGCTGAGGAAGGAACCAAGAACAATGGGAAGGAGTCACAAAAAAGCCAATTTAGTCTTGTGAGGTTGTTACCAATTAGAGTTATCCAAAAGTGAATCTGGCTGCTTGAGGAGGTAGTGAGCTCTCCTTCACCAGAGGTCTTTAAGCAAAAGTTGGATGACTTTTGTGTGGTAAAGGAAATTCTATTTCAGGTATAGATTGGAGTAGGTGGAAGGGAGAAAAGAAGCATTTAGTAAGAATTCAACTAGCGGCACTGAGCTAAGTCCTTTGTTTGATCCTCATAACAACTTCAGCTCTTACTAGATCCATTTTACAGTGGAGGAAACTGAAGCAGACAGAATTGAAGTGACTTGCCATGGGTTATACAGCTAATAAGTGACTGAGGTAGTATTTGAATTCAGGTCTTTCTGACTCCAGCCCCAGTTTTCTATCCATAGCTAGAAGAGCTTTTGTAATATAGCTCTTTGAGATATACAAAGTACTTTCCTCATAGAAATTCATTGACAGCAATAGTGCAAGTGTGATTATCCCCATTTTACAGGGGAAGAAAGACATTGATGATTTCTATGCACAATCACCCAGCAAAATAAAGACTAGAAGTTAGAGCTTGTATGAGTGGAGTTAGACTCTAACTCCAGTGTCCTTTCCATCACACTGATGTTTTCCCTAGGAATGCTGGGTAGCCTTTTTTTTCTTATAACACACTTCAAGTTTAACAAGTCATTAGGAAATAGGGAATTGTGATAATGCTATAACTGCCTTAGTGTATGTAAAATCTATCCACCTTGGCTGTTCTCCATCTCTGATCTGAGGTAATCTGTCAAGATGATTTTTATTTGCTGAGACTCTGCAGCTGAGGGTTGCATTAATTGGCAAAGAGACAGTAAACTAGATGAATGACCTGGAAATCCTGCTTCCTTCTTTCTGGGTATTGGATTGCTTATTCTGGAGTGGAGGGAGGCAGGGGTGGACTCGCTGAGGTTCAGGCTATTCTAGTCTAAACCGGACAATGAACTGGAGTTACCTTTCACTGAGGAAGAAATACTCTCTCTGAAAATCGGTTAGGGACATTTTCTTTTGGAGAACAGAACTCCCAACTAAGCTTGAATTCAGAGCTCCCTTTGGAAGTCAGGAGGACAAAAGAGAATGAAAAGAATGGGAAGAAAAGCGATTTTTTTTTAGCCGTGACTTTTTGTACTCATACATGTCTTCCCCCCTGTTATTTCCCACCCCCATGACCTTTTCCATCATACACCTCATTCCTCTTTTCCCCTCTTCATTGGATGGGAGGGAGATTCATTCAGACAGGGAGGGAAGGAACAGATGGAAGTGGGTCCCCCATTCTTCAACATTCACCCCTACACTCTTTCAGGAACCTTACTATGTGCCTGCTTCCCTACCTCATTGTCCCCACTCCCCATGAGTCTTCTCAAAGTTTTAGGATATGAAAAGTTGCTTATAAAAAACAATGCTCTATCAGTAGTGAGGTGGAGCCCATGAGTAGCCCTTCCATTCTTCCTGAATGAAACAGTGAAATTGGTTACAGATGATCTCATATCATTAATAATGAATGAAATTTACTCTTAATTTTAAAACAAGCAAAAGTAGGCACCTAGCTTGCTGTTGTTCAGTTGTGCCCAATTCTTTGTGATCCCATTTGGGGTTTTCTTGGCAAAGATACTGGAGTGGTTTGCTATTTCTGGTTCATTTCACAGTTGAGGAAACTGAGGCAAACAGGGTTAAGTGACACCCAATGTCACACAAATGCCTGAGGCCAGAATTGAAGACAGAAAGAGTAGTCTCCCTGACTCTAAGCCTGGAACTCTATCCACCATGCCACTTTGCTGCCTGGTAGCATTTTCAAAAGCAGCCAGGTGCTGGTTGTTTCAAAGGTAACTTGCTTACTTTCTCTACAACAAGGCTGAGGAGACCTGGAGAGCCAGTGCTCCTGATTATTATAATCATGACACATATTTCTATAATGCTTTAAAGTTGTCAGGAGAGCATTCTTTAAGATCACCCTGTGGGCCAAATAGTACAAGGCTTATGATTCTTCTTTGCCTGATCCAGAAACTGAAATGACTTTCCAATGACTGCACAACAAGGTCATGGTAGAACCAGGCTCTTCCCCTTGCTGCTTCTAACTCCAAATTATATCATGCTTTATGGTTTGCGAAGGAGGATTCCTCCCAAGAGAAGGCACAAATCTCATTCCCTCCATTTTATAGATGAGGAAACTGAGGCACGAAGAAATCAGGTGACCTCGCTTGAGGTCTCCCACAGCTGCTAACTCTGGGAGAGAGGATTTAAGCTCAGATCTCATGACTCCATCTCTGACTATCTTGGTAATTTATAATAAGTGATCTTTGATTTTAGCATTGTAATTGTTTTCAGGTGCCACATTCCACGACTGTATAAAACACTGAACTTAATCGGTAAATGTTGTATGTATTCTGACTGCTCTACTGACCCGTTGTTTCTCATCTCTCTCCTCCTTAGGCCTCTCTATTTGCCGAGACACAACAATATGGATACTAGGCCATATAATAACTCTGCAAAGGCCTCTAAGTGTTCAAGTGAAAGGAAGAGTCAATCAACATGGAAAACTGCATTGTTATCCTTTCTTAAGAAATTACTGCAGCCACCCCAGCCTTCAACAAGCACCACCCTGATCAGTCACCAGTCATCACTATCAAGGGAAGACCCTCCACCAACAAAAATGATTAGGACTTACTAAAGGTTCAGGTAATGGTTAGCATTTTTTAAGAAGCAATAATGTGTCTTAATTTAGGTGTAGACATAATGTTTTTAGACATAATACTATTGCATAGTTAATAGGCTACAGTATAGTACAAACAACTTTTATATGCTCTGGGAACCTCCAAAATTTGTGTGACCTACTTTATTGCAATTTCCCTTTATTGCAGTGTTCTAGAACTGAATCCACAACATCTCCGATGTAGGCCTATACATTGTTCCAGTGATATCTCTTTTCAGTTCTATTGTTAATGGTAAAAAGGAAAACCTTAGAACAGGAAACCTCCCAAGCCTTTCAAAATACACAAATGTAAGCTCTTCTATCTACTTGGTACCTTCTCTGTCTCTGTCTCTGTCTCTCTCTGTGTCTCTGTCTCTATTTCTATATCTCTGTCGCTCTGTTTCTCTCTCTCTCTCTACCTCTCTCTTCGTTTAATTAATCATTTGAAAAGAAGCCACAGAGGAAAACATTTCACAGCCACTACATATGGAGCCTTCCTCAGCCACAATCCAGAGGACACTTTCCCCAGTGAGTCACATTGTTGACAGGATGACCAACCAGTTTCTGGGGCAAAACTGAAAGGGGGGCCCAGAGTCAACAGAGCAACAACACTGAGGCCAAGGTGAAGTATGTCCCACCCCCTGGCAAGTAGCTGACTTTGCTCCTGGACCACCTGACTAGAGGCAAGGCTGTGGGGCTGCTTCCTTGGGCTGCCTGGTCAGTCTCTCAGCCCCCCCTAGATGCAGAGGAGAGGGGGAGCCCAATTACTGAATTGCAGGTGGGTGTTAGGTAATCATCAAACTGCGTGTTAAGCTCAACATTTGGAGCCAATATCCCTGGCATTCTCTCCTACAGCGCAAAAAGGGATTGGCTCTTTCTGAATTAATAAATTCCACTCTTAAAATCCTTCTCCAAGGAAAACTCTAATTTAGGAAGGTCATCTGTTGAAGCCATGGCCAACAACAGCACAATTCCAAAGAACGGTACATATTTTGCCATCGAAATCATTGGGCTCAAGAGACAAAGGGGGGCAGTTGTGGGGTTTTTCCCCTAAGATCTCACTTTTTTCCCTCTTGGGGTTATTTTAGTTGAAACAGGATATACTGGATTTTGAAAGACCAAAGCCACCCTGGTCTCTGGCCTTAAAGAAGTGTTTATAAAGATATTTAAGGAAAAGTTCTTTTCCAGCTCTCCCCTCCCTCCACCTCATTTTCCAGCAATGAAGACTCTCCAGCAGAAATTTTATACCCCAAATGGAAAGCACTCAGGCTCTCTGAGACCAGTAGAAAAAGCACTAGTGCTGCAGCCCAAGGACATGAATTCAAATTCTCCGTGTGACCTTGGCCATGTCATTTCCACCACTCCTGGGTTTCAGTTTCATTATCTGTAAAATGAGGGAGTTGAATCATATCATTTCTAAATACCCTTCTAACTCTAGCTCTAAGATCTTAGGAGCGTAAAAATTCTAGAAAAGGCAGTATCTTGCTGTGGTGTAGTAGAAGGAGTATTAAATTTAGAGTTACAGGATTTGGGTTCAAATCCCAAGTCTACTTTCTATATGACTTCCCCTCTCAGGACCTCAGTTTCCTCAGCTATAAAATGAAGAGGTTATTCATATAGGATATAGATCTAGGATATATATAGAATCAGAGATCTAGAGTTGGAAGATTTGGGGAAACTGAAGCCCTGGTCACTTGACCTCAGTGGCAAGCAGCAGAGATGGGATTTGAACACAGACCCTCTGATTCCAGAGCTGGTCTTACTGCCACTCTATGACTTTGGATTGGATGAGCTTTGAGATCTTTTGAGCCATAAATTCTATGAAGCTATGTCTGCTCATAAATATTATGGGATTGAAAGAAGTGATAGATTTGGTAGTTGTTAAAATGCCCCAAACATTTATTTAGTTTTTCACCCAATAAACACCTTAAGTACATATAGTGTGCAAAGTATTGCTCTAAAACCTAGAAATACAAAGTTTAGAAAAGACAGTCTCTGCCCCCCTCCATAGTACTTAGTGGGAAAAGGAGAAGGGGACTTAGCAATTAAGAGATCATCTCTGCATCCAGAGAAAGAACTGATAAATGGAAGTGTATGTCTGTCTAGAGTGATTTTACATGTGTGTGCGTATGGTTACCATTAGACATAAATATGTGGGCATAAACACATATATATGTACACATATATATGTTTTTGTGTACATAAAGACACATATACAAATGTTTGTGTGTGTGTGTGTGTGTGTGTGTGTGTGTGTGTGTATATATATACAGAGGAAGAGAGAGAGAGAGAGAGAGAGAGAGAGAGAGAGAGAGAGAGAGAGACTCAAGGAATGAACAGTGTAGAGTTGAATTGGTTCACCAAAGAGTTCAATATGGGGAAGAGGAGAGAGTGGCTAGTATAGGGGAGATGGTGTAGGAGAGAACTGAGGGGTCAAGGGGATTGCAGGTGATGGTATTGGTGAAGAGTAAGGTTTGGTAAGGGAAGGTAGAAGGAAAGATGAAAAGCCAATAGATTATGGTCAAATAAGAGCATTTTGGAATTCTTGAGGATGGGGGTGGTACATTTGCAGGTGATGGCAAGGTCAAGGATATAACCATCTTCGTGTGTGACTGTGGTGGGGTAGAAGAGTCAGTCACAGGAAGTGAGTAGGTTGAGGAACTGAGTGATTAGAGTTTGAGGGAGAGACAATAGGCATGTTGAAGTCTCCTAGTATGAAAACGGGAGTTGGGGAGGAGAGAAAAATCATGAACCATGTACTCCACTCATTGAGAAAGGAAGGGGATTAACCTGAAGGTCTATAGTCAACGGCTACTAGGATTTTGATAGGTGATAGAGAAGAGAGCATGCACCTCAAAGAAAAAGAGCTTACTGAATGACAGAGGTAGCAGAAGAAATGAAAAGTAGAAATGGGGGAGCAAGGAATATTCCAACTCCCACCCACTTTTGCCTCAACCAAAGAATCAAGGTGGATGAGTGAAGGTGCACCAGTACTGGAAAGGGTGTCCAGGTAGACTCTGTCATTAGGGGGAGTCAGATTTCAATAATAGTTTTAAAATGGAAGAGGAAAATATCTAGGAATAAAGCAAAGTTTATTGCCTGTGTAACAGGCATTCCATCAGGAATACTGGAAGAGGAGATTGAAATTTTGGGGTAGGAGGGTCGAGGAGGATGGGAATAAGGAATCAGATAGCAGGGGTGGGAATGAGATTTGAATGATGACCTACAGGGGTTCAGAGTCTCTGGGATGTGTAAGGTATGACCATGTGTGAGATTATTCATGGAATAATTTGCATGGAAGGTACCTTCCCAAAGGAAGCTGGAAATTAGGTTGGAGGTAAATGCAACACAGCATGGAGAACACACAGATAGTCAAATAGTCTGATTTTACCACTCTTCTCTCTGAAAGCTGGAGATGAGGCAGGAAATAGGTCAGCAGGAGATAGGAATCTCCCTCCCTACCGACTTTCCTCTTCCTCTTCCCTCAAGGAGAAGTAGATGGAAAGTCACACTCACATACACCCCCAAGAATCTCATAAACTCCAGTGGTTCCTTGTCACCCATGGGATCAAATCTGAAGTCCTGTGGTGTTCAAAGTCCTTTATAATTTGCCTGGCTCTCTAGGCTCCTCTACCATCCAGTGACATTGGCCTCCTTGCTTTTCTCCCAGCTCTGGCATGTTCACTCTCCCATACCTGTAATGCTTTCATTCTCAATTTCTCTGAGTTCCTTCAAATTCCAGCTAAAATTCCACCTTGCCCAAGAAGTCTTTTCAGATGTCCCCTAATTCTAGTGCCTTCCTTCTGGTGATGACTTCCAATTTATCTTAGATGTAGCTTGATTGTACAAAGTTGTTTGCATGTTGTATCCTTCCATTGGACCATGAGGTCTTTACAGCAGGGAATATCATTTACATTTCTCCTGTGTTTAGCACAGAGTCTGTCATACATGGTGCTTAATAATTGATGGTTGATTGACTGACCATCTACATGGGTAAAGGCAAATTCTTGTCTGAGAGCTCTTTTGTTGTTGTTACTGTTGTTGAGAGTAGATTAGACTTAATTCTTCATGGATATGGGGAATTCCCAATAAGTACACTGCCTCCATCAGTGCAGATCAATACCTACTTTGCAATGAATAGTCTTAAAGAATGGCCTACATTCTTTGCAGTGTCTTCTGCCTCCAATCATTTCTGATTTAGAGAAACCTAGGACTCCGATCCTGGCTCCTTGCTGCTCTGACAGGAGAATGTGCTACCTTATCTAGCTGGGAACCAATCCACCACCCACTGTCTGAAGTCTCCCTCCTGTTGCCTTGCTTGGGTCTCCCTGATTTCCAGCATTCTTTTATGTTCTTTTTTCCTCATCAGGAGGTAGGATTCTTGAGGGCAGGTGCTGTGTTATTGGCTTTTACATATATCCTTAATCACTTAGCACTGCGCGTCACCCATAGTTGTTTGATTGGTTGGTTGCTCTCTTTCATTCTCAGAGGACTAAAGTGACATCACTATACTGGAGTCAAGACCAATATGATCTCAGACAAAGATGATCAGATTAATATGAGCTTTGATGGCTCTGCCACAGGTTGGGCACAAATGGTCTACATAAACCTTTGGAGTGGAGATGTCTTTAAATTTGTGTATCTCACATTTCCATTGATGTATTGCAATTCTGCTTCTCTCATGCAGCATAGCTCCTTCTTTGATGCAGGTACGGCATGCCAGGAGGTGCTTTGCCAGTGTTTCCCACATCACACAATAGATTAAAATCCAAATCCCTCTAGGGATGGACTCTAGGAGAGGAAGAGATGGTCAGAAGAGAGGTACCTAGGAAGGTTTGTCTGAGTGTCACTGCACATATTCCCTCCCCTTGAAGTCAGATAGTCATGCTTTCTGTCCAGCATTGCCTTTTGGGATTAGACAGCTGTTTGTGCCAAACTCCACAAAATGATGTAACATCTCAGTCAAATGTTCACTGGAGGGCAGAATCCAGTCTGGGTGAATCCCTTCTGGGTGAAGGGAGAATTCAAATGAAGGAAAGAATAGACATTCTGCTGTTGGGGAACTCCTGTTCTGTTGAGATAGAACACTTCCTCCCTCCAGGATAACATAGATAAGGGGAGATATCAATAATTACAAACTGGGATGTGGAATCACCAGTGCAAGGGAGATTGTTGAGGGCTAAGGAAGTAGAATCAACAGTCCACCTGGGATGGCTAGCTAGAGGATAAGAAAGGGGACCAGAATTGGGAAAGAGAGTAGGGATGGGCCTGGAAGGAGAAAAGTGGAAACAGTGTTTCAAATGGAAGAAAATGGCCAATATGAAGTCATGGAAGTGGAAGGAACTGGGGGATAAAGAATAAGATTTGCCTTCCTGGGGTGCAGTCCAGCTTGAATGGTCTTGGGACAGGAGAGATATTTGTTGTTGTTGTTCAGTAATTTCCGTCGTATCTGACTCTTTGTGACCCCATTTGGGGTTTTCTTGGCAAAAATAATGGAGTGGTTTGCCATTTCCTTCTCCAGCTCATTTTACAGATGAGGAACTGAGCCTTTACACATAGTAAACACTTAATAAATGTTCTGCATCTATATATTTTTCTGTCTATCTAGCTAATCAGCTAGTTATTTGTGATCTATCTCTCTACAGCACTGAGAGGTCAAACTGCTTTCTCAAAGTCACACAAATCAGTATGTATGAGAGGCATGATTTGAATTCAGATTTTTCCTTGGATAAGTTTCTTTGATTCATTAAACCCCAAATTCTCCATTTTTAGGATGGGTGATTGCACCACATGATCTCTAGGGTCTCTTTTAGTTTTAAGTTAAATTCTTCTACCACCAATGTGCTATATTTAAAAATCAAAAACAACCACTTTCTTTTCATGTATAGAGAAAGGAATTCTCATTTCTTATTTTGTATAATATTGCAAAATATGTGAAATGTTCCAAGTTACAGAAAACACACATGTTCCTGTACAAGAAGCGCTAGATAAGTTATAAATAAAGAAGCTGAGTCCTGGAGAAGCAGAGCTGGGATTAGAACTCAGGTCCCAAAGTAGTCTGAGCTATTCAGTTCTAGATAGGACTCTCATCGTCTTAGCTGTGTTTTTAAAAACATGATAAAAGCATTTTATTCTCCATGTGATCTCTCATCTCTACAGATGTTCATTTTTTAATTTTTGTTTTCATGCTAAGAACTAACACCAGAGGGCGCTATCCTGCCAACAGCTAAAACATCTGGAAGTGATGGAAAAAATATTTTGTCTTGTGCCAATATAAACCTGGCCCATCACAGATGTGCCACATCTCTCTCCTTGATGAAATCAGTCATATAATTATAGAATGCTCTATCTTGAGGAACAAATCTCATAAATATCAATTTCTTCTTTTAATAGATTAAGAAACATCTGAGGCCTAGAGAAATTTTCTTTTCTCCAAGTCACACAACTATTTAGCACTGAAGAACCCAAGTTCTTACTTTTTAGTTCATTCTGCCCACCTCCAGATGTGACTGTCATTGTTCTCAATGTTTTAGATTTGACAACTGCATTTCATTTTATTTTAAAAAATATACCTTTGTCTCATTTATGTCTGCTTTCATTTTTTTATTTTCATCTTCATGTCTAGAATTAATTCCAGAGATGAATATCGTGCTGAGTTCTGAAGCACATGTAACTCCTGGCATAAATATTTTGACTAGTGCCACCAGTGCAAGGGAGATTGTTTTGTTTTGCCATATGTAACACTTTATTTCTTATTACCAATCCATACCCTTCTTGTCAAAATGAAGAAGAAAAAAAAGTTTTATTGAAATTTCTTTTATTCGGGTTGACACTGAAATTTTCTGTATAAGATGAACTGCTCTCAACCATTACTATTGACATTAAATGGCTTTGGAAATTAGCTTTTGCCGCAGACTTCATCATGTTTACTAATGAATTCAATTTACAATTATAAGACAAAACAGTGCTCATATGTCAAACGTTGTGGTAAAGTCAATCTGATGACAGAGAATGTTATTTGAATTACAAGTCACGTTAATCTGTTTTATACCCTTCTTTTGTGGTCAAAAATTAAAAGAAGTGAAAGTCTCTATTCCCACACAAATTTGCATCAGATCTATTTTTTGAATGCAAACTGCAGTTCCAGCAGTATTTTTCAGACCTCCATGCAAAGGCAAAAGAAATTTCCATATTTCACAATTCATTTAATTTTGTAAGTAAGAGACTTCTACCTAACCTTCAATTGGAAGTGATTACTCTTCAGCAAAATATAATGATATGCTAAAAGGCAAATATCAAAGCAAGTACCTTACAGAATTTCACAAATATCTTCCAAATGATAAAACAACAAATTAATCAAAACCATGTGCTTGTGGATTGATATATGCATTCGGTGGTTCCTGTCTGTGTGAAGAGACATTTTCATAGATGAAATAACCTGGTCACTCTGCAGATGTGTCACATCACCGTCCTTGAAAAGCATCTGTTGTTTCCAACAATAATCCACCATCAGTGAATGTGAGTGTGTGTGTGTGTGTGTGAGTATGAAAAATATTCATTTCCCAGCTGACCTTTTAGAAAAAAAAAAGAATTCTCCCCAAGAGCCTTGAATTTCTTTCAGTGGACATTTTCAAAGTCCTGGGAGCCTTGAACTAGCATGTATTGACAATTATTTCACTTGGATGTGTCCCAGAATCTCAAAGGAGATATTTCTGGATTGTCCTTCAAACTAAAAATGAGATTCTTTATTGAAATATATCATCTGAGATTACTTTGGAGGTTTAGCTATGTCAAGCACCATCTGTGAGTCCAGGGGCCATATTGAATTAAACTTCTGTCTGTATCTCCAACATAAGTTCTCTGAGTTCCTATCTTGATGGAGACAGTATCTCTTCCTACAATAGAAAGGAGACAGGGTCAATCAACTTTTATTTTGCTTATTTTGTGTTTTATTTTTGTTTTTTACTAAGAGAGATATTTTTGGACCAGAAAAGATAGACTAAAAAATGCCTAAGAAGGAGTGAAAGTCTGAAATAAAAAAGAAGATAGCAAAAGAGGTCCTCAAAAAGTTCATCACCAAGCCCAGATGAACAACATTCCAGGGTATGGTGAGAGCTGGCAGATGGGACTGCTAAGCAACAGTCAGTGATTTTGGGAAGATTAGCAAATGGGAAAAATTCTGCAAAAATAGAGAAGAGCAAGTGATACTCCAATTTTTAAAAAGAGAAAGTCAGCAAACTATAAGCCAGTAAGCTTGATTTCAATTTATTACAATATTTTACAATGTACTTATGATTCACAGAATCTCAGAATTTGAGAGCTGAAGAAAACCTAACCTACCATCCAGTCTAGGGGTGAGGAACCTGTGGCTTCAAGGGCACATGTGGCCCTCTAGGTCCTCAAGTGAGGTCCTTTGACTGAATCCAAACTTCACAGAACAAATCCCCTTAATAAAAGGAATTGGTCTGTAAAACTTGGACTTAGTCAAAAGACCACACCCAAGAACCTAGAAGGTCATATGTGGCCTTCCATTCCCAATCTAGTCCAATCTTGATGTGAAAGGAATCCCTTTTGTAGCATGAGTGGTGGACTCTGCTTGAAGACATCCAGGGAGGAAGAATTTACCACCTCTTGAGGAAACTCATTCTATTCTACTTTTGGAAAATTTTCATTATTAGGAAGTTCTTCCTGACCTTAAGGCCAAATTGGTACCTTTGCCACCTCCATCCACTGCTACTGGTTCTGCCCTCTGGGGTCATTCATAAGAGAATAGTGTCTCCTGCACATGGTAGCCTTTCAAAACATAAAGAGAGCTAACTCACCCATCCCTGTTTCTCCTGAAGCTTTCCCTTCTTCAAGCTAAAGACACTCAAGTTCCTTTGGTCATCCTCATGTGATATGGACTCAAGGAACTTCACCATGCTGATTGCTGTACTCTGGACCTTCTCCAGCTTATTAATGTCCTTCTTAACCCATGGCACCCAGAATTGAACATCATACAAGGGTGGAGTATGGCAGTACTATCACCTTCTTATTCTGGGAAGCTGTGCCCTTCTCAATGTAGCCCAAGACTGAATTAGCTATTTGTTTTGAGTTGAGCTAGCAGTCCACTAAAAACACCAGACCTTTTTTTTTTTTTGAGAACATTTGTTGTTTGTCTATAATACCTTTCACCTTGTAGTAATTGAGCTAATTTTGGGGGGGAATGAGGGAAACTCTAGTTTCCCAACATTTATCCCTATTGAAATTTATCATCTTAGATTCACTTCAGATTCTCCAGTCTTTGGATCCTGAGTCTTTGATCTTTACCCAATATGAAAATTTCTTTCAATGAACCAATCAAAACCAATATAGATTGAGTTAAAAAGGCTTTTTAAATCATTTATTAAATATCTGTCACAAACCAGGTACCAGGCTAAATGCTAGGGATAAAGAAAAAAACAAAAAATATGATCCCTGCCCTCAAGAAGCTCACATTCTTCTGTGAGTGACTGTGAAAATTATGTACACACATGATATATACCACATAATCAAAGAAGGAAGGCATAAGCATTGAGGAGGACCAAAGAATTCCTCTTACATGAAGGTAGGACTTGAGCTGAATTTTGAAGGAAGCCAGAAAAGTCAGGAGGCAGAGAAAAAGAGGGAGAACATTCCTGGCATTGGGCAGGGATAATCAACAGAGAGACACAAAGATGGGAGATGAAATATCATGTGGAAAAATTTTTTGGAAAAGGCCACTGACTTTCTTGGCTTGAAAAGTCCAATGGAGAAGGATTAAGTATAAGAAGATGGGTAAGAATGGAAGGAGGTGGGCTGTTAAGGGTGTTATCAGAAAATTTAATGAGTATATCACCTGTTTTTATCCAAATTATTAATAAAAATGTTATATTGCTGAGAGCAAAGCATAGAGACTTCTTGCCATGTCTCCATTTGAGAGTCCATGCCATGTTGACTCTGAATCATCACCGTCTTTTAATCTAATCATTCATCAAGTTCTAATTATCTCTCCTTGTTCACAGTAGTGTGGGATAATTTCTCTAAAGCTTTACTAAAACCTAGATAAATTATGCCCATAGGATTCTCCTTATCTACTAGGTTAGTAATCCTGTGAAAAAGGAAAAGAGGGTTAGTCTGGCACAATGTTACTGATGAAATTATTCTGGATCTTTGTTATCACCACTTCCTATATGTTCACCAACTATCTCTTTAATGACTCACTCTTGAATTTTTTCCAGAAACAAATGCCAAATTCACTGGTTTAGGGCATACAGACAGTGTTGTTTTCCCTTTTTTGTTTTTTAAATTGCAGCAATGTCCACCTTTCTCCAGTCTTGTAATTGCTCTCCTATTTTTTGTAACCTTTCCAATATCACTGACATTAGTAGCTCAACAAGCATATCTACCAGTTCTTTCACAACCCAAGAAGGTTGTTCACCTGAATCTGGTGACTTGAATTTATCTCCAAGGACAGCATTAGGTGCTCCTTTACTATTTCCTCATTTATTGTGATTATCAACCAGGTTAGTTATTCTTCTTTTTTTACATCCACTATAAAGATCATATTCAAAATAAGAATAAGAATTGACAAATTCTGCTTTCTCTCTATTTTTAGTTACCATCAACACCTCCATCTTAAGCAAAGGTCCTATTCATTCTTTAACCATCCCTTTTTTCACCAAATATCTTTTTTAAAAAAAACATATTTTTAGAGTCTTTTACTTCCCTCATCTTTTCCTTCACCTTTTTCTCAGTGCCAGCATATCTGACAGAATTTTACAAGATTATATCATGCTCTTTTATTCATTTTTTTGTTGCTTGGTCTTGCCTCCATCTCCCATACATTTATTTTTAAAAACTTGGTTTTGTTAATGAGTTCCCTCTGCACTCATATCAGTCTTTTCAGATAAATCCTCTTTTTCCTTCTTATTGGAATTGTTTCTATTTGCATTTTCAGATTTTCATTCATAAACATCTCCGATTCTTCCTAGACTGATGTCTTTGGAAACATTTTAGACCATAGGCTCATGTCCGTATTCCTTCTGAATACTTTGAAATCTGCTGTTCCAGGATATTCCTGGATTTTCTCTTCTCTGTCACAAACTCAAAGGTGGAGTGAGTCACTTTTCCTTAGCTTTTATTACAAGCAAACAGTTTCTCTCAGTAAGAATCTAACCCAGTGTATAATTTTCCCCCTTTGGTTCTTCTACCCTTTGAAGGATGAAATGATTACTAGAAATAATGTTAGTTCCTTTGCTTTTGGCACAAAGAGAGTTCCACTAAGTTTCTGAATAATTAAAGTTCCCCACCAGGGGTCTGCTGGAACTAACTCAAATTGGCTTAAAAGAGCTGATTGTTGAATTTTCACTGTGAGACTTACACTTTAGCAATAAGTAAACATTACAAATCAGGGTTTAATTTATTGTTTTGTTGATTATCTAGACTTAAGAAAGTGATGGAGAAAATGTCAATAATGCTGATTAAACTTAAAAGTATGTTTTGAAGGTACATTTTTTGAGATCCAATTGTTAAACATTACCAGCATATCACTACTCATCACTGCTATATCGTGTCTTTATATAAGATTTCTGATCTGTTTCTGAAATTTTTTACCTATTTCTTCCTTCTGTATGCAAGGTGATCTGTTGTAGCCCCTAATGACAAAATTCTTTCTCATTTGATCTACATTCAAATACTTTTAATTTTGCTTCCCCACTTTGGTTTCTGTATTTCCTTGTATAACTATGCCTTCTTAATATACAATACTCCTGCATCCTCTTTGAATTATCCTGTGTCTCTTGAAAAACAGTGTCCATCCAGAGCCAAAGTCCATTTGTGGTTTTCCTCCCACCAAGTCTAAGTGATATCTTAGTGGTACTGGTATCATCTTTCATCACAAGGCCAAATCTGCTACCTCATATTAGGATCTTTAGGATTTCTTGATTTTCTTAAACTTTGGACATTTGTGAATAGATACCTGAGTCCATGGTTTTATTACTGGCTCCTTTGTTAGATTTTGTGAAATTGTTGATGATCCAGCTACTTTTTTCTTCCTTCTTTATGATTACTATAGTACTTCAGTGCTATATTCTCTCTAGTCCTGAACTTGGGGAATATTCATAAGCAATCTTTTCCCTCCCCTATCCTTTTTAAAGTCCCTTTGATTAGGTTTGCAAGGCACCTGGAAAATATATTCTTACCAGACGTGGTTATTTGTATTCTATCTCTAGACAGGAACTGTCAACCCTATGATGTAAACCATGATCCAGACATCCCATTTTCAGACACCACCTTCTTAGCCAGCTGTTCACTTCCCAAATTAATTATAAAAGGAAGCATTAATCACAAAGCTCTAGCATAGCTTCATCAAGAACAGGTCACACAGCAAGAATAGCCACATATCCTTTCTTGACAGGGTTATTAAATTGATATATAAGAATACTGTAGTCATGATCAAGTTAGGTTTTTGTAATGCATTTGATAATCTTTCATGCTATTTTATGGACAAAATGGGCTATAAGATAGTACTATTCGATGATTTAAGGACTGACTCATTGGAAAATCCAATCAATGGTAGTAATTAATGGGGTAACGTCAGCTTGGACAACAATTTCTTTAATAGAAAGATCTAGAACTTTCTGTCAGATCTGGAACTCTCTGACTCCATTTCATTTTCCTCAGTGATTTGGAAAAAGATTGATGTAGCATGTTGACCACATTGCTGGTGTGGTGGATAAATCCCCACATGTAGCACAGGATCCAGTGCCAGGTGTAGAGAAACTCAAGTGAATCTAACAAGGGATGGTCCCTGGCTTTTTTCCTTCACTTTTAGAGGTCACTTCAAATATCATGTGTGTGTGCGTGCATGAGTGCATGTGTCTAGAAGACTGAAAGTTTATTTTTGATAATTTCTGTGTGTGTATCTGTCTCTGTCCTTTTTTATCTCTGTTTCTGTCTCAGGGTCTCTGTCTCTAACTCTATCTCTGTCTCTCTGTGCCCCTCTCTCCTTTTTTCTCCTTTCTCTATCTTTCTATCTCTCTGTCTTTCTGGCTCTCTGGCTCTCTCTGTCTCTCTGTCTCTCTGTCTCTCTCTCTCTCTGTCTCTCTGTCTCTCTCTCTGTCTCTCTCTCTCTGTCTCTGTCTCTCTCTCTGTCTGTCTCTGTCTCTGTCTCTCTCTCTCTCTGTCTCTCTGTCTCTCTCTCTCTGTCTCTGTCTCTCTCTCTCTGTCTCTCTCTCTCTCTCCCTCTCTCTGTCCCTCTCTCTCTCTCTCTCTCTCTCTCTCTCTCTCTCTTCCCCCTCCCCCCCTTTCTTCTGCTTATCATGGTAGGCTGGCTTAGCCCAACATCAGTCAGGTCCGCTGGCTTTGTGAGTTCTCCAGGACAATCCAGTATTCATCTTCTTTGCTCCCTGGTCCTTGCCTCTATGGTAGGTTTTGGATGCATCTATTCCTCTCATTCTAGACGTACTTTATTCCTGATGTATCCCTTCTGGAACAAAGCACCAACAAAAACCAGTATGCTCTTCTTAAAAATCTGGTAGTGGTAACCAATTTAAAGGGAGATAGAGACTAAACACGCACAGGGAAAGGGAGCATGGAGAACTGGTCAGCATAGCACATCAGAACACCATGGCTAGTGCCAACCTTATTACTGAAAAGTCAGGAAATGTCTTTCCTGCCTAGACTTGGGGGCAAAACAAAGAGGACATAGCAAAACCTGGATTTCAACTATATAAAAGTTTCTGGGGCTGAGGTAGAAAACTACCTCAGTTATTAAGATCAATTGAAGCATTTATCAAATGTTTTCTATGTGCTAGGCACTAGGGATACAAAGAAAATAAATAGAGCCCTCCCCTCACTGAATTTATATCCTACACTACTGAGGGACATAACATGTACCCATATAAGAATAAATGAAATATAAACATTCAAAACATTCCCATTTGACAGTTGAGGAAACTGAGGCAAACATAGGTGAATAATAATAACCAACACTTATATAGAGCCTACTATGTGCCAGCACTGTGCTAAGCCCTTTTATATTTAAGCCTCACAACAATCCTGAGAGGGAGATATTATTATGACTGCCATTTTAGTGTTCTAAGGCAAACATAGACTAAGTGACTTGCCCAAGGTCACACAACTGAGGCCAGGTTTGCACTCTGGTCTTCCAGATTCCAGGGCCAATGTTCTATCCACTGAGGCACTTGCTGCTTCTGTTACTTACTACTTTAATATATTATTATTATATATCAATATAAATTAATATAAATATAAATTATATATTAATATATAATAATTTCTATATTACCATATATTTCTATATTAATATATAATAATATTTATAATATAATATTTATGTATTAATATAATAATATTTATAATATAATATTTATGTATTAATATAATAATATTTATAATATAATATTTATATATTAATATATAATTACACATTTATATATTAATATATAATTTAATATATTGGCCTCAGTTTCTTCATTTGTAAAAGGAAGGAGTGTTAGATTACTAAACAGAGCACATGAATATAAAAGATAGGGGTGATAATAGAGAGCCATTTTATTGGGTACCTATCCAGCTAAACCAACCTCATTTCCTTTTTTAACAGGGCTCCAATACTGGTAGGTCAGAAGAGCATTGTAGGCACAGTCTATCTAGGTTTTAGCAAAGCATTAGGCAAAGTCTCTCATGATATTCTTGTGGACAAGGTATAAAAAGGTGAGTTAGGTGATGTTGTATTTAAGAAAATTCAGAACTGGTTTGATAACTGGACTCATTAAGAATTTGATGTCAACTTGGAAAGAGGTCTGTAGGAAAGTGTCCCTGGGGACTGTGCTTGGTCCTGAGCTATTGAAAATTTTTATCAAAGCAAATTTGCAGGTAGCAAACTGATAAGAGGGATAGTTATCACATGGACGATAACAGGATCCAAAAAACTCTTGATAGGCTAGGATGTTAGAAAGAATTGAATTCAATGAAATTTAATAAAGACAAATGTAGATATTTATACTCTGATTCAAAAAATTACTCCCCGTGTATCAGATGAGGGTTGTGTGGCCATATAACATTTTATTTAAAAACATCTTGGAAGTATTGAAGACTACAAGCTCATTATGAGTCAACAGTATGATCTAGCAGCCAAAAAAAGTCATAGGCGATCTTCATCAGCAAAGGCAAATCCAGCAAACGTTGGTGAGGTGCTTGGCAGGGATTTTGTAGAGGGGATTCTGGTTGAAATGCTGGCTGGACTTTAAAATCCCTGATGTTTTCCACCTATGAGATTCTGTGAGTGATTCTGCATGAAATACAGCAGACAATGTTGGTATAGTATGATTAAAGTCGGTATCTTTGCTTTCTTTAACAAAAAATAAACTCTAAGAGTGGAGAGTAGCATGTGCTACTGAGTATTAGGGTTCCTTTAGGTACTTGTTAGGGATAATTTTATGGAGTTCTTGAGGATGAACCAGTTAAGGCTAAAATAGTCTTTTTTCATTGGAGCATCTAAGGGAAGGACACAAGGCTTAACTGGAGACACAGAAAAGGAGAGTCCGTGAAAAGGAAAGGGAAAAAAATTCATCCCCCAGCCTGGGACAGGAGCTAACATCACCAAAACTTTGTCAGCATGGCAGCATGCCTAGACACTATCACAGGACTGTGACAGACACCTCTGAAGCAGGATCTGAGACATGCTTTCTGTCTGCCTCAGTTTCCTTATTTGTAAAGTGAAGATAATAACAGCATCAACTTCCCAGAGTTATTGTGAGAATAAAATAAGATAATATTTGCAAAGCTGTTTAGGACAGTGTCTGGCACATAGTAGGCACTTAATAAATGCCTTCCCCTTCTAACCGCACACAGAAATACATGGTAATCTTTGCACAGATTTTTTTATGTCATATCATGTCTCTTCCCAACTCAAACTCTTTCACTGTGCTCTCATTGCCTACCTAATAAATCTTGAGTTCCTTAATCTTGGCATGGATGACCCTGAATAATTTGGCCCTATACTATTTTTCCAGTTTTATATCCTCCTGTTCCTCCAAAACAAACCAATTGTTGAAGAGTTTGTAGAAGGGTTTTGTGTTTCAGAGGACAGTTAAGGCTAGGTAACTTCAGAGGATCCTTCCAATTCAGATTTTATGATTCTAGGATTTGAAGTTCCTGCTCCATCCAAACTGTTTTCCTAAGACGTGCCAACATGCCTCCTGCTTTGTGGTTTCTTCACCCCCACTCCCTCCCTTTGGCCATTTCCCTGTTTCCTCTCTATTAACCAAGTCCTGTCAGCTTCTGAAAGCTCAGTCCAAAGCCACTTCTCCATGAAACATCCTGCAATCATTCCAGCCAACAGGGGTCTATGATTCCTTTAAATTCCCTCACTTAATGTTGGTAACACCCATTATTTGCTGATTATTTTTCCATATATATAATATATTCTGTCTCCAATTATACAGATTATAAACAAATATGCCTCTGGATCTTCCTCCTTCTTGCCTCCACCCACCACTAATATATCCAGTAAGAAGGCAATATTTATTAAATGCTTACTGCGTACAAGGTATTATATCAAGCACAGGAGATACAGAGGAAAAGGGAAAAATCCAGGTTCCTTGCAGTCAAGAAACTCACATTCTAGTTGCAGAGAAGGCATGTAAATACCCAACTATACACAAATTGAGACAGTATAAGGGAAAGCTAGTCACAGAGGGAAAATATTAACAGCTGGGGAATAGGAAGAGACCTCATGCAGACAAAAGGAATCCAGTTGAACCTTGAAGGAAGTCAAGGAAACTAAGTCGGAGGTGAAAAAGAAGAGTGTTTGAAGCATGTGGGGCAAGCAATGCAAAGGTCCATGGAGTCAGGCTATGGAGTGTCTTGTGTGAGCAGTGGCAAGTAAAGTGTGTGAAGACTCAAATCTTCATTGATACAAGCAAACTAGCTTGACAAAATTCAGGAAAGTAGTTGGTCATTAAAGACCAAATAGAATATCATGGTTTATAATTTTCTAGATAATTGTTTTGACAGCCTGCTTCACTTTTCAGCTGTAGACACAGTGAGGAAAGCCAAAGAGATATTCTCCAAACTAAGGACTAGAGATTCTTGTGGGAAGACAAGAGGAAAACAGCAATGACATCATTACCTTTCTCATTTGCTTTCTGGAACAGCCGTTTTCTCTCACATATCTTCTTTCCATATTTGAACCCAATCCCAGGATGAAGGAGGCCCAAATTACCAGTATGAAGTGGAATTCTTCCTTCCTCCATGCTCTAGGATGGAACTTGGTCTCCATTTTATTAGTGTCAGTGGGGCTGCAATCTTCAGATAAGAAAAAAAGAAGAAATTCAAACTCAGGATGGAAAGCAGACTAAAATTTGGCCAGACTGTTTGAGTTGACACCCCTAATTCTTGGGGGGTTGTGAGGAGGAGTTGAGGAATGTGGTCTGGAACCATTCATGATTAGAAGAGGCTAGAATTATTTTTTAATGACTCCCTGGAAAGATATTTAACAGTCCATGTATTCTATTGTCCCATATAGAAAGTATGTATGGATAAAGCTATGTAAATGTTAGAACAGTGATTTATTGTTCTAAAATGTAAATGGTACTTTTCTTAATCTCTTTTTTAAACTACCTTTAAAAATAATCTGAAATTGAAGTTCACAGATCTTTGAGAGAAGGGATTATACAGAATCGATCTTAGAAGCAGATATTCTAGTAAGTGAGTCATGAGCATTTACTAAGCACCTATTCTATACCAGGCATTGTGCTAAGTGATGAGAATACAAAAGAAGGCAGAAGATAGTGCCTGCTCTCGAGCTCATGGTCTAATGGGAGAGATAACATGCAAACAACTATATATGTATATACGTGTACATATGTATTATATATACACATATGTGTATGTATAAATGTATGTATATATACATATGCATATATAACCAGAGTATGTATATGTGTGTGCATACACACACAAGATATAGACAGAATAAATTGGAGGTAATCAACACAGGGAAACCATTAGAATTAAGACAGATCAGGAAAGGCTTCTTATAGAAGGGAAGAATTTAGCTGGGACTAGAAGGAAGCCAGGGCAGCTAGGAAGCAGACATGAGGAGGAAGACTATTCTGGGCATGGAGGACAGCCAGGGATGGAAAAGTGTTGTTGGAGGAACAACAAGGAAGTCTGTATTATTAAATCATAGAGCACATGGTTGGGGAGATTGGGAAAGTAAGGAGTTAGGAGACTAGAAAGATAGGAGTGGGTCAGTTTATGAAGCACTTTGAATGTCAAATGGAGCATTTTATGTTCTGTCCTAGAGGAAATAGGGAATCAATGGAATTGAATGAATGAAGGTTGAGGGGAGGTCACATGGTCAGATTTTTGCTTTAGGAAGATCAATTTCATAGCAGAGTAGATGCTGGGTTATAGTAGGGAAAGACTGAGGCAAGAAGACTAACCAGAAGGCTATTGTAGTCATCCAGGAATGAGTGGATAAGGATCTGCACCATTGCAGTGGCAATGTCAGAGAAGAGGATGGGGAGTACATGAGAGAAGGTTTGAGGATAAATTGATAGGACTTGACAAGAAACTGGATATGGGCAGTGACAGAGAGTGATGACACCCACATTACCAGGCTGGATGCTTGGGAACATAATGGTATACTCAACAGCAATGGGAAAATTTGGAAAGAGAGAGGGTTTGGGAAGAAAGATAATGACCAATGTCCTCAATTTATAGCTGAGAAAACTAAGTACTACAGAAAAAAAACAATTTGTCTGAGTTTACACAACAAGTGAATGGTAAAGGTGAGACTTCAACCCAAATCCCTGGATTCCTAGTGCAGTATTCTTTCTGGTATATGATGCTGCCTCTTGTTTCAAGGAAATATAATTTGAAATCCCTGGTGTGTGTGTGTGTGTGTGTGTATACATGCTATATGTATGCTATATGTTTGTTGGGTTATATGTATGTGTATTTGATATGTTGTGATATATTCCTTTATTTCTATGCAGCTTTAAGATTTGATAAAGCATTTCCTTCACAACAGCCTTATGAAGTTGTATGACCTCCATTTTACAGATGAAGAAATTGAGGTTCACCTTTTGCCCTTTGCAATATATCGCTACTTGCAATAATGCCAAGAGGATAAAGGCATTCCAAAATGAGGCTGGGGAGTCTGCACCATATTTGAGAAGCACCTGTTAGAACACAAGCTACATCAACATTCAAAAGATTTCATCACCAAGCACAGAAAACGAAATGAAAAGTTATGAAAATCAACCCCTAAATGAAAGCCAGATTGCTGGAAAAGGGAAATCATTGATGTGCTTGTGAACATCAGTTATCTCAACCTTAATGCAAAGTATAAGCGTAGCTTAAACTCTCATGTCTTTTGAAAGCACGATATGTAGATGGCAGCTGCTAAAGGCACAGCTTTTCCAATTGCTGTGATTTTAAAGTTTAATTTCCGTTTATATAAGAAAATAATGTGAGCCAGAATCATCACGTAAGAGTGACTGGAGAGCCAACTCAGAGTTAAGAAGACGTGAGCTTCAGTACCTTCTCTGACACATAATTGGCATGTAAGATTATAAGTTACAGTACAGTACTCATAGAAGGAATGCCTTATAGCAATGAAATCATAGGTCCACCCTTTTTCTATCTCTACCCACCATCCTCCCCTTAAAGAATTATGTAGAAGAAAACAACAACAATCCATTGCTTTTGACTTAGTATTATTTTATTTTTCAAATAAACTAAAAAATCATAATAGCTCTCGTTTCTGTAGTTTTATCATTTACAAAATGTCCCCCACAGCTGTCCTGTGTGGTTATTGGCTCTATTTTATAGATGGGAAATTGTGGCTCAGAAAGGTCAAATAACTTCCCCAAGCACCCAGTAGTTTCAAAAGCAAAGATATTGACCTAAAAATCCAGGTAGAAAAACATCCAAGTGGCTGAAAGAAACATTGTCAAGACTGTAATATGTAGTGGTATGGCCAGAACATTTACTTAACTTGTGAACGAATGAAAGAAAAGGCATATTTTGAGCACTAACTTTCTAGTAGACATTATGCTCAATACAAAAAATGAGATAATCCCTATCCTCAGGGAACCTGTACTCTAATAGTTGGAGACAATGCATAGAAGGGAATGGTAGCCAAGTAAGGGGAGTCACAAGAATGGTGAGTTGATCCATAAAGTCAATCAATTGATATGATCCTTCAACCAATTAATGAAGTAATTGACAAATATTTATTAAGTGCTTACTATGTGCCAGGGCTATACTAAACCTGGAGGATACAAAGACAAAAGTAAAAACATTTCCTCTCCTCAAGGAGCTTATATTCTAATACATATATGTATATATATATATATATATATATACACACACACACGTATACACACATACATATATATGTGTATATGTATACACACATATATGTATACATATACACACAGATAGTTTGGGGAGACAGAGTAGAAGCAGTTAGGATGATCAGGAAGGGCTTTCTGTAGAAGATGATATTTGAGGTGAATCTTGAAGGAATCCCAGGATTCCAAGAGGCAGAGGCAGTGTGTGAGAGAGGACAAGGGGAGGACTATGGGTGCATTCCAGGCACAGGAACCAGCCAGTACAAAGGCACATGTATCTTAGTCAGACACTAAAGAACATTTGGGAACCTGAACAGTTCTTTCAATATTCCCAAGCTTACTCTCTAAAACAAAAATCCATCTTTCAAATGTCAGTATACTTCTGGTGATGACATATCATGGAATACTACAAGTTCTGAAGAGTAAAAATCATGACTGATCCTAAGAGCAAGATGGAGGCTATGCTGGTCCGAAAAGGCACATCACAAATAATGATGGGTGCAAGAAATGGTATAAGGGCTATTATCAATTGGTGTTGTTCATGTCCAACCCTTCATGATACTATTTGGGGTTTTCTTGGCAAATTTGCTAGAGTTGTTTGCTGTTTCCTTCTCCAGTTCATTTTATAGATGAGGAAATGGAGGTAAGCAGGGTTAAAAGTGACTTGCCAAGATCACTTAGGTAGTAGGTGTCTGAGGCTGGATTTGAACTCAGGTCTTCCTGATTACAGGTTTAGTTCTCTATTTACTGTGCCACCTAGTTGCCTGCTGAGGGATGTTACCTAGGAAATAAATGTGTAATAAGAAAAGGAGGCAGGTTAGTCACATGACAAGAGAGAGGAGAAAGAGGTAGACAGCTCTAGTACTGCTTAAGAAACATTTCAAAGACCTAGAGAGAAGTTTCACAGTGCATTGAGTGAGTCAAGAAGACCTGAATTGAAATCCATGTTTAGACATTTTTTAGCTGTGTGATCCTGAGAAAGTCACTTAACCTGTGTTAGCCTCAGTTTCCTCAAATGTGGAGATAATGTTAATAACTACGTCCCAAAGTTGTTGATCCAGGATTGTTGTGACGATCAAATGAGATATTTGTAAAATACTTAGCACTGTGTCTGGCACACAGTAAGTGCTCTGTAAATATTCATTCCCTTCCCTTAATGAATATACTGGTGTTGGCTAGACTCAGAGGAAAGAGACTGAATGTGGAGTCCAAGACCTAGTGTTGTGACCCTGCCCATTGACCAGACCTCCAAGCTCTTTGAGCTTCAGCTTCCTTACCTCTCAAAGGCAATAAGAACAACCTTTATCTTGAAAGGCTGGGGAAGGATCACATGTTGGCTTTGATTTCTTCTTATATATGTAGCCTGACAAAGAAGAAAAAGTATGGAAGCTGATGTAATAAATCCTTTCCTTCCTATCTTTCAGAGTCTAACCCTGTCCTACTCTTTCCACTCATGTGCAAGAAGTGACACCAGAGATATTCAAGCAGTGTAGGGTGCAAATAAGAGTCAGGCTGGTCATACAGTAAGTGAGGAACAACAGATAGATGGCAACCCTGGTGCCGGATTGATACCCTTGACACTTTTAAAGACCTAGAGTCATTCAGTCAGTCAGTGAACAGTTACTAAACACCTACTATATGCCAGGCACTGTGCTAAAAGTGGGACCCAAACAAAGGCAAAAGATAGCTCTTATTCTCAAGGAACTTAAAACCAATTGGGGAGACAACTTGCAAATAGGTACATACAAACTACACACACATATATATACATACATATATACACACAAATATATGTAATATAAACACATTTTATAAATACATACAAACATTTACATATATAAACATTTTATATATATAATAGATAAATAATAATAGATATATACAAACATATATATGTATATATATGCGTGTGTATGTATATCATATATACACACACATAATTGAAGTAATACATTAGAACTGAGGGATTTGGAAAGACTTCCTGCAGCAGGTGAGATTTTGGCGTAGGTCTGAAGGAAGCCGGAGACGTCAGTAGGTAGAGTTGAGAAAGGACAGCATTCTAAGCTTGGGAAACAGCCAGAGCTGGGACATGGAACAACAAGAAGGCCATAGCACTGGATTCAAGAATTCATGGTGTGCATGTTGGGGGGCGGGAGGTGCGAGGTATGAAATGACTGGAAAGGTGGGAGTTGGGGCAGATTATGAAGGGCTTTGAATGACAAAGAACCTCCTAGAGGAAGGTCTCCATTTATTTCCACAGCAAAAGTACGTTTCTAGCCCAAACCCCAATTAATACAACTGTAAATTATTGAGTGGATGGATGGGAGACCACACACAATGAAGTTTCCAATGTGTGAATAACATGGTTTATGCCCTATTAGGCCTTTCTTTACAAGGTGTGAACTCTTTGGTTAGCCAATCACATTCCTAAAACAAGCTGAGCGTGCCCAAGGGGCTTTAAATAGTGGATGGAATCCATTGGTTGGTATGTACTCCAGGATCTGGAGTGACTTGAGAAGTCAAACCCTAAAGTCTGTCCCATAGGGATTGCAAGGTAGTAGAGAGTGAGCCCAGAGGGAGTATTATACCATCCACTCCCATCCCACCTACTGTGTTACTGGAGACAATGGACCAATAGCAGATAACACATCCAGGTGAGAGCAGAGAAAGACATACTGAGGGTAAACATGGACAACATGGACACTGATAGATTAAGAAAGGAAGCCACTGGAAGGAGGAAGCAGCTTAAATGAATTTGACTATGGAATTGATATGGGGGAATTGATTCCTGGAGCCCAGCAGAAAACTGTACCTAAGGACTTCATGTACTCTTTGGAGGAAGAAGAGGAAACTGGAGTAGTGATTCACCTCTTTTTGCCCTATGTCTCTTCTATGTGTGGGGCTTACATTTTGTCATTTTAATCATCCCTCTCTAAAGACTTTATAAATGCAAGAAAAGAATGACCCCCTCCCCCCAAAAAGGGCTGTTTTTGCACTAACTTTGCTCTTTATATCTCTTGGCAAATACATTTAGTAAAATCTAATCAATACTCCTGATAATCAATGAGAAACACTCTGATGCAGCTTATAAGTGATAGAACTAGAAAACCTAGCTCTTCAGGGTTAAGTCAAGAACCCTGAGTAATATTAATCATTTTCGAGGGACTCCAACTTGTGTCTACAAATCAGGGACATGGTCCCAGAGGGTTACTACCACAGGATAACATATTTCCCTCTTTCTTTCTCTATTTGTCCACTAAAATGGCATTGAACTTTGTTTTCTTTGTCAGTTTAAAAAACAAACATTGGACTTTTCTGTCTGACTTTCAGCTGAAACTTCCTATCTATACTGTCTATTAGAAGGTGAATACCTTGAGACCAGAGTCTGCCTTACTTTTCTATTTGTATTGCCAGAACTTAGCCCAGTATGTTTTGCATGTTCTACAAACTTAATAAATGCTTTGTTTTCATTCATAGAAGATGAGGGGAAATTTTCTCAAGGTTTAACTGGAAAATACAGCTACTATCATTGGAATGCAGTATGGTAAAGGGGGATGAAGATGAGATTTGTAACCAGAAAACTTTAAATGGAAACCTATCTCTTCTACTGGCCTTGACAAATCACTTCCCCTCTTAACCTTGAGCTGCTCATCTGTAAGATGGGAGAGGGTTGCTCTAAAATTCTCTAATTCTATTTTAACTCAGATGATAGAGCCTAATGATGCTGAGAAAGAGAGAACAGCCTAATACTATAGGATCATCCAGGTAGGATCATAGCAGTCAGCTCTGCCCTGGGCTTGCTGAGGAAGAATCATAATTAATGCACATGCAACCCGAGTGTAAAATCATTCTCACCAGATGCCCTGAGCAGCCTGTAGTTGTGTGTGTGTGTGTGTGTGTGTGTGTGTTACATATTGATTGTGTATGGTTAATACACTCTTTGCTTTGATTCCTTTGTCCTTTGGTTCATATTTTTCTCCATGCCCAGCATGTTCCCCTTCCTTCCCTTCACCTGTTAGCTTAATGCTCATCCTTTAAAGTACCCCCCAAATATCACTCCAGGAAGTCTTCTTCTAGTGAGAGGCAGTGTGGTCTAGCAGCTAGTACAATGAACCTGGAGTCAGGAAGAACTAGATTCATATCCTGCCTCTGACTAATTCTCTGACCATAAGCAAGTTGCTTAACCTCTCTCAAGTCTCACTTTATTCATCTATAAAATGAGAGTCTTGGACTTGATGAACCCTCAGATACTTTTTAGCTCAAAATCTGTATGGTCCTGTAAGCAAATATATAGTCCTACAAATCCTATATAATCCTATTAATCTATATTGGCTTACCCACTAACACATGCAAGTCATTAATGACTTTGGACCTCATAAGAAATTTTGTTGTACTTTTCTGATTCACTTATTGCATAAGGTTGGATATTATAGTTATCGACGTATGTGTCTTGTCCCCTGACTGAACTATTAAGCTCCATGAGGGCAGGGACTCTAATTTATCTAAATTATATATCTCTCCCATCACCTGGGTGGTGATGATGACAATAATTATTGTTATTTATAATTTTTATAATATATCAAATAGAATATACAAATATTGTATACAATATGAAATATTAAAACATATAATAAAATATAATATATTAATATATTTTAATAAATAATATAAAATTTAAAATTCATATACAATATAAAATTTATAGTTGCTGTCATTGAGTTGTTCCATCGTATCCAATTCTTTGTGACCCCGTGGACAATATCATATCATGTCAATATTATCCAGGAGGTTTTCTTGGCAAGGGTACTGGAGAGGTTGGCCATTTTCTTCTCTGGGGCAAACAGAAATTAAATAACTTGCCCAGGGTCATGCAGTTAGGAAGTATCTGAATCTAGATTTGAACTCAGATATTCCTGATTTTAGTCTTAGTGTTCTATCCAATGTGTCATCTAGTGGTCTTTTATATGTATATATATATACATATATATATATATACATATGTGTGTATACATGCATGCATACATACACATATAATTATATTTACTATATTATATAATATTATTATGCAATTTTATTATATACAACTTTACATTTATATGATGTATTATGTATAATATACTTAAGATATAAAATAAATATTATATACTAATATAATCATGTATAATGTAATATTTTATAATCTACAACTGTATTATATTGCATGATAATACAATTCATACAACTATATAATGAAAAGAAATCCTATACAAATACGTAGCATTTATAATGCTTATAATAATGCTAAGATTATGATATTAAAAACATTTCTAGAGAGCCTAATTGGCCCAGATACTGTGCAAAGCACTAGGAGGTTGCAGCAAACATGTCACAAACTGTAGCCATGTGCTCGCTCTCTTTTGTGCCTCCAGTCACCCTCTCATATCACTCTCCTAATACCTTCGCTTCTTGGCTCTCTCTCTGACACCCACTGTTAGGACAAGCCTAAATTATAACTAACAATAACAGCTATATATAGTGCTTACTATGTGCTGGGTACTTGATAATGATTACCTCATTTGATCCTCACAACAACCCTGGGAGGTCAGTGCTCTTATCATCCTCATTTTATGGTTGTGGAAATTGAGGCAAACAGTAGTCAAGTGACTTGCCCAGGGTCACACAGCTAGTAAGTATCTGAGGTCAAATTTGAATTCAGGTCTCCCTGCCTTCAGACCTAGGTGCTGTATTCACCATACAACCTAGCTGCCAGTTCTTTGGTCAAGGAGCATGTAAGCATTTCATTTCATTTCAGAGAGTTAATGAGTGGTTCCAAAGCCACAGATGGAGAATTTCCAGTGACCCCATTCATTATTTTCTTCCTCATTGAGTTGCTGTGTGCTACTGAAAGGCAATGAGGAAGGGGGCACTTATTCTGCCTCTCCTGGATTCTTATTTGTTCTGCCACACATTGTGAAAAGGAAAACAGATAAAAAATCTGCCTATTTACCCACTTCCTGGAGTTAGTGGGCCTTTCCACTTGACTCTCTGAAAAGCCTACTGGTTATAGGATTCCTTAATCTCCTTCTCAGAACAATTTGGATACACAACACTCATTACAGACCTATCTAACATCAACCTGATTAAATATGAGGAAATTTCCTGGTTTGTATATTTGCTTCCAATTACAGTTTGTGTGTGTGTGTGTGTGTGTGTGTGTGTGTGTGTGTACAGGTACACAAACCACTCGTATGGTAAGCGGGAGTAGCATACTGACCAATGGAGGTATGCAGCACACCTGGGCACACAGTGGCCACTTCTGGGAGGAGTGAAGTTGACAGGGGAAGGGAGCAAATGGATCATTCACTAGCATATCATTTTAATTCATGGCACTTCCTAACTAGGTGCTAAATTTTGTTTTTCTTCTGTTGAAGATATGTAAGAGCTTTCAATATTTAGTACCACATGAGAAGTTCCCTCATTCTACCCCAATTTGTGTATATATGTGTGTACACATACACATAAATATACATACACACATGCCCATGTGTACAATACATACATACACACAATATAAAGTTGGAATAAATCCAGAACTGGGGTAGGATGATATATGTGTATATACACATGCACAAATACATGCGCACATACACAAAAGTCAATTCAGTTTTAAGATCTAATAGCTAGTAAATCTACCACTATTACAGTTACTAAAGCATAAAATTGCACTAAAACTTCTGGGACACTGTGTGTGTGTGACACACATATCACACCACACTTCATTCACACTCTAAGGCTTACAGACCATTTTCTTCAGAATGATCCTATGCAGTAGGAAGTATAATTGTCACTCTCAATTTTCAGAAAACAGGATCAGAGCTCCAGAGGTGGGAGCACTATCAGAGGCTATGGAGTCCAATTCTCATTTTACACGTGAGGAAACGGAGGGTTGGGATATGAAGAGCCTTGCATCAGTTGCACAGATCGTAGCAGAGCAAGGTTTCAGATCCAGGTCCTGTGACGCTGAAGCTGGTATCCTTTACCTTTTGCCCCATTGGCTTTCTAATCCATTGTAGGAGCCATGTTTTCTGTTACCCAAGTTAGTAAATGTTGAAAATGTGTTACTGAGCTTTCCTCACTTTACTTGTTTGCTGCATATGGTCCTTCTCGAATTTGGAGAAGTCAGGCTTTGGATCACTGAGACCTGTTATGAATATGAGACCAGTACATTTTCCTATCCAAGTGTTTTCACTGTGTGTTTATTGGATAATGGTTTGGGAAATGTCAGCAAGTAGGCACGGAGCCTTAATGGTTAAGCTACCTCAGAATTTTTAATGAACAGGGATTTATATTCTGGTCCCAAAGGGAGCCCCAAACAATGATTTGTTCTGTTTCTAATCCAAAGATGGAGGAAAATCAAGAATCGGCTGGAAGTGCAAATCACTTCCTCTCCCTCTCCCTTGATAGAAACTCTCCAGGACAGATCTGCAGGGCTTTCCCCATTTTATTAGAAAATTGGAAGGCTTGTATTATTCATCAAACTCATACTAACATAATGGTTGGAAAGATTTTCCAAAAAGAAACGTTCTTTCACAGGAAATGAATTACTCAGCTCCTCACTGCCTCTGGTCACAAAAGTGCTGCCAGTTTATCTCTTGAAAGAGCAAAGCTGAATTAGGCAGCTTTCAGTTTTATTAATTCAGCTCAGTTCAATTTGAAAAATATTAAGTGCCTGCTCTGTGTAGGGAGATGTTTTCACTTTGAGGGATACAAGATGCAAAGTAATTCCTCACTGAAAGGATCTAGCAGCCCTCTGAGGACATACAGTATGTGTATAAAGGCAACACTGAAAAGGATGGAGGAAGGAGAAAACTGCCCCAGATATCCATCAAGCCGGACAGCAAAGGGAGTTGCTACAATAAAACAAGAAGAACAGCAGTTCTGAGACAATCAAGAGTTAAGAGGGGACAAAAATCCAAGGAGCAAGTAGAAAAACCATGGACTCAAAGATCTATACACAAATGCCCAAATTTTAGGCAACAAATAAAGGAAGCTAGAGGTCCTAACACACAGAGGCAAGTTTATCCTCACAAACATTCCTGAGACTTGGAGAAATAAAACCTATACAGCTTTGGATGGATATATTTCGTCCAAGGAAACAGGATAGGGAAGATAATATTGGGGTAGTAAGTTAGAATACTCATGTAAGGAAAACCCAAAACTAGAGGCAGTATGCTAGACAGCATTTGGGTGAAGATCCATGAGCAAAGGAACAGAGGCAATTTGGACATCAGTGTATATCAGGCCATGTGAAAAGAAATAGGAACTAGACAAGGAACTCGAGAAACTGGACATATCCTTGGAACAAAGATATGGGGGATGTTCTGGGAGGAGAGACTAATCCTTGACCTCTCCCTCCTCTCCCTTCGCTTTTCTTTTCTGTTTCTTTCTTGTCTCCTCTCTTTTATTTCTCTCTCTACTTCTGTCTCTGTCTCTCTATTTTTGTTTCCTTCCTTCCCCCCTTCCTTCCTCTTTCTTTCCGCTTCTGTCTCTGTCTGTTTCTCTCCATCTCTCCCTCCGTCCCTCCCTCCCCCTCCTCTCTCTCTCTGTCTCTGTCTCTGCCTCTGTCTCTCTCTCTCTGTCTCTGTCTCTGCCTCTGTCTCTCTCTCTGTGTCTCTCTGTCTGTCTGTCTCTCTCTGTCTCTGTCTCTGTCTCTCTCAAAATCAGATCAAATAATAACTTCTTGATTTGCCTATCTGATCATCTTTTCTTCAAAAGGTGTAAGAAACAGCAAGGAGAAATTCTATTCTGGGTCAAATTCTAATAGAACATTCTAACAGAAGCTGCTGGTAGAGAAGGGGATAGAGCACTGAACCTAGAGTCAAGAAAACAAGTTTATATCTGTCTGACTTCAGACATCAGCTGCTCCATCCTATGCAAGTCACCTAACCCCTGTTTGTCTTAATTACCTCAACTATAAAAAGGGGAAAAATAGTACCTTACATAGTGGTAAGGATCAAATGAGTAATATTTGTAAAGAGCACTTAGCACAGTGCCTGGCACCTAAGAAGTACAATATAAATATTTATTTCCTTTTCCTAAAAGCAAGAAACTAGTTGATAAGATAAAAAGTGACGTCAGTCTGGGATGGGGGAATAGGTCTAACCTTTATTCTCGATTTGGGGAGAATGGATGTTGCAGCCCTTGGGGAAAGCTAGATAGGATACCATAGACTAAAATTTCTAAAGGGAAAGGCATCTGAAGAGTGATAGAAAACTCTCTGGAATGAAATGCTTTGATTCTCTTTCGTCCCCCAGTAAAGCTTATAAAAACAAACTTGATTTCACAGAATGTCAGAATCTGAGACACGGAAGATACTTCAGTGGTCGAACCCATGAACAAAAAGGAAGCCCCACTTTGAGATACTTGACTTGTGGTCATCTAGCCTCTGCTTAATGACCTCCAAGGAAGGTGTTGAACCTTGAACAGCACTTGAACCGCCATTCTACTCTGGGCCAGTTTTTGGTGTTTGGGAGCTTTCTTTTGGCATCCAAACTGGCCTTTTACAACTTGTACCTGTCATGCTTGGGACAAAACAGAATGCTAGGTGATAGCATTTAAATACTTGAAGACAGGTATCATTAGCTGATGCCCAGTTCTCTCAACCAATCATAAGCTAACCTGGACTCAAGGTCCTTCATCACCCTGGTCATCCTCTTCCAAATAATCTCCAACCTATCAACACCCTTCCTAAATCATTGTGCACAGAACTGAACAGCATACTCCTTATGATGTCTGACAAGGGCAGAGATCAGGGAGGTTATCACTTCCATATGCCTAAAAACTATGTCTCTCTTATGAAATCCAAGATCGAATTAGCTTTTTGACTGCCATATCACATTGCTAACTCATATCAAGCTTGAAGTCCACTAAGATTCTTTGAAAAACAAATTGTGACTGTTTATGTCTCCCCCTTCTATACTTGGGAAGTTATTTTTTTGTATCCATGTGCAGAATTATGCAATTATCCCTACTAGAATTTTATTTTACTAGATTCATACCACAGCTCTAGCCTGTTGAGATCCTTTTGGATACTGACTCAATCATCCTATGCATTGGTTGTCTTTCCCAGCTTCGTGTCATCTGAAAATTTGACAAGCCTAGTATCTGGACCTAGAGATAGTTAATGGTTCGATGTCAAACTGGCAAGAGATCAATGCAGACCTTAAGGCTCCCTTCTAATTCTAAAGCCTTGTGATTCTATAAAGCAGGATACACGATAAAATGGAAAAAGGGATAGGGTAAAACAGTGATCTAGCCAAAGTTCTCTAAGAAAACTTGAGAAGAGAACACTTTTGCTGGGGTGGATCAGAGATTTCATAGAGCAGATTACAGCTGAATTTAGCCTTTCCTCTTGTATCTTCCCCTTACTTCATTTAAGTTCATGGTATTTTTAAAATTTAAATTTTCCCTTACTTTAACAAAACACATATAATATACCTTAATTCAAGTGTCTGAATTTCCTGTGAAAAAGTGCAACACCGAAAAATATGGTAGTAGAATGCAGTGAACTATTGATAGAGTTCAGGCCTGATGTCCAAGACAGAGGATGTTTTAGAGCTGAGAGAGACATAGGTATGATCCTAAGAATTTCCTCTCAATCTTCTGCTATTTGGGGTATAGTGGACATGGGAAATAATTGATCACAATTCTGTAGAGAGCATATAGGGGCATCAAGGAGTAGCCACCAGTATACACTGGATGGCCTGATGGAGACACAGGTGCCCACAATCTAGGAGCTCTGGGTACAATGTTTGTAGTGAAGCAGATAGGTGGTTCAGTGGATAGAGATCTGGACCTGGAGTCCAAAAGACCTGGTTTCAAATCCAACCTCAGATACTTGTTAGCTTTGTGACCCTGGGCAAATCATTTAACCTCTGCCTACCTCAGTTTCTTCATCTACAAAATGGGGATAATAATAGCACCAGCCTCTCAGGAATATTGTGAGGATCAAATGGGATAATTAATAATTACAAAGGACCTAGCACATAGCAATCACTATATTAACGTTAGCTGTTATTTGAGGCTAGCCTAACCGTGAGTGTCAGAGCTTAAGGAGTGAAGTCACTAGGAGATGATGTGAGAGGGGGAATGAAGTCAGAAAAGAAAGTGAGCACGTGAGTACGGCTTGTGATGTATTTGCTGGAACTTCTCAGGTTTTTTATTTGAAAGAAGAGTGTCAAGGTGGGGAGAATGCCATTATAACCATAACTAGCCATAACTACTCTTGGGGAAAATTCGGGTTAAGGGGTGGAGGGAGGCTGGGTATGGAGCAGAAAATGCAGCTCACTGTAGCAGTCAAGAGGAGAACTTCCGAAGGACAATTCCCAGACCTCTGCAGGAAAACAAGGAGTTGTCTACCTTTCAGAGATCCTAGCTTCTCCACCTGCTGGGGTTTAGGGAAATACAGTAGTAGGAGATGGTTTTTGTGAAAATAGAGCTCTGGGGTAGGAGCCAGGGCCCTCTGTAGTCTCTGGCTCTGTCAGAACATGAGGTGATATGAGAAGACAGTAGTTTCCATGAAAAGAAGACACCTCTTGCCCTGTTAGTATCTTGGGACAATGTCCTATTTATCCCATACCAGTTTCAGCTCTGATCACAAAGTCTTGATTTGAGGACCAGCTCCGTCATTGTTGTATAACATTGGGGATTACTTCCTCTCCCCAAGCCTCTCCCTGAGCTTCACTTTCAGCTCTAAATTTCAATGATCCTATTTTGAGGGCTCTATTAATTCATAGCATTGGAAAAAACTGAAGCAAAAAATCAACTGAAGAGGAATTATGTACGAGTGGAGGGGAAAAAACAGATCAAACCTATGGAATTGAGTTGTTGGTATGTAATGCTCTTCTGAAGAGCTAGAAATGGTGTGTGTAGTGAATGAGTTGACCAGGAGTAAAAACAGCAGGGTGAGCTCAACCAGGAAAATGGGAGAATCTTTCTTTAAAATATATTTACAGAGTAGTGACATGTAATAGCCTTGGCCTCCAATTGTATAGAAATTCACATTCCGGTTGTCTTCCTCTTCTGTGCTATTTGCCTCCTGACAGACTTAAGTGATGAATGATTGATTGCCATCTGGCTTTTATCTCAAGGCATGGAATGAGAAGGTATCTTGGCACAGACACTGAAATCGTAAGTCGTTGTCTACTTAGTTCAATATAAAGACATACATTCAATCAATGCTTTGAATCCATTAGAAATCATTGTCCTTAATGTTGCTCCACTCACTGGAAAAGGAAAAGTTTTACTGAGGGAACAAAGGGCTTATCCACTTGCTTCTGCTGACACGGAAGGAGTTGTGCAACAGAAACGTGGAAAGCAACATCCAAAGCATGTGACCAGTGGCTGTGTCTTCACACAGGGATGATGGTTGATGATGTAAATGGAAAAAAGGCATCAATGGCAATGACTCACAGGTTTGGAGAGAACTTGGATAGTGCTCAATCTTTAACAGCGGGTTTGGGATAGAAATGAAGTTGGACTAATATCATCATGCCCTCAATGGGCCTCAGGACGGTTTTACTTCTATAGAGTACACCCTCTTGTGCTAGGCTGTTTGGGGCATCACACAGCAATGCTAAGAAGATTAAAGATCTTCCACAGTCATTAATGGACCTGGAAAGATTTGCAGAAAGGCCAGTACCTTTTGTTAATTTTCAAAAGAGGAACTGGTTCTCAAGGGTTGTGATGCTCTCTGGCTCTGAAAAAGGGATAAATACTCTAAGGTGAACTTTTACTTTGGGGCTTACTCATTGGAAGTGTTTGTTTGGTCAGATGAGACTCTGGGCAGCTGCAAAGGAGCCCCCCCCACCTCCGCCCCGCTTTAAAAACCCATATGTTGGTGCTCCCCTCTCTGTTAATTATGTATGTATGGTCAGAGAGTTTATCTGTCTTGTCAATCAATACTTACATGTATACAAACTTGTGGAGCTGAGCCTACATCCCAAGGCTTTTGATGCCAAAATCTTATGTCTTTCCATAATACTCCCTTGACTTTGACATTATTTGTTTTGCAACACTGTGGCTTTGAACAAGGACAGTTATTTTCCTGCAAGAGTCACATCTTATCGAAGTGAAAATGGAGACCTAGACATCCGCCCCACCAGAATACAAATCATCATTTAGAGGAATTGGGGTCATTCTCTTACCCTAATAGGACATGCAAAGTAGTGGGGAGAGAGAATGATAAAGAGGAAGAGAGAGAGAGAGAGCTGAGGACAGAGAAGCAATGTGGTACCCACAGTGGAAAGAGCTCTACATTTAGAATCAGACAACCTGGGTTCAAATCCCAGGTCTGCTACTTAGAACTGGTATGGTTTCAGGAAATTGCTTTTCCTCTCTGATCCTCAGTTCTCTCATCTGAAAAATGAAGTAATTGAATTAGATAATTCTTAATGTCATCTAAATCATAAATTTAGAGCCAAAAGGAATCTTAGACACCAACTTGTCCAAGCTACCTAATTTTACAGATGAAGGAATTGAGATTCAGAGAAGTTCACTGACTTACCCAAGGTCACTCAGATGGTAACTGTCGCAGAGTTTGAACCCTGGACCTCTGATGGATGAGCCGATGCTTTCCCCATTAGACCATTCTAGTGTCTTACCTAAAAGTGATATTTCTCTTAGAATTGAGGAATTTCCTTGTGGAAATCAACTCCAAACAAGAGAATGATATTTGAAGAAGTCTGAAAGTGATTTCATTTCATAGATAATAACAATAATCCTCCCATTTATGTAATGTTACAATTCCTGTACAGGAATTGGACAGTGCACTTAGGCTTCAACTCCTTAATCTGGATATTCTTCTGTGACAGCAAACGCTTCATCAAAGTAGAGGTCTGAGGAAAGGAGGCATTAAGTGACTCCAAATAGGAACATTCAACAAATCCTGGGTGGAGTGCAGAATTGGTCCCAGATTTCCTGTTTCCCAATCCCAGAGTCTCTCTCCAAAAGCATGTTATACCATCCAGGGAGGGCTCTCACTGGAGGAAAATAAATAAACATACATATGTACAATTTAGATAGATAGATAGATAGATAGATAGATAGATAGATAGATAGATAGATATTCCCCTCCTATTTCACTCTAGTGAGAGTATGAGTATGCATTTATAGATTTAGAACTATACCTATATCTATACACACAGGCACATGCATACACAATACAACACAACCACACACACACACACACACACAGAGTTAGCACTGAATTTCAGCTACCAGGAATGAAATTATCTTCTTAATGCATTCATCAGCAATTTATTTAAGTTTGTAAGACAAACCCTGATGGGTGATTGAGGGTAAGATGGCATTGGCAGCAATAGTTTCAGATGGGGAATAATAATACTTGTTCTACCTATTTTGCAAATTTGCCATGAGAAAAATGTTCTGGAAACCTTAGTGTCAGATAAATTTGAGTTAGTATGGCTTGATTTGGAGTTAGGAAGACTTAGGTTCAGATCCTGCTTCTGAGGGTTATTAGCTGGGTGACCCTGAGCAAGTCACTGAACATCCCTCATCCTCAGTTTTCTCATCTGTACAATGAAGATTATGATCCCTACAATACTTGTTCCACAGGATTTTTGCAAAGTGCAAATGAGATGACTTAAGGGAACTGCTTTGTAAACTACAGAGCTACATCAATGTGAGTTATTATGGACATTACTATTAGTCTTCCAGTGGTTATTTTTATAGAACTCGCATCTGTGAGGGGGTTTTTTTGTACTATTTTGAGTTCAGTGAAATGCCTCAGTCCTTGAGTTTTACCAGATGAATCTTGAATGAATTATCCGAAAGTGACTGATATGTTCTCACACTGTACTTTTGTTTATGGAGGTGGAGACAAGCATGGGCTATGGGAAGTCTCCAGTACTGCATTATACATTTCTGTAGACCCTTGATGAATAACAACATCGTGTGTATTTCAGTTCTGTGCTCACTCGGCATTGGTTTTTGTCAGCATTCCACAGCTGAGCCATTCCATACCCCGTCGTACAAAGAGAAAAGGGTGAGTAATGAGATGCAGGCATAGGAAAGGTGAAAATCATTAGCGTTATCATTTTTTGTTTAAGTTGTTGTTTATTCTAAACTTGGTCACTCTCAACAAAAATGTGCAAATCACAAACAAAAATTTTTAAAATATGCAAGTCACAAACAAAAACTTTAAAAGATAAAACATGAAATCACAAAATTCTTTTATTTTACAATTTTTTTCATGTTTATTAACCTTAACAGAATACACATGTTATTTCTGTCTATGCTTCTCCATTGGGATAGCTGATTAAGACTCAAAGGGGGACTTTTAAACAGGTCCTAAGCCATGGGAAGTTTGAATAGCTCACCTCCAACTACAAGGGAACACTTTTGTTCCAGAGAAACCTTTTAGGATTTATTTAAATGCTTACTTAATTAAATGTTCCATGCTTCCTTCCCCAAACACACCCTTCAATTAAAGACAGTTTTGTCTGTGTCTGATGTAACCACAAAAACAAAACACTCATTTGTGAGCATTCCACACCACCACTCCCTGGTCCAATAAAAGTGTAGGTGAAATACATCTGTAAAGTTTTCATTTGCTTGGCAATATTCTTGACATCTTCCTGAAAAGGCCCCATATTATATAAGATAAGAAGTTTTGCTAAGACTAAGCAGGCCCAGGCTGTATGCCAAGAGGCCATCCCTTAACAAAAGTCATGACCAACCAAAAGGCCAAAAAAGAACAAATAAAAATTCAGAAATGGGAAAGAAAATTGCACCTCAGGTACCCACCAATTAGAACACTGGAGGGTCTGAAGACTAGTACTGGCACCCTTTAAAGATAACAAATAGAAAATAAACTTATGCTTTCTCTCTGTTCATGATCATGGCACCATATATGGCATTCAACTTCACCAATCCAAGAGACATGCCCTCTGAAGCAATAATGACCTCTCACATGCTGGGAGTGCAAAACAGTCAATCTTTGAGGAGATCACTGACCGTGCAATGTGGGTCCTCATAGGTATCACTGAATCATCAAATCAATGACTATTTTTTAGTCCCTACTATGTGCTTAAGCCAAAGAATTTGATAATCCCCTACTCTTAGGAAATTTCCATTTGAACAGGGGAAATGTGCAACTAGGTAAGGATGTATAGAATAGATGCAAAATAAAATCAAGGCAGTTTAATATAAATAAAATCAAGGATATATAACTGTGTGTAGGGGTCAAGGGAAGGTATTGTTGCTGTCCTAAGGAAAATATGTCATTTTTCTACTGAGTGAGGTGGAAGGGACTGATCACCTTGGTAGAAACTGAACAGAGTGTTTGTTCAGGGGCTGTAACTCAGCTTTTTCATCACCTTCAAACAGGCTCCTTCTGGATTTTTTTCTTGTGTATTTTTTAATGTTGATTAACTTAACTGAAATCCTACCTGGATGTTCTATCATGTTATAGAGGGTTCAAGAGTTCTTAAGGGCTATTTCAGTAGAGAAACAGGGCTGAAAGTCCTACTAAGCTACAAAATATGAGGCTAATAATGAACTCAATTTCTAACTTTTAAGTGCCAGCCTAATTAATGTCAGAAGCTTATCATTGTATTGACCACAGGGTGATGTCAGGCAGGACAACTCATTGAGACCATGAAGGGGTGCAACTTGAATTACTGGAAGGAATTTATACACCATAAAATTACAGACTTTTCAAACACATTATATGATCATAGATATAGAGCTAAAAGTGACCTCAGAGGTCATTGACTCCAATTCCTTCATTTTACATATAAAGAAATTGAGGCCTAGAGAGATGAAATGACTTACCCAAGGTCAAACAGGTGGTAAGTTTCAGAGATGGGATTCAAATACAGGTCCTCTGGCTCCACAGCCTGTGCTCTTTCTACTGTACTATCATCATCATCATCACCATTGGTTATTTTACATAATCATAGTCAATGTATATATTGTTGTGATTCTATTTTTTTATTCTAAATCATTTCTCATGTTTTCTCATATTTTATATTTTTGCTCCTTTTGTCATTTTTAAGTTTCAGTAGGATGTTATTATCTTAGAAGAAGCAGTCCTTGCACTCAAAAAACTCAAATTCTGTTTAGGGAGAATAACATAGCAATAGCTAAGTGATGAGATTCCTGTAAATGGAGAGAAGTGAATAGATGTAAAAAGATATTATGGAGAAAGAACCCACAAAATATGGCAAATTATTTAATTTAGCTAGGTGTGGGAAAGGGAAGAGTCATGGACAACAGTGAAGTTGCAAGTCTGTATGACTGTAAAGATGATTGTGTGACTGTTGTGATGTGTGACTGTAAAGATGACTGTGTGTTGTGATGTGTGACTGTAAAGATGACTGTGTGACTGCTGTGATGTGTGACTGTAAAGATGACTGTGTGACTGCTGTGATGTGTGACTGTAAAGATGACTGTGTGACTGTTGTGATGTGTGACTGTAAAGATGATTGTGTGACTGTTGTGATGTGTGACTGTAAAGATGACTGTGTGACTGCTGTGATGTGTGACTGTAAAGATGACTGTGTGACTGCTGTGATGTGTGACTGTAAAGACGATTGCTCCCTCAACAGAAATGGGAGATTTAGGAAGAGGGAAGGATTTTGAGGGAAAGTCAATGAGTTCTATTGTGTATATGTTGAGTGTGGGATGTTTATGGGACATCCAGTTGGAAATAGTCAACAGCCTATGGGTAATGTGGGATTTCTGCTCAGGGGTAAGCCTACAGCTGGATATCTTGAAATTGTCTGTCTAGAGATAAGGGTTGTACTCATGGGTCCTGGTGAGATTATCAAAAGAGAGGGAGTGAAGATAAGGTACAAGATGTCCAAGGATTAATTCCTAGGGTGTATATGTTTGCATACACATGCACACACGTGTGCACACACGCGCACACACATGCACGCACACACGCGCGGGTACACACACACACACACACACACACACACACACACACCACGATCCAGTAAAGCAGAATGAGGAGTGGAAGGAAAACCAGTTACAGCAATGCCATGAAAACCCAGAGAGGAAAGATGTCCAGGAGGAGGAGGTGTTCAACTTGTGTTAAACACTGCAGAGAGGCCATATAGCACTATTTAACAGGTGTCTTTTTCTCAGTCTTAAAAGAAAAGAAGAAGAAAGAAACAAGTAAAGCCTTACAGCTCAAGCAATTCCCTTTGAAGCTTGGAAGATTTATAAGGTTAGAAAAGAATGACTAAACCTTATGTTTTGAGGTCCAAGTTATAATAGGGCAATGAATTTAAGTTTCATGAGATACTTTTAAAAGATCTATTTTTCCTTGGAAAATAAGGAGGAAAAATGTTGAGTACTTAACTACCATAAACACACTATGCAGTATCTAGCTATTGTTCATCTGATAATCACAAAACTATTTAATATTTAACATTTCAGGCGCATTGAAAATGCACCCCAGGATATGGAGACTAAAAACAGTCCCCTCGTATTGTCTGACTTTGAGATCCTTTTCCTCAGTAATAATCATAGAATTTTGGAACTGGAAGACACATCAGAGATCATTCTGGCCAACATTCTCAGTTTAACAGAGGAAGACAGGGAAACACAGAGATGAGGTAATTTATATAAGGTCATAGTGCCATTTTAATACAAGTCTTCAATTTAGAATGCCACTGATTGTGAAGATGACCATAATCACTTACCAGTAGTAAAACATACTTCCTGTCTAGTCAGAGAATGCAAATATTCTCTAAAGAGTTAAGAAATTTCCAAAAATAAACCCAAGCCCTCCATAGTGCGAGTTTCTGATATAAGGGTCATTTAAAAGATAGGATTTTTAATCAAGCTACACTCTTCCCTATTTAATTACTTAGTGTTTATTCTCTCTGTGTATGTGTAAGATGTGTGTACATACATACATGCATGTAAATGCATGTGTGTATCTTTATTTTCTCCTCCTTTAGGATGTAAGCTGTAAGCTTCTTGGGAGTGCTTTTTTTTTCCTTTATTGATATCCCCAGTGTCTCACTATCTATAGTGAATGCACATAGTTGCTCTTTTTTAAGGAGCTTGGCTAGGAAAGGGAGAAGAGATAAACATAAAGTCATCCATCACAGTATTTTATAGTTGGAAGAGACTTTAGAGATAATCAAGTTCAACTCTCTCTTATAGATAAGAAAATGGAAACCCAGAGAAGTTCATTAATTTGACCTACATTATACAGCCAGTTAGTGGCAACACTTTGCCTATAACCTGGGCCACTGAATTTTCAGTCCACTTCTCCTTCCAATAAACGAAACTCTACCCTTGGATTGAACAAATCAATTGCATTTTGGGGGTTGGGGAGATATGAGTAAAATGCAGTTCATTTGAAAAAGACCTGCAGGTTTTAGTGAACTGAAAGTTCAATAAAACTTTGAGCCAACAATATAATATGGCAGCAGAAAAGCTAATTCGATCTTAGATTGCATCACATATGGTATCCAGAATTGGGTTTCTTAATAACCCTTCTCTATTCTTCCCTTGTCAGACCAAAGGATATGATAAACAGGAACCAATACAAAGGAGTGCAATGAAGTTGGTGAGGGAATTTTGAAATATACGAGGATATTATTCTAGCACTTAGAATGAATGCTTCATGGGAGAGAATGAGAAACAGAGCAGTAAGTACGAATAAGGCAGAGTGCAGATAAAACTCTTCTTCCTTGGAACCTAGATTTGAAGCTACAAAGAACCCAAGAAAGTATTAAATCCAATTCCCTTATTTTAAAAGTGACATATAAAGTCAGGGAGGCTTTTTGCCCAATCAGAGAAAGTAGCAGAGCTTACCACTACTAGGTCTGTATCCCAGAGAGATTTTTTATAAAAGAAAAATGACCTGTTTGTACAAAAATATTTATAGCAGCTCTTTTTGTGGTGGCAAAGAATTGGAAATTGAGGAGATGTTCCACAATTAGGGAATGGTTGAACAAGCTGTAGTATATTATTGTAATGGAATACTATTGAGCTATAAGAAATGATGAGCAGGATGATTTCAGAAAAATCTGGAAAGACTTACATAAACTTACACAAAATGACATAAGAAGAACCAGGATAACATTGTACACATTAATAACAATATTGTCTGATGAACAACTACGAATGACTTAGCTGTTCTCAGCAATACAAGAACTCAAAATAATTCCAAAGGACTCGGGATGAAAAATGCTATCCACCTCCAGAGAAAGGACCGATAGAGTCAATACACACCAAAGCTCCCTTTTTTTCTGTTCATGTTTTCTTTCACATGACTAATATGGAAATATGTTTTGCCTGGCTTCACATATATAACCTATATCAATTGTTTATCATTTTAGAGAGGGGATAAGGATGGACATTGTTGAGAGGGAGAGAATTTGGAACACATTTTAAAACAAATGTTAAAATTGTTTTTACATGTAATTGGGAAAAATAAAATGTTTTTGAAAAAGAAAATAGCAGAGCTGACAGCTGAACCAAGGTCCCCTGGCATGAAACTTAGTCCTCTTTTTATGATACTACACTTCTCATCTTCCTTGATCTAACCAAAGAGTGCCCTCATCCTGGTGTGATGAGAGATGATGGAGCAGGTTCATATAAAAAATATCTTAGAGCCAAACACAATCATCTCCCTCTTACTGCAACATCTCTACTCACACCTGAATTCATTTTCTCATCCCATCTCAAATTATGAAGTCTTGTTATGATTTTTCTAGCCCCAGATCCATCCACTTTGATGTCTTTTAGGGGACTTTCATATGTCTAGACTGTGAGCTTGAGCTGTCACCAAAGTGGCCATCTTATTCATATCCACAGACCAAGCTATATCTCTACCTCTTGGTTGATGCAGAAGGTTTGTACAGGTCTCTTTTTATGCTGACTTAAACCAGAAATGTCAAACATTTTCCCCACACTTAGCTATCGCTAACTTTTCTGACATTCTCACAAAGTTACATCTGCTGTTATTACTTCTAAAGTTCTTTTATGATACACTAAAAACTTGACTCAGTGGTATGAGTATAACTGATTTGTCAATCTCCGTCATATCACAGGCAGTTCGTCTTGTGAAATAGCTTAATGGAAATGTCACAACCCTTGAAGTCAAAAGGACTGAATTTTAACCTTGACAATTCTACTGCTTGCTGACTTTGGGCATTGTTTCAGGCTTTCCCCTGTGATGATGATGAGGTGCTTATAATCTTATATATAGGGAAAAAGTAAGTATCCCTTTGGAATCCTAATGTCTTCAAGCATCATAGAAAGATTTTAATAGGACAAGCAGAGAAGCTGGAGGTGATTTTGTTCAGTTTTAGTAGTCTTGAGAGGAAAGAAAAGGAGATGGATTATATTAGAGAAGAAATAAAAATGTTAAAACTTATTATTTCTCATGATTGGGGAACACAATGAGAAGAATAAACAAACATGAAAGAAGGAGTGGGAAGTGGATATCCCGTCGCGACTTAAATCATCAGTCCTATCTGAACCAAAGAGGGTTGAACACAAACACACACACACACACACACACACACACACACACTCGTACACACTCATACACAGTTTAGAGTAGAAATACATTAAACAAAAGAGAAACAGATGGGGATAGAGAAAGAGCAGGCAAGGTTAAGAGGGAGAGCAAAGTCAGAAAGCAAATAATCACAAGTGAAATGAACTTCACTTTAGAAAGTGAAGCATAAAGTCGGGGGGTGGGGGGGCGGTGACAGCAAATGGAAAGAAAGGACAGGCAAGAACTCATGATCAGGGTTCAGAGTAAAAAGGACCAGCAGTGATGTAGAAACTAATTATAGATCAATGGCGGTGATTACATCCCTTCTTTTTCACCACCATCTATGCAGCAAGTATTTTTACTGAAGGTCTGATATCCAAGATACATCCATGCCTGTATGTAAAAATTTATGATTATATAGATGTATATATGTATAAAACATGTATGTGTGCACATATATGATAGGTTCAGAGAAACATGGGAAGACTTGCATGAAATAATCTAGAGTGAAGTGAGCAGCACCAGGAAGAAAGTTTATAAAAATGACCACAACATTGTAAAGAAAAATGACTTTGAAATACTTAGGAACTCTGATCAGTGTGACTTATTACAATTCCAGAGAACCAATGGTGAAGCATATGCCATTCACCTCTTGACAAAGAGGTGATGGACATACTCAAGGTACAGAACGGGACATATTTTCTGATGTGGATGATATGTGGATTTGTTTTGACTATGCTTATTTGTTACAAGAGAGGTTTTTTAAAAATTTACAATGAATGGAGTAGATGGAAAGTAGTGATAGCAATGCTACAAAAAAAGAGAAGAAAATGATGAAAAAGAGTATTATTGAAGCGTTACTTAATTCCCAGAGCGGAACAAAAGGAAGTTCAGAGAAAGTCACAGACCAATTGGACAGCTTTAAAATCAACATTTTATGTGTGTGTATATATATATACATATATATATGCATATACACATATACATGCACACATATATACATATTCTTACATATGCATATATTTTTAAGTTGTATGTAACAGAGATTCATGGTTTCGCATACAATTCCTTTTCCTGTTAACTTTTTTTAAAGAAATGTTGGTATTTGGCAAGTTCAGAAAAACAAAAAAATTAAAGCATAAAAGAAAGAGCTGGCAAGTATTATTGCTAACGCTCTCAGTAATCTTTGGAATATTATGGAAAACAGAAAAAGTACAACATAATTGGATGGTGCAAACATCCTGATTTTTGAAAGTTGGAAGAGAATGGATACTGTAGATTATAAAGCAGTAGGTTTGACTGATTCCTGAGAATCATCTAGAAAGCTGTAGGGCTTGCAAAGAGTCAATGCAACTTAATCAAGAATAGATTAGATTGGCCTAACCTAATTTTCTTCTTTTTCTTTTTTTAATGGGGATACAAAAGTCAAAGGTAAAGATAAAATTTGTCTAGGGCTTATTTGATCATTTGAGACAATCTCACATGTTATTTAGCAGAAAAGATGAAGTGATGTGGATGACATGACAGTACAATTAAATAAATTCACCACCAGCAAATGGCCAGATCCAAAGACTACAGTCATAAATGATTTGTTGTCCTCTTGAAAATAGTTCTGTAGTAGAGGACCCCAGGCATCTGTGATTGACCCTGTGATAATAAACATCTTTTACATCAATGACTCACATAAAAAGGCATGCTTATCAAATCTACAAATGAAAAATCTGGGACATTGTTGATGGATAAAAATCTCAATAGGCTTGACTATTGGGAAAAAATCTGAGATGAAATTCAGTAGTAATAAATTTTAATTATAATTAGATTCAAAAGAATCAACTTTACAAATATAAGATGATGGAGATACTTTTAGTCAACAGTCATCTTAAAAAGACCTGGAAGCGTAATGGACTACAAACTGACTATGAGTCACAAAAGATAATGCAAAACTGTTGTTTTGCATTCAGGCGTGTCTGATTCTTCATGACCCCATGGACCATAGCACGCCAGTACAACAGGGGGTTTCTTGGCAAGGTTACTCGAGAGGCTTGCCATTTCCTTCTCCAGTAGATTAAGAAAAAGCAGAAGTTAAGTGACTTTCCCAGGATCACACTGTTAGTCAGTGTCCAAGACCAGATTTGAACTCAGGTCCTCCTGCTTCCAGGTCCAGTGCACTAATCAATCTATTGAGCCCCCTAGGTGCTCCAATGCAAAATTAGAGTATATTAAAAGAAACATGGTGTAGTAGAGGTGTCAAACTCCTGACCTTTAGGCCACATGCCACCCACAAAACTCCTAAGTGCCACTCAACTAGATTAATATGTAATTGTGAAATGTTCTAAATAACTATTGATTAGAGAAATGCAAAGTTAGAGTTTGAAAACATATTTGAGGTTCTTCTTAACAAGGAGATGACTGGCTAATCTAGGGAGGAATAAAAGCTACTTTTCCTCCCAAGAATGATATAGTAGAACCACAGAAGAGATCATCCACTAAGGGGAAGAGAAAAAGTAAAAGAATTACTGAAGCAGCCTGATATTAGAAAAGTTTACCATCTTTCTGGGGGCAAGTGTCAAAAATTCAACAAAATAGATTTATCAAAACTTATCAAAGATGGTAATTGTCCACTTCTGATGATTCACGTAGACATAAATGATGTTTCCAGGAAGAACCTAAAGTGTATTGCCAATTCAGAAACCAAAGACCATAAGAGAATGGGACATGTTACCCATGGAAGATGAGGGATTTAGAAGAGATACTTTAATGTGGAATATGAACATACGGCTAAGGAAGTGGTAAATGGGAATGGGATTTGGATTTCTGGATTATAGCTTATAATAGTGGTATCAAAATTAAATAGATAGATGAACTATAGCCTATAATATGGATCCCTGTAGGATGTATATTGATTTAGTTTTAAAATGTAATGTTATCTGTGTTTAATCATATTTTTTATTTATTTTATTGAATATTTTCAATATATTTTTCAATATATTTCAATATATTCCCAATTATATTTTAATCTAATTCTGGCCTAGATAAGGAGCCTTGTGGGTCCATATGTTTGACACCTCTGGTTTACAACATACAGTTCAGTTTCCTGGCCAGAAATGGATTGTGCTTCACAAAGGTAATTAAGAATGCATATGCTGTGTCTTGAAAATCTAATCAAATCAAAAGGACTTGAAACTGAAAAAGGAGTGAGGGTGGGGGATGGAGAGAAGATTTTCTGTACATATTACCAAAGTTAGATGCTATAAAGCTAGTGACATAGAAGAAAGTAAAATGGCAGCTGAAAAACTTGAAAATTTATAGGAGACTAAATCTAAGAAAGGAACCAGTGGCAAAAACTAATAATCTATATGCAAATGCATAAAGCTTAGACACAAACTAGAGACCCTAATGCAATGGGGTGAATTTGACTTCATAAATATCATTGAAATTTGGTAGAATGAAAGCTACTACTGGATTATGGCTCTGGACGGGTATATGTTATTCAAAAGAAACAAAATCATCTAATCTGACATGATTTAGGTCATGATACAATAATGATGGGTGACTTTAATTACTCAGATTTCCACTGCAACTAAAGTTTCACCCAAAGAAGAGGAGCTGACAACTTGACTTGCCTTAGCGATTAAGTTCACTTCAGAAGGTGGAGGAACCAACAAAGGGAGATTCTGTTCTCAATCTGATTTTGCCAACAGGAGGAACTGGTTGCAAGGGTGGAATAATAGGAACTTTGGGGGGAAGTAACTACTCCATCCTAGAGTTTATGACAGGGAAGGAGAGGGAATCAATGACCAACTTGGATTTTAATAAGAAATATGCAGAAGAGGAAAGCAAGGCCAGTTAACAGAAGATGAAAAGAAAAGCATGGTCCTATGAAAATGGGGTTAGGAAAGGTTAAAGTGCAGAACAAGGTGAAGGTGGTAAGGGAAGCCAGAGACAATAAAAAAGGTAGTTGCATTAAGAGAAAAGAGGATGAAAATGGGGAGAGAACCTTTATTTGGTGTGAATGGAATGATTTGCCATGACAGACCTGAGTTCAAATCCAGTTTCACATACTTTCCATCTGTGTGACCTTATCATTTACGTTTTTTCACCTCAGTTTCCCCATTTATAAAACGGTATAACATATATGCATATATATAATATGTATATGTATATATATACGCGCACACACATAAACAGTACCTACCTTCCATGGTTGTTGTGAAGTTCAGATGAGATAATTACAAAGCACTTAGCACAGTACCTGGTCCATAGTAAGTGCCATATAAAGGTTTGCTAGAATGATGATGATGATGATGACAATGATGATGAGGAGGAGAAGGACAATTGAAAACAGAAAAAAGTCAGCTGCTCCGTTCTTAGCTTTGTTTCTGTTTGCTCCACAGAGATGACCTTCATATTGGAAATGCCTGGACAAAAATGGCAAACAGGAAGTTGATGACCATGATAATTAAGAAGAGAGTAAGACAGCATCAGGCTGCCCTTGAGGAATTCCTATCAAGTCCCAGACCCAAATGAACTACATCCTTCCATCCTAAAAAAATTGGCAGACATGATGGTCAAGCTACTACCCTCAAGAATATTTGAAAGGTCATGGAAATCAGAGGAGGTCTACAAAAGCAGAGAAGGGCATGTGTACAGATTTTTTTAAAAAAAGGAAATCATGCAAAATATAAGCAAGTGAGCTTGATTCGGGTTTATGGGAAAATTCTAGAAAGGATCATTAAAGAGATGGTTGGTGAACAACACAGAAGGGAAGACGTGATTTAAAGTGAGCCATCATGTTTTCATTAAGTAGAGGTTACATTTTCATTAAGTAGAGGTTACATAAGTAGAGAGTTACATAATTTTACAGGATTACTAAAGTAGCAGATGACTGGAATACTATGGATATAGTTTGTCTAGATTCTATTAATGGTTTTTGATAAAATAACTCATAGTCTTCTTGTGGAGAATATGAAGAGACACATCAAGCAATAGATAGATGGCACAGTGGATAGTGTTGGGTTTGGTGTCAGGAAGACTCATTTTTCTGAGTTCAAATCTGGCCTCAGACACTTACTAGCTGTGTGACCCAGGGCAAGTCACTTAACCCTATTTGCCACAGATTCCTCATCTATAAAATGACCTGGAGAAGGAACTGGCAAACCACTCCAGCATCTCTGCCAAGAAAATCCTAAATGGGGTCATGAAGAGTTGGACATGACTGGAAAATTAAAGGACATTAAAGGACAATATGCTGTTGCAAAACCCACTAGGAATAAAAGTAAAGTCTTGCACTTGGGTCCAAAAGACCAACTTCACAAGTATAAGATAGAGGAGGCATGGAAAGAAAGCAATTTTTCTGAAAATGATCTAAGGGTTTTGTGGACCACAATCTTAGTTTGGATCAGCATTGTGAAATAGTAGCTCAAAAAAGGTAATGAAATTTTAGACTTCATTTAGCTGAAAGAAGAAACATTTATCCCACTGTTTTCTGATTTCTTCAGACATCATCTGGAATATTGTTTTCAGTTCTAGGTAGTCCAGTTTAAGAAATAAGCTAATAAGTTGAAGACTATCCAAAGGTGGGCAACTGAGATTGTGAAGGACCTTGAGACTATGTCATAGGAAGTTAGCTTCAGGGAATTAGGCATGTTTTGCTTAGAGAAAGGAAGACTCAGGGGGTAGGTATTTGAGGACATGATGTAGGATTAGGCTTATTTGGCTTAACCTCATGAAGTAGAATGAAGAACAACAAGAAAGACTTGAAATGACAGAACAAACATGGCGACCTTACAAAAAAGTTGAAGTTTGCAAAATTGGGCTCTATGTCAAGGCGAGGGGGTGTGGGGAGAACCTCTCTAACAAATGGAGCCGACCAAAAGTCGACTGGGTTGCCTCAAGAGAAGACACGTTGTCTCTCCTTGGAGATCTTTGCGAAGAAGCTAGATGATCATTTCTTTGGTATATTCTAGTGGGGATTGAATTGGTATATGATTTGAACTAGATGACCGCTGGGGTTCCTTTCCAACTCCCCATTTCTGCTATTATGGGACTATTAGATAACCTCTAAGCTCCCTTCCATCTCTAGCTCTATGGTACTCTAATTAAAAATAGACAAAGATTTTTAGATCTCTTCCAACTCGGAGATTTTTGGATTCTGTGAAAGGCCTACTGTCATGGGGACAGGATACACATAGATACAAAACATCTGTTATGCTGGTTTTTTAAGTCCAGATGACTTCTTTCCATGAAGATGACAAAATTCTAGACATAAATCACAATGAAATTGAGACCATCCCAGATTTCTACTAATGGTAATTATGCCTCACATTACTACAGGTCATTTCTTTAAACTAATTTCATTACAGGATGGATGTCCCTTAGGAAAATGCTTTGTAACTGTAAAATATTATGCAAATGTGAGATATTATGATTATATAATCATTAGCGAATATAATTTTGTTTTCTTACTCTTCCAATGTCATTTGAGCTTTTAATATTTAATATTTTATTTAATACTTCAATGGTTATGGTAGGAGCTGTGCTGCTTTTATGTTTTAGCTTAGGCCTGTTCTGCAATAATGGGTCTGTGACTTCATCAGTGTTAGTACTTCCTCCATCCCCACATTTCACAACATTATCCTATGCCTTCCTATCCAGTATGACTGCTGTCTGCTTCTTTTCATAGTTCTTGCCTAGAAAATGTACCTATCTAACTTACTAGAGGCCTTCCTATGGTTCTAGTACTATTTTCATGGAATCCAGTGCAATACAGCAGGCTGGTCGGCTAGTCTTTATTCTTCATGATCAGTGCATGTAGTGAGAGTCAATACATTTGAGGATCATTAGTTTTATATATATAGATATACACACATACACACATACGTATATATACATATATACATGCACATGCATGCACATATATGTGTGTGTGTGTATAATAGCTCTTTTCGCTAAAAGTTAAGCAAAAATAATTTTGTAGGGCATTTAGAAATCTGACTTACTAGTGATCTCAATTTCCTAAATTTATGGATGTGGAAAGTTATGTAAAACAAGAATAAAGTCTTATTGGAAATGCAGCTTGTTTTAATCACTCATTCTAAAATACGAAAAGCCGCAAAGTAGTTTATTTTTTTACTACGTGTTTATTATAAATCAAGATGACAATTTTATAGGACTAATATATGGGTAGCCTGGTTAAGGAGAATGCATATTGGACTTAGAGTCAGAAGATGTGAATTCGAATCACTATTTGCTCTTCCCTTGGACACGTCAAAATTGTTTCAACTTCTATAAAATGTAGTTCATAATATGTAACCACTACACCCTCCAAGGCTGTTATAGGGGAAGAATTTTGGTAAAGTGTCATAAAAATGGGAAATTCTGTGGAATTTGGTGAAGAAACTGCTTTCATGGGGACAAGGGTATATATTCTCATTCTCTCTCTCCCTCTCTCTCTCTCTCTTCCTCTCTCTCTCACTTTCTCACTCTCTCTCATCTCTCTCTCACTCTCTTTCTCCCTCCCTCCCTCTCTTTCTCACTTTTTCTCTCTCTCTGGTTCTCTCTTCCTCTCCTCTCTCACTTTCTCTCTTTCTTTAATTCTCTCTCTCCCTCTCTCCCCACATCTCCATGCTTCCAGAGAATGGTAATAATGGCACCCACTTCATAGGGTTTTTATGAGGATCAAATGAAGTAACATATAAAGTGCTTTACAAACCTTAAAGTGCTGTACAAATGCTAGCCAGTGTGTGTGTGTGTGTGTGTGCGTGTGTGTGTGTATGCGTGTAACATATATTACAAGCACACTCATACACGTATATGTGTCTGCTATTTAATAGAAATATTTTAGTTTCCAAATATCTTATACAGAGGTATGGACTCACACATACACATGATCACATGATTTATAGCTAACTCAATAGTTACTGATCTGGGTTATAATTTGGCCCATAAAATGGATGACTTTCTGGTGCTTAGCCTTTCCAATTTTAACTAGGCTGGTGCTCAAACATATGTAGACAGTCTACTATTGGACTAGTACTAATGACCAGTGGTCAGGAAATCAAAAGTAGCTAAGCAGCAGGGAAAATATTGGAAATTCCGAGTCATGAAAATGAACCCTTAAACCCAGGACTGACAATTTGGAGATCAAATTTCACTTCTTTTTGCTGATATAGCTCAAATAAAAAGTAGCTCTAACTGAGGACCTGGTAGGGTGATCTTGCAGTTGCCACTTTTCTCTTTATGACTGTGTCTCCAAGAGGTTATAATTCTTTGTTATTCCTCTGGGTATTTTGAATCAAGTAGTCTATGTATAGGCTACTCTCTCATGACTACACCTAAGAATCTGCACTGGCTAAGGCCTTTCTCTGAGCTGACTGTTCTTATCATTTGCTTCTCTTTATCACATCTGGTTCTCCCTTAAAAACTTTATTAAAAAAAAAAACCATGCCCCTCCCAGAATCCTAACGATTCCACTGTTTGATCCTCTGGTTACCTGGGATAGCTAACAAAGTTTACGGAACCAGAAACATCAGAGCTGAAAGGAACTTTCAAGATCCTCTAGTTCAGATGACAGTAAACTATGACCTGAGGGTCAAATCCAGCCCTCTGCCTATTTTTGCATGGCCTGATGAGCTAAGACTGGTTTCTGTAGTGAAATAAGAATTTTTTAATTTTAAATACTCATACATGAAAACACTGAAATGGGTCTTGAGTGACCTACTCTAAATAGTCTTCAATTTTCCATCTTGGTGAGAGATTAAAGTTTGCTGTCAAGTACACAAAATGGTCAGACTAAAAGATCTATTCTCAAAATACCCACTTCTCATTCTAGAATTGCCATATCTTTCTTCAAAGCTGCAGCGAGTAGCACGTGTGCATGCTTCTTCTTTTTCATATTAAATTTTCAGTAGTTCAAGATAATCATAAAAAGAGAAAATAAGATAATCCTCAAAGAAGTTGACAATAGCCTTTTTTTAATAAGACAATCAATTAAGGAATCTATAACCTCTCTGGCTTTTTAAGACAGTCATTAAGAGGAAATAGAGGTATGGCCTCACTCTTCTCTCAAACAGGGACATCTGTTACAATATGTTCTTCTCTTTTATAATTCAATCATGGTGCCGAACATATGTATATGTATCATTTGACTTTTAAGAGGCACCTTTTGCCACATCCTGGAGAAGCCAAGCTGTGGGGAGCAAACCCTTTCTGGTCTGAGGTATCTGCAGGTGGCTGACACCTGAAATGCTTGTTGATTTCAATGGTTATTGGAAAATGCTGAGCAATGAGAATTTCGAGGAGTATCTGAAAGCCCTGGATGTCAGTGTGGCTATTAGAAAAATCACCTGCTTGCTCAAAACGGACAGAGATCATCCAGAATGGCGACCATATGAACATCTGCACTCCGAGCACTTTCAGGAACTACATCATGGAATTCGACACAGGGCAGGAATTTGAGGAGCATCTGTCCAGCGTGGACAACCTCAAACACCTGACCAAGGTGAGCTGGGCTGGTGACAAACTCCAGGGAGTGCAGAAAGGGGAGAAGGAAGGCCGATGCTGGACACGCTAGATTGAAGGCAATGAGCTGCATCTGGAAATGAGGGTGCAAGGTGTCATATGCCAGCAAGCCTTGAGGAAGGTACAGTGAGCTTGACACCAAGAAGGGCAGAATTAAAATGTCTGACTGACCCCCACCAATTCTTGCTGTGAGAGTGCCAGGGATGACTAACCACTTAGATAGCCTAACCCTGCCAGTGTACCTGTCCTCTTGCTTTATGAAAAAAGAAATCGTTACAAATAAACATTATCACTGTCAGACATTTAAAAAAAGAGGCACCTTTTTCTTTTATTGAGCAGCCACATCTTTCTCTCCTCCATTCTCAACAAAGAAAACAAAAACCCTAAAAAAGCCTATGAGTGCCTAGTTTGTCTTATTATTTAAGAGAGGTTTCCTTCTTTCTCTTATGCTAATCTAAATGCGAAGTCTGAGGAAAGCAACTTGATGAGTTCTTGTAAGACACAAACGCAGCACACTTGAGGGCTCCTAGCACAGGGTCACTCATGATTTGGTCAGACAGGAAAGACACTAAGAAGGGGTTAATAATCTTACTTTATTCTAGTCTAGTTTTCTCAGAAGAGGATTGCTCATAACAGGAGCATAGACTCCTACAGCATTCCCTAATCACCCTTCTCACAGGAGCTGGTGAAGAGGGGGCAACTACCCCTATATCTCAATGGGGTTAATTGAGACAGGCTCAATTTGTGTCCCAGTGGGGACCAGTTGAGGCAAACACAGATTCCCCCCAAGCCTTGATGGGGGCTGATCAAGGCATGCACAGCATTCCAGCTTGTGCATTCAACCCTAAGGCTCCCCCCAGGCCTCAGTGGGGGCCAGTTCAGACATACACATTCAACCCTAAGGGTTCCCCATTCACTGTCTAGTGACCACCAGTTTTATAGACCAACAGACAAAGAAGGCATATTGCCAGCCATGGCCTCACAAGTTTACATCACTCCATCCATGTATCTCACTGTGCAGCCACAGTGGATATGTATATTACTTACCGTTTTATAACTATGTGCAAGCATGGTGGAGATGTTCTGAACCATAACTGTGGGAATTCATATCTAGTACCTGGGAACCAGAGACTATTGTGGCAATGGATGCTGGGAAACTGAACTCTGAGAAATAACAAAAATTTACCTTATATACAGTTCTCAATTTAAAAAATGTTTTCCTAGCAGTTACGAAAAATAGAGTTCTTACTAAAGATGAATTAGTTTCCTGTATACACTTTTTGCGTACAAAATGTATAGGCTAAGTGTGGCACCTGTACACACACACACACACACACACACACACACACACTTCTCTGTCTCTCTCTGTCTCTCTCTCTCCCTCCTGGCTTACTGACCACAACACAGCAGACTAGAGGAAGGGGAACATCCCTGGCTACTATCACACAGGGAGACAATTTACTCTCAGGGTAATAGAGAGTAACCTCAGTGTGTGATTGTGAGTACATTTGTCTGTGTTTGTTTTGAGGAGACAAGGACAGAATCCTGATATTTGCCACTGTAATTCCTAAACACCCAACAGCGTGTTTCCTATTCAAAAACATCACACAATGGCACCTTCAACTCATACAGTAAACATTAACTAAACAAAGAAGATAGAATCAAGAATAATCATAACGCATTTTTTCTCAGTAGAAAGCAAAAGTAGAACTAACCAAAAACATAAACAGTAGAAACATAAACCTGCACCACATTTTCCCACTAAAGCACACACCATCCATGGGGAAGAGGAGCTACAGACCTATCACTAAGGCATATAAATATGGAAACCCACATGCCCAGGACAACTCATGACTGTGGGTGACAGGTCTAGATGCTGGTGATCAATTATATGGAAAAGTCTGTACCACACTCTATTTTCTGGAGGGGAAACTAACATGCCACAAAAGGTATCTGTGAAAGCAGAACCATCCTGAGTTTTGACCCTGCAAGTTTAGATTAGTTTTCCTTAATAAGAACTGAAAATCATCCTTGAGAATTAACTGGCCCAATAGTGGGCTAAATACAAAGGCCTAAATACATGAGCAGTGAATGTCACCTCCTTTAGAATTCTTACTGTTAGACCAACCTGGCTAAGACAGAGGCAGGGAAGCTACACTAAACTCAATCAATGTTGCATTCTTACTGAGTATGTTTTTACTTTCTGTTAAATGGTCTATAAATTTCTCCGTTCATTCTAGTTCTAAATCTGAAGCACCAGATCATTCTGAATCAATACTGGCCTACTAAAGTGCCCGTTTAGAGAACATTTGCTGGTGTTACCAGTTGGTAGGGAAGTATGTTAAGTACTCTTAAACTCCCTTTGCTCTTGCAGCATACTATCCACTCCAATGGCATTTCCTCTTGAATTGAAAATAAGAATTGACCTGAAGTTCTCTAGTAACCAAGCTCACCTGTTGGAATACCATAGGTTTTGTTTTTGTTTCAAGCTTCTAGTTTCTTCCACTGTTGTTATACTTCCATATCTGTCAGACATATTAGCCCTTTGATTCTCAAGCAAGTGTTTCCTGAAAGTGGCTAATGAGCACATCGTTGACATCATCATTTTTCTCAGAGTAACAACTCTTCATGATAGCCCAACAATTGCTTTCAGATTTCCTTTACCATAAAACTTGCTGTGTAGTTCCAATTTTGTTGTTTGTGTTGGAAGTTAATCACATCCACTGCTGATCTTTATTGGAAACTGCTGTACCTCCAAATCCTTTGGACAGAAGGAAATATGAAGTCCAGCGCCATCAAGCTACAGCTGAGTACCAAATGAGAGGAATGAAATAATTACTTTACAGAGGGAAGATTATTTGGAATCCTCAGTAAGTTCATATAATCATGAACTCAATATAAACAAACACTTGTTCATCAGCTATGAAGAGACCTAGCATCATTGAGTGAGCACTTTTGAAATACTTGAAAAATGAATTTGTAGAACTAAGTCATTTAGTTAGAGATGAAAGGGAACTTGGAGGTCATTTAACCTAGCACCCTTCCTTACAAATGAGAAAGCAAAGTTACTTAGCCAAGGTCACTCAGGCACTAAGCAATAGGGCTGGAGTTTGAGCACAGGCCCCTGACTTCAGACCCAATATTCTTCCCCTATACCAAACACCCACACATGGAGTTCCCATGAGAAAACAAAGTTGAACTCATGTCAGCAAATTTGAGAAGCTGCATTGTGTTGTAACAGAAGATTAAAAATGAAGAATCCAGTCTGTCTTTATCTTTATGGAGCATACCCTCTAGAAGGGAAATAAAACACAAATGCAATTACTATAACACATAAAACTACCCAAATGCATTAGGGCTATAAAAACAAATGCTTACGTGAAGTCCGTGGAGGAAGGTTGTTCTCAACCTTGGGAAGGGAAATGGAGGAAGGTTTACTGGAAGAGGCAGCATTTAAGATAGGCTTTAAAGGCTAGTTAGGTAAAATGGGGGAGAGACACACACAGAGACAGAGGGAGAGATAGACCAGAGAATAGACAGAGAGATGGGAGAGAGAGAAGAGAGGAAGAAAGAGATAGAGAGAAGGGAGAGGGGGAAAGAGAGAGAAGAGTGAGCAAAGAAAGAGGGTGAGAGAGAGAAACAGAGAAGAAAGGGAGAGAGATAGAGGAAAGAGAGAAAGGAAAGAGAAGGGAAGAGAGGAGAGAGAGGAGAGGGAGAAGAGAAAGAGAGAAGAGAAGAAAGAGATGAGAGAGAGAAAGGAGACAGGGAGGAAGGTAGGGAGGGACAGAGGGAGACAGACAGATGGAGAAACAGAAAGAGAGAGATTCAGAAGGGTTTGTGTGACCAAAATGAGAGGCCAGAAAGTATAGTTCATTATGAAAGATAGAAAGCAGTTTAATTTGACTGGAGCATAGGAAGGGAGTCATAGAAAATAAGGCTGGAAAGATAAGATGGGGCCAGATTATGGAGAGCCGTGGATGGCAGGGAGAAAAGTTTGAACCTTAATAAGGAGACAGTAGGGAGCCACAAGATTTTTAAACAAAAGAATGACAAGATCAGATCTGTGCCTAAGAAAGATGATTTTGGCAATGTTATACAGGATATTATACAGAGAAAAAAGAAAGTAGAGGTAAGGAAGCCTGTAAGGAGACTATTGCAATAGACTAAGCTGGTGATAATGAGGGCCCATACCAGAATGGTAACAATGGGAATCATCAGCTAATAAACATTATTAGGGAGTAATGGATAGAGTCAACAGAGATTGTAAATTCTGTTTTATTTACTATTACATACAACCTGTGCTCTGGAAAACCCTGGCCCTGCTCCATTCCTCCCAAGCAATGGCTATCCACCAGAACAAAACCAGGGAGGGAGCACTCAGAAATAACATTACACTAATACAACACTCATCAACCCACAATGTGTCAGGTACTATGCTGAGTGCTTCTACAAATATTAACTCATCTGATCCTCATACCAACCCTGGGAACTATTACTATCCTCATTTTTCAGCTTAGTAAACTGAGGCAAAGAGAGGTTAAGAGACTGGCTGAGTGTCACACAGCTAGTGAACGTCTGAGGCTTAACTTGCATTTGGGTCTTCCTGATTCCAGACCCTATCCGATGTGCTGACTCATTGTACAAGTCAATCTGGCAGGTTTTCACCATAGTTTACTCCTGCAGTATGGAGGTGAGGGGTTCTGGGACCGGGCCACCACATTACTGCCATGTGTAATCTCCCGCAGGACCACTCCCCATTTGCCCTTTTAGCCACTGAATCATTTCTTCCAGTCATTTTCTCCTCTCCACACTTACTCTACTCTTCCAATCTAAATTCACTCTCACTTTCTCACTCTTTCCAAGCTCCCTGGATTTAAGGTCCTATCCAATACTCTGTCCTTAAACTCTCTTGCACTCTTTCCAGGTTTTCTTAAACAAATTGTTCCATTAGTAGGTCAATGAGTATTTATTAAGCATTTACTGTGTTCTAGACACTGTTCTAAGTGCTGGAGAGAAGAAAAAAAGGCAAAACAAACAAAAGAAAACAATTTTTGTTCCCAAGAAAATGTACATTCAAATGAGGAGACAGAATATGAATATCTAAGTACATACAAAGAACATAAAGTATAAGACAGTAATCTGAAAGGAGAAGTTATTAGCAAGTAAATGTCCCCTCCATGAACATGCTCAATCTCCCCTATATTATCCTACCTTGATTACACCCAGGCTCTCAAAATTAAAGGGTCAACTAAATTTGTTTCATGACACCTTTGACTATGCCCAGGGAAGAGCTAGTACCTACTTTCCTCCACAAACATACACATACAACTGCTCCCTTTCCTACTCAGGCCCAGAGCATCTGTGGAGTGTGACAATGTAGATTGAATCAGTAAGACCCCATAACTGATTGGATATGAAACAGGGAGGGGAAAAGAGAAAAATGGGGAAGGAGAAAGGGAGGGACACATGAGATACTAGAGTGGTGTAACATACAGAAAATGTCAGTCAAAACTTATTTTAGAAAAAAAATAGATAAGGGAATGAAATGTGTCTGCCAAGTTGGAAACATGGAAGAAGGCATAAATGATAATGCTGGAGAAAAAGCATAAAGTGGAAAGGAGGAGGTTTTGGCAAAAGACAATATCTCACTTAAGGACATATTGACTTTAAGATGCTATTGGGACCTACAGAGAGAGATGACCTATCAGGAAAAGTAAATTCATATATAGAAAAGAGATGGCAGAAATGGAGATAAATATCACTTTACTGAAGATTCTTACAATAATACCCTTTAATCTACTCTATTCTTGGTTACTAAATCACCTTAATTTATCCTGCAATGTGACTAAATCAATCAATCAGCAAACATTTATATTTTACTATGTGCCACATTCTGTGCTAAAATGGGTGATGCAAAAAAAAAAAAAAGCAAAAATAACCCTTACCCTCATGGAGATTCCAGTCTAATGAGGGAGATAACATGTACATAAATAGTACATTTACGATACATACAGAGTAGATGGGAAATGAAGAGGTATAGGAGTCGGTAATGACTGCTGGTATTTGGCAATACCAATTTGGCAAAGAGAGCAAAAATCTTACGTGTTCTCTTTTATTGGGGACTGATAAGGGCTCATCCACACTAATTTATGATTTTTCAGCAATAGTCAGTCAAAGTAACTCCCAAATCTTGTTTTTAGGTATTGACCACATTCAGATGCAGCCCATAGACCAATTCACAGAAAATTATTAGTTTTCAAACCTCATTTTGAGATTCATAAACTTCAAAGCCTAAGCAAGTACAAGATGTACAAAAGGTCACCTTCAACAATTCACTTCTTGCCCCCTCCTCAGCTATCAACCTACCTGTATTTGCAAGCTTAGATTTGCCACAGCCTAGGAACAACAAGCCATAAGGAATCTGGCTTAGCAGAAATTGCTGGCTTTAAAGCATTCTTAGGGTGTAATGAATGGGAAAATTCATGGTTGGTTACTTTATTAAAAAGTAGACAGGGGGCAGAGCCAAGATGGCAGAGTAGAAAGACACACATATGCAGGGTCTCCCCACACAGTCCAGAAAATACCTGTAGAGAGGGACTCTCAACAAATTCTGGAGCAGCAGAAGTGGAGAACAACAGAGTGGAGGAGATTTCCAGCCCAGGGTGACCTGAAAGGCCCACGGGAAATGTCGGTTGCACCTGATGTGGAGCAGAGCCCAGCTCATCCTTGGCCATGAGGTGCAGCGTGGCATTGCTCTGGGAGGAGGACACCTCAGGGGCAGAATCTCCAGTCCCAGCAGCAGCAGCAGGTCCACAGATCCCTCGACCCACAGGCGCCAAAGGTCAGTGACAGGGTTATTTCAGCTAGCCAGGAAGGGAGAAGGGCCTTCCTATAGCTCCGGCCTCAGGCAGCGGCGGCAGAGGCCACATCAGGCAGGCAGTAGCAGTTCCCACGGCAGCCCCTACAGAAGCCCGCATCCATTGTTGGATCATGAAATATCTCATCAGAAAAACAGCTGACCTGGAAAATAGATCCAGGAGAGACAATTTAAAAATTATGGGACTACCTGAAAGCCTTGATTAAAAAAAGAGCCTAGACACCATCTTCCATGAAATTATCAAGGAAAACTGCCCTGGTGTTCTAGAACCAGAGGGCAAAATAAATACTGAAAGAATCCACCAACTACCTCCTGAAAGAGATCCAAAAAAAGAAACTCCTAGGAACACTGCGGCCAAATTCCAGAGTTCCCAGGTCGAGGAGAAAATATTGCAAGCAGCTAGAAAGAAAAAATTCAAGTATGGTGGAAATACAATCAGGATAACACAAGATCTAGCAGCTTCTACATTAAGGGATCAAAGGGCATGAAATATGATATTCTAGAAATCAAAGGAACTAGGACTAAAACCAAGAATCACCTACCCAGCAAAACTGAGTATAATACTTCAGGGGAAAAACTGGTCTTTCAATGAAATAGAGGATTTTCAAGCATTCTTGATGAAAAGACCAGAGCTGAAAAGAAAATTTGACTTTCAAACACAAGAATGAAGAGAAGCATGAAAAGGTAAACATCAAAGAGAAGTCACAAGGGACTTACTAAAGTTGAACTGTTTACATTCCTACATGGAAAGACAATATTTGTAACTCTTGAAACTTTTCAGTATCTGGGTAGTGGGTGGAATTACACACACACACACACACACACACACACACACACACACAGAGCACAGAGTGAATTGAAGAGGATGGGATCATATCTTAAAATAATGAAATTAAGCAGTGAGAAAGAAATATATTGGGAGGAGAAAGGGAGAAATTGAATGGGGCAAATTATCTCTCATAAAAGAGGCAAGTAAAAGACTTTTCAGTGGAGGGAAAAAGGAAGGAAGTGAGAGAGAAAAACATGAAGATTACTCTCATCACATTCGACTAAAGGAAGGAATAAAATGCACACTCATTTTGGTATGAAAACCTATCTTACAATACAGGAAAGTGGGGGAGAAGGGGATAAGCAGGGTGGGGGGATGATGGAAAGGAGGGCAATGGGAAGAGGGAGCAATTAGAAGTCAACATTCTTTTTTTTTATATTATTAATTTATTTAACTGTTAACATTCATTTTCACAAAATTTTGGGTTCCAAATTTTCTCCACATTTGTCCCCTCCCCCCACCCTAAGACATCGAGTATTCTAATTGCCCCTATCACCAATCTGCCCTCTCTTCTATCATCCCTCCCTTCCCTTGTCCCCATCTTCTCTTTTGTCCTGTAGGGCCAAATAACTTTCTATACGCCTTCACCTGTATTCCTTATTTCCTAGTAGCAAGAACAGTACTCGACAGTTGATCCTAAAACTTTGAGTTCCAACTTCTCTTCATCCCTCCCTCCCCACCCCTTCCCTTTGGAAAGCCAGCAATTCAATATAGGCCAAATCTGTGTAGTTTTGCAAATGACTTCCATAATAGTTGTGTTGTATAAGACTAACTATATTTCCCTACATCCTATCCTGTCCCCCATTACTTCTATTCTCTTTTGATCCTGTCCCTCCCCATGAGTGTCGACCTCAAATTGCTCCTTCCTCCCATTGCCCTCCCTTCCATCATCCCCCCTACCCTGCTTATCCCCTTCTCCCCCACTTTCCTGTATTGTAAGATAGGTTTTCATACCAAAATGAGTATGCATTTTATTCCTTCCTTTAGTCGAATGTGATGAGAGTAAACTTCATGTTTTTCTCTCACCTCCCCCCTTTTTCCCTCCATTGAAAAGTCTTTTTCTTGCCTCTTTTATGAGAGATAATTTGCCCCATTCAATTTCTCCCTTTCTCCTCCCAATATATTTCTTTCTCACTGCTTAATTTCATTTTTTTAAGATATGATCCCATCCTCTTCAATTCACTCTGTGCTCTGTGTGTGTGTGTGTGTGTGTATGTGTGTGTAATTCCACCCACTACCCAGATACTGAAAAGTTTCAAGAGTTACAAATATTGTCTTTCCATGTAGGAATGTAAACAGTTCAACTTTAATAAGTCCCTTGTGACTTCTCTTTGATGTTTACCTTTTCATGCTTCTCTTCATTCTTGTGTTTGAAAGTCAAATTTTCTTTTCAGCTCTGGTCTTTTCATCAAGAATGCTTGAAAGTCCCCAATTTCATTGAAAGACCATTTTTTTCCCCTGAAGTATTATACTCAGTTTTGCTGGGTAGGTGATTCTTGGTTTTAGTCCTAGTTCCTTTGATTTCTGGAATATGATATTCCATGCCCTTTGATCCCTTAATGTAGAAGCTGCTAGATCTTGTGTTATCCAGATTGTATTTCCACAATACTTGAATTTTTTCTTTCTAGCTGCTTGCAATATTTTCTCCTTGACCAGGGAACTCTGGAATTTGGCCACAATGTTCCTAGGAGTTTCTCTTTTTGGATCTCTTTCAGGCAGTGATAGGTGGATTTTTTGAATACTTATTTTGCCCTCTGGTTCTAGAATATCAGGGCAGTTTTCCTTGATAATTTCATGAAAAATGATGTCTAGGCTCTTTTTCTGATCATGGCTTTCAGGTAGTCCCATAATTTTTAAATTGTCTCTCCTGGATCTATTTTCCAGGTCAGTTGTTTTTCCAATGAGATATCACATTATCTTCCATTTTTTCATTCTTTTGGTTTTGTTTTGTGATTTCTTGGTTTCTCACAAAGTCATTAGCCTCCATCTGTTCCATTCTAATTTTGAAAGAACTATTTTCTTCAGTGAGCTTTTGAACCTCCTTTTCCATTTGGCTAATTCTGCTTTTCAAAGCATTCTTCTCCTCATTGGCTTTTTGAACCTCTTTTGCCAATTGAGTTAGCCTATTTTTCAAGGGGTTATTTTCTTCAGCATGTTTTTGGGTCTCCTTTATCAAGGTGTTGACCTGCTTTTGATGCTTTTCTTGCATCTCTCTCATTTCTCTTCCCAGTTTTTCCTCCACCTCTCTTACTTGATTTTCAAAATCCTTTTTGAGCTCTTCCATGGCCTGAGTCCATGGTATATTTATTTTGGATGTGTGGGATATAGAAGCCTTGACTTCTGTGTCTTTCCCTCATGGTAAGCATTGTTCTTCCTCATCTGAAAGGAAGGGAGGAATTATCTGTTCACCAAGAAAGTAACCTTCTATAGTCATTTTTTTCCCTTTTCTGGGCATTTTCTCAGCCAGTGACTTGACTTCTGAGTTTTCTTTCCACCCCCACCTCACAATCCACCCAGCCAGAGCTTGGGGTCTGAGATTCAAATGCTGCTTCCCAGCCTCAGGGCTTTGGATGGGGGTGGGGCTGCTATTCAGTGTGAGATCAAGTTCAGGTGCTCAGGTCGGGGCAGGGCTGCCACAAGGGGCTCAGTTCCCTCAGGGGGTTTATGTGGGAGACCTTCAACAATGGATCCAGGCTCCTGCCCACTTGGGGAGCCCTGGTCTGCTCCCGCCTCCACTGTTGCCTCCCGAGGGGGCCTGAGTTATGGGGGCACCCCACTCCCCTCTCGACCCACCAAAGAGACCCTCTCACCGACCCCCGTCACCTGTGGGTGGAGGGACCCACGTGGCTGCTGGAGATTCTGTCCCTGAAGCCTGCTTGGATCTGCTCCTCTCAGTGCTGCGGCTGCAGCAGGGCTGGGCTCGGCTCCAAGTCCGCAGCATGACGGACCTTTTGTGAGAGTTTTGCAGGTCCCTCTGGAACAGAAATCTCCTTTGCTCCACTGTTCTGTGGCCTCTGCTGCTCCAAAATTCGCCGTGAGTTTCTTTTTACAGATGTTGTATGGGTTGTGGGTTAGGAGCTATGTGTATGTGCATCTTTCTACTCCGCCATCTTGGCTCCACCCCCAGAAGTCAACATTTGTGGGGAGGGACAGGATCAAAAGAGAGAACAGAAGAAATGGGGGACAGGATAGGATGGAGGAAAACATAGTTAGTCTTACACGATATGACTATTATGGAAGTCATTTGCAAAACTACACAGATATGGCCTATATTGAATTGCTTGCCTTCCCAAAGGGGATGGGTGGGGAAGGAGAGAGGAAGAGAAGTTGTAACTCAAAGTTTTAGGAACAACTGTTGAGTATTGTTCTTGCATACAACGAGAAAATAAGAAATACAGGTAATGGGGTATAGAAAGTTTTCTTGCCCTACAGGACAAAAGAGAAGATGGGGATAAGGGAAGGGAGGGATGTTAGGAGGGAGGGCAGATTGGTGATAGGAGTAATTACAATGCTTGGCATTTTGGGGGGGAGGGGAGAAATGGGGAGAAAATTTGGAACCCAAAATTTTGTGGAAATGAATTTTGAAAACTTAAATAATTTAATTTAAAAAAAAGAAAAGTAGATAGACATAGAGAGGATATTAGCAATCCCTAGAGAGCCCTAAAGTGGCAGCAACTGTTCCATATTGCTCTCAGCCCCAGAGATGGCTCAACTCAAAGGATACAATGGCCAGCTCCAGGAGTTTGCTTCATGCTTACCAAGTGTCTCTAAGTCAATTATCACATATTAGAACTTAACAGAATTTGAGAATTGGAAGAGATCTCAGTAATCATTTAGTCAAACCCACACACAATAGGAATACCCATTAGAACATGCTCAACACTTTTACCCTCTACCTGTTGACCCTCAAAAAGAAAGAACACAATACCTTTGCACTCAACTCAGTTCAAGTGTTATTTACTTCCAAAGAATGTTTTGCCCACTCTCGTTCAAGTACTAGACACATTCCCAGGTTTTGTTAGGTAGCAGAGGCTAGGGGAAGCTGTTATGACTGCTGTCTTGCAGCAACTTCTACAAGACCCTGAGTTCTTTAATTGTTGATGGCTTGAGTTGACTTGATTAGTATGTCTGCCTGTATTTTAGACACAATTTCTGAACCAATGAATTCCCTGCTTAGATTTCTGATCTCACACAGAATTTCAGAGCTGGAAGGGACCTCCTTTGAGGTCATACCTGAGGTACCTCTATATATTACTTCAAAAGGAAGCATACTTCCAAAAAGAATAGCTCTACCTTCTACTACAAGTCCTTCACTGATGAGGAACACACTGTCCTATGTCTACTCCACTATTTCAGATGTCTGGCAAAGCATAACACATTTTTTTTCCATTTCATTTCCTTTTTTTTAATTAGCAAAAATCTATTTTCTTTCCTTCCCTCCTCTCCCCACCCCCTTTTAAAGAAAAAAAGACAAAACCCTTGTAATAGTACATGGTCAAGTACAATAAATTCCTACAATGACCATGTCTAAAAATATATCATTCTGCACCCTTAGCCCAACAGTTTTCTATCAGAAGGTGAGTATCAAGCACTATCATCAGCCTTCTAGAATTATACTTGCTCTTTGCTTTGATCATATTTTATAAATCTGTCCAAGTCATTTGTTTTTAAAATGTTATTGTATAGATTGTTCTCGTTATACTTACTTCACTCCAGTTGTCTAACTCTTAAATCTTGGCTTTCTTGATATCTGATCTCCTGCCTGTCCCAAAGCTCTGGTGAGTTGTATCTCCCTCAGCTCATCTTGAATCTGTATCTGAGACAATGCATATAAAGCCCTTGGCACACCTGAAAGTGTTATATAAATGTGAGAACTTTGAATGAATGCATACTCCAGTGGTTTTGTACTCTCATCAATGTAGGTACTCCTGCTAATGATTCAGATCACAATGTACCCATGACTTCCCACCCTTTGCAACTTTTTTCTATTGCCTCACTTAAATTATTCGCAGAAGTTCTTTCCAGTGTGCTGAGGGGCTTCCTCATCATCTCTTGACATGTGAGTATTAATGTGAGCATATGAGCTTTCCATCCCTTCCCTTTGCTTTGTGACAAACCCTTTCCCCACCCAGTTATGTGTTTCTCTGATGATATCCCTTGAACTTCTGCATAATTCTTCATTTTTACCATGTTACAGCCTGTTTGTGTCCACAGCGAGTCTCCTAATTACCCATTGGGTGATCTCCAACTTGATTCCTTAGGATGACTGAAGCATGGCATGCCTCAGCTTTATAACAGTAATGGAATAATATTGGCACAAAAGATGGGCCTTTGTTTCAGGGAAAAAACTGGAGTCATCAAAAGAATTGTGTAATTTCCCAAAAGCTCTCCAACTCACTCTTCTTCTATTCAAATCTAGACTTGGCTTATTGTTTATTTGCAGTGTTTTTCTAAAATACAAACACATACATACACATTCCAATGGGGAAACTCTATAGGTTATACATTCTAATATATATCCTAGCCTGCACAGGAAACATTCTTCATCCACTTGATTCTGCCTGTGCAGAGAGTTAGGACAGATTCTTTTGAGAGAAGATTAGGAGACTCAGCCATGATCTGGGGCTTGATTCACTCAACAAAAATATCATTACTGTGTACGAAAATCAAGAAGACCTTAGCATCTACAAGGAATCTCTCTTTACTTTGATCTCCTTTATGGCAGCATCCATTCCCCAATATTAAGGCCTCACTTACTAATGAGCAGGTCATCACAGGTTTCGGTTGCTATACATTTCACCAAACCATGCATAATAATGAGCAGTGATGCAACCCCGACCTTTCCCCAAAGTCTCCGGGCTTACAAACATCAGTTCTAATACTGGGTAGCTCCCCAAGGGTGCTTTTTTCTTCACTTAGTATGTCTCTACACAGAGTTTACTCCAGGAAAATATCCAAATTAATTCTGTATCTAGGTTTTCTGAATGTGGGTAAGAGGGTTATCGGTAGTCGTATAAGGACAACTGATTATGGGTAACATGATTACCCATGGGTAACTTGATTAAAGGTAACATGATTATGGGTAGAGGACATGCTTTATTTAACCTCATAAAAACATAGAAGACAAATAGGACTCTCTAAGCCCATAAACAGCTACAGGATTCAGAGAACACTTTATAGGTTCAACTTTCCAGTGATTAACTTCACAAAGATCCTTGGAGAGTTTAGACAACCCTGAAAGGGAAAGACTTCTTGTAGTTACCAAAAAGCAACTTCCATTCCTAGACAGGTATTGTTCCAGTAACTCATTATAGAAAGGGGTAGGATGTAGAGAGGTATGGGTAAGAAAGTTTAGACCTTCGGAAGTGAAAAAACATTTATTAAGTACCTAATATGTTCCAGGCACTGTTAAGTACTGAGGATGTAGAAAAGGACAAAAACAGTTACTTCGTTCAATAAGTTCACAGTCTAGTGAAGCAAGTCACATGAAAACAACTAGGTACAAACAAAATAATAGAGACACTCTAAGGGAAACCAAGAAAAGCTTCTTGCAGAAGGTGAGGTTTTAAGGAATGGAGGAAAGCCAAGGGGCAGAGATGAGGAGGGAGAGAATTCAAGATAAGAGAACAGCTGGGGGAAATGCCAATAGATAGGAAATGGAACAACAAGGAAGCTGTCATTTGATGGAAGGGATTGAGTTGTAAGAAAGATAAGAGGCACTGGGTTATGAAAATCTTTGAATGCCAAAGGGAAGAACTACATTGTTAATCTTTCTCTAGAGCTCTATGGTTGGTCTATAAAGTGGGAGCTGGACCTTAGTCCAGGGAGGTCATGGACTGACTCCAAGGGGTAGGTACTAAAGAGGTAGATACTAAGGGGTAGGTCAACTAAATAAAAGGTCACATTCAATTCTCTCCATGAAAACCCATGATGGGACTTTCCTCCAACACAACCACACCTATCCTTATCCTCTAACAACCATCCACTCTGATTCCTCCTGTTGCTGGGCAAATTCCTTACCTTCCCCCTTCTGAGCTGGATGTCAGTCACTCAAGGCTCCCAGGAACTCATAGCAGCAGCTTGTTCATGTGCCATTGGAAAAATTCTATTTCCCACCCTTTCCCCCCAAATCATCTCTTGGCAGCAGCAGGCACCCATAGAAGGCAGACTGTATCGATTAACAGAAGGGAAGAGATGAATGGGTAAGAGTCCCATTCTTCCCACTTTCATTTTAGAAAAGAGTGAGTCATACTTTATGAGCAGGTGTGGATGGATTGGGTTCTGCATTACAGATATCATTTGTAGTCTTAAACTCACTCCTCTCTCCAATTTCCCTATTACTATTAAAGGCACCATTATCCTTAAGTCACCGAAGTTCTTATAATTTCATGGACTTAGAGGAGTCAATGATGATTCTTCAGTTTAAATCCCTCATATATCCAAACCATTACCAAATCCTGTCAACAAAACTTCCATATCTTACATCTGTCCCCCTTTCTCTAATTACACAGTCACCACTCAAGTTCAAGCCCTCATCGCCTCTCTCCTAGACTCTTGTAATACTCTCCCAATCTCCCCTCTCCATGTACCCTTCGTACAACAGCCAAAGTGATTTTCCTAAAGCATAGGTCTGACTGCCATTGTCAACTCAGTAAGCTCTAGGGGCTCCCTATTTTTGTAATCCACAAGTCTTTGGCTTGGCTGACTCCTTATCCCTGAACCATATTTTTCCAATTTTTTCATTGTACTCCCCTATCATCACCTTTGCACTGAAGTCACCAATTGTCAAAGTAGATACAATTTTATTTAAAAGATTTTTGTGGAATTTATTTCTCCCCATCTTGTGAAACTAATACTGGCACATAAGTGACAATTACTTCCTTTTTTCCCCTTAATACTATTTTCCCCAATTACATGTAAAGATAGTTTTCAACATTCACTATGATTTTGAGCTCCAAAGTATTTTTGCTCCCTCCCTTCCTTTCCTGTTCCCCAAGACAGCATGCAATCTGATCTAGGCTGTTCGTGTACAATCATATTGCACATAATTCCACATTAGTCATGTTAGATATAATTATTTTCATGCGGGTCTTTTAGGAAATGCTCATCATTGGCATGAAATGAGCAAATATATCACAAAATGTTTCTTGTTGCCTTTGTATATACAATAAAGCCAACAAAATGAAGGCAATAAGGTGTCATGGAAGAGCACTTACTCTAAAGTCAGGGATCATGGGATCAAATCCTTCATCTGATACTCACTTATGTTTATGACCTTGGACAAGTCATTCAACTTCTTGAGGTTTAGTTACCTCACATATAACATGTAAGCAAGACTGTTTTGACTTCTAAGATCCCTTCTAGCACTAGATCAGAGTGCTTAAACTGTGTGTGGGTGTATGTGTGTGGGTGTGTGTGTGCACCCATGCACATGTACATGCATGCACACACATTAGACTTCTTTAGCAGTCTAGTGAAAACTATGGACACCTTTCTAAGAATAATGTTTTTAAATCCATAAAATAAAATTTATAGAATTACAGATGAAACCAAAGGTTAGTGAAATTAGAAATAACTTTTCATTTTTTTTTCACATCCAACTTCATAGACCTCCTGAAATCTATCCATAGGCCACTCTGGTCCCCAGGTTAACAACCCTGGTCTATCACTCTCTGAACTCTTTACTTTGCCTTTCCAAGAAAAACCTGAGTGTCCCCACATACACTCACACACACACACCATTTAATTGTGACTTCCTATTGTGTTCTAGCTTCATTCATAGTGAGAATTTTATGACAGATAAAATTCAGTTCTATTCTTATGTCTACTTTGTTAAGTATCAAGTGGGAGCTGGGCCTTAGCCCAGGGAAGCCATGGACTAATTCAAAGGGGTAGGTAGTCAAGGCCACATAAAAGGCCACCATCAATTCTCGCCGTGAAAATCCATGATGAACGTTTCTGGAACCCAACCACACCCACTCATCCTCCAACAATCCCCTCCTCTGATTCCTTTTGTGGCTACGTAAATTCCTTACCTTTCCCCTTCTGAGCTGGGTGTCAGTCACTCAGGGATCCCAGGAACTCATAGCACCTTGTGCATGTACCACTGGAAAAATTCCGTTTCCTACCCTCTCTCCCCAGATCATCTCTTGGCCAAGGATCTTTCGTTTAGAGTACTAATAGATAAGTTAATATTTATGGATTGTCTAAAAACTGTGTGAGTCTTAGTATTCCCTGCTCCCTTTTATATCACTCAGCTCACAATCACTGACGAAGGTCTTGAAGGACTGAGGGCCATGTTGTATTTTTCTTTGTTTCATTGGTAACTATCGCCAAAGAATCCACTACCAAGTAGCCAGATTTCTGTGGCAACAAGGTGGTAGAATAGTTAGAGTGTTACACCTGTCTCAGGTCTAACTGAAGTCCTGTCTCAGACTCTTGTTAGCTGTGTGACTCTGGCCAGTCACTTCACTTCTCTCAGCCTCAATATACTCATCTGTGAAATCTGCCTTACAGGGTTGTTGTGAGAGTCAAATGAGATGTTACACATTAAGTTCTTTGTAAAATTTTAAATGTTATTAAAATCCTAGTTGTTGCTGACACCACTGATTAACCTCTCTGTACTAAGTTGTTCTCAGAAAACATTTTTCCAACAAAGCAGAATCTGCCAGAGCACGCACCCTGCTGGGAACATCTACAAGAAAGCCAGGTCATGTTCATGCCATGATGTAGCATCAGTGTAGGGAATCATGAACTTTATTATTATTTATTATTTCTATTTATTTATTATCCTTAATTAATGGCTCACATTTTTATAGCATCTTAAAATCTACAAAACACTTTCTTTCCCCAAACCCCATGAGGTAAACAATGTCAGTCTTAATTCTTGCACTCATATATGTCATTTCTCCCCATCAGATGTATGCTCCTTGATGGCAGATACCATTTTCTGCTCTTTCTTAGCAGAGCACTTGGCACCTTGTAAGTGTTTCACAAATACTTGTGAACTAGTTGCCTTTTATAAATGACAAAACTAAAACTCTGACAAGTCACTTGCCAAGAGCGAAACAGTTTGCATCAGTCAGGATTCAAACTCAGATCTTCTAACTACAAATCCAACACTCTTTCTATGACTCCACATTGTCTTTCATGGAAGCAAAAGCAGATGCCTGTGCCTGTCCTCTAATAATGCTGAGATTTTAGCACTCAGCTGGCGCCATGTTGTCCTGAATTCTCTCCACCACTATACTATACACTTCTGAATGCTCCTGCAGTACTATCTGCCTCGCCTACTTTGGCAAATGTCTGATGGCTCACGTCCCCGTGTCATGCAGAAGCCTGGCTTACATCAAAGGGCTGTTGTTTCTTTGTACTTTTATTGGTATTGAGTACTTTAACTCATAAAAGAGACTGATGGATATTAATATTCACTTAGATGCACAAAACTGCTGTCAACAAAGGATCATTCCATCATTGGGATTACTGTTTTTAAGATGGCAAAACATTAGCACAGAAAAACTAAAGAACTCACGTAAGTCCAGATTTCATATGCCTCTTTCGGGCTATACCTGGACAAAACTGTGAAGATTTTGTGGTTACTTTCCTTCCCACTAGATATACTTCCTCCTCTTTCGTTGTTGCCCTCTCTCCATGATAGGCCACTTTTAGGTTGCCCCGGGCTATCTCTCCCCCCCAGAAGGTTTACCTGGACCTCTCCTCTCAAGCATTCCCCAGTCTAAGCCCCATTAAAAGGAACCCTCCCTCTGCCCAGTTCCCATGAGGTGTGTGTGTATATATATATATATATACATATATATATATACATACATATGTATATATACACACACATATATGTACACACACATATATACACACACACACACATATATACACACATATATACATATATATATATGAGTATAGGAAACTAATAAGTGTCAGTCTAATCAATGAGTTTCTGTTTGTGAGCCTGCTCTCAGTTCCTGCTATTTGAACCTCAACAGTGGCCTCATGTAGAAAATGTCTTTAGAACTAGCTAAAAGGAGAAAGAGCTATTTCAGGAAGTGGTAGGCTCCCTCTCATTTGAGGTCTTCAGAAAGACCACTTGTTGGTCATACTATTTAGGGGATTTTATTCAGACGGCTTCTGAGTCCCCTTCAAAAACTGAGATTCTGTAATTCTTCAAGAGAACTATTAGTCACAAAGCAACAAGAAATCACAATTTGATGGATTTAATGCTGAGAATTTTAGGAATATGCCATACATAGGCAGGTGGGAAGTGGAAGAGATGTGGTTTGTGATGTTCTTTAAACTATACCACAGTGATTCTAGCAATGTTATTCAAGGCTTCCTTGCAATTGACTGTGAACTCTAACCAAGTCAGTAGAAGATGATGGGGAGCATTGGCTTTAAGCAAAATTGTGAGGTAGATGAAGTTAGTCTTTCATGGAACCAGCCAATATTAGGAATGGAGAGGGGCTTGGATGTTATGTTTTCCAACTCACACATTTTACAGATGATAAAAGAGAGGGAGGAGGGAAAGGAGAGGAGGGGGAAACAGAGAGACAGAGAGAGAGAGAGAGAGAGAGAGAGAGAGAGAGAGAGAGAGCGAGAGAGAGAGAGAGAGAATAATTTGTCCAAAGTTACACAGTTAGTTAGTAGCAAAGTCACACTAGAACCCAGATCTCCTAATTCTCAGTCTGGGCATTTCTCCATCATACCTTTTAGTACAGCCCTCCACTTTTCTTCTTCAGCTATTACATGACTTTGTAGTGCCCTCTCTCCCCAACCTGATGGGGTATTTCAAACCTCCATCCTGCCGAGTTCTCCTATGGTCATGTCATATGCAGACCTGCTATTCCTGGGCAGATCCCCATGTTCCAATATTATTCTTCCTTCCTTTCTCACACCTCATAAAATACATTCTCTGGAGATAACTGATTTCAGCAATTAGTGGGAAATAGCAGATGTTCCAGCTTTCCCTTACACTTCCAGCTAAAAGAGGTCTGTCTCGCTCTCTCCTCAGGTACTCCTCGAACACATTATTTGGATCTCTCCTTGTCCCATCACTCTCTACTATTCTGATCTTTGTACTATTGAACCACCATCCCAAGATAATATGAGATCCTTGAGTGACTGTGCATGTATATATACACACACACATACGTACATATATATCTTTAGCACTTACAATATATATATATTTAAAACATATGTGTGTATAGATATAGATATATCCTTAACACTTATCAATGTTAAGTGCTTTGAACATGAGAGACCTAAAAAGTGGTTGAGTTGAACCATTAAGGAAAGTATATATTAAATACGTTTGCAGTAAGATATAAACAATTTGTTGAACAACAGAAGCCCCTCAGAGATATTCGTGTTTTGAAGAAATAACTTTTTAATCAAAGGAAAGAATTTCTAAGGATACAGTTTCAGCGGAGACATTTCAAGTAGCCCCACCAGCTAAATCAGGCAAGCACCTTCTCTGCCCAAATGTAAGCCAGGCTGTGATCACATGTGCTGCACAACACCTGGCAAAGTTCCCTAGCACCCATCAGTAGCAGATATCTTCAGGAGAGTTGTAATAGCCCATGAGAGAATGCACTAAAGAAGTCCAATTTAGGAAGCATTATGCCCAGTGTGACATAGTTAACTGATGCCACCTGTGGACTTTGTTTCATCCATGTAACTTTTAAAGATTTTTTTCCAAAGGAAAAACAACAGCTGGTTGCCAGATGCCAATCTCCGCAACTTTGGTTGTGTTGGCTGCCTCAAGTTAGGAGGAGGTAATTTACTGGCCAATAGTCACGTCATTCTCTGTCTTTGGTTACACACAGGCAGGATTCTTCTGATTTGGGGCAGCTGAAGTACATGATTCTGGTAAAGGGGGCAAAGGTGAGCCAGAAAAACAGCACCAGAGCATTCATGGACGAGCCAAAAAAGAAAAAAAAAGAATAACTACTTATCCAGACAAATTTGGAAGACAAAAATAAGAATGGAAGAATAAACATGGAATGTTAGAGCTGGAAAGAGCCTTAGAACAAAAAAAGTTAGAACTTAACTTTAGAACTTTAACCTTTAAGTTGGAAAGCACCTTCGAGTCACCCTTTCCAAGCCTCCTTTGAAGCTCAGGCTCCTTCTGCAGCATCCCCAACAGCTAATCTTGGATATGCCACAGTAATCTCCAACTCAGCATCTCCTTAAGCTGACATATCCCATTGCATTTCCGTTTCACCAGAAGTCACTCATTCTCAAAAACTTTGAAGTCATTTTTGATTCATCATTTTCTTCTATCCCCTAATTTCAAAATCACCAAGTGATTTTAAATTTTCCTCCAATAACTTTTATTCCCTTTTTTCCATTCCTACCACCATAACTCTTTAGTTCAGAGACTCACCAACTCGAAATTGGTCCGCTTAACAACATAATTACCTTACTTGAATCTAAATTTCTACCCTGGTTAATCATCCTGCCCACCACTATCAGACTAAGCTCTTGAACGTATAACTTACATCATGCTACTCATCTGGCTACCTCTTAGGCTGTTTTAAAGCCAGACCTGTGATTTCACTGGTTTAGGGAATTCCTTCTACCAATGCATGTCAACAACTCTCTTTTGACTTCTTCTTGGAGAGTTACCCAGGCACTGGGAGGTTAAGTAACTTATGCAGTCTCACACCACCATGTGTCAGAGGCAGGATCTAAACTCAATTGTTTTTAACTCTGAGGCCAACTGACTATCCATTTTGTCATCTTGCCCCTTTAACCTTGTAGACAGAACTTTTAAAATTGCTAAACCTTCCTTCCCTTCTCATTCCTCCTCCCTAAATGACTGATCCCAGGATTCTCTCCTCTTTACATTCTTTCTCCTTGCTGAGCTCATCCCCCTTTTAAGGTCTTAACTCTCACCCTCTTAGAGATGACTCTCAAACCTGTATGTTCAGCCCCAGTCTCTCTCCTACGTTCCCATTCTACATTTTCAACTAAATTTTAGGAATGTTGACATGAATGTCCTTCCAGAAGCTCAAACTTAATATACCCAAAAGTAAAGCCATCTTCTTTCCTCCAAGACCTCTTTTTCCCACTTTCTTATTTCATTTGATGGCATCATCATTATTCCTAGGCTCAAACCCTTGCTTCCATCTTTGATATTTCTCTTTTCTTCATATCCAGTTACCAATAGTAAGAAACTGGGATGTTACAAGGCTGGAAGTTGGGGGCAGGTGCACCCTTTTGCAAGGAATATTTCCTACCCAACATCTCCTAGTAGCCCTCACCAGGGAACTCAGGAGAAGAAGGTGAACTTGCTGGGTCTTGCAGAGAGTAATGTCTATCTGGCATACGTGGGTCCTGCCTTGCAGGCAACTTCTGGGAATTGATAAGCAGACGAGAGAGCCTCCATTACCTTGCAAAATCAGTAACAGCTTCTGAGAGATTTAGACTTCATCAGCTCATATGCTGGTCACAGAAAATGTATTGCTACAACTTCTTTAGTACAGTAGATGGAATACCAGGTCTGGAGTCAGGAAGACTATTCTTTCTGAGTTTAAATCTGACCTCAGACACTTGCTAGTTGTGAGACCCTAAGCAAATCACTTAACTGTTTATTTCAGTTTCTTTATCTGTAAAATGAAAAGGAAATGGGCCATTCCAGTATCTTTGCAAGAAAACCCCAAAAGGGGTCACAAAGAGTTGGACACAACTGAAATGACTCAACCACAAAAAATAACGGAAGAACATCTACTAATACTACTGGGAAGACAAATAAAACTTAAATATTATGTATAATATTCAAAGTACAGTTTTTATACTCAGATTTTATACGACAAATTTAGGAAAGAAGTGTATCCTACATGCAGACTAATGTAATATTTTTAATTCAACTATATTTTACTCCCTCCTTCTTCCCCTGACCCATCCCCATTGAGAAAGGTAGAAAAACAAAACTGATAATAAGCATGTATTGTCAAGCGAAACAAATTCCAACAGCCATATCCGAAACAAAATTTTGTCTCCAACTGCATTCCAAGTCCATTACTCCTCTTCCTGGAGGTGGGTAATATACTTCACATCATTAGTCTTCTGCAATCATGGTGATCATTATCCTGCTCAGAGTTCCTAAGTCTTTCAAAGTCTCTGTCTTTACAATATTATTATGTGTGTAAATTTTTCTCCTGGATCTTCTCACTTCATTTTATATCATTTCATAGGGCAGCTAGGTGGTGCAGTGGATAGAGCACCAGTGCAAGAGTCAGGAGGACCTGAGTTCAAATCTCACCTCAGACTCTTGACACTCACTAGCTATGTGACCTTGGGCAAGTCACTTAACCCCAATTGCCTCATCCTGGGTCATCTCCAGTTGTCCTGATGAATATTTGGTCACTGGATTCAGATGGCTCTGGAGGAGAAGTGAAGCTGGTGACCTGAACAGCCCACCCTCACTCAAAACAAAGTCAAGTGCAAGTCATGCCATCATTTCTCTGATGGCATGGTCTTCTTCGGCAACCAAGGATGAACATACATATATCATTTCATATAATTCTTCCCTAGTTTCTGTGAAACTATCTCCTTTATCACTTCTTATAGGTCAATAGCATCCTATCACATTCACATACCATAATTGGTTCAGCTATTCCCTGATTGATGAGCATCCCCCAGTTTCTAATTCTTTGCCATCACATAAAGAGCTACTATAAATATGTGTGTGTGAATATGGCTCTTTTTCCTCTTTCTTTAATCTCTTTGAGAGTATAGAGCAAGTAGTGGTATCCCTGGATCAAAGGGTATGCATAATTGAGTAGCTTTGGGGCATAGTTCCAAATTGTTTTACAAAATGGCTGGACCAGTTCACGGTTCCATGAACAAAGAATTAATATTCCTGCTTTCCTCCATTCCTCCAGCTGTCATTTTCTCTTTTCAATAATTTTAATTAACTGTATCACTGTTGGGTAAGAGACGATACTTCAGAGTTATTTTAATTTGTATTTTCTAATAGTGATTTAGAGCATTTAATATGGTTCTTGAAAGCTTGGACTACTTCCCCTGATAACTGCTTATTCATATATGTCATTTGATCCCAAATTTGAAGATGAAGGTCTGAGGTCGAGGGAGTTTAAATGACTTGTCTGAAGTTAAACAAAGTTAATATCTAAGGAAGGTCTTCTCACTACTAGATTCATGATCTTTCTATTATACTAATTTTCCTTCCTTTTTAATTTATAGGATAAAACAAGCATTTCCATAATCCATGTAATTTTTTTAAAAAGATGATTGAATGTGAAACTACAAATGTATTATCTACAACTTGCTGATCCTGTTAAATATATAATAAATTTATCATGTGAATTTCTTATTTCCTCTTTCTTCCCTCCCCACCTTCTTCCCCTGCCCCTAGAGATAGCTACCATTAGACACAAATAGGTATGTATGTGTATATGTATGTATGTGTATGTGTGTATATATATATATATATATATATATATATATATATATATATATATATATATATATATATATATATATATATATATACACGTACTTCTGTTTATCAGTTCTTTCTCTGGTGCAGATAGTATCTTTCTTCATATGTACTTTATAGTTAATTTGAGTGTTTATAATAGTCAAAATGACTTATTCACTCAAAGTCATTTTTAAAATAAAATTGTTGTTACTGTATACAATGTTCACTTGGTTCTGCTGAATTTGGTCTTCATTATTTCATGCAAGTCTTTCCATATTTTTCTAAGATCATTGAGCTCATCATTTCCTACAGCACAGCAGCATTCATCATAGTTATATACCATAACATATACTACACTGCTTTTCAATCATTGAACAATATTTTAAAACTGGAATTGATCATCTGAATTATGTCCAAAGGAGAGACCAGATTGGCAAAAGGCTATCATCATAACCTTCAAATAACTGAAGGTCTATTGTATGACAAAGAGATCAGATAATTATTATAATTCTAGAGGATAGAGTTAAGGACAAATAGCATTTGTGAGTGTGGCAAAGAGCACCAAATCTGAAGCTAGACATCTGGGTTCAGAACTTTACTTAATTGTATTTCTTCATTATAAAGGAAGATTCAATGGGGAGGAGAGTTCTCCCTTTCCCCCATAAATGACCCTGGTGTTATGGGGTTGAGCTATATGACTTCTAATATAATCCTGTGACAAATAGTATCAATAAAATATATTTTTATAAATACTTAATTCCTGTGTGACTTGGAGCTAATGCTTTCTCTGGGCCTCCATTTCTTCACTGGTAAAACAAACAGGTTGAAGTAGATTGTATAAGGTTATTCTAGTTCGAAAATCATGGTACAGCAAAGCATATTTTGGGTAAACATAAGAAAGAAATTTCTACATATGAGTTCTTCAATATTGGAATTGGTTTCTCTAAGAAGCAAAAAGCCTCAGTGTCTGATCATGGCTGAATAATCATCTGTCAGGGATGTCTTTGGATAGCTTTCCTACGCTGAGTGAGTGATTGGACTAAATGACCTCTAATGGTTCCTAACGTAGGTACTTTGCCAAAAAGGTAGCTTCCTTTGTTCGTCCTGACAATATATAGTACCGACAGGCAGGTATGCCACCTAAAAATGTCAACAAGGAGAAAATGAGACTTTGGAATGTTTTTGCTACAAACAAAAATCTTTAAAAATGGATTGGGGTGATAGAACTCAGGAATCAGCTGCTTTTTGTGTGATATGCATGGTGCCAGACTAGCTCTGGGCATATAGTAGGCACTCCATGAATGTTTATTGCTTTGGGAGAAGGTCAGAGCCAACTAAGAGGATGAAGACCCAAAGAGATGACTTCACCTTTCAAGCCTGAATAACTTGGATAATTTCCACCACTTCCCAATATGAAACCCAATCTCCAAATCCAGAGATCTCTAATAAGAGATTAGATTGGAGGTCCAGAAGGAAGACAAAGCTACAAAAGTGGGTTTATTTGGTGTTGGCCCTCTTCCTAAATGTCAGAATAGATTTGCTAGAACTGTGCAAAGGTTCTATTATAAAAACCAGATGAAACCACCTGGGTCTCCATATATAATTTGAAACTTGGCTGCAACATACTACAAAAGGAAGAAGTAAAGTATAGTTTAAGGGAGAAAATATGATTTTTTCAAACTTTTCTAAATTAATGGCATTGTGCAGAGGTGTGCTTCATCCAAGAAAAACAACCTGCTTCTTCAAAATTATTAGAGTTAGGGATCGTGATTAGAGCCATCTTTCTTAATCTTAAGTGAAATGAAGGTTGTGAAGAAATCTGTGTGAATTTGTGTAAATTATGCTCTATTTTATTTGGTACCTTCAATTATTTTCAAAAGAAACTGAATTGTACAACTCAGAATGGTCCCATAGCTCTGATTGTCATGGTCCCATAACCTCTGACCCAGGAATGACCAAAAGAACAGGATAGGACTCCAAATTCGCAGCCATTGCTGACCTTATGATTTAGATGATGATTTTACTACTCAACCCCCTTGGTGAATGCTGTGTCTTAAGGCCTCTAGCAGCTTAGAATACAGACTACCAAATATTAATTAGTGTGTCAGGTACTGTATATTAAGGATATAAACATAAAAGCAAAATTGTCCCTGTCCTCAAGCAGTTTGTATTCTACTAGAAGAATATTAATATTCTAGTGGGGGGAATGTAATACATATGGGGAAAGACAATCAGGAAAATGTGCTTTGCTGTAGTCCGGTGATTCATCACCTAGGGTCTCTAGATGCAGACTCTAAAGGTCCTGTGAATATATTGCAGATGGTCTATGAACCTGGATAGGGAAAAAATACATCTTTATTTTTGCTAATCATTTTTCTTGCAATTTCCTTCAATAACATTTTTTTCTAATTATTTTTAAAAAATATTCTGAGGAGGGCTCCACAGGCTTCACTAGGCTGTCAAAGGGGTCCATGGCACACAAAAAAGCTAAGAATCCCTGATTTAGGTGGTTTTAGGCAATGTCAGTGAAACCATAGGGATTGTCATACACTTTCCAATGGCAATGATAAAATTTTGAAAAGGAGGCGTCAAGTTGTGAATGATAAGATGGTAAGGTGGCCAAGTCCAACTGTCCAGGTAAATAAAGTGTGGTCTGGAGATTAAGGCCAATAAGATACAGGGGCCTGAGGAAAGTACTGACACTCCCTGATGAAGGCAATTCTACCTCAGGGCAAGTCCCAAAGGACATATGACACAGTAAAGCAGAAACTCAGACATACAGGGAAAGCTGCCCAGTTAAACAAACAACCTAAGACTCTACTGCTTGGGCACAAAGGGATTTCATCTGGCTCACATGCTCTCCCCCTTATCAAAAGTCAACTTTTTAGCCTAAGATTGTTATTGAAGAACATTTGCCTGGCTAGTTTTGCTTGTATAAACTGATTATAGGCAGTCTCAGACTGGGAGAGAGGTTGGTGGTAACCTCTGTCTCACTGGCAACAACCTCGCCTTCTTTAATTAGATTAATTGTACTTTCTCCCTGATTACAGTAACACAATGGAGAGATCATTTTCCAGGAGAAGGAATCTGAATTAACTCCATTGGGAATACAACACAGGGCTCCATTTTGAACAGATCAGGTGGAGAGAAATTTGGAGCAATTCCTATTCACCAAGAAAAAAAAGAGAGGCATTAAGTAGGCAATTAACATGCTGTTTCGTAATTGACCTCCTGCAACTGGCAGAGCCAGGACCCTTGAATATGGCTTGTTAATGACCTTCCTATTGGAAGCAGGCCAATTTATCTAATGATCATTTCTTCCAAAATTCATATTTCTTATAATAAGAAACAAATTGGCCTTCTAGGAAGTTAGTAAGAAGTACTTATCAAATTTATTACATTTTATATCTGAGAGTTCCTCTTTAATGAATGTTTTTATGGTGTCCTCATACTGACCCCCTCTCCTATTCCCAGAAGTGACTATGGACATAGGATCAGGAAATTCCCACACTAAGAGGAGGTCAAATTAGGGTCTTTTAGAGGAGACAATGGCCAAGGCATTGATCACAGGTGTGGACTAGAAAAGAATATCGCAATGGCCAAATTTTTTCCCCATTCTCTCCTTTCCTCTACTGTGGCCTCTTCTGAGAAACTCATTTCAGGGAAATGGGGAGTAATTACTATTTCCACCTATTAGTAGAAGGGAACTTTGTCCAAATAAAAGAATGATGATTCTGGATCTTTCATGGAATTGGTGGCCAAGGGGTGAGAAGGTGTCACGTCCCAATTGAGTTTGGGATTCAAGGAGTTAACTGAATGGTGAAAACAGACAGGAAACCTGTGGCATTACCCATGACCAGTAGGGGGTATGAGAGAGCCACCACTGGCAAGGTCATTGATAGACTCACAGACTCTCAATTGGAATTGACAGCTCAGAGGACCTGTTCAACTGGGCTTCAGTAGAAATCCATTCTGAAACATCTCTGAGTGGAAATCTGTAGTGGAGTAGAATCTGCCACTGAAGTTTTTTTAAGTGCTTTTTTAAACTTCTAAGTAATACTTACATGTGAGCTATCATCCTCATCATTATGACCAGGAGCAAACTGACTGTCCTAAGAACTCCCAAATGCTACTTTATCTGATGATAAGGATGGCAGTCTCTCACACACACACACACACACTACTTTACTTTTGCCCCATTGGAATTAAGAAAAACATTTCTCCTTTGACCCAGCAATACCACTTTGAGGGCTGCATCCCACAGAGATCTTAAAAATGGGAAAAGGACCCACTTGTACAAAAATATTTATAGCAGCTCTTTTTGTGGTGGCAAAGAGTTGGAAACTGAGGGGATGCTCATCAATTGGGGAATGGCTGAACAAGTTGTGGTATATGAATGTAATGGAGTACTATTATGCCATAAGAAATGAGGAGGAGGTGGACTTCAGAAAAACCTGTAAAGACTAATATGAACTGATGCTGAGTGAAATGAGAAGAACCAGGAGAACATTGTGCATAGTTACAGCCACACTGAGTAATGACCAACTTTGATAGCCTTGGCTGTTCTCAGAAATGCAAGGTTCTAAGACTACTCCAAAAAGCTCATGATGGAAAATGCTATCCACCTCCAGTGAAAGAACTACCGAATCTGAATGCAGATCAAAGTGTACTATTTACTCTCTCTCTCTCTCTCCTTTTTTTTGTTTCTTCTTCCTCATGGTTAATCTCTTTGACTCTAATTCTTCTTTACAACATGACATGTGAAAATATGTTTAATATGAATGTATATGTACAGCCCATATCAGATCACACTGTCTTGGGGAGGAGAGAGGGGACAGAGATGGAGAAAATTTAAAACTCGAAAGTTTGTGGAACTGAATGTTGAAAACTAAAAATAAGTTAATTAATTTTGTAAAAAAAGAAAAAAACATTGCTCAGGAAAGGGTGATTGATGAAATGGAAAGAGCGTTGGAGTTGGGATCAGAGGACCTGAGTTTGAATCCTGGCTCTGTTACTTACTACATGTGACATTAGACAAATCACTTAACCTCTCTGGATTTTGGTGTCTCCACCTTTCAAATGAGGGAACTGGAATAGATAACCGTACCTTTATTCTCCCCTTTTATCTCGAAACCTATGTTCCAGGAACTTATGTTATTTCCTAAAATTTTGCTGTTGTAGGAAGTTCCCTGATCAATGTGGTGTCTGCCTCCATGTGACTCTATTTGGGCCATAACCTCCCCGCCCCCATTAGAAAGTGGGCCTCCAACCCCTGGACGCATATTGGATTTCAAAAGTAAAACTTTAGCCTTCTTTGACTCAGTTCCAGCTCTCCATAGCACCTCCCAGAATGTTTCCAGGCATAGGAGTTCCACTCAACACCCCACCAGAGATATAGATTCTGCTCTATTGTACTTCTTGGATATCTCCAGCTCTGCCACCATGCATGTGCCCCACCCCCTTCCCAGTTCCCTTTTATATATTGTTTTCTCCCATTGGAATGCAAGCGCTTTGAAGACTTGAAAGTAGTATGCCAAGCACTTAGCATAGGGCCTGAATATAGTAGGCAATTAATAAATGCTAATTGGCTACATTTGATAAATGTTTGCTCTATCATCTATCTACCTACTTATTTCCTTATCTACAAGCTTACAGAGTTTGTTTGATTTTGGAATTGTTGATATCTTCCATTGGAGGTTAGAAATAGGTCTTTTCGTACCTTTTCATCCCACCCACCAATGGGGACTGATCCCAGGATGAAGGGATTGGCTCATTCATTTATGGAATAAATTGTTATAAGAGAAACCATTCCTTTGAACTAGTTTATTCAAGAGAGTCAAAAGCTCTTTTAGCTGTCTCCCACCCTTCCCTTTTGCCTACTACACACTACCTCTGATCAGGGTTCTGGAGATGCTAATGATTGCCTTGGGATGAAGGACATGGAAGCTACAGGCTCTTAATTATGTGGCAGCTGTGGAGAAGAGGACCATGTGGCTAAGTGCTCCAGAGATGATGGCATTTCCGTTCAAGCAATAGCAGCAGCTAGAAAAGTGATGAAATATTGGGAGTTCCTAGAAGTAGTCTTGGAGACACAGTGGCAGAGGCTCTCCCACTTTCATGTGGATAAGGGAACCACATGGTGAGAGTTCTTGAATCCTTGTTTTTGGAGGAAGGTTGTGTTCTTTTCTCTTTAGAATTCTTCTTCTAAGTTTCCTTCTCTAGCAGCAAGAAATTTCAGGGTTACAGTATCCATTCTTCTGCCAGAGAAGGGAAATTTCCTGTAAATTCCTGGGCAATTCTTGCTTCTAGAATCTAGGACAAATAGGATTTCCTGGACAGAATCTGCCCCAGAATTTGCCTCTCCAAGTCTGAGTCCCGAAATTCAATCTTCTATTGAGAGAAATAGAGTTTCTGGCCAGAGCAAAGAAGATGATACATATGGTCCCCAAACCTGGAAGAGTTGCAGACAGACAATCAAAGCCAAACCATGTAGGCAAAAAGAAATGTGGACTTTGGACTTCTCTGTTACCAAGAGTGATTTGAATGGAGTCAGTCTAATGGGAAGGATTAGGGAAATTTCCTGTCTTCCAGACCCAAGAATATTTACCTTCAAAGAGAGCCCATACCCTCAAAGTTGTACCTCTTGGACTCTCTTCTTTTCTCCCTCAATATTCTTTCAATTGAAGATCTCATCAATTCCCAAGAATTCAACTATCATCTCTTTGCAGATGATTCTCAGAGCTATTTCTCCAACACTTACCTTTCTCTTGGCTTTCAGTCTACTTCTGTTTGTCTATTGGACATCTTGAATTAGATGTCTTGTAAATGTCTTAACTGCATTATCTTCCCCCTTCAATCCTTCCCTACTCCTAACTTCTCTCTTACTATAATTACTATACCATTACTACACCATTCCAATCACTCAGGTTCTTGACCAGGGCATCATCCTTGACTCCACCTTCTCATTCCCTGTATCCAATCAGATGCCAAATCCAGTCATTTCTACCTGCATAAATCCCTCATATATGCCTCCTTCTCTCCTCTGACACAGCCAACAGACTGGAACAGACACTTATCACCCCGTACCTGAACTATTTCCATATCCTGCTGAACATTTTCCCTGGCTCAAGTCTCTTCCTACTCCAATCCATCCTCCATTCAGCTGTCAAACGGACCTTCCTAAAATGCAAGTCTCATCATCATCATCATTATCATCATCATTACCATGACCATCATCACACACACACACACACACACACACACACACACACACACACACACACACACCCCTCCAATCAACTCCAGTGTCTCTCTATTGCTTCCAAGATCCCCTGTTTGGATTTTAAAGCCCTCTATAACCTGTTTCATTTCTACCTTTCTAGTTTGCTTATGTTTTACCCCCAAGCTTTCACATACTCGGTAATCCAGTGACACTGAACTCTTTACAAATCTGAACACTAGACACTCTTCTGTATAATTTTCACTGGCTGTCTCCCACACCTAGAACTATTTCCCTCTTTATCTCTGCCTTTTAGCTTCCCTGGTGTAGCAGTAAGAACACTGGCATAGCAGTAAGAACCCTGGCATACACAGGAGGGCCTGCTGTACAGGTTAATTACATTCACCAACAGAGGAAATACAAGCAGAGAAATAAAGACCAACAGAAAGGGCTTCTAACTGTCTGACCATAAGCAATACATATATCACAGATAAATAGACAGATACAACCGTCTGACTATTACATATATACATAGTTACCAGAGAAAGAAGCACCACCATCTGGGTCTTCAAACCCAGTGGGGGCTTCTTAACAGCTACCCAGAGTTTCATCTGTTGCACATGAACCTTCTTCCAAAGAGTGAACCCCAAAGCAAAACCTCACCTTTGAGTATACATATATTTTTCAAAACTGAAGGGCATGGTCCTCCTGACCCAGGGCCTCATTGAAATTTACAAAAGCTTCCCAGTGGACTTCAGGTGAGGCCTATTAATGGATGGAGAAGATCTTTAACTCTAATTAACATTACACCTGGACTCCTTCAAGGCTCATCTAAACCCCTATCTTCTATAAGATACCTTTCCCAGCTCTCCTCAAGGTTAATGCCTTCCCTCTTGGATTATTTCCAATTTGCCCTGTATATTTCTTGTTTTTCCATGTTGCCTCCCCCACTAGAGTATTATTTGCCTTTGTGTCCCAGGTGTTTAGAACCATGTCTAGCACATAGTAGATGTTTAATAGGAGTTTGCTAACTTACTGAAGGCTTACATAGGTTTCTTTGGGGGTAAAAGTGGAATTTACTGCGATTTTAGCTCCCTTCCCCAGTCCAGTAGCCCTGTCAGTTTCCTTTTTGAAGGGAGTCTAAGACATAGATGGTTGTTTTGAGTTTGGAGGGCTGCATTTATTCCTCTGGAAAGTGGGACTCATTGAAAAAAAATGATGTTGGGACCGTGGAACTTCCCTACTAGCAATCTCATGTTCATTCCTCTTCCAAAAAGAGCCACAATCCCAGCATAGCATAAGAGCTCAAAGACCTGCACACATCCCTGTGGAAAGAGATCCATATCAGAATGCTGGGAAGCCTTCCTCCCACCCCAGTGATTTCAAGTTTGTTTTCCTTCTAAGCAGAGTCCAGGTCCTATGAGACAGCTAGAGAGTTCAGTGGATATAGCATTGGGCCTGGAGACAAGAAGATCTGAGTTCAAATTTGACCTCAGACACTTACTAGCTTTGTGATCCTGGGCAAGTCATTTAACCTCTATTTGCTTTGATCTACTGGTGAAGGAATTGGAACATTCCAATATCTTTGCCTAGAAAACCCCATGGACAGTATGGTCCACAGAGACATGAAGATTTGGCCATGACTGAACAAACAATAACTATGATAAGCATAGAGTACTTTAGGATCTTTGAAAAGCAGGACTCATCAGAGCAGGAAGAGAGCTATTTTCATTGTTTATGGCCTAATTTGAGAGTTTTATTTATTTTCTGCCTTAGTTATAAGATCCTTCAGATCCTTCCCACTCCCTGCATTTTCTGTGGAGTAGAATTCAGACAGTCCTGTGCCTGATACATGTGTTACTATCTTGAGTACTGAAATGTGATCTGGTGGGCCCTTTGATTCACATATGTAGAAACCTAGACATTGCACTCAAATGTCTTCCAAAGCTCCCCAGAGAAATGGAAGAGACAAAATCTGTTCAAAAGAGTAATACTTTTGGCTTCTTCCAAGATTGGACCTGGTCCACATAAGCCTAGAACTTGGGGTGCTGATCTATGGGCTTCACCGTCATCTGAAAGCTAATTTTCTTGAACAGCAATACCCCTCTTTGAGAAACCACTGCACAACAGCTGTAACGTAGCTGTTAGATATATTATTATTCTCCATGCTCAAGGGTAATTGCAAGTTAGCTGTAATCACATATTGGTTATTTGCCATTAGTTGGGAAAACCTTTTGGATCCTAGAAACTGATAATGCTCCAAAACAGAACACTGAGATTTATTTTACTGAATTAATTCACTTTTTTTAGGTTAGATATTTCTTTCTCTGATTCAAACTAAAGTTCTTTTATAATTCTTTTCTGAAATTTGTCCATGTAGTCCCATCAAACCTAAATAGAACGTCTACCTACCTGGCTGTAGCCCTCTTTTTCTTTTATTATCTCAGGGATACCTATATAATATTTGAGTTATTGATTCTCTCATTTTCATTAGGCATATTCTTTTTGAGTCAAATATGTCCTTAGGAATGGTTTTTGTGAGATTTCACAAACAAATCATCTTTAGTTAGATGCTGTTTGAATGAGAGCCAAACAACCTCAGGTTAAAATCCCAGCTCTATCATTGGTAATAGCTGCAAGACTCAGTTTCCTTATCTGTAAAAAGATGGATTGGAAGAGGGGTTTAGTCTAGATAGCCTTTCAGTTTAAGAAGTTCCCTTTCAGTTTTAAATCTATGATACTATGACTGAGAAAGTGATACAAGGGTATATCAACTGGGCCTGTATATCCAACTTAAGTCAACCTTAAATCTATAGTTAAAGTAGCCATCTAGTTCATACCTTCATTTTACAGATATGAAACCTGAGATGCAGAAAGGCTGAGTAACTTGCTCAGGTCAGATAGAGAGTTAATGGGAAAGACAGGGATTTGAATATGTGTCAAGTGATTCCAATTTCAGTTCTCTTTCCACTGTCCTATACTGTCTCCCTTAGAGGGGCCATTAGAGATAATCTATTTCAATATTTTCATTTTAAAGATTTAAAAAAAAGAGTAAAGTTCCCCAGAATACCAAAAAGACCCAATGGTTGTGTGGTCTAGAGACTTTTCAGCACTGAAGCACTCAATTTGGAGCTTTAAGACTTCACTTTGCTATTCAGCTTTGCCACTGGGCAAATTGTCTATTGACTGAGACCAAAGTTTTGTCTTTGGATCACTAAGTGCTGATTAAATGTTTGTTGTGTTGAATTTAACTGTCATTGGGCAAATGTTTGTTAGGCTTCCACTATGTGCAAAGAGCTGTGTTAAATATTGAAGAACCAAAAATAAAATGGAGATAGTTCCTGCCTTCAAGGAGCTTATTATAGTCTACAGAGGAGACAACATAGTGACTCTGTGGCACAGGGAGAGAACGCTGGCTATGGAATCAGAAGACTTGGGTTCAGATTCTCTTCTGATACTATGTGTATGACCTGTGGCAACTCATTTAACTTCTCTGGGTCTCAGTTTCTTCATCTGTTAAAAGAGTAAGGTTTTTGTGATCCTCCTTAATCCTCATGCCTTCCCTGTGTTAATTCTCTTTAATTAATCTGTTACATAGCTTGTTTGGACATGCCTTGTTTGCACGTTGGGTCCACCAATGTGGATCCAACTTTGTATCCTCACTACTTAGCTCACTGTGTCTGGCATACTGTATGTGCTAAATAAATGTTATTGACTAGGTGAGTTGATCTCTAAGGTCTCTACTTGCTCTAGTAGGATCCTAATGATCCTAAAATAGTACAGACACATATAAGTAAATACAAAGTAAGTTCAGGGCAAGAATACAACGTCACGCTTCTCTACTTCCACATTAAGATTAGTAATGGTCCCACCATATTGTTATTTTCATTGTCCCTCATATATAGCACTTCATTCCCCATCTCTGTATCTTTTTATTAGCTGACCCCCATGCCCACAATTTTCTCCTTCCTCCCCTCTTGGAATCTTTGGTTTCCTTTAAAACTCAATTTAAGTATCATCTCCTTTCTGAAGACTTTCTTGATCCCTGCTCCCTCCCCCATTTCCTAGTGCCTTCCTCTCCAATGTTACCCTGTATCTGAGTTTTGTATAAATTTTAATATATGCCTATTTTCTACTCCATTAAAATGTCAACTCCTGAAAGGGACCGGTTATTTTGTTCTTGTTTCCCAAGTACAGCACTTGGCACATGGCAAATACTTAATAACGACTTGATTTATTGATAATAAAAATAGAATAATAGCTCACATTTTATGTTGACTTGAGGTTTAGAAAGCACTTTGGTGAAGGACTCTCATCTTTTAAAAGGGATGATAATATCTATTCTGCTTACTCCTATGAACAATGCAGAAAATAATGGGTACAAAGCTCTTTGCAACTATAATAGGCATCATAAATGTAAATTAGTATTATATGAATTGATTACTCAGAGAATTGACTTTAGTAATATTGACCTAAAACACAGTTATATAACTGACTTAGTCTTAAAGTACTTTGAGCTAGAAATATATTAACAGAACCCAACAAACAATGGTCTAAGCATGTTTGGAGATATTGAGAGAAAATGAGATTAGGGAAATGTTAGAAATTAAATAAGGAAAACAGGATTATATTGTACTGCAAAACTGATGCATTTCACATTTTAAATAAATATTTAATTTCATATTTGATATTTTTAGGATACGGGTTCTCAACCTGGGATCCCCCAAAAGGTCCATAGGTACATTTCAAGAAGTTCTTGAACTTGGGATATATATATATATATATATGTATCTATACATATAGATACATACATATATACATATATGATGTACATATATACATATAATATACATTTCATATTATATTTTCATACTCTATTATATATAAACCTATCTATACATAGTTGGCTTCCTTTGTAATACTATGTATTTTATTTTATGCCTTTAAAAACATTATTCTGAGAAGGATCCCAAAGATTTTACCAGATCACCTAAAGGGCCAATAGCTCTCTCAAAAAAAAAAAAAAGCCAAGAAATTCTGTTTTAGAGAGAAAAAAAATTACGAAAACACCTTTCAACTGAAATTAATTGTATTGAAACACTGCCACTGGAATTTTCTTATAGACTTCAACAAACATTGATTAAGTACTTCCCTTTCTTGGCACTGGAGATACAAAGACATAAATGAAAAATAATCTCTACCCTCAAGAAACTTCCATTGTAGGGAGGAGAGAGGAAAGAATAGAAGCTTTTGTGCAGATGAGCGAATCCCAACGATGTATTATAATGATGGACAACTTATACACATTTCCTGACTCACAGTTTGGGAAAAGCCTCTGTTTGGGGCCTATGCCCTGAGATTGAGGCTAATACAAACACAAAGGGGGTTTTCCTTCGCAGTCCAGAGACAGGGGCTTCCCAAGAAAAGAGACAAGCTCTTGAATAGGCTAGGCCTGGAATCATGACAAGAGACAGATACAGAGAGAATCTCAACTCTGCCCACAGACATGACCTTGAACTTTTTCCTTTGAGATTCATCCCACTGATCACCACCAGAAAAGAAAGCGTAATCTCGTTTAAAAAAATGATTCAATAAACAATGTGCTGATGCACCGTGCTGTAGGGACAGTCCCCAAACTGTTACTCCCACCTGTAAAAAAGTTTAATTCTCTCCCTTTTACCCCACAATGATGCATTGCCCTGTTGTCTTTAAAAGGCATCTTGAAGTGATACGACCAGCAGTGTAGGGGTAAAGCAGAGAATTGCAAAGTTTTGCATCCCTGGGACCCTTGACCCTGACTACTTCAGCCTGGGGTGAGGAGGAACAACCTCTCTCCTGCTCCTTCCTTCCTAAATAGGGCTCTTTGAAATGTGAGTTTTATGGGCAGGATCGCAGTTGCTTTAAATTATCGGAGTTGGCGAGTGCCTGAGAGAGAAGGAGTGGGAGGCTATTTCAATTGGGAAAGACAGTTGCAGAACTCAGCTCTACAAGAGCATGAGCTCCCTAGCTTCAAACGCCTTCCTGGGACTCTGACAAGGACTGCCTTTTCTCCTCCACAGCTTTTCGGTGACATTTCGAAGGGGCTTTGAGAAAACAAGCGTCTCTCTCTGGCATCCAGTGGTTGCGTTGACCAAATTCATGGGACAATCAGTACGAGGGAGTTTCATGTTCTTGTGGGCAGTTTGATGTGTCAGTTCCTTGGAGGGAAGGTAAGCTGGCATTTCCCCTGAGTGTGTTGAGGGGGTTGGGGGAGGGAGTGCAAGGAGCTTGTGGAGGGTGCTTTGGGAGTTGCTCTTGTTTCTGTATTCCTGATGTTTGCCCCAAATCAGGAGTGTTTAGTGGAGGAAGGGAAGGCAGCTGCTCCCAGAGCAATGGGATATTTTTCTAAAACTCTTATTCTTTTAAGAGAGTGTGGGAGCAAATGATGAATTGCTGCTGAAAAGTTTCAGCAGTTGGTGTTTTTTGGTTCCTGTGGTTTTTGGGGTGTGAAGGGATCTTTGGGAAATAGTTTTGGATTTAGGAAAAATGATTGCCTCCTTTCGAAACAGTTCTCGAAACCCCAACCTGAGTTGGCCAGAATATGTGTGGCTCTGCTAATGGGTTTGTTTACTGCCTAATCGTCTTTCTCTCTCTCTCTCTTTCACTCTCCATGCCTTCCTGCTTCCTGACCTCCGATTTCTCTTCTCTCCATCCACCAACAAAAACTTCCCTATTCCTGATTTTTGGTATCATTCTGAAAATTCGCCTTAGTTTTGTTTCCATGGCACCTGGTCAGCTAGTTTTAGAGACTATTCTAAGACTACTAAGTAAATAAAATATTGGACTTTTCCTTAGGTTTTGGAAACCAAATAGGAGGACACTATATGTGTGAATATTCCCCACAAAAAAGGGAAAAAATTGTATTGGCATCTCTTAAGTGTAGTCTCAATCCATTTTCAGGGTGACTGTGTAGGGTGATCTGGCAGCCTCTTTTGCATAAATTAGGAACAAAAGCTATTCAGAGCATTTCTTTGTTTTGTTTTTTTTTTCTCATTAGGCCCATTGTAGGAAAAGGTCCCTGCTCATGGAGAAATTTAGACCAGAAAGCCCATTAGTAGCTCTGTGACTGCTGCAGCTTCCTTAGCAAAGTCTTCAGTTACAAGTCTTCTGCTCGGGCCCAGCTGGATATCTAGGTGCCCAGAACGAGATACTTCCCTTGTCTATGGATTCTATGGGCAGATGCAGCTCATACTAAATTCTTCATGCATAGGCAGTTGGGTTCTTTCAGGCTGAGCTTTGAGGAGTCTGTGGATAATTTTCAGCTGGAGATGTCTGTGACATTCTTAGCTGCTCCATCTACCACCCCTTGGCAATAGGCCCACTTGGGCAGAGAAATGGTCTTTGGGGGAAACCAACAACAAACTAACATGCCCTGATCAGCAGAAGAGGTTTGGGAGGGGCCTACTTGGGGGATGAGAACTCTGAATGACCAGAATATCTACCTGTTTCACTGTCATAGACAATTAAAATTATTCTTTCTGTCTTATAGCCTATGGGAATAATTTAAATTAGGACTTTTTTGAATCTTGGGTCTATAGTCTGAACTTGAACCTTGGGCCTATAAGCAGGGGTGGAGAATCTGCAGCCTTGAGTCTACATGTGGTCCTCTAGGTCCTCAAGTGTGGTCCTTTGATTGAATCCAAACTTCACAGAACAAATCCCTTTAATAAAAGGATTTATTCTGTAAAACTTGCACTGAGTCAAAAGAGTGCACCCCAGGACCTAGAAGGCTACATGTGGCCTCGAGGCAATGGGCTCCCCACCCCTGGTCTAGAGTCTTCTGTCCCTTTGGAGAGTAGAAGCAGGGGCAAGACTTACTGGGAAGGCAGAAGGGACAGAGGCAGAATGGTAGCTCATTATAAGGAGGTATTATAGGATACCTTAAATTTTCTCTTCTTTTCCTTCTCCTTTCTCTTCAATCCTTTTTGTTAAACCAGCTCCAGAGAACACCAGGCAGTGAAAGATTAAACAGAGTTTATGACCGCCTTTTTGCATTGTTTCCCCTTTGAGAGTCATTGGGTCCAATTGGAGAAGCCCCCACCCTATCTTGAGGTGGAGGGGCCTTCCCCCCAGCACCACCCCCACCACCCCATGACATCATTCTTGACAGCCTGATTGCTAGAAACATCCAGTGAGCTTCATGGCGCCTGTGGCTACCCAGGGGATGGGTGGGGCTGAGAACTGCGCAGTGTGGCATTACGTGACCACTCCAGCTTTCAGACGGACTCCATCCATAGTCATAGGGGCCAATGGCGTTTCAGGAAGCCACACCACCCTCCTGGGCTCTTAATATACTTTGTGTGCTGCTACTCTTGTCTCTGCCATCTCATCAGAAACACTTGTCTTTGGGGGACATTTAGAACTAGAGAGATTTAAAATGAAAACTGGACAAAATACCAGGAAAGCCCAGGTCAGGCACATTCCTCTACTGTCAGGGGAGGGACCCGATGAGCTAATCGTTTTTTTCTCATCCCTCATTCCCAGCCTTAGGAGATTTACGCTCTCTCGTCTAGCTATAAGGTATAATCCTAGAGATGAAGCAGGTTACTGGTTAATAGCGTAGCTAAACCTCCTTCACTTTGTGGTCACAGTCCTGACATTCTAAGGTTGCAAGTCAGTTACAGTTTTCCAGACTCTACAATCTTGAAAACAGCCCTTTGGTCGCTAACTGGGATGTAAACATTAATTCTTTGGCCAGAAACCAAATCCCTGAGAAGCCAGAAAAAAGGAAAAGGGTTAAGTCAGGCGTATTCTCTAATCTCCACTGGACAATCTTTTAAAAATATCTCCATGTATCACAATTGGAGTAACCGAGACACTCAACTTAATATGCCTACAACGAGAGGCAGCCATGTTGTTGGTAATGGAAAGATCAATAACTTAAGAATTAGAGGACCTGAACTGAATTCTAGTTCAGCCCTTTGCAATCTGTGAAACCATATAATTTCTACAGGCTTCAGTTTTCTTCTGTCCAAAATGAGGAAGTTGGACAAGGTGGTCTATAATCAGTATCCTACATTTAAAGTTAGAAGGGACCTTTAAAGTCATGTAGTTGGAGAAAAAAATCATTAGAAAACTCTTTTCTCCTCTCTGCCTCTCTGTCTCAGTATGTATCTCCTTGACTTCCCTTTCTGACTAAGCTAGCGGTACAGTGCTGTGCATAAGTAGAAAGAGACTGCTTTTGAGTTCTGAGACTTTCTTTTTATGATCTACAGTTTCTGTATATGCATATGGCTAAGATCTTTATACTATCATCTGCGAATTCTGCCTTTTATATAGTCCTATCCATTTAAAGAAAAAGATGAAACTTAAGAAGTTCAACCATTTATAGTATATTGTACAGGGGGAGAGGAAGAAAATGCTATTTTTTCAAAAAGTATTTAATTGGCATATTTTGTTTCCCAGGTGGATGTTTTCCTTTTAAATTAATATACAGTGTATAAATTTAAATTGATGTAGTAAATGATAAATAAATATTAGGAGCACAAATTGAAGATTAAGACGATTGGTTTTTTTCCATAGTACCCATTTTCTTCTGATTTAGTGAAACTCGGCTTGTACATTTGACTGCCAAGTTCTCTCAGAGTAATGACACACCATATCATGAATTAAAACAAAGCAAAAGAAAACAAAGTCATCTAATCAAAGCCCATATGTGATGCATAAGGAAACCAGTACCAAAGAGTCTAAGTGATTCAGTCAAGGGGACTGATAGTACAGTATTGGCAGAATGCATGCTAGTTTTAATATTTTAAATTTAATATATGCTCTCTATGAATGTTTGGATGCTTACCACTCCAAGGAGAAAAAGAGGAGGGACCAAGAAACAAACAAAATCCAAAGCAAAAACAAGTCAGTTTTTACCTGGGATTTCTTTTGTTTGAGGGAAAAAACCTCCAGTAGGTAAATTTCTACAAATTTCTATTTAACAATGTACATGGTACTACATTGGTTACCATAGGGAACCAACTCTCACCCTCAAGGAGTTCATAATCTATTTGGAGGAGATTGAATGAAATACAAATAATTATTAATGCATATAAGAATATAATGAATAATATCAGAATGTAATAAGTACATTTGAGAAACTTAATATTAACATATAATAGTATAATAATAAAATCAGAATGTAATAAAGACATACAAACTAAGACTTAAGAGGATTAGGAGAAGGAAGGAATCCTGTTCAAATGAGGAGGAAGGTTAAGACTTCATCAAGAAGTGACATTTGAATTTAATCAAGTAGCAACTCAGTGGATAGCATTCCCAGTCAGAGCCTGGAGTTAGGAAGACCTGTGTTCAAGTGAGACCTCAGACGTTTAGTAGCTGTGTGATCCTGAACAAGTCACTTAACTTCTGTTTGCCTTAATCCACCAGAGAAGGATATAGAAAACCACTCCAGTATCTTTGCCAAGAAAACCCCACAGACAGTATGATGTCACAAAGAGTCTAACGCAACTAAACGTTACCAACAAGTATCCACGTAGGGGAGTTACATAAGATTGGAGAGATATTGGATAGGTAATACTGGAGAATGAAACATAGCTGAAAAGGAATGTGAGAACCAAACTAGAGGACTTTGCTAAGCTAAGGGTTTTTCTATTTTTATCTTGGAGAAAATAGAGAGTCACTGAATATTTTTAAGGAGTGGACATGATCAGAGTTGTGTTTTAGTAATGTCAATTTGTCAGCTATATGGAAAATGGGAAAGGAAAGAAATATATAGTGCCTACCATATGCCAAGTACTGTGAAGCACTTTTACAAATACGTTCTCTTTTGATCCTGTGCTATTATTATCTCCATTTTATAGTTGAGAAAACTGAGGCAAAGAGAAGTTAAGTGACTTGCCCAGGGTCACACAGCTATCAAATGTCTGAAGTCAAATTTGAACTCAGGTCTTCCTGGTCCTAGGCCCAGTTTTATCCACTGCGCCACTAGATGGATTAAAGAAAGATTTTAGGCAGGCAGTCCAATTTGGTGGCTATAGTCTGAGCCAGAGATGATGAGCACCTGAACAGAAGGGAGGAATGAGAAATGTGTCGTATAAATGGAGAGAAAAGAAAGGATGTAAGAAATGTGAGGACTGGATCAACAAGGCCCCCCATTATCTGGTCTCCATCTATCTTTCCAATCTTTTTGGTTGTTCAGTCACTTTTCAATCACATCTGACCCTTCATGACCCCACTTGGGGCTTTCTTGGCACAATGACTGGCATGGTTTGCCATTTCCTTCTCCAGCTCATTTTACAGATGAGGAAACTGAGACAAACAGTCTTGCCCAGGTTCACATAGCACGTAAGCATCTGACCCTGGATTTGAACTGATTCCAGGTCCATTGTTCTATCCACTGTGCCACCTCACTGCCACATTACCTCTTCTCATTTCAGTCGTTTTTCAGTAGTGTCCAACTCTTTGGGACCCAGTTTGAGCTAATTTACACCTTGCTTTCTTCAGAACCCAGTCCAAGCTTACCTTCTACAAGAGGACTTTCCTGATCCTTTCAGTGCTAGCATTCTTCCTCTTGGAAGTGCTTCACCTTAATTTACATGTAATTTATATTGTGCATCTGTTGCATTCCCCCAGTAGAACAAAAGCTACTTAAAGGCTTGTGTCTATTTCATTTTTGTTTTACACCAGCCCCCAGTACTGTACCTTGAATATAGTAGAATTTATCCATTTTTTCTATGGAATTAGAATGGATGGAACTAAATGTCGGTTTAAGGAGTTTGAAATGTATTTAGTAGGCAATGGAGAGTCAATGAAAGTTTCTGAGCAGGTAGTGACCTGGCAGTATCAGGAAGACTTTTCTAGCAGTAGTATCATACACAGGTGGGAGGGCCACAAGCCATCAAAACCAGATTAAAGTGCAACTGGGACATCTTCAGTAATATAAATCAACATACAGTAAAACACAGGTAATGTTAATTTATGGTTTTCTAAGACAACACACAGTCCACAGTAACCTTTTTTTGGATCAGTTTCCCCATTTCTATTCTCAAGGATGGATCAGGGATAGGAGAAACTGGAGGCAGGAAAACTTTCTAGGAAACTATTGGTAGAACTGAAATCTAGATAAAAGGTATTCGAACTAAGGCTTATTCTGGCTGCAGTACACAAATCTGTACCAGTAACTGGAGACAACCACAATTGGTGTTCAGAGGAAAATCATGCAGGATTGAAAGGTTGTTTTCACTAGTGCAAGAAAACCAAGCCATCAGTTTTCAAAATATTTGGAGCAAAATATTTGGCCATGTTTAATTCCCAATAACCTAAAATTTTAATTAACCAAAATTCTCTATTCCTTAAGTGTTCTGGTGAATCATGGCTAATTTCTTAAGTATCATAATTAATCTAGGCTTTATAGTAGTGAAATATCACTCTTGCTTTGTTTCCTTAGCTACTTCCAGGAGCAGAGAATCTATTTGGGGCTAATAACTATTCAATTCATGGCTTAAGTCCCCATCTGGTGAATTACTCTATTTCATCCCAAACATACCACAGACACACAAATTCAAAAGAGAAACATTTAAGACAACACAATGGAAATTACAAAAAGGGGAACAAAATGCTAAAAATACTCTCTGTGCCCACACAGAAAGGGGCATAATCTCTTGTACCGCCAGAGAAATAGATAATCTAATCCTCCTTTAATCCCTTTGGCTTCCAGAGAAGCAGATCATAGCTACTTCAGAATTCACTCCCATTGGTGGAATTTTCCATTGCAGTGTTATGCCCCTAATGGAGTTCCTTTCCCAGACTGGAGGCTAGAGAAAACCAAACCCTATCCTCTCAACTGTGCTTCAATTCATACTTGAAATATTTCTTCACACCATCTTTGCTTATGGCCTCTCTCATACACACCTTGCTTACATAGCCTAATATCAACCATATTCTTTACACATTTACCCCTGGTTCTCAAGGACTTTGTGTTGTAGTAACCATTTCAAAGCCCAGACTGTATATGTAGAACCTGCCTTCCACATGTGAAATAAATCAAAGAAAACTCAAAGTTTTAGAATAGTACCATAATGAAACTTGTAACATACGGAAAGAGTACAGGGAGCCCTGAGTTCTCACCCTGATTCTGCCAGGATCTAAGTATTTAAACTCAGGAAGTTTAATGTGCCTCAGTTTCTTTCTCTGAAAAAGATGAATTATTAGCCTCAATGGCCTCCAAAATCCCTTTCAGCTTTTAGTATCTATAATCCTATCTACTCAATCATATAGGGAGAAAAAAGAGTACTGGGATTGAATTGTGAATGTGAAAGGACTAATTTAATCATGTAGCTCAGTGTCCTTGGGCTGCAGTCACTGGTACTTAATTTTTTCCTAAGTTTTCAACCAGGCGTCTTTAAAGCGTCATTAACTTGTTCTGGGAGTAAAGATATCACATAGGTCACAGATGGAATAAATTACCAGAAGTACTTCCAAACCACGACCAACTGGAACAATTTTATGGCTAAAACTTGTAGCAAAACTTGAATCACATAATCGTTTGGGGGGTGGGTGGGAAGCAAGGAATGGGTGTTGGACGGTGTTTGGTAATAGTTTTTCTTTTCAAAGTCATGCACATGTTACTACCTGAGCTCTACTTTCCTCATCTATCAAGGGAAGGGGTTGAATTAGATGTCATCTAAGGTCTCTTCTAACTCTAGACCAGTTATCTTAAGAACTGTAGCATCTTTGTAACTCTGCTATAGAACAGCCCAAATTGTCTGCATTGTGAAACTGAGATCTCACATCACACTTTATATTAGCTACATGGAAATAGCTAATTGGATAGAAGACAGAGGACAGAGAGCTGGACCAGGAAGATGTGAATTCAAATCCAACCTCAGATACTAGCTGTGTGACCTTAGGCAATTCACTGAACCTCTGCTTATCCCAGTTTCCTCAAATATAAAATAGTTAATAAGAATAACACCTTTCTCTCATGGTTTATGTGAGATTAAATGGGGTTATATTTTTTAAGTACTTAGCACTGTGTCTGGCACATAATGTGAGTTATACAAATGCTAGTTATTAATATATCAATATTGCTATGATCACTACCCATACCACACACTACTCACATGCCTCATACCTCAGCTTTGAATGTACCTATGTTAGATTCCCTTCTACTCTATATCTCCTTGAGGACAAGACTAATTGTATAGCCCGTGGAGCCTCATAATGTGCTTTAGACAGGATGATAGGCTCTCAATAAATGTGTGGAAAAGGAATGAATGGTGGAACAAGTCATGCTATATTAGATCATGATAGAAACGATGAGCTTGACAATCTTGAAAAACATGCATAGACTTGCAAGAAATAATGAAGAGGGAAATGAACCTAACCAAGAGAAAGTTGTATACAGTAACAGCAATATTGTTTTACGAACAACTTTGAGTAAGTCATTTTAATTATTATAAATACCCAAATTAACTACAAAGGACTAATGAAGAGAGATGTTATCTGTATTCAGAGAAAAAACTGAACAATAGAACTATGTATAGAATGATTGTGTGTGTGTGTGTGCATGTGTGAGTGTGCGTAATGGTAGTCATTTCTAGGGTGGAAGTGGGGGAGAAAAAAAGGAAAAAAAGAAATTCACATGATAACTTTACTATATACTTAAAAAGAATAGCAGTTATATGTAATAGATTTGCAGCTTTGTGTGTAAGTACCTTTTTTATTATATTATGTTAGGGAAATGCTTGTTTTATTCCATAAATTAAAATTAAAACAAATTAAAATTTAGAAAAAGAAAAGGAATGAATGACTTTCTCCATCTCATTGTATGCGCCACTTATAGAAATAGAAAATAGGTTGTTTGTCTTATTTTCCCTTTTAAATTGTTTCCCTAACATACTTTTCAAAGTTAGTACAAAGGTAAACTTTGTCAGATCTTACCAGAAATATCACAAACTCTGAATTGGTGAGTTTGAATGAATGAATTATTTTGACATTTCTAAATGAATTCCCCTGCTACTTCCCAAAACCCTTTGTACTCCCCCTGCACACACACACACACACACACACACACACACACACACACACATTTTTGTGGTTGTATTTACCAAGCTCTTAAAACTTGAGAGCAGCTAAGGAGGTTGTTTTGCCATCTGTGTTTCCTTGTGATCACATCAAAATCTTTAATAAAGAGAATTTTATGTTTTGTACTGGGCATATAAGATTCCTCTGGAAATAATTCATAGTCTCATTCTAGTGTGCAAAATGTGTTGCACTTGTCTCTCATGCCTAACTGAAATGTTAACTCTAAATGTTGGACCAGAATTCTGTCAAGTACTCCAGAGTTGTCCCCAAAGCTAAATTGGAATGATATTCTTAGAGATTCCTATAGGAAAAAGGAATCTCGGAAATCAACTAACCTCTATCAAGGTCAGCTCAAGCACCATCTTCTATATGAGATCTTTCTGGATGCTCCCCAATACTCTCAAAATCATCTTCTATTTTGTGTATTTATGTGTGTGCATATACACACATATGTATGTATCCATGTATATGTGTACATATGTACATATATACATATACACATATGAATGTATACATGCATATATTCATTCCCCCAGCTAGAGTGTGAGCCTCTTGGGAGCAATGAATGTTTTTACGTTTATTTTTGTTGTCTCTAGAGCCCGGCACAGTGGCTGGGACGTAGCAAGTGGTTAAAAAACTCTAATTGATTCCACCAAATTCAGGAGTCCATTTGAGAGTATAGGATGACCCCAAAGTCTTAATGTAGTTTTAAGCTATTAAAGACTCTTCTTCCACTCTGGTGTTCCCTCCATAATTAAGATAAAAAAATTCCATGATCCTACAGCCTGCAGTTTTAACCTTTAGTAGCTTAAAAACTATCCTAAGACACTGGGGACATCCTGTATACCTAAAAAGTAGACATCCTCTGCTTAATCTTAAAAAAGCAGTATGCCATGATGTACTTAGACACAGAGTGAACTGTGTTCAAATTCTACCTTACGTATTTGCTAGACGTGTTCTTGGCCAAATCACTTAACCCCTCTAAACCTTCATTTCTTCATCTATTAAATGGGAATAATAAAAAGAGGTATCTCACAAGATTGTCATGAAAATAAAATATCATACATAAAGCACTTTGAAAAACATTAAGTACTCTATAAATCTGAGTAAGAATAGAATATGAGATCTTTGAGGGCAGGGAATGACACAATTTTATATTTGTATCCCTAGGACCTAGTGTAGTGCCTGGTATATAGTGCTTAGTAAGTGTTGGTTGATCAATTACTTGATTCCACTAAATGTAGGACACCATTTTATGGCCTTTCTCCTAGGTGATCATTCAGATATAATGGGGAAGCACAAGACCTTAGGAAGGTAGTGGTCAGAGGACTGTATATGCATTCAGAAAGACCCAGATTTAAATCCCATCCCAGCTATTTCCTAATTGATAAATAGTAAAAGAAATTTTCTTTTTCTCAAAGGGCATTTCTCAAAGGAAGAAATCGAAGCTATCAAGTAAGATATGAAAAAATATTCCAAATCATTAACAATTTAAAAAATGTAAATTCAAGCAACTCTCATGGCTCCACCTCACCCCTCAGAGTGACAAAGATGACAAAAAGGGGAAATAACAAATGTTGGAGAGAGTACTGGAAAACAGGAACACTGATAGTAGAGTTGTAGTCCAGTGGTCCTAATGGTCTAACTGCCCAACTATTCCGGAAAGTAATATGGAACCGTGTCCCAAAGGTCACAAAACTCTGTATTCCTCTTGACCCAATGATACTAGGACTGTAACCCAAGGAGATCAAAACAAAGAGGAAAACAAAACAGATGTAACAACAGCCAGTATGCACATAGCATTTAAGGTTTGCTTTTGTTATCTCATTTATGTTATCTCATTTAATCCTTATAACAACCCTGTGGAGTTGGTGCCATTATTGTTTCCATTTCACAGATGAGGAAATTTAGGATGCATGAAACTTAGACAACCTTCTCTAACTTAGGCTAAGTGACTTGCCCAAAGTTAAAAAACTAATAAATTTTTGAAGCAGGATCTGATCTCAGATCTTCCAACTCCAACACTATTCACTGCACTGCATACATATATAACAGCTCTTTTTGTAGAAGTAAAGAACTGGTCTATAAATTAATGGAATATCATTGGGTCATAATAAATGATGAGATGGAGAGTTTTAGAAAAACCTAAGAAGATACTTATGAACTGATACAGAGTGAAATGATCAGAACCAGGAGTACCAGCTCTGTAAACAAAAACAACTTTGAGAGACTTGAGAACTTTGATTACTCCAAGGACCAACTCTGATTCTAGAGGACTGATGATAAAGCATGGTACACACACCTCACTTCACAGAGAGGTAATGCACTCAGGATGAAGAGTGAGACCGGGCCAAAGTGGGGCTTTGCTTTGCTTTGCTTGGTTATGCCCATTTGTTACAAGGACTTTGTTTTTTCTTTCCTTTTTTTACATGGAAGAAGGACGTGGGAGGGTGAGAACAGATAGGGATAGGGTAACCCAAAAAAAAAAAGATAAAAGAAAAGTGAATCATTGAGGCATTCTTTTTAAAAATCCAGAGAAAAAGGCAGAAGGAACACCAAGAAGAAACACAGACAACCAGAAGAGTTGTGAAAGCTACAGGTTGAATTTATTAGACAATTTAAAAGAAAAGCAAGCTGTCCATAATGAAGACTCATGTGTAATCCTTTTCTGTTTTACAATATATTCGGAAGTGCCAATTTTATTTTACTTTTATTAAAATTCAAGATAAAATTTAAGTTAAAATAATCCTGCCTCAAAAACAGTGACTAGTTATATGTTCTTTAGCAAATCACCCAACCTCTTTAAACTGTAGTTTCTTCATCTCTCAAATCAGGGTAATAATAACTAGCACCTGGATTACAGACTCATTTTGAAAATTGCCTGAGCTGATGTATGTGAAGCACTTTGCAAACCTTAAAGTGGTTTAGATATATTAAGTGACAGCACAATGTGAGATCTTTGAAGGCAAGAACTGTCTCTACTTGGGATTCTCAAGTCCCAGCATAGTTCTTGATGCATGGTAGGTATTTATAAAATGCTTGCTGGTTGTCTGACAGAATAATAAGGTGCCTTGCTTCATTCTTGGACATTTCAATTAGTAGATTGTTCAGTTCAGGTTATTACTGAATACATTTCCAATATGATACACATATTGTATTGAACATGTAACATGTAATGTAATTTATTTAACATAGAATATATATGAATATATCATATACATTGGATATACAATATATGTTGAATATATAATATCTATTCCCTTTAACCAGATGTGTACTCCATCCTTTACCTGCTATCCTTAAAATAATAGCTGCCATCATATCCCTGCTAACTTTTTTTTCCTCTAAGCTGAGGAAACTCAATTCCTTTAACTATTCTCTTATCTGATGTGTTTTTGTGTCCTCTCATCAGCCAGGTCATCTTTCTCTAAGATTTTAATAATTAGTCATTACCTTCCTCTTAAAATGTGATGCCAAGAACAAACTATAATATTCTAAAGGTAGTATAGTATAAAAGGGCAGCTAGGTGGCACAGTGGATAGATAGAGTGTTACATCTAGAGTCAGAAAGTCTCATCTTCAAATCTGACCTCAGACACTTTAGTTGTGTGATCTCAGACAAGTCATTTAACCCTGTTTGCCTCAGTTTCCTCATGTGAAAAATAGCTGGAGAAGCAAATGGCAAACCATTCTAGTATCTTTACCAAGAAAACCTCAAATGATGTCAGAGTCAGACATGACCGAAAAGAATAAACAACAACAAAGTGTGGTGTGACGCCTTAGACAGAGTCAGCATTCAAGTAATACTTGTTGACCTCAGTCAATGTGGTCTGACTTGCTCTATGAACTATATATTTCTGTCAAGGCAGTTCTAAAATATGTTCACTTTTTTAGCAACCTCATTAAAATATTAGCTCATATTAAAGTGACAGTCGTCACTATCATCATTATTAATGGTCTTATTAAGGTGATGATCATCATCATTGTTCTCCAAGTTTGCAAAGTGCTTTAAAGAGATTTCTCCTTTGATCCTTATAAACTTGTGAGATAAATGCTATTACCACCCCCATTTTACAGCTGAAGAAACTGAAACTCAGAGCTGTTCAGTGACTTGCTCAAGCTAGCAAGAGTCTGAGATAGAACTCAAACTTTGGTCTTCCTGACGCCACATCATCCAGCACTCTAGTTAACTTTGTTTTTGTTTGAACAGTTGCCAATTCTAGTGGCCGCCATATTGCATTTGTGCCTTCTCTGATTGAGTTATATATCTCACTCCCTTGCTCAGCTAATCTTTGCCCTGTAGTGCACTCGTTCTTTGTTTTGTGGGACATGCTCAAGTGCAATGACCTGTCTTTGCCCTTCTATTGGGATAGTCAAATGTTACACGATATATTCATTTCTATGACATAATTCAATTTATTTATTAAAATTATATTGTTTTTTAATGCAAGAATCCTTTGGATGGGGTCTTTTTCATAATAAGACTAATATTATTATCATAAGGATTATTATTATTCATTCACATCTTCTTTGATGATACACTACATCCTAATTCCCCTGCTATGTGTATGTAAGTTATCCCAAGACTGGAGACCTTAAGGTACCCTTGAGGAAGTTTCACAATTTAGGCAAATATGCCAGGAGGTGGCAGTAGTGAGGGGTAGTCATGCAGACTCAGAAATCAGGTATAAGTGTACCTGAAATTCTTCTCTTGAGGTCTGGATATTGAGCCAGATTCAGCAAGATGAAATTTAACAGGAATAAAGTAGTCCTAAATAAAGTATACATCATAAAGTACTCAGTCCTGTGAAAGGCAGGTGTTGTCATTGGCATGAATGGTACCTCCAGTGACAAAGACCATGACAAAGATCCTTTGTGCCTTTGGAGATGAACTTCATAAAAAGCAGCCCTCAGCAGTAACTCTCCCAGGGACCATGAGTATTCTGTGCTCAATACCAGCTTGTTTTTGAAAAAAAGACACTAACACCAAGCCTTTGCCACTTATCAGCACCTTCCAGGTCTTCCCCTGTTCAGCTTTGGCTCTGAGAATCAACTGTTTCTTCTGTATTGTAATGAGATGTCAGGGTAAAACAAGTGGAGAAAAGTTCTGTTATTTGGTGGAGGGAGGAGGGAGAATCCATTGGAAAAGTACAGTAGAATTAGGGAAACTAACGACAGTGAGTTCATGCACTTGTAGGAGACCATATATTTAACAAATCCAATTAGTGTGATGTAGCTGCTAATAAAAAGAATGGGATTTTAGACTACAGGAATCATAGTGTCCAGATCGCACAAACCACAGCTTTACTGTACTCTCTGCTGCTCAAACCAGTATAGCATTCCATTTTGGGTACTATACTTTAAAAGGGATATTAACAGACTGGAGCATGTCTCAAGAAGGTCACCCTGGATGGTCACAGCACAGCAGCTTATGATCACAAATTTAGAGCTGAGAGAGAGAGAAGTCACCTAGTTGAGGGGTTCTTAACCTTTTTTTGTGTCTTAGACTCTTTTGGCAATCTGGCGAAGGGTATGACCTCTTTTTCAGGCTAATGTTTTTAAATGAACAAAGTACATAGGATTACCAAGGAAATCAATTATATTGAAATACAGCCATCAGAAGTTCATTATCGCTGATCTAATTTAACCTGTACTCCATTTTATAGATGAGAAAAAAGGCTCGGAGAGATTAAGTGATTTGCCCAAGATTACACAATTAGTAAGTAGCAGTCAGGATTTTAACCCAGGTCCTCTGACTCAGTCAAGCAAGCAAGCATTTATTAAATGAACATGCACCAGGAAATAATTTAGACATTGGAGATATGAAGACAGAGATAAACCAGAACCTGCTTTCAAGGAGTTCAACTCATGGGAGGGACAGTTGGAGAAGCTGGAAGTGTTTAGACTGGAAAAGATACTGACCAGAAATTCAAAAAGGGCAGCATATGAAGAGGGAAATAGATTTTGGATTTATTGCTCCAAAAGGTAGATTTTGGATCAATAGAGTTTAGATCAATGTAAGGAAGAATTTTAGCAATTAGAGTTGTCTGTCAATGGAACATATGTCTCATGTAAATGAGCTCATTATAATTAAAGTGATTTATACAAAAGTTACAGAATGACCCATCAGGGATGCTATAGAAAGGATTCCTGCACTGAGTGGTTGGTAGGATGAAATTCACTCATTTAGCAACTACTGAAATACTACTATGGATACTACGATACAATGGGAAAAGAGCTGGCTTGGAATCCAAGTGACCATGCAGGTTCAAATGCAGGCTGGTTGCTAACTAACTCTGTATCTTTGGATAAATCACTTAAACTTTTTGAGTCTCAATTTCCCCCTCTGTAAAATGACCCTAGTAATTCCTGGGGTTATCTACTTCACAGAGTTATTGGGAAAATCACGTGAAAATATGGACATGATATAATTTGTACTTTTACAGCCATCTTAACATAGGTTGGGTGTGGGGTATTTGCTTTCATTGATGTCTCCCATTTGTCCAACTTCCATAATAATTTGTATGCAGAGAGAGGCAAATAGTTAATGACCAACTTGATCAAGGTCCTCACTTCTTGTATAAATACCTGGGTAACCAGAAGGATAAAGATGTAGGGAGGAAGTCAGGACATCAAGCCAGAGATTAAATAGAAGTCAAATCACAATGCTCATCAGATAGGAGCCAATAAAGATAAGATGATGCCAAAAAACAAAACAAAACAGAAACAAAAAACCTAGATTGGAAAGCCAGCTTTCAAACAAGTGCAGATCCATTTTAAGCTGGATCTTAGAATGAGACAAATCAATGGCAACCCAAAGGTCTTTGCTTGACTTCCTTTCTATGAAGAAAGGAGAAGTGTGGACCATGCGTGACACATGACCTCCCCCTGTCCAGCTTCCCATCTCTCTAAGCTTTCTGTGCCAAAGGAGCCAGTCTAATTACAAAAATGACTGATTTCTCTTTCTCACTGAGATTTACAAAACAATTCCCTCCTAACCACCTTGTGAGGTAGGGAGTGCTAATATAATTGCCTCATTGTATAGTATTCCCAATGTGCATTCTCCATATGAGGAAAAATACATGACAGCCAAATAGAGATGGGGGAGCACCCAATCATCTGAATGTGAATCATTTGTATCTGAGGGGTACATAGTGGGTGATTTGGCTAGAATTCCCTCCACTTGTTCCTTCTCAGCCCATCATTTCTTTTTATTCTCTTGATATCCTGAGCCTGCCAACCCTGAATCTGTCACACACTCAAATCAGTTTGACTACCATTCCATCTCTGAACAGAATTCCCAAATCCCCCACTTACTCTAAGAACTGATTTATGTACCTGTCAAGCAATTTTTTATTTAATTGTGGGCACACATGAGCTCATAATCTGGTCTACAGAGCTGCTTTCATTTCTGGGGTATTAGCTAGAGGAATAGGAAACCAAATAACAAATATAAAGTGAATTCCATGGTACCTGTAAATTCTATTAAGAAAAGAAATAGCTGTGATATGGGAAAAAGAGCATAGGATATGAATCAAAAAACCTGCGTTCCACTAACAGACCTCTTACATCACTAGTAAAAATCAAATGAGAAAATGAACAGGAAACAGATTTGTAAACTGTAAAACCTATGGAAATATAATAGTTATTATTGTTAATAAGAATTATTGTCATTTTTGATCTCAGACTTACAGATTTTAGTATTTCAGTAGTTAAGATGCAGTAAAGTAAATGTTGATTCCTCTAAATGCAAAAATGCAGCATGTCTTGGAAGTGACTTAAACAGTGACCACATGAAACAGCAGATGATATGGTTTTTTGTTTTATTGTTGTGGTTATTATAAATAAACTGGACAGTACATTTTTCCAGGGCAAGCTTTGAATTCTTTGAAATTAATGTTGGATAATACCTTAACAAAGAGTGTTTAGTTTGGATGGATAAATCATCAAATTCCCCTTAAAATGGTGGATCTGCCAAACATTTTTTGTGGTTCATGTATTCTGAGTTATTTCTGAAAAAAGATCAATCCAACAAAAAAATCTGATATAAGGCGTGTGGTTTCTCCATGAATTATAAATATCCCCAAATAATGGGTTGCTCAAAGCAAATCAACCCAGCCACTATGTGATGAACTAGATATGCCCTCCTTTTCAGGATGACAAGAAAATCTCATGGTCCTAATTTGTCCCAAAGCATCTTGTATTAGGGAAAATAACCCTGATAGGATAGAAAGAGGCTGGGAAGACCTCTTCCCTGGAAGACCAGGTCAGAAGACCTGAGTTGGAATCCCACATCTGTCCCTTCATCTTTCCATACCTTCGTTTCCTCAATTGGAGGGATGAAACCAATGACTTTCTGACTCTCTTCTCACTTAAATTTAATTCCCTCGCAAGCCCTGTGATGTCATTGGCCCTCTTCAAGAACAAAGAATAAACAGCAACAATTTCCTTACCTCTAAATTAAAGAATTTTGAGATGCATGATGTCTAAGCCCCTTCTTGCTCTAAAAGCCTATGATCTGAGAATCCCCTAGAAAGGGTAAGAGGTTAGGAGGGAGGGGCCTTTTTCAAGCTTCCAGTTGAGAATGTGTTTGCCTACCGTGTAAGGGTAAAATTTCTGTTGTCTTTCTTATAAGGGATGGCTTGGGGGTACGGGGAGAATAGTGGGAGACAAACTGGTTTTGTAAAAACCAAAGACATCAATAAAAATGTATTTCAAACCTTTCTAAGGTCATGTGATTTTCCCACTCTAACAGTTTCAATTTCCCTATCCCACCTTGGTTGAAGAGAACCTGTGATTTACTTGAGTCCTGTAAGGATTCTTTCAATCAGAGAGTGTTTGCTTTGCTTGAGGAATTGTGATTATATGTATAAATAGACATTGGACCTGTGATTACATTGATATAGGGAACTCCCAGGTGAGGAAATTCTCTCTTCCAATGCAGGTGGGCACCTTTGCTGAAATATCTAATCTTAGAGAGTTGCCTAGAGCACTAAGAGGTTAAGTGCTTACTCAGGGTTGCAAAAAAATTTATGTCAAAGGCAGAACATGAGCTGAGGTTTTTCTGGCTTCCAGGTTGGTTCTTTATCCATTGTGCTACCCTGTCTTTCTGTCTATCTCTGTCTGTCTTTGCCTGGCTCTTCTCTGCCTCCCACTCCCCCCACCTCTGCTTCTCATCCCATTTTTTTTAGTGAGGCAATCTGGGTTAAGTGACTTGCTTAGGGTCACACAAACAGTAAGTGTCAAGTATTTGAGGCTGGATTTGAACTCAGATCCTCCTGGCTCCAGGGTCAGCGCTCTATCCACTGTGCCAATTAGCTGCCCATATCCCATTTTTAATGAGAATGATGCTTGCACTACCAAGTTCTTTGTAAACCTTAGCCTATAGGAATGTTTTGTTACAGATAGATAATAACACTACTATATAACCCTTTGCAATTTACAAAATGCTTTCTTCACAATAATGTGGTGAGGTAGGTGGTGCAAGCATCATCATGGCCATTTTACAAACTGGAAAACTTAGGCACAGAGTGACTTGCCATGAATCGCACAGCTAGTTAGCCTCAAAGCCAGGACTCCAATTCCAGCTGTCTCCAAGTCTAGGGCTCAAACTTGTTTATGCTAAGTGTCAGACAAATTTCCAAACTCTTTGGATCATGCAAATCTATCAGTAAAAACACTTTGAACAAGTACCCCAAATGTAAATGTATTCATTCATAAAATGTATACATGACTACTATATTACCATAGTAATTACATTAGAAAACATGCATAGATAGGTATTAAAAAGGATAAGATAAAGAAAGATATACAACATTTTAAAATTGTCAATGTAATTTTTTTTCATTTTATGGTACAAAAGTACTGTGACTGAATATGCTTCATTGCTGTTGAAAGTGTTGGTTCAGCATTTTGTGGTGACGGTTCAAAATTTTGACTCAAAATTCAATTTCTCTAGGTATTTGGTTTTATTCATGGCTATCATAGATTTAAAAAACCTGCCTCACAAACATAGATCCAAATGCAAGCTATTTCCAATACCTTCCACCAGCTGTACTAAGATTTTTGTTAAAATTCAGCTAACAAATTCTTATCCTCCACGGTATCAACTGATTTTTTTTTTTACAAACTAATTAAAAGTTAGTTTGATTAATATCTAGTAACTAGGAATATCTAGTAATTAATATCTATTAACATCAGTTAATAGCTTGTAAGTCAATAGCATTTATTAGATTTCTGTTATGTACTAGACACTATACTAAGCACTGGTGATACAAAGAGAGACAAAAGACAGTCCCTGCTCTCAAGGAGCTCATAGTCTAATGGAGGAAATGTGCTGTATTTTTATATCTTAATGAATGAGGTCAAAATCAATGGAACTCGTCATTTGGAAGATTTTTAAAGAATGTTATGTTTTCATATTTTTTCAGAGTAGAAATAAGAGAATATATGTGACATTTTCATATCATTTGTAGCATACAAATCATATAACAATGGAAACATTTCCAAACATTCATTTTGGAAATACTCTCTCCATTACATATTTCTCTAGAAAAGCAGTTACTTTCTCCCTCTCTGTTAAAATGTCACCTTTACCTTGAATAGACAAATTAATTATATTATTTTTTTCTGAATTATCTATTAGGAAGCAGTCACCTGTCATCCCAGAAAAGTTCAGCAAATCCACAATGTTTGCCTTTGTATAAAATAAAATACATAATTCATCTTTAAATTTAATAATTCTCTTAAGCACTTTGCCTTGAGATAACCAGGAAAACCTTTGTAAGTTAATAATTCATAGTCATTCCCCCAGATTTGATTAGATCATCATTGTTTCTACCTGTGCTTGGCAAAGAGTTCCTACTGGAAATAGAAATATCTACTCTGCCATTTTTTTATTATTATCTTCTGATAACATCAGGAGTATTATCTTCAGTACATGCTTACTCTGTGGGAATATTTTCAAGCCACTTGTCCATTCTGTGAGGATTAATTTGGTTAAACCTAGGTACTATTATCTGTAAATGCACTTGATCAGCTAAATACATGCCGTACATCACCATATGCTTCAACAATTACATGAGTGAGGGTGTCATCATCAATTTTTTGCATTGTGGGACTTCTATTCTTCTCAAAAGATACCTTTTGTGCTATAAGCATCATATTTGACAAATAGGTCAAGTGAGGGCATCAGTGTCGATTTGTGGGTTAAATATTAGTGAGGTTTTATTTCTTACTCTAATTTAAAATTTAAAGAAATAGAAGTTGTATGAAATACTACTGTGCTATAAGAAATGATGAGCTGGTTGATTTTTGAAAAGCATGGAAAGACTTGGACCTATGAAGGAAGATGCTATCCACCTCCAAAGAAAGAACTGATAAATAGAAGTATGTATAATATGATTTACATATGTGTATATGTATTTTTATGTGTATGTTTATTCTTGTTTAATTGTAGCCATCTCGAGGAAGGGAGAAAAAAATATAAAGTGCATAGAAGAGAACAAAAGAAAACTTAGAAGGAAGGTACAGAAAAGCTGGGTAGCTTTGAAAACAACATGTAGTATTTACTGCATAGTTTTTCCAAGAAAAAATAAAATATCTGAAATGGATATTCATGGTTTATATTGAATCCCCTCTTGATGTTCTGTTGTGTACATGGAAATCTTCTTTTTTCTCATTTTGTGTTTGTTTAAAATAAATTTTAAAAAAGTAAAAAGAAGTAGAAGTTTTAATAGTTACTTCTTCATATACACAAAGCATCATCTTATACCCCCTCACCCATGGAGACTACTGATTTACACGGTGAATACAATAAAAAAGGAAAGGAGATCACTAAAGACTAGGATGGTAAAGAAAGATTTCATGGAGAAGATTGTTTCTGAGTTGAGTCTTAAATGGAGTTAAATAAGCAGGGAAGATGAGGTATCCCTCTGTATTTGGAAATATTTCTCCTCTGCCTCTTGGGTTCCCTGGGCTCCAACAACTCAGCTGAAATCCTGCCTCCTACACGAAGCTTCGTCCCATATTATTTAATGCTGATCTTAACTTCTAGTGATTATCTCCACTTAATACTCTACTATACGTCTTGTTCATGTGGGGCAGCTAAATAGCCCAGTGGTTAGAGTGCCAGGCCTGGAATCAGAGAGATTCATCTTCCCGAATTCAAATCTGGCCTCCAAAATGACTAGCTATGTGACCCTGCGCAAGTCACCTGCTTGCTTTATATTCTTTATCTGTAAAATGAGTGGGAGAAGAAAATGGCAAATCACTCCAGTATCTTTACCAAGAAAACCCCAAATGGAGTCACACAGAGTCGGACACAACTGAGCAGCAGTGACAAATGTCATGTTTGTGCATTGTTGTTTTTGCATTGTCTCCCCTTCTAGATTATAAACTCCTTGATGACAGGGACTGTGTCATTTTCTTTGTGTTCTCAGGGCTTAGCACAGTGACTGGCACAGAGCAGATACTTAGTTGACTTGACTTGACTAGAGCCTTCCAAGTTGGGAACCGAAGCAAGCTGAGGCAACAGTATGCATCATATGGTCAGTGAATGATGAGTAGCCTAGCTGAGCTGAAGCCAAAGTTCATGTATTATATTAATGAAAGCTGACATTTATAGAGCACTTTAAAGTTACAAAATATTTTAAATAATATGGTTTCATTTTAGGTTAACTACAGCTTTATGAAGCTGGCACTACAGGTCTTATTATCCTCATTTTACAGATGAGGGAACTGGGGCTTGGAGAGGTTAAGTCACTTGCAGGTTGTCCTGACCTCAAACTTTACACTCAATCCAGTGAGCACACGGCATCTCTTCTTAGTAGATGAAAGGGTTGGAAACACACAACCAAACCATCAAGGTCCTTGACTACCCCCCTAAATGGTTTAGCTGTAATTCCAAAGCCAAAGGGAAACCACTGTAGATTTTAAGCTTGTGGAGGCAAAACAACATTTTCAAAGTATCTTGAAGACCTATAATCTCAATTCCGAAACTTTCTTTTTTTGATGTATGAGTTTTATGGCTTTATGTCGGGGAGGGGGGAGGGTTAGGAGGCTCTTTTGATGAAGTAATCATTTTTTAAGCTGTGTTTATGTTATGCTTACATGTGGCTTACTGTGGCAGAGACAAAGTTATTATGGTCTTTGATGTAGAAATGTCACCAAGACGGTGAATAAATTCTAGGCGCTGTTCCAGGGATGTAAACATACTAAAAAGAGACTTTATACTAAGTGCACATGTCAATCGACAAAAGCAAAGATGTTCAAAAAGGCTTATCAGCAGCATGGGGGTGATTAATAACAGTGACTGGGGACAGTCTGATATTGATATATATATATATACATACACACATATACATATATATGTGTGTGTATATACACATATACAGGGTCACATGGCTCATGTATATATAAGTATATATACACACATGCATACATACTTATACATACACATAAATGCATATATATGTATGTATATATTCATTCCTTCTTGTTTCTGTGGTGACATCAGTTTTCATGCTAGGTCCCAAAACAACAAATTCAAACTGGCCTTTCTGGCCCTGTGTTAATTGTGAAATAAGTATATGCTCCTGTGAACCAAGAACTACTTATTAAGTGCCTTCTATGTGACAAGCACTGTGCTAGATGTTGGGGATAGAAGTAGAAAGAAAGAAAAAATCTTTACTCCAAATGAGCTTTCATTCTAATGGGCAAGACAATCAGTACATAGAAAAAAATACAGCATTATATAAAGTTGATAATTCAATTAAGTAATTATATTTAAAGCGTTTAAAGAGGCCAGGCACTAGTAGTTCTGGGGGTGGGGAACCAGAAAAGGCTTCTTGCGAAAGATGGTGCCTGGACTGTATCTTACAGGAAGAGTGGGATTCCATGAGATGGCAGTAAGGAGGGTGGGACGTATACTCCAGGCATGGGCATGGTCAATGAAAAGGCACCGAGATAAGAAATGGAATAATATGAATCTGGAAGGCAAGTTTAGTCATATTACACAGTTCAAGAGAGTGAGTAATGTCCAGTGAATCTAGAAAGAAAGTATGGGACCAGATTGTTGAGGGCATTAAAAACGAAAAATAGGAATTTATATTTTATCCTAGAGGCAATGGGAATCCACTAAAGTTGGTTGAGTAGAAGATTCAGACAGTCAGATCTGCATTTAAGGAAAATAACAGCACTGTGCAGAGTAGGCGGGAGTGGTGAAAGATTTGAGGCAGGGATGCCAAGGAGGGGGCTTTTGCAGTAATTTAGGTGAGCCATGAAGAGGGTTTGCCCTGGAGTGATAAATGTGTGAATAGAGAGAAGGGGTCAGATGTGAAGGATGCTGGGAAAGAATTAAATAGCAAGATTTGGCAACTGACTGGTTATATGGGATGAGGGAGAGTGATCAGCCAATGATAATGCCAAGATTTCAAACCAGGGACACTGGAAGAAGGGTGGGGCCTTTGACAGAAATTGGAAAATTTGCAAGAGGGTTTAGTGAGAAAAATAATGAGTTCAGTTTTGGATATGTTGAGTTTGATGTGTCTCTAGGAAATCAAGTTTGAAATGTCTTAGGAGTTACTGATATAGTGAGAACTCATTTGAAGCTGGATAACATGAATTTATAATGTACTTATACATTATAGTATAGAGTCTGAAGAGAAAGACTAAGTCTGGAGGTAAAGATGTGCAAGCCATCTGCATAGAGCTGGCAGTTAAACCCTGGACAACTAATGAGGTTACCAAGCTAGATAGCATAGAGGGAGAAGAGAAGTGACCCCAGAATAGAATTTTAGTGAACACTCAATTAAGGGACAGATGTGGATGAGCCATCAAAGGAGACTGAGAAACATTAGTGAGATAGCTGGGAGGCAAACCAGGAGAGTGTAATGTCATCAAAACCCAGAGAGGTAGCAGAGGGTAGGGAACCTGCAACTTCTAGATCCTCAAATGCGGCCTTTTCACTGAGTTTAAGTTTTATGAACAAACCCTCTTATTAAGGGGATTTGTTCTGTGAAGTTTGAATTCAGTGAAAAGGCCACACTTGAGGACCTAGAGGTCCACATCTGTCCTTGAGGCTGGAAAAAGTATCTAATTGGGGAAGGTGGTTAGCAGCGCCAAATTTAGCAAATATGTCAAGAAATATGAGGAGTAAGAAAAGATATGGCATTTAAGAGTTATAGAGAGATTGGAAGTGAGAAGCTAAGCTTTGAGGAGCAAGAGGAGACAATATGGAAGTGATGAAAACAAACACCTTTATCGAGGAATTTGACTGAAAAGGGGAAAAGAGCTATAGGAGGATAGGCTGAGGGGACAAAAGGGTCTGTTGAAGGTTTTTTTTTTTAAATAATGAAACTTGAGCATGTTTGAAGACAGTAGGGAAAGAACCAGTGGATAGGGAGAAGTTGGAGATTCAAGAGAGAAGGTGAATGATTAAGGATGAAATCAACTGGAAGAATGGGAAGGGATGTAATCAAGTGCACCTGTGGAAGGATTAGCCATGTCCAGGGAAAGGCCATATCTCTGTCAAAGACTGGGGGAAAGGAAGAGAGTAGGAGATGATTTCAAGGAGGTAAAGGAAAAGGGAGAAGAGGAAGCTCACAGCAAATGACTTCCATTTTTCTAGTAAAGTAAGAGGGAAGACCCTTAGATAGCTGAAGGAGAAGGAAGCATGGGAAAATTTTAGAAGGGAAAAGAAGGTTTAGAATAGCTTCCTGAGAAGTAAGGAGGAAAATCAATTAAGGATGAATAAAAGTACACCGTGCTATAGTGAGAACCCAGTTGAAGTTGGATAACATGAATTTATAATGTACTTAGCATGACTGTGGAAATTCTTTCAGCTTCATGTTGCAACTTATGAGTAGGAGCACAGGAGGCAAATGGCAAGAATAGTTCCAGGATAAGGTTTGGCAAGAGAAAAGTGGCAACAGGACAGGAGGGCAAGGGATTCAAGAGGAGAAGTCAGTGTGGAGTGGAAATGGAAAACTATTGGGCTGAGACTGAGGAGGGAGGAAAGTGAATCCAGAGAAGGTCTTAAACTTGAGGAGTACGGAGATAAGAAGATGAAGGTAAAGAGGGGATAGCATACAGGGAGAGGGAGAATGATAGAAGGTCATGGTCAAATAGAGAAATGTTAGAGTTTCTAATTAGGGAAGTGGGACGTAGGTAAGAGCAAGATCTAGTGTAAGGTCAAGGTGGAGGAGGTCATGGGATTTAAGGAGTCATAGCAAATAAATGAATGAAGCTGACCATCAATGCAGGTCTTCCTGACAAGGTCCAGAACTCTATTTACTGCACCACTTAGCTACATAAAAAGGCCACCTGAAAAATTTCAGGGATAGAAACAGGTACCAGAGAGGGAGTTGGAATACTCCTTGCTTTTCATTGTCACTTCCAGACTCTCCCTTTATCTCCTTTACTCAGCGCTGTTTTTTTCTCTTGAAGTGCGTATAATTAAAGCTTTCTACCTAATCAGAATGATGGTAATATGGTAATATACTCCCCTCTCCTTGGTCATTCCACATCCTTTTTTTTAAGGAGTTCAGTCTCTGACTCACCATCTTTCTCTTTCCCAACTCCTAACCTACTAGAAGAGGACTTTATCACCTACTAGATACTCCCTTAAATTATCAATTTACTTAACCTCTTTCAACCTCAGTTTCTTCATCTGTAAAATGGTGATAATCATAGTACCTACCTTCCAGCATTGTTGCCGTGCTAAACAAACTAATATTTGTAAAGCATAATTAAAATGCTGGCTATCATGATGGGATGAGGATTTTCACATTTACAGCTGCACTTGATATTCTTTTAAACCTGATTTCACCCAGATAAAAATGTTGAAGATCAGGACAGAAAATAGTATGAATTTCTCTGGTTCTACAACAATCCCTAGGGATGGTTCTGGGTCTTCTGTGTTTTTCTAGAAATGTCCCTAATTAAGATGTGTCTAAAATGTGTTGTTTTGTATTTTGTTTTAAGAATGAAATATTTCGTACTAAAGGATTTGCAATTTCATTGGATTGATTGGTTGTCTGCTCCATTGCACATATGTGCACTTTGGATAAATAGGGGCAATGTTCTCCTGTCTGAGCCCAGAGGTCTCAAGCCAAGCCTCCATGCAGGTGAGGCAGTAGTGATCTCTCTGCACTTCCATTCTGCTTTTACATGAAGGTTTATTTTTTTAGGGTTTCTTTTTGGGGTATGAGGGGAGGTGGGGAGACCACAGGAATAGAGGGGTGGGAGTGAGAGAGACAGAGACAGAGACAGAGACAGAGAGATAACAGTACTATACAGCAAAGTTAACAGGTGTTTTTTTGAAATGTGGATTTCTTTCAGAAATTTTTCTTTTCTTTATGTAAAGTCCAATTTGCATAATGCAAATTTCCATAAAGAAAGAACTGTCTGTACTTAGTAGCTGTATCACCCTAGGCAAGTCACTCAACCTTTATGGACTTCAGACTCCTCATCTATAAAGTGAAGCAATGGAACCCAATAACCTCTAAGGTCTTTTTCAGCATTAAATCTGGGATCTATTATGCTACTGGACATGAAGATTTGGTCCCTAATTTCCTGAGAGGGGAGTCACGTTTACCTTATAAAGCATCTCATCAGAGGCCATGGATCTACACTGAAAAACTGAATCACAATTTATATTAAACAAAAAAATCAATAGCTTTAAAAATAAATCAACCCAGCCAGTGGTTAAAAAAAATGTCACACTGGTTTAATCACCTGTTTTATGTATGGATTAGAGTCTCAGCAGTCAACTTGATAGCTTACACTGTTAAAAGAATTCAACTAAAACTAAAATAAACCCAGAAAATGGTCACTGAAATAGTCATGCAAAAATAAGATCCAAAACTTTGCTTTCGAGAGCCTTGCTTATCTTTGACTTGTTGAGTGGCGTTTTCCCTGGGAAGAGCTTCTAGGGAAGCACTATCTACAATGTTAATACCTTGTCCCTTTTTACAGCTCTAATCTCATACTATTTTGGAGCCTAAAAACACCAGTGTTTGGAAACACTTGCCTCATGTATTCAGATTTACTAATGTGGCATATTTTGACTTCTTTCTGTTTCCTTATAAGAATTTAATATTGAATTTCAAAACCAACAGGCTCAAATAAGTTCCAGATGTCTTTTCAAATCACTGAGTCATACATCAGAAAAAGGCACTGCCACATAAGTCAATGGTCACATTTGAATTCATTAAAACTCAAATATGCTGTTGGGAGAATTCTTCATTCTCCTCCCTTCAAAGACCATCTACTAATGTTTTTGAGCAAGTTAAGGGTCTAAAGAACATCTTTGGGACTAGGATCTAACCAGAGCTGATTAGTTATGTATTAATGTTTCTGATCATACTTTGAGACTTTAAAATATGCATTAGTGTATATATTCTTTTTATGAGTACAGATTATAACACATCCAGAAGTTCTCATTCTATCCGATTCATGTCCATGCTCTTCCATAAATGATCCACAGAAGAGAAACCCATTGGCAGAATACTGGATGCCTTCTGGTTGTTTTGGTGTGTCTTCACTGTTAGTGCTCAAGCAGTTCATCTTTCATGCTTCACTCTTGTTACACGATTGGCTCACATCCTTTTCTGGTTTCACACATTCTTAGAGATATCTTTGGTGTTTCTTCTCACGTATACATCATGCTTTAGATAAGAGTTGGATTGGTTGATCTCTACTTTCTTCTTCCAACAAAGTCTGAAAGTCAATGATATAACTGGAGAGGTAGTTATGCAAAGAATGCTTTATGTAAAATATTGTTTTACTATTAATTTTCAACAGATTATTCTTAAGCCAAATATCCATCAGTAGTTTAGGCACATAACTACAGATTATAAACTAGGGCAAGATGACAATATGGCTTAAGATCTCATGTTTCATACTGGATCTATCATTTTTACCTGGGTAGGTGCCATTATGTATGATCCATTCTTTTGGACAAACTTTTGGACTTCAAACTCACCCATCAAATGCGATGTTTCCCATAATAGTTTCTGATTTGCCAGTTTGCCTGACTTCATGCTAGCTGGCAAAGGGTGTCTTGGCATACTGACTTCGACCAGGTTGGGATAGGGTGCTTAGTAGACCACTCTGTTTCCATGTCTCTATATTAGCCAAAAAATATAGGAGCAAGTAACTTTATTTCAGGCAGTGCTTTGTGTCGCACTGTAGCCAAATGATGCCTCATCTTGAAAGAAAAATGAATGATTACAGAGACTTGGTTCACAAAGAAGCCAAATATTTTGCAACAACTAAGTTATGTATACAAATCTGAAAACACTTGTTTTTCGAGAAAGCAAAGAATTTTTCCCTTTTCCCTTTCTGGGGCAAAAAATGCAATCTTACAATCTTCTTTCTGTTGTGAAATTCAAATCACGATTGCCATCTACCAGGGTTTCACTGTCATGTGGAATGACAATGAAAAATGATCTGGTCTACCAAGTCCATTTTCATCTAAGGAGATGAAGTTATGAGGTCAAAGCAATATCTTTGCAAGCGCAGAGAAACAATTACACAGTGAAAAGTGCTCAAACAAGGAAAGACAGATGAAATCAGGTGTTGCTCAGGAAAAAGAGAAAACACTGCAGTGAAAGCCTCCATATTTGAATAGTTAACACTGAGGGTAATTGACCAATAAAAGGACCTGGGGATCTCCAATAGAAGTTGATTGTTGCACCTACATTCCTTCTGAGGTCAGATGACAAGAGATATGTAAGCATGGTTCTTAGGATTTTGTCTCCAAATATACCCCTCTTCCTCCATTAAAGTCCTCCCTCCACTGGTGTTGTGTAGTTGGCACTGGGCTCTCAAAAGTTATAGCAGCAGAACACAACCTCTAATCAGTTCTACCAAGTTGGAAAAGCTTCGAATATAGACCCACTGGCCCTCTATCTGTTCCTCCTATCTTGAACCAGCCTTACTAAGTGAAGAAAGACATCTCTAGAAAGATGTGCTTTTCTTTTCTTCTTTCTTTTTCTTTCTCTCTTCCTTCCTCCTTCTTTCTTCCTCTTTTTTCTATCTTTCCTTCCTTCCTTCTTTTTTCTTCCTCCTCCCTCCCTTCCTTTCTTTCTTTCTTTCTGGCTGGACCTTCCCTATTCAGTATTGGTGCAGTTGACCTTTATTGCTAAAGTGCAAATTTTCCACTTATTGTTTTTCCTTGGTGTGCACAGCCTACCTTAAGCTTCCTGAGGGCAGATAGCATTCTATTTTTGTCATTGTATCACCAACACCAAACATAGTACCTGGCATAGAAAAGCACTTAACAAATCTTTATTGATTGACTGATTGAAGCCCATGGTAATTTTTTTGAATCCTAATTTTATAGATTTTTATCATCTGCAAAGTCAATTAAAATGCTAAGTGCCCCACTTATACCAGTCATTAATAAAAATGTGGAACACAACAGGACTAAACATGGATCCCTGGAGGACTACCTTATATATGTTTCTTTAGTTTGACATCAATCCACTAATTATTCTTTGGGTCTCATGAGTCAACTAGTCTTAAATTCATTTAACTATGTGATCATGCATTTCACATGAAATTGAGAAAAACAGGCCAAGTTCTAGTCAAAACCAGAAGTTGTGAAAGAGAATATTAAACCAAATGGACATCTGGAACAGAGACATAGGAACATCAGACTCAGGTTGAAATGATTGAATGAGAAGCCAAGAGAAGAGCCAAAGAGACAGAAGAGCCAAAAATAAGCTAGGATCAAAAATACCTAAGAAATCGTTCATCCAGAATGTAGAACATTCAAGACAAATGCGAGGCCATTCAATTCAATTCAATAAACACTTATTAAGCCTCTGCTGTGGGCAGACAATTACTAGGTGCAGAGGAAGATAAATTTAAATAAGTCATGTTCTCAGCCCTTGTGGAGTTAATGGTCTTCCCCTCCCCCAACACTCCCATCTTTCCAACTTCCCTATTACCTTCAAGGACACCACCATGTTCCCCATCACTCAGGCCTGCAACCTTCTTCAATTGCTCACTCATCCCACATATCTGATCTATTGCCAAGGCTTCTTATTTGTACCTTTCATGTATATGTCCTCCTCTCTACGTACTTAACTATTGCCCTTCCATGGATCCTCATCAATGCACACCTTAACAATTCTCAAAGTTTGTTAATTGCAAGGTCTATTTGTTCCAAGTCTCTTGCCTACTCTAATTTGTTCTCTTAGTTGTCAAACTGATCTTGCTAAAGTGTAGTTCTGACCATGTTTATTCAATAAACTCCAGTGGCTCCTATTACCTTCAGGATCAAATACAAATGCCTCTGTTGGACTTTTAAAACTTTTCACAACCCACTCTCTTCCCACCTTCCCAATCTTACAATTTACTCTCCTCCACATAATCGATGTTCAATGACACTGGCTTTGCTGTTTCTGTAGCACAGCACTCCATTGCCCCATCCTTGACTTTGCTGGGTCTGTCCCTTTACTTAGAATACTCTCTCCCCTCACCTCCTGCCATCTTCCCCCAAACTCACATCAGATCTCACCCTCTGCAAGAGGTTTTTAATCAGTCCTCTCCCACCCCACATGCCTTGCGTCTTCTGTCTGAGGTTATCTTCCATCAATTCTGTGTATATATCATATGTATAGTACTATTTGCCTCTTGTCTGTTAACAGTTAACATCTTAACTGTTTTTAACTCTTTTTGTATCACTAGAGCTTATCACAATGCCCAGTACATAGTAGGTGCTTAATAAATGCATGTTGACTGACTTGTTAACTACATGAATGTAGGGGGTCAGGAAAGTCACAAATACTTGCAACTATAATATTCACTGTTTCATGATAATTTGATTAAGGAGGTACAAAAAATGCTACATGAAGTCTCACAAGAAAGTTGATATCCACTTGCTACATGTAACCTGTATTCTAATACAGCTTCTCATTTGTATAGGACCTCCTCTTGATCCTAAAAAAGGAAGAGTCTACTAGAAACCAGGATCTTGAAACAAATGAGCCAGATAAAGACCTTTCTTAGGTCAGCTAGGTGGTGCAGTAGATAAAATGCTGGGCTTGGAGTCAGGAAGACTCATCTTCCTGGGTTCAAATCTGGTTTCAGACACTTACTAGCTGTGTGATGCTGAGCATGTCATTTAACCCTGTTTATCATAGTTCCCCATCTGTGAAATGAACTGAAGGAAATAGCAAACCACTCCAATATTTCTGCCAAGAAAACCCCAAATGGGGTCATGGAGAGTAAGACACGACTAAAACGGCTGAACAAGAACAAAAAGACCTTTCTTTAGTAAATTATAATTCAATTCACTAAACCAATATTTACTGTACATCTGAAGGTTAAGCAATGTAGAGCCTGTCCATGAGCACTGGTATATTGACAATACTGGATAAAGCTGGACTCGTTTTGAAATACTATTTAGTTCCATTTGTAATAAAAAATGATTTTAAGAGGATGCACCTATTCTTATAGAAGGAAGCATACATGGTGTCTTTCCTTCTGGGGAAATCTACTCATAGTGGCACAAAGGTCTTTATTACTGCCAGAGTCTAAAACTAATTGCAGGAACCACTTATATGACCAAGGGGATAAAAGTAGTACAGAGGTCTCCTTGACCTCCACTTTGTGTGCCTACTATCACACAAAGATTGTGCCAATTTCATGATCTTTTGGACAAATGTCACATTGTAACTTTATTAACATACACTCAGTGAGGCCTACATGTAGCCTACATGTAACATGGGGGTGTCATGTAGCTTAAAGGGAAACAGAGTAGACATCTCCAGCCTCTTCTCTCCCCACCCTTATCCAAAGGAGATTTTATTTCTATGATGGGAAGTAGGCGGTTGGGTCCAGAAGTTACAACTTTCTCACTTCAAAAAGAGGTACCAGGCTGCTCCCTTAAATATTATAAGTCTAGGGGATCTGATTTTCATGTTCCAGCTAACACTTATGATTGCTACTCATTAATGGGGAAAGGAGGAGCCAATTTTTCTATCTAAGATGTGACTGTCTTCCTACCAAATACCAGTTCTGCAATGAACACATGCAAAAAGCAGCAAAGAAATTAATTTATCTATGTTAATAGCAAAGTATAGAGAGATATACATAGGAGAACATATATAAGATAATACAGAATATATACAAGACAGTATATGCAAGACAGTATAAGAACACACATAAAAGTAGCAAAGAAATTAATTTATCTAAATTAATAGCAAAGTAGATATAGAGAAAATATACATAGAAGGATACACATAAGACAATACAGAATATATACAAGATAGTATATATAAGACAATACAAGAACACATATAAGAAGCAGCAAAGAAATTAATTTGTCTAAATTAATAGCAAAATAGATATAGAGAAAATATATATTGGAGAACACATACAAGACAAGACAGAGTAAGGAGCTCTCCCATTGAGAGTGAGGTAGCTTAGCTCTACTAAGAGAAAAATCTCACCCAAGGGGAGATTCCTTAAAGTCTCTAGTATAGTATAGCAAGCTAGAGATAAGTACATGATAGAGACTGCTAGCTCCTCGTATGTTAGCTTCTTCCCAGAGTCTTATTCTCCCTTCAGCAACTTGAAGTGGTGCTAGTATCATCTTTCTTCTCTCTTGAAGCTAGAAATCAGAAGTGCTTAAAGCAATTGCAGAACCCAAAGAGACTCAATAGAGTCCCCTCTCTTTTTTTTCAACTCTATCCCATCTCTCATGCAGGTATGAGACAGTGATTTCTACCAATTAAGAGAGTGCCATACTAATGAGCTTTCAGACTTGAATTATATACACTTAATAAATGGTACACATTGGTAATCTTTTCTTGGCTCTGCTTATCTCCCTTTGACTCAGTTCATCTAAGTCTTTGCTTACTATCCATGCTCCTATTTGTCCATTTCTTATAGAACAGCAATATTCTATTTCATTCATGTACAACAATTTGTTTAGTCATTCTCCAGGGAATGGGCTAGATATTTTGTTATCTAGTTATTGGGAGTTTTTTTCATACAACAAAAAAGTGTCAATATAAATGTTTTGGTGCATGTGGAAACTTTCTTTTCAACAATGACCTCGTTGGACTATATGTCTAACAGTGGAATAATAAATAAAAATTCTATAATTATTTGCATGGAATAATTCCAAGCTATTTTCCAAAATAGTTCTATTAATTCACAGCTCCACCAAAAGTAGAATAATAACCATAAACAATAGGAATTGAATGTAATGAACTTATAAAATGCAAATTTAACCCCAAGAAGAAATATGAGAATATATCAACCCCTTATACCCACTCCTCCTAGTAGAAATCGAGATCTACAGATGAGGAGCACTTCCTATAACATCATATATTTTAATATGTTGGTTGGTTTGCTAAATTATTTTCTTTCCCTTTTCCTCCTTTTTAAAAAAATAATTATACTTAATTTAACATTCATTTTTAAAAATGAATTTTCCAAATTTTCTCCTTCCCTTAAGGCCCTCAACCCATTGAGAAGGGAAGAAATGGGATGTCAATTACACATGTAAAGTCACATATTTCCATTTTAGCCATGTTGCAAAAAAAAAAAGAAAAAAGAAAGAAAACTTAAGTTTAAAAATATACTTCAATCTGCACTCAGAGTAAATCAGTCCTTTCTCTGGACATGGATTTTTTTTTTCTTGTGAATCCTTTAGAATTGTCTTGGATCGTTGCGTTGATTAGAGTAGCTAAGTCTTTCACAGTTGACTATTTATACTATTGCTATTTCTGTGTACAACTGTCTCCTGTTCTGCTCACTAAACTTTGCATAAGTTCATAGAAGTACTCCCAGGTTTTTTCCGAAACCACCCTCCCCCTTTGTTATTTCTTATAGCACAATGATATTCCATCATAATCATATACCACAACTTGTTCAGCCATTCCCCAACTGATGGGCATGCCTTCATTTTCCAATTCCTTGCCATCACTAAAAGAGCTGATATAAATGTTTTATACAAAAAGGTCTTTTTCATTTTTCTTTGATCTCTTTGGAATACATACTTAGTAGTGGTATGGTTGAGTCAAACAGTATGCACAGTTTTGTGGCCCTTTGGGCACAGTTTCAAATTGTTCTCCAGAATGGTTGAACCAGTTCACAGCTCCACCAACCACACATTAGTGTACCTATTTTTCCACATTCCTTCCAACATTGTTATGTTAATTAATCTGAAAAATGTGGAGTGATACCTAAGAGTTATTTTAATTTGCATTTCTCTAATCAATAGTGATTTAGAGCACTTTTTCATATGACTGTAGATAGATAGCTTTGATTTTTTCTTCTGAAAATGATTCATATTCTTTGACAGGCCTGAGGTTGCTTGTATTCTTGTAAATATGACTAAGTTCTCTATCTAGTTTAGAAATGAGGCCTTTCTGATCCACTGATTCTGGAGAGCAATTTGGAATTGTGCCCAAAGGGCTACAAAAATATGCATACCCTTTACCCAGCAATATCGTTTCTAGAACTGTATCCCCAAGAGATCATAAAAATGGGAAAGGGTCCCACATATACAAAAATATTTATAGCAGTATTCTCTGTGGTGGACAAAAACTGGAAATCAAGGGGATGCCCAACAATTAGGGAATGACTGAATAAAATATGGTATATGAATGTAATGGAATACTATTGCGCTATGAAAAAGGATGAACAGGAAGCCTTCAGAGAGACCTAGAAAGACTTATATGATCTGATGCTAAGTGAAAAGAGCAGGACCAGGAGAACTTTGTGCACAGCAATGACCACAGGGTATGAGAGTTTTTCTGGTAGATTCAGAACTTGGTTGCAATGCAAGGACTTAAAAAAATTCCCAGTGGTCTTTTAAGGCAAAATGCCTTACACATCCAGAGAAAGAACTATGGAATTCAATCACAGACTGTAGCAGATCATTTTTGTGTGTGTGTATTACATTTTGTTTTGTTATGTGATTTCTCCCATTCATTTTAATTCTTCTGTGCAGCATGACTACAGTGAAAATGTGTTTCATAGGAATGTATGTGTAGAACCTATATAAAAATATATGCCTTCTAGGGGAGTGAGGGAAAAAAAATCTAAGTTATATGGTAGTGATTGTAAAACACTGAAAATAAATTAAATTAATAAAAAAAAGAAATGAGACCTTTGTTACAGACAGTAGTTGTAAAATTTTTTCCCCCAGTTTTCTACTTCCCACCTAATCTTGGTTGCATTGGTTTGTTTGTGCAAAAATTTTTCAATTTAACATAATCAAAATTATCCATTTTATATTTCATAATGTTCTTTATCTTTTGTTTGGTCATAAATTCCTCCATTCTCCATAAGTCTGACAAATAAACCATACCTTGCTCCCCTAATTTGTTTATAGTATCAGCCTTTATACCCAGATCATGTACCCATTTGGACTTTATTCTGGTGTATGGTGTCAGGAATTGTTCTATGCCCAGTTTCCACACCACCATTATCCAGTTTTCCCAGGAGTTTTTGTCAAACAGTGAGCTCTAATGCCAGAAGCTGGGGTCCTTGGTTTTATCAAATTTTTTTGTTGTTTTTGTTATTGATATGATCAATTATACTGACAGTTTTCCTAATATTGAACCAGCCCTGCATTCCTGGTATAAATCCCACTTGGATACAGTGTGTGATCTTTGTGATATATTGCTGTAATCTCCTTGCTAGTATTTGGGTTAAAAATTTTGCATCAACATTCATTAGGAAAATTGGTCTATAGTTTTCCTTCTCTATTTTCTTTCTCTCTTCATAACTTTCTGATTTTTCTTGAGGAAACTGCCATCCTCCTAGTCACTCAGGTTTGTAGCATAGTTATGTTTAATGCCTCACTTTCTCTCTCATCCCATATCCAGGCCTTGTTGCCAAATCCTGTTGACTTTACCTTCATACTTTCTCTCATCTCTCCTCTAACACTGCTAACCATGTTGGAGGTAGCCCTCATCACTTGTAAAACTCTTTGGTTGGTCTTTGTGCCCCAAGTCTCTCCCAGTCCAATTGATCTTCCACTCCACTGCCTAACTGATCTTCCTAAAGCAAAAGTTTGACCATGTTATTTGTTCATTCAATTTACTCTATTGGCTCCCTATTAGTTTTAGAATCAAATATAAAATTCTCTGTCAAATCATCAAACTCTTTCATAACCTGCCTTCTCCTACCTTTCCCAGTCTTTTTAAACCTTTCCTCCTCACCCCGCTCATGTACTCTGTAATCCAGTGAGATTGACCTCCCTGCTGATCCTAGCATAAGATAATTCATCTTCCTACTCTAGGGATTTTCAATGGCTTTCTCCTATTTCTGGAATTGTTTCCCTATCCCATCTCTGCCTACTAGTTACCTTGACTTCCTTCAAATTCCAAGTAAAATCACAATATCTACAAGAAGCTTTTCCTTAACCACTTAAAGGTAATGTTTTCACTCTGTTCATCTCCAATCTATCCAGTACATATTGTTTGTATTTAGGGTTTTTTTGTATATTGTCTCCTCTATTTGAATTTGTGATGATAATGGACAGGCTCTATGGGGGAGTTTGTTATGCAGGGATTGATACAGATCCAGAGCTGAAGTACCCAAAAGGTGCCGGCCAAAAGCAGAGCTATATTGCTGCTATTAGCACTTGGTTTGTTCAGCTTCAACATGGAGATATTGACAAACAAGTAAGTTGTATATTTGTAAACATGCTAAATTTTACATGTTGTAAAGTGTAGTCGGAAGTACAGCTCTGAGAATTCATTGTGAATGCTGTAAACACTCTTGAGTGTTATAAGCATATCCTCTTTTATCTTAAGAGTTATGTCAACATATTTCTGAATGTACATAACTTTCTTCTTGGAACAGCAACCCTGAGGGTCTTCCCCTCCCAGCTTGATTTTTTTCTTTATTTCTAATTAAAGGGGCCATCTCTTGACTCATTTCTTAAAGCAACCAATTCACTGAATGGGCGTTACCTCACTCAAAGTGAAAACTTGGAAAAGCCTTAGCCTAAAAAGGCCAAGGTCTCCCATTGCACCCTGGGCCATCTCCAGTAGTCCTGATGAATATCTGGCCATTGGACCCAGATGGCTCAGGAGAAGAAAGTGAGGCTGGTGACCTTGCAAAGCCCTCTCTCACTCAAATCAAAGTTAGCTAAAACTCATGTCATCATTTCCCTGATGTCATGGTCCTCTTCGAAATCAAAGGACAAACATAACAAGAACAAAAATAGCTTCTTGAGAGCAGGAAGTGTCTTTTACCTTTTCTTGTATATTAGGTGCTTATTTTCACACAAGTAGGTGCTTCTTGACTGACTGAATAACTTTTCTTTGTTAATTGTTCTCATCTGTATTTCTCATAATATATTGGTCTTGTCTTAGATGACAAGAATACATCCCTAGAATACATCCCTAAACTGAATATGAACTGCTCTGCAGGCCTGTTTCAGTCCAGTAAGAGCAGATAAATGAAACTTTTATTTTAGTTATCCATCCAGGATGAAGGTAGAAATGCTTTGGCATCTTTTAGTATGGATGCAATAAATCAGCTATGATAAAGCAGAAAGAGCACAGTAATGGGATCAGAGAGAACTGAGCTCTAATTCAAATTTTACAAAGAATTTTGTGCCACCTACCCTCCTACAAAAAACCCCTAGGGACTTAATTCACTTCATTAGCATTGAGTTCCTTCCTACTGTGCCCATAATTATGATTTGATCAATGTTCTAAAGTGTTCCATCAGTGTTTCTACCCTTAACTAACCAGCTGACCTTAAAAAAGTTACTTTAACCCTCTGGGTCTCTGATGAAAACTTCTAAGAATTAATATTAATAATTAGTAATTCTAAGAATTTATATATCAATATATAGTTTTGGAAGAGGCATCAGATGAGCTCATCAAACACCTGCCAGAAGCATGAAACCCTTTTATAACCTTCTAAGAAGTGATTATCTAGTTCTGGTCTGTTTTTTAAAAGCTCCAATGATAGAAATCTTTTTTAACCTCACAAGGCAGACCATTCTCCTTTTTAATAACTCTAACTATTGGAAAGTTTTCCCTGATATATTGGAAAGTTTTGTATATTGTTAAATACACTGTATATTTTGTGTGTGTGTGTGTGTGTGTATGTATCCATATATACATATATATGTGTATGTGTATATGTGTATATATATATATATATATATGGAGCTCAAAGGATCAAATTTCAAATTTGGGGGTTTTATTATACTGCAAGCTCAATATGAGTCACCAGCATGATGCAACAGTCAAACAAGCTAATAGGATTGGGGTTACACTGAGAGGCATAGTTTCCAAGAATGAGAAGTTATAAGTAGCAATGAACTTTTCCCAGAACTTACTAGGGGTATTGCACTCAGTTCTAGGTACCTAGGTACTTCCTATTAGGAAGGATATTGATGATCTAAAGAGCATAAGATAGGTCAGGAGTGGACAAAGAAACTAGGGGTGACATGCTAACTGCCTTCCAGCATCTGAAAGGCTAGCATATGGAAACAGGATTAGACTTATTTCATTTAGTCTCAGAGGGGAAAACTAGGAATGGTTGGTTAAAGGTTCAAAGACATTGGTTTAGGCTATCTGGGAAAACTTCCAAAGAATTAGAACTGTCCAAAAGTATGGCAGCCTGCTTCAGGTAGTCATGGGTTCTCTTATATTGGAAGATTTCAAGCAAAGATTAGATGACCACCTGACAATTAGGTTGTAGAGGGGATTCTTTTTTTAGGTTTGGAATACATGGCTATTTATGTATTCCATTATGAAGTTCATTTCAGTGCTAAAACTCTATGATTCAGTGACTCATCTTTAAATGCCCACAAGATGATCTAGCTTTGGGTCTCCTGCCAAGCTCTCTGTAAACTTATTTTTCCCTCCCCTGCTTCTCGTTGTTTTATGAGGTGATACTTCTCATAATATTCCACTATCCTACTCTATAAAATTTTACAAATGAATTTACATTCTAAATTAGCGTTGTCCTTGGCTGTTATATATCTCCTCTTAGACCAGAGAAGATCAACTGTCTGCTGGCTGATGTAGTTTTTAGGCACTTTTGTTCTCCTCATTGTGGTGGTTGATTTACATCACTTAAACTTCCTCAAGAAATGGTGACAGTTTGTATTTATGTCTGGTCTTTTTAATCCATTTTCTTTTCCTCAATGGCATCAACAGGTTGTTTTAAATAGATCAGCTTTTCTCATTCCTTCTACTTTCCAGTAAACTGTACCCCAAAATTCTCATCTATTTTTATATACTTTGTTTATAACTATACATCTACAAATTGTCTCCCTAAATAAAATATAAGCTCACTGAGGGCAACACTCATTTCTTTTTTGTCTTTGTATTCCTAGCACCTCACACAGTAGGCTCTTAATAAGTGGGTACACTTCTTTCAGGCAACCTCTCCTCACTTCTTGGCTTCCTTTTGTATGTTGTCTTCCTTCATTACATCTTGAGCTCCTTGAGGGCAGGGACTGTCTGTTGCCTTTCCTTGTATCCCCTGCACTTAGCACAGTGTCTGGCACATAGTAGGCATTTGATAAATGTTTATTGACTAACTTTAATAAATACCTGTTAAATGATTATCTTACACTGACCTTTTGCAAATGCTTATCACACCACTGCAGCATGAGATGGTTCAGCATCTCATGCCACAAAATTTTTTCTTGTTTCCTTTGCATGAATCTATCTAGTAACCTCATCAAAAAATGAAATGAGGCACTTCCTCCTGATAAGTCAGCCTGGCTCTTCATGATCATTACTTCTTTTTCTAGATAATCAGTAATCACCCCTTTAATACCTAGAATTTTATCAAAAATCAAATGCCCTATAGCATATGGTTCAGTGCCCTATAGTATTCCTACTTCACTCTCTTCTTTTTTTAATTAAGCTATCAGCCTGTAGTGTCTCTCTCACTCTTGACAACTGTTCAATAATCATCAAAATTGGTCCTGGAAGCATAAATGTCATTTGTTTCAGTTTTCTGATAAATTCTATATCTGAACCAAAGACGAACTCATTAAAGACAGCTAGTAGTTCATTTATTATCTCCCTCTTTGTCTTGGATCTTTTCTGCCCCTTCCAGTCCAAAGAGAATCCTCCTGGGTACAGAAGACAGAAGCATAAAAGGGCTGAGTAGTTCAGCCTTCTCTTAGTCTTGAACTAGCATTGTTGCCATCCACCCAATCAAGCAGCCATTCTTTCCTTTTTCCACTTCTCTTTTCAAAAATAAGCTCTGCTGTCATAATTAGTTCTTCATCCACCCAAGCCCGTTCTCAGTTTTAACCTTTTTGCCACAGTTCTTTCAGCATTAGGACATGCTTTTGGCGTCATTGCCCACCTTCAGCATATATCTTTTAGAAATCTCCATTAGTTGGTGAGCTCCCTGTGCATCAACAGGTGTATCTTTAGACAACGTCCCCTCTTCTTCTGTAGCAGAATTGTTTCTCTGTGTCTTCAGAATTCTGTTGTTCATAGTTTCCTATCTATACTGGGCTGACTTCCCCTGAAGGATTTTTTAGTTCATGTTAGTTCATAGTATTATACCTATTACTTTTCTGTAACATCTTGAAATCTACTCTCCCAAATCTGAAGTGTCTAATCAACTTCACCTGCCTTTTGTCCTCTCTATCACAAATTCTAAGTCACTGGGCCAAGTCCTAGGGATAATAAGAAATACAAAAGCAAACAACAACAACCAAAAATATATATTCCTGCCCTAACAGATCTTACATTCAAAAGAGGACATCAACATGTAAAATGACTAAGTACATACAAGATGTATAAAAAGAATAGATGCAATCTATTACAGATCTATTATAGATGCAATAAATACAATCCAATAAGTTGCCTGATCTTACTAATTATACTTCTTTGACATGTTTTATATCTATCCGCTTCTCACTACTCACATGACCACAACTCTAATTTAATCAATCAATCAGCAAGCATTTATTGAACACCTCCTTTGTGCCAAGCATTGTGCTAAGTACTGGGCATGCAAAGACAAAAATGAAACAGCCCTTGCCCTCAAGGAGTTTACATTATAACATGGGAAACAACTTATAAATATATGTATCACCTCCCTTTTTGATTCACTCTCCACATTTCCTTTCAATCAAATCATGAGGCCAGATCCTCAGTTGACTACTTCTCTCCTAAGGATTCTAGTAGTAACTATAAGGGATTGAGGTTGTCAAATGCTCGAGCCCCCATCCAGTATGTCCGTAGATTATCAATTAGCCAACCAGAATGATCTGGGGTTTTTTTTTTGGTAAAGAGTATTTACTGAGATGGTATAGTAAGAAAGTTTGGGATAAAGAACATCCTCCCCTAACATCTAAGACATACTGTCACACAAAAACATACAAAGTTCAGGAGAAATTGGGCTCAATATCACATATGGCAAAGGGGTAGCTTCTGATTGGATAGAAGTCCTTTTTGCCCTTTGTGGAGTCCTCATAAAATTCCTTTTAAGTCAGTATTGAACTCTGCTGGGCTCCAATGCTGATGAAATCTCCTTTCTAGGGTTCTGAATCTGTCTTTCCTCATCAATGTGTCAAGTTTGGCTGTGGCATGTCTTTCAATTTCTGCTTCAGGTGCTGCCAATAGCCCTTGAGGTTCCAAGAACATTGTTAGTGACACAAATGGAAAGTCCAACTCTTGCAACCTTTTAAAGTTCACAAGACTGTTCTCTAGTCAGTTTGGGGTGGAAGAGAAGAAAGACTCAATCTCCACCCCCTCCCCCATTCCTATCCTCTCATTACAGACACAAGGGTCTAGCTCCTCAAATTGTATCAAAACCTGACAGCCAAAACAGTTGCTGAAATCCCTTCTTTTATATGCATATGCCCAGAGCTATGACGTTTCCTTTCAATTCATCCCAATACACTTTCTGTGCAGCATTATATGCTTTCATCTAATAGCTCAAATTGCTTCCCTCCTTCCAAACTGAATGAAGTCTTGTTCACATCTAATTTACACCTTTGATTATTTTGTTCCACAACTGAATCAGAGACATTCCATCCCATTACCTTCTCATTGCATTGAATCCCATAAGATAGCCGAGCATATTGCATCATTATCCATTGAAGAGATCATACAGTGAAATTACTGCAAACTAGAGAAGTCATAGCTTCTAGTCTGAAATGGATGAGTGCAGACTGATGACAACCACTGAGAGTATTTCCTGGGCAAACAATACCCTAGTCCAGAAGTAGGCAAGTTCATGGCACATTGATAAAAAAAGAAAGTGCCCTGAAATGTGTATCCCCTCCACTACCTCCAGCTTACACAGCTGTGTTATGTCTGCACCAGATTTGAGTGCTGGGAACAAACTAAACAGTCTGTCCACACAGAGGACAGAGTGTATGTTGGATCTTCCCTTTGTGGGGCAAAAATAGGATCCCTTGTTTAGTAATTTTTTAAAAAAAGTTTTGATGAATTATTGTCTCTGAGGACTGAGACATGGTCTGATCCACACCCCAGAATATAATTATAGACTCAAATGTGGTTTTGTCTCTGACTTCTTACACTCACATATCTGGAATCACTTCCCAGAGTATCCATTATGGAGGCAACTTTAGAGGCAAATAGCACATAGTTGGCACTCTATAAAAGTTTATTCACCCCCTATTTAGGTCATAACCTAGTCTCTTTTTGAGGAAGCTTGCCAAACAGTGATGGATATGGCCAAAGCATTTGACCTTTGGGGAGAACATCCTCTTATTCGGTCTCCAAAGAACATTTAAAGAGATGTTTAGTATTCCATCTCTAAATGAGTCTAAATCAGAGATTCTTAAATTCTTCTATGTCATGGACCCCTTTAGCAGTCTGGTGAAGCCATGAGTCCCTTCTCAGAAAAACATTTTAAATGAATAAAATAAAATCAGTGGGATTGCAAAGAAAACCAATTACATTGAAATAGTTTTATATATATATACACATATATATGTATATGTTTGTGTGTATACATATGTATATGTATGAAATAAGTTCACAGTCCCCCTATTGAGAACTCCTGTACCTAAACCTTACCTAGCACTTCTTCAGTCTGCTGAAGTACTGCTGAAGTACTTAGTAGTACACCCTAATGTGGGTGTGAGATGGTATGTAAAACACAAAAAAGTGGATAATGTCAAATAATAGGTAATCCTTTTACATCTCTCTTTGTCTCTTTGTCTCTCTCTGTCTCTGTCTCTCTTACTGTTCTTCTCATATGCTCTGGGCTCTAGTTGGGCTGTTCATCATCTCTCATTCATACCCTACTTCTCTAACTCTGCTTAAGTGTTTCCTATGCCTAAAATGCCCATTCCCCCAGCCCAGAACATCCCATGATCCTCTACGGTCCTCTGTAGTCCTCTGTCCTACTTGTCCTTCAAGACCCAGCTCTATTACCTCCACTTCCAAGAAGTCGTCTCTACTATTACCCAACCATACCCTTTCCTCAGCTCTAAATGATCTCTTTTCTGTGATCAAAGAACTCTGGACTCAGAGGACTTTTTGAGTGCTTAGATTTTACTATTCCATCTGTCTGCATATTTTATCATTTCCTTTTAGACTGTAAGCTTTTAGAGCAAATATCCTTTTTTTATATCTTTCTTAGCATCATGAATGGTACATTAAGCTTCAATAGGTATTCAATAAATGTTTGTTCACTGAATGAGTGATCCACCAGTCCTTTCTGTTTCACTTTGGTGGGAAGTTATTTTTACTTGTTTGTTGGCAAAATGTTTACCTTCTTAATTAAATTGTGCTTTGGATTAATTTGTATTCAATGATTATTAACTGGGACCTGGGTATATGTTGATTAAGGAATGCTAGTTCCAATTAAAGAATTTGCTTTAAATAATCTCTCCTCCCCTCCCCCAAAGAATGAAGGCCAACTATGTCCTCAGATGGATCATTTCACCTAAACCTATTGTATTTCACTTCATATCTGTTGCCACCACATAATTGTCCCACTGTTTTGTTGTGGGGGGAGTTCCAGTCCAAAATTGGTTTATAGACTTTCATTGCATAATCGTCACATGGTATAATTCTGTTCATCATGTCACTATAAAGGAAAACAGAACAGCAATGTATTCACTAGTAGCATATGCATATATATTTATCTCTCACATACTGCCAGTGGGGAGCCTAGATTTCTCAGCACTCATGTATTTCCAATTTTCAATTTTAACATATATTCATAAGTATTCCATGCATCCATGGAATCCTAGTCTTGCACCAAATACAGGTTAGTAATAAATTATTTTTAAGTAATACCAGCACAATTAAAAAAAAAACTTCACATAATGGTCACACTCCACCTTTTTGAAAAAAAATTGGCATAAAATCTACGTTGATTATGTGGTGAAATATGGTATTTTTTCTCATTTGTAAAATAGAGATAATAATCATCCTACCTACACCTCACAGTGCCATCAACGGGATGAAATAAAATAATGTAGCTTTCCTATGGTAATAGCATTTAGGAGTAGAAAGGATGTTAAGGATAATCAAACTGTAGCCAAACAAGAGACAGCACTTTACCAAGGTTACAGAAGTAGCAAGAAGGATGTGAATTTAGATCTAGAGCCTTCATTTCCAAATCCTTTGTGGCTTTTTCCACTCCATCAATTATGTGAACTATAAAGTTTTTATAATTATAGGGTGGCAATAGTATCATTATTATTTCCTGTCTTTCTCATCTTTATATACAATGAAGTCTAGATAGAAATGGCCTTGTGATAAATTGTATCCAACTATTCTTTAATGTTTAATCTTTGGCAGACTATTGAGCAAGTAGATAAAATTATTGTTTTGGGTTGTTATTTTAATAATTGAAAGTGTTGAGATGAAAACTTATCTTCTGAAGACTCACTAGAAATACTTTCAAGACAACTCCAATAGCAGACATTCAGGAAAGCAGGTGGTCAATAAATATTCATTAAGTGCCTACTATGTGCCAGATGCTGTGCACAAGTGTTGGGAATATGAATATGAAAAATAAATACAGTCTCTCCCCTCAAAGGAGCTTACACTCCAATGGGAAAGACTATATACAGAAGGAAGCTGAAAATGGATAGTGGTGAGGGGAAAAGTACCCAGAGCGGTGGGTGAGAGGAAGGCATTTTGGAGAATTCCAAAGAGGTCCAAAAGAGCATAAAGCCAGATGAAAAAGAAAGATGTCTGGCCTGGATCGTTTCCTTAAATAAAAGTTTTGTAGTTGATGACTCCACCCTCCTATCAGAGGTAAAAAGGGGTACCAATGAAGTATGAGTACCATGGCTAATTGGATCTTTCAAGATGATGACATATTCCAATGATGAGGTCCTGGGGTATGATGGAGAAATCCAAATAAGTTTAAAAGAGTATAGAGCTGGGAAATAAAGAGATGTCTATCTTAGACATCCTTCTTAAATGAATGTTTTGGAGATAAGCCAACAGGGATGATATATCTATTTTATCCTATTCCTACATGGTTTTTATTTCTTCTATTGGATCTCCATATTTTTAGAGTTTCTCATTCTATATAGTTTGGAGATTATGAGTGTTCAGTATGGCAACATCTAGTTAGATAGATCCCTTAACCTTTGCGTAGTCTTCATGGAACCCCTGTAACTAGCTCTGAAAATAACAGCATGAAAAAACCTGAAGCTTGTGACAATGCCTCCCAAGCAGAGTCCAACTTTGACATAAAGTTCAAAGTCAAGAAATAGGTTGGAAAATAGGCAAACAAATAAAAAAGGAACTTAACCATAAAGAAGTAAGTAAGATGGCAAGGAAGACCAAGACATAAACTCAGAGGATAAAAATGTAAAAAGCTACAAACAAAGCCTCAAAGAAAAATACTATTTGGACCCAAGCTCAACAAGAAATCCTGCAAGAGTTTGAGAAAGAGATTAAAGTGGTAGAGGAAAAATTGGGAAGAAAAATGAGAGTGATGCAAGAAAATCATGAAATGAGGAAGGGCGGAGACAAGATAGCAGAGTAGAAAGACATACACATGCGCACATACACTAGCTCTTCCCTCACAGCCCATAAAATACCTGTAAAGAAAGACTCTCAACAAATTCTAGAGCAGCAGAAGCCACAGAACAACGAAGTTGAGGAGATTTCTAGCCCAGCCTTGGCTTCCCAGCACCAGGAGGAACAGGACCAAGCAGGCTTCAGGGACAGAATCTCCAGCAGCAGCACAGATCCCTCAACCCACAGGCGCCAAAGGTCAGTGAGAGGGTTTTTCCAGCTGACCAAGAAGGGAGCAGGGTGTCCCCATAGATCTGGCCTCAGGCAGCAGCAGCAGAGGCAGCAGCAGGCAGGGACTCCCAAGGCAGGCAGCAGCCCACATCCATTGTTGAAGGCCTTATCATAAAGCCCCTGGGGGAACTGAGCCCTGTGTGGTGGCCCTACCCCCACCTAAAGCTCCTGGGGAATTGAGCAGCTGGTCTTAATCTCACACTGAATGGCAGCCCTGCCCCAGTCTAAAATCCCTGGGGAAATTCAGAAGCTCATCTGAATCTCAGCCCCTAGTGCTGGCTTGGTGGAACTGGAGGCAAGGTGGTTGTGGAGAGGAAACTCTACTATTCATAGATGCCGGGAGCAAAAAGTTTCTTGTTGCTCCCAGAGCAGTGTACAGGCTTGATTGTGCCACCTAAGAGGAACTGAGTTTTACAGATCCCCAGAGTATACCCTACTCTTGAACAAGGACCCAAAAGGCAAGTAACTGGTTGGGAAAATGCCCAAAAAAGGGGGAAAAAATAAGACTATGGAAGGTTACTTTCTTGGTGAACAGATATCTTCTCCCATCCTTTCAGATGAGGAAGAACAATGCTTACCATCAGGGAAAGACATAAAAGTCAAGGCTTCTGCATCCCAAACATCCAAAATAAATTTTCAATGGTCTCAGGCCATGGAAGAGCTCAAAAAGGATTTTGAAAATCAAGTAAGAGAGGTGGAGCAAAAATTGGGAAGAGAAATGAGAGATGCAAGAAAATCATGAAAAGTGAGTCAACAACTTGCTAAAGGAGACCCCAAAAATGCTAAAGAAAATAACACCTTTAAAAATAGGCTAACTCAATTGGCAAAAGAGGTTCAAAAAGCCAATGAGGAGAAGAATTCTTTAAAAAGCAGAATTAGCCAAATGGAAAAGGAGGTTCAAAAGCTCACTGAAGAAAATATTTCTTTAAAAATTACAGTGGAACAGATGGAGGTTAATGACTTTATGAGAAACCAAGAAATCACAAAACAAAATCAAAAGAATGAAAAAATGGAAGATGATGTGAAATATCTCATTGGAAAAACAACTGACCTGGAAAATAGATCCAGGAGAGACAATTTAAAAATTATGGGACTACCTGAAAGCCATGATCAAAAAAAGAACCTAGACATCTCTTTCATGAAATTATCAAGGAAAACTGCCCTGATATTCTAGAACCCGAGGGCAAAATAAATATTGAAAGAATCCACTGATCATGTCCTGAAAGATATCCAAAAAGAGAAACTTCTAGGAACATTTCAGTCAAATTCTAGAGTTACCAGGTCAAGGATGCAAGCAGCTAGAAAGAAACAATTTGAGTATTGTGGAAATACAATCAGGATAACACAAGATCTAGCAGCTTCTACATTAAGGGATCAAAGGGCATGGAATATGATATTCCAGAAGTCAAAGGAACTAGGACAAAAACCAAGAATCACCTACCCAGCAAAACTGAGTATAATACTTCAGGGGGGAAAATGGTCTTTCAATGAAATAGAGGACTTTCAAGCATTCTTGATGAAACGACCAGAGCTGAAAATAAAATATGACTTTCAAACATAAGAATCAAGAAAAGCATGAAAAGGTAAACAACAAAGAGAAATCATAAGGGACTTACTAAAGTTGAACTGTTTACATTCCTACATGGAAAGACAATATTTGTAACTCTTGAAACTTTTTTCAGTATCTGGATAGTTGGTGAGATTACACACACACACACACACACACACACACACACACAGAGAGAGAGATAGAGAGAGACAGAGAGCACAGGGTGAGTTGAACAGGAAGGGATCATATCTTAAAAAATAAAATTAAGGGGTGATAGAGGAATATATTGGGAGGAGAAAGGGAGAAATGGAATGAGGCAAATTATCCCTTATAAAAGAGACAAGAAAAAGACTTTTCAATGGAGGGAAAAAGTGAGGAGGTGAAAGGGAAAACGTGAAGCTTACTCTCATCACATTTGGCTCAAGGAAGGAATAAAATTCAGGCTCCCTTTGGTATGAAAACCTATCTTACAATACAGGAAAGTGGGGGAGAAGGGGATAAGCAGGGTGGGGGGGATAATGGAGGGGAGGGCAATGGGAGGAGGGAGCAATTAGAAGTCAACACTCTTGGGGAGAAACAAAGTCAAAAGAAAGAATAAAAGAAATGGGGGGCAGGATAGGATAGAGGGAAATGTAGTCAGTCTTACACAACATGACTATTATGGAAGTCATTTGCAAAACTACAAATATATAGCCTATACTGAATTGCTTGCCTTCTCAGTGGGGATTGGTGGAGAGGGAAGTAGGAAGAGATGTTGCAACTCAAAGTTTTAGCAACAACTGTTGAGTATCATTCTTGCATACAACTGGGAAATAAGAAATAAGGTTATGGGGTATAGAAATTTATCTTGCCCTATAGGACAAAAGAGAAGATGGGGATAAGGGCAGGGAAAGATGTTAGAAGGGAGGGCAGATTGGTGATAGGGATAATTAGAATGCTCGGTGTTTGGGGGTGGGGGAGAAGAGAGACAGGGAAAAAATTTGGAACACAAAATTGCATGGAAATGAATGTTGAAAACAAAATAAATAAATAAAATTAAAATTAAAAAATATGAAAGGACAATTAATAGCTTGGTAAAAGAGGCAGAAAAAATACTGAAGAAAATAGCACCTTAAATAATTGGCCTAATGGTAAAAGTGGTATAAAATCATTTACTGAGGAGAACCCTATGTGGACTGGGCTCTTGGACCCATCATTGGATCACTCTCATGACTGCTTGAAGTTCATGAATTTCTCCAAATACCTACACCTAAAAAGCAAAATAAAATAGACATTTAAAAGACATACACAATAGCAAGATTATATATTCATAGGCTACATTATAGCAGTACAAGTAGGGAGATAAAGGACTATAAAATCTTTCTTCACAAAGAGCCTAGTCCTTGCCTGTTCCATCACCAGCTAGTCTGGGAAGAAACTTGGCCTTTTTTGATGACCCCCCCCTCCCCTAGTTCTGGACAAACAAACCAACAAAAAGCTTCACCTTTACCATGTAGTTTATGCACCATGCTTAAGTGCACATGAGGGTTGAACCAACTAAATATATCATACATGTTCATAAGGGTTGGGCTCATTGGCTAGTCCGCCATTATACCATGATAATTCTCAGCTCCAGGGGCTTATTTGTTGACTTCTTAAGAATATTTTGGAGAGTAGAATGATAATTTGTCTTCTGTTAGTTTATGAACTATAGCAACCTTCTGGTATATAAGTCTGGTCTCTTGATCATGTCTTTTTAAGTCTTTAATAGGTGCTAAATTTTTGCAATCTAAAACAATCTAGTAGACAATTTTTACGATTTCCATACAAAATCTGCATTGATGAAATGATCTAAGATTCTTAAGAATGAACTTTCTATAATTTCTGGTAATAATGATCTGTTCTCGTATTGCTAGCATGAATCTTTATAAACAAATATGCTTCATTTTGTCATTGTTAGATCAATGGTTTAATACTCCTTCATCAATACATTGTTGGTCAAATTAATGTGGATGTTGTTCAAGGTCTTTAAATTCCCATTCTTGAACGTTAGCTAATTTTTTATAGGCTCCATCTAAAGATAAATCAAGATTAGTTCATTCAATAAGTCTAGTGGTATACACATTTTATCTGTCTTTACCATTAGTGCACAAAGTGTCATGTGTACCTGAAAAATTTCTATATGTTTTAATTTACCATACAGTCTAAGAACATTTATTAGCATTCCTCCTTTTTGAAGAGGAATTGATAACCACTCTCTATGGTAGGCTCTGTGTTTTGCTAATAATGTATGAAGTTTTGCTTGGATTATTATTTTTAGCCATAAAATAATAATAACCACAAAGTATTAGCTACAAACATATTTACTAAAGACTTCCTCATATCATCCTGCTGAAAGATCCAAATAGGGAAAATATCTGTAAAAGATATTGAGGGTTTGGGGGTTGGGTGGGAATAAGCTCTTGGAATTACATTCTTTTAAGGGGATTTTTCATTTTTATTTTTAGCCTTTTACAAAACTACTCTTAGAAATGGAAACTGGTGAGAATTCCAAGCTCTTTTTTTTGAGCTCTTAGTATTAATTTTAAGTAAGCTGTTTAAACCAGGGAAGGCATCTCAATTATAAACAAACTATGCTTTGAAGCAATGCCCATATTTTAATGTTTTCAATAAAAATCTTAAAATAAAATCCAAAAGAAGGCATTTTCCAGCCTTCAAAGGGAGCTATAGTCAGATAAAGTAGAGTCTCTTGAAATACAGTGTTCAGAATGCTGTGAATTCTATCTCTTTTATGTAAGCGCTGAGTTCTTATGAATTAAGTGTATTTTTGCATCTGATCTAATAACCTTAGGCAAGATAGGATTTCCACCGAAAGTCAAAAATTAATAACTGGAATTTTAGTAGAAGGTAGGTGTTCATGCAATGATTTGAAGAACACAGTGCAGAAAAACAACACACATACACATACACACTCATACCACAAGATTCTGATAATAATAGTTCAGATTATCAGATTATCCAACTTGGCCCCATTGAATGGAGGAAAAATAGTCAAGAAAGGTTCTGCCTTCTTCTTTACCACCGATGACAACTGCTAACCAACCATCAACAATAGTCAGGAGCCCTGAAAGTGGAAACACCTCCCATATAATCAGGCCTGCTTCCAGTCTAATCACTACAGCTATTACCCAGGAAAGCAACCCCTGTGGAAAAGGAGCCAGCCAACAATCAAACAACTGCAACAAGCAGGGCAAACAAGCCAGACTAGCTGAAGCATCAAGACAAGCTGAGGGAGAGACAGGAAGAAGCATGTGCTAGGCAAGTCAAACCACCACCATCACCATCTCTCCTCAGATCCTGGAGGGACAACACAACCTAGGATCTTGAACCCAAGAGCCTTGGTAATAGCCATGCTACCAAACCACTACCTTCAATTATTTTCTGGGAAGCAACCATTGTGGGGAGAAAGCCTGGCAAGTGGTCCTGCAAGTACTATGACCACTGCTACTAAAAACCCACAGTGGAAAGTTGTGGCCACCAAAGTCCCTGAGACTGACAAATGGCTCCTCATCAGAAACTGATAACATTCTATCAATATCGTTGCCATTGCTTAGTTGTTCAAGCATGCTCTACTCTTCGTGACTGTCTTTTCTTAACTGAAGAAAAGCCATGAAAGGTTAAGATTCTCCTCAACATTCCTCCCTGTTCCTGGTCATTTAACAGGTGCTATATTCTTTTCCTTGAATTCTCTTTTCAATAAATCTTGTTTCTCTAGCCTAATTTTTTCACTTCACATAAAAACCAAGATCAATTGTGAATATTATGTACTGCTTTTTTCTATATATTACTTGAGTCAAGAGAGAACAAAGAGGGGGAAAGGGAGGGGCTATTTGGAATACACCAAGATTTTAAAAGGAAAAAGTCTCATGCTATCCTGGCAATCCATGATTTTTCCAGCCTGGGAACTTAAGCTTTTATTGTTTTATCAGTAATTTATCATCTAAATGAGCTTCTCAAAATAGGAGAGAAAAGACCATGTGGACATGAGAATTAATTTGTTTCCAGGCTCAAACATTGAGTCTCTAGCCAAAATAGGTCATTTATAAAGGGCAACCTGTGTATGCTTGACCCCATGAGAGAGGAAAGGGGGTGAGAGGGAAGAGTAGAGGCAGTGAGCAAAAGGGAATTTTTTTATATTCTATTTATTTACATTAATTTCATCAAAAGCAAAGTATAAGCAAAGCTTAGAGAGATGCAGAATTCCTGGCTCAGTAAGAAAGCAGATGAAATTCAGTTTTATGCTGACAGTAACAATTCAAAGCACCTTCATGATTCATTGAAAGCTATTTGTGGACCAAAAATCTATGGTGCATCACTACTACTCAGTGCTGATGGAGCCACATTGATTACTAATAAGGACATGATCCTAGAGAGATGAGCTGAACACTTCCATAGTGTCCTCAACAGACCATCAATGCTGAGGCCACTGACTATTTACTTCAGGTTGAAGTCAATCCCTTCTTAGCTGAACTTGCAACTGAAGAAGAGTTTTTGAGAGCCATTAGGCTCCTTTCATGTGGCAAGGCACCTGGTGCTGATTCTATCCCAGCTGAGATTTACAAGGTGGGGGGACCATTGCTCATACAAAAGCTGACTGAAATTTTCCAGGTTGTGTGGCAAGAGGAGGTTATCCCCCAGGAGTTCAAGGATGCCTCCATTGTCCATCTCCATAAGGGTAAAGGGAATAGATTGTCCTGCAACAAACACAGGGGGATCTCTCTCTTAGTCATTGTTGGCAAAGTTCTTGCTAGAGTCCTCCTAAATAAGCTGATCCTTCACCTGTAAGATGGGCATATATCTGAGAGCCAATGTGGCTTCAGAAAGGGCTGAGGAACAGTCGATATGGTATTTACTGCCCAAAAACTCCAGGAGAAATGCCAGGAGCAGAACAGAGGTCTGTACACAACATTTGAAGATCTGACCAAGGCCTTTGACGCTGTTAGTCATGAGGGCTTATGGAAAATTATGTGAAAATTTGGCTGCCTGGAGAAGTTCATCAATATTGCACATCAATTTCATGATGGCATGTTTGCCCGAGTTCTGGATAATGGAAAATGCTCTCGTGCTTTCCCAGTCACCAATGGAGTGAAACAGGGTTGTGTGCTTGCTCCCATGCTTTTTAGCATGATGTTTTCAGCTATGTTGACAAATGCTTTCAATGAAGATGAACATGGCATCAAGGTCAGCTACTGTACTGATGGCAAGTTCTTCACTTTGAAAAGGCTACAAGCCAAGACCAAAGTGGAGGGAGTGTTGGTGCATGATTTTCTGTTTGCAGATTGTTGTGCGCTCAATGCAGCCTCTGAAACTGAGATGCAACAAAGTATGGATCAATTCTCTGCTGCCTGTGCTAATTTTGGCCTAATAATTAACACCAAGAAAACATAGGTGCTGCATCAGCTACCACCACACCATCCATATATGGAACCATCAGTTGCAACAAATGGAGAAGTTTTGAATGCTGTGGAATAAGTTCACTTACCTTGGTAGTGTACTTTCCAGGGATGTATATGTACATTGACAATGAAATTGATGCACTTATTGCCAGAGCTAGCTCAGTGTTTGGGAGGCTCTGAAGAAAAGTTTGGGAGAGAAGAGGTATTAGACTGACTACGAAACTGAAGGTCTACAGAGCCAATGTGCTGACCTCATTGTTATATGCTTGTGAAACATGGACAGTCTACCAGTGCCATGCCAAGAAACTGAATCGTTTCCTTTTGAACTGTGTTAGGAAGATTCCGAGGATCACCTGGCAGGATAAGGTACCAGACACTGAAGTCCTTCCTTGAACTGAACTGCCAAGTATTAAAACTATGCTTCAGAAAGCACAACTCCAGTGGACTGGTCATGTTGTTCGAATGCAAAATGTATGCTTGCCAGAAAGACTATTTTATGGAGAACTCACATGGGGCAGGCAATCACATGATGACCAAAAGAAATGATACAAGGACAGTCTCAAGGTCTCTCTCAAGAACTTTGGATTTGACTGTGCAGCATTGGGAGACACTGGCACAGGACTGCTCAGCATGGCGTGCCCACATCAGAAAGGGTGCTCTTTGAGCAAAGCAGACTTGAGACAGCACAAAGTAAACACAGGATGTGCAAATTTGGGATATCCACCCTATATATTCACATAGACTATCTGTGCCTAACTTATGGTAGAGCATTCTGAGCTCATATTGGTCTGATCAGCCACAGTTGGACACAATGAAATTTCACTTTATCATGGTGATGTCATTTTGATCCTCTTCAAAGACAAAGGACAACAATCAACCAATATTAATATTAATTATATATTATTAATATATTATATTTTACTAATATAATAATTATGTGTTAATATAATTAATCATATTAAATATAATTAATATATTGCCATAAGGTGGTCTTAGTAGGAAGAAACTGGAATGGTTTGGGAGGAATCTATCTCTCTTCTTTTCAGGAAGAAAGAAAGTTTTTGGATAAACTTAGCCCTCCACAGGAGTATATTTCAGTTATAAGCATAAAGTCAAACACATATTTCTGAGGCACTATACTTGAGACATCTTTCTAAATTAACTCTGAACCATTAAGGACCACTCTTGTTGGGTAGTCATTTGATCCAGCTAATTGTAATATCAGGTAACCTACATCTCTCCATCTTGTCCATAAGGATTGTATGAGAGCCTTTGTCAAATGCTTCATCAAAATGTAAGTAAATTATATAAAGCAAAATGCCTTGATAATGCTATTGTTGAGTCATTTTATTTATGTCCAACTCTGTGACCTCATTTGGAGTTTTCCTGACAAAGAAACTATGGATTGTCATTTCCCTCTCAAGCTAATTTTACAGTGAGGAAACTGAGGCAAGCAGGGTGAAGTGACTTGCCCATGGTCACATAGCTAATAAGTGTGAGGCACTTGCAAGTATGTCCCTTGCTATACCAATCTAATAATTTGATACTTCAATATGAGTACTGTCTCTAACAGTGAACATTCAAACCATTACCATCTTCTCAATTCTTTTGACAGTTAAATGTCCCTATCAAAAAAAAAAAAGGCTAGTCTAGCCAGTCCTTTTCTTGATGAAACCATTCTGCTTCTTTGCATTTATTGCTTCCTTATAGATCTTAGCTAACAACGTATTTAACAATGCATCCTAGAATTTTGCCAAGAATCTAAGTCAGGTTCACAGATCTTTCTTTAGTTTATCATCCATTTTTTTATCTTTTAAAAAAACACAGCATCATATTTTACCTTCTCCATTCCTATAGCATCTCTCCTGTTCTCTAAAATATTTCAAACATCACTGACCATGGGTCAGCAATCACATTCACCAATTCTTTCCTTGCCCTGAGATATAGTTCATCTAAGCATGATGACATGAACTCAAGAGTCTAGATACCTATTATCATCACCTTACTCAGCTTGGATTTCAACATTATATTAAATATTTTTGTTTCATCCTTTTCAGACCAAAGATCATTCCCCTTGATAGAAAATACAGAAGTAAAAATAAGAGTTGAGTAGTTTTACTTTCTATCAACTTACTATTATTATCCTATTTACTCTGAACAGTGGTACTATACTTTCTTCCATTTTCCTCTTTTCTCCAACATAATTTTGTAAAAAAAAATAATTTTTGGTTTTCTATGGGCTTTTTGAGAACTTAGCTCATTCTGACCTTTAGTACTTCTGACATAATTCTTAAAGGATTATATTATGTTTTCATATTCATCTTCTATTATCTACCTGTGTTTATATTTTCGGTAAATGTTTTTGTACCTAAGAGAGTCTATGAGTTTCCTGTGCATGCATATCAGTTTCATAAGAGAAATCCCTTTTACTTCTCATTGGAATGATTTTTCTTTGTGTCTTAGGAATATTATTCTTGGGGGCAGAGCCAAGATGGCAGAGTACAAGGATGAACCTGCTCTAGCTTTCCCCCCATAGTCCATAAAAATACCTGTAAAAATGACTCTGAACAAATTCTAGAGCAGCAGAAGCCACAAAACAACAGAGTGAAAGAGACTTCTAGCCCAAGACAGCCTGGAAGGCCAACAGGAAAGGTCTATCACACCAGGCTGAGAGCAGAGCACAGCCCAGCCTTGGCCACAAACCTACAGGATCATGGGTATGAGCTGTGGTTCCCAGATTTCTCAATCCACAAAAGCCAAAGATAACTTCAAAGGTCAGTAAGAAAACTTTTTCACCTGGGTGACAGGGAGTGCTGTCTGGCCCCAGTCCTGGTCCCAGGATGGTGGCAGCCACTGTGGCAGCAGCATCCACTTTTGGAGCCCTCAACCTAAAGACCCTGGGGGAATCAAGCAGCTCATCTTGGTCTCAGTTTTGAGTGGTGGACCTGGGGTGAAGAAGAGTGTTGGCATGGTTGAGCTGGTGGTAACTGTGGAGAGGGAATCCTACTCGCCAATCCAGGGCAGAAAAGAGTGCTTGTGGTCATTCAAAGATCAGAGCACAGGCCAGGAGAGAAGTAAACTCTTCTTCCTTGATTGTGCCACCTTGAAGGAACTGAGAACTTACAGGTCCCTAGAGTATACCCTCTACTTGACTAAGGACTCAAAAGTCAATAACTGGTTGGGAAAATGCCTGAAAAAAAGAAAAATAAGCCTATAGAAGGTAACTTTCTTGGTGAATAGTATTTTCTTCCATTCTTTTGGATGAGGAAGAACAAAGCATACCATCAGAAGAAGGCATCAAAGTTAAGGCTTCTACATCCAAAATCTCCAAAAAAATATGCAATGGTCACAGACCATGGAAGAGCTCAAAAAGAATTTTGAAAAATCAAGTAAGAGAGGTGGAAGAAAAATTGGGAAGAGAAATGAGAGCAATGCAAGAAAATCATGAAAAATGAGTCAATAGCTTGCTAAAGGAGACCCAAAAAATGCTGAAGAAAATAACACCTTTAAAAATAGACTAATCCAAATGGCAAAAGAGGTCCAAAAATCCAATGAGGAGAACAATACTTTAAAAAAGCAGAACTGGCCAAATGGAAAAGGAAGTTCAAAAGCTCGTTGAAGAAAACAGTTCTTTAAAAATTAGAATGGAGCATGTAGAAGCTAATGACTTTATAAGAAACCAGGAAATTATAAAACAAAATGAAAAGAATGAAAAAATAGAAGACAATGTGAAATATCTCATTGGAGTAACCACTGACCTGGAAAATAGATCCAGGAGAGATAATTTAAAAATTGTTGGTCTACCTGAAAACCATGTTCAAAAAAAGAGCCTAGACAGCATCTTCCAAGGAATTATCAAAGAAAACTGCCTTGATATTCTACACCCAGAGGGTAAAATAGAAATGGAAATAATTCATCCATCACCTCCTGAAAGAGAACCCAAAAGGAAAACTCCTAGGATTATTGTAGCCAAATTCCAGAGTTCCCAGGTCAAGAAGAAAATATTACATGTAGCCAGAAAGAAATAATTCAAGTATTGTGGAAATACAATCAGGATTACACAAGATTTAGCAGCTTCTACACTAAGGAATCAAAAGGCTTAGAATATGATATTCCAGAGGTCAAAGGAGATAGGATTAAAACCAAGAATCACCTGCCCAGAAAAACTGAGTATAATACTTCAGGGGAAAAATGAAATTTCAATGAAACAGAGGACTTCCAAGCATTCTTGTTGAAAAGACCAGAGCTGAAGAGAAAATTTGGCTTTCAAATACAAGAATCAAGAAGAACATGAAAAGGTAAACAGGAAAGAGAAGCCTTAAGGAACTCAATAAAGTTGAACTGTTTACATTCCTACATGGAAAGATGTTATTTGTAACTTATAAGACCTTTTTCAGTATTAGGGTAGTTAGAGGGGAAAAAAAATATATATATATATATGTATATATATATGTACATATAGGTAGGTGTGTATGGGTATGTATGTATGTGTATATTATATATGTATACATATGTATATATACATGGGTGTGTGTATATATATGGGGAGGCACAGAGTGAGCTGAATATGGCAGGAGAATACCTAAAAAAATAAAATTTACTGTCAAATGGGATGTACTAGAAGTAAGAGAAAGGGAGGTAGAATGTAGCAAATCATCTCAAATATAAGAGGGAAAAAAGAGCTTTTACAATGGAGGGGAAGAGGGAGGAGATGACAGGAAATAACTGAGCCTTGCTCTCATGAGATTTGGCTTAAGAAGGGAATAACACACACTCAATTGGATATGGAAATGTATTTTACCCTGTAGGAAGGCAAGGGGGAAGGGAATAGGAGACAGAAGATAATAGAAGGGACAGCAAATTGGGGAAAGGGATAATCAGAAGCAAACACTATTGTGGGAGGATAGGTCAAAAGAGAGAATGGAATAAATGAAGGGCAGGATAGCACAGAGGGAAATGTGTTTAGTCTTTTACAACATAACTATTATATGGAAGTGTTTTGCATTGTCACATATGTCACACATGAATTGCTTGATTTCTCAGTGAGGGTGGGTGAAGAGGGAGGGAGAGAATATGGAACTCAAAGGTTTAAGAATGAATGTTAAAAATTGTTTTAGCATGCAACTGGAAATGAAGCTATACAGGCAACAGAAAATAGAAATCTATTTTGCCCTACAGGAAAATAGAGGGGAAAGGAGATGGAAGAAGGGTGGGTAATAGAAGGGAGGACAGACTGGAGGTAGGGGTGCAGGGGTGCATGCTGTCCTGGGGTGGGGGTGGGGAGAGATGGGGAAGAAAATTTTGAATTCAAATTCTTGTGGAAGTGAATGTTAACAACTGAAAAACAAATAAATTATATATATTTTTAAAAAAGAAAAAAGAATGTTATTCTTGAAGGTTTTCCTCTCCTCCCAGACTGACTTCCCTTGCAGAATTTTAGATAATGACATGCTGAAACCTTTGAAATCTGTTCTTCGAAAAAAGAGCAGATGTTGGATTTCTGCCTGGCTTTCTTCTCCTTTATTATGAATTATAAAAAGGAGTGATCACTTCCTATCAAGGCTCTGATCCTTTCCACAGGTTTTTTCTCCTTATTAGTCAGAAAAGGGTCCAATATGTTAGTGACTTCTGAAATTTACCTTTTGAAGATTGGAATTCTATTTAAGATAAGTCTAAGAATTAGTTACTCTGCTTTGGGTTGGGGAGGGAAGGAGAGACAGAGAGAATGAGAGGAGGGGTGAGGGAGGGAAGGAGAGAGAGAGAGAGAGAGAGAGAGAGAGAGAGAGAGAGAGAGAGAGAGAGAGAGAGAGAGAGAGAGAGAGAGAGAAGAGAGCACACTCCACCAGACTTGGCTAATGAAATCCTCCATCACTATTAAATCATGCCTCTAAGCCAAGCTTATGATTTATTTTCTCAATTCCTCTTTGATTTATTCCTTCTGTTTTGGTGGTTTAAATGGAATATTCTAATTTCAGTATCACTTCTGTTAATCATCACCTAAATGTTGTTCATCATACTTTTTTTTTCCTTTGGGCTTCTGGATTTTTCCACATGAATATATATTGATTACGTATAATGCTATTCCACTCAGCCCTTCCTTCCTGTTCTGTAACTTTTGAATGAGAAATGTGCTTCCAGACTCATGTTCCAGTCAGTTCAATGTAACTAAGTCTCAGTAATACCTCTGAGATTAAATTTGCCTCCTTACTTTAAGATCTCTTATATTAAGGTCAATTTTGCTTGTTACATCAACTTTTTACATTCACATATAAACATAAAAAGCCATAAGTTTTATTGCTGGACTGTCTGAAATTAATCTCTCCTGAATTTGTTACATTTTTTTCCTATATTACAGCTACCATCTATAAAATTTAGCTTGGGAGATAGGTATAGGCATATTTCCCTCTCCTTTTTCACCTTAAAGCCATTTTTATTAGACTCTGGAGAACTGAATTTAGGAAACATTTATACCCTTTTAGATGCATGTTTTTTCCTTCTTATTCCTATAGGTTTTCATCTTGGGATCTCTTTCAGGTGGTGGTCAGTGGATTCTTTTCTATTTCTACTCTGCCCTCTTGTTCTAAAACTTCAGAGCAATTTTCTTTAATTATTTCTTGTATTATTGTATCAAGATTCTTTTTTGATCATAACTTTCACATAGTCCAATTTTTCTTATGTTTTCTCTTCTTGACCTATTCTCTAGATCAGTTGCTTTTATTATGTGATGTTTAATATTCTCTTTTTTGTTGTTCTTTTTATTTTGTTTTATTATTTCTTGTTCTCTTACAACATCACTGGCTTCCCCTTGTCCAATTCTAGTTTTCAAGTTTTATTTTTCCTTAAGATTCTGGATCTCATTTTCCAGTTGTTTGACTTTCTTTTCATACTCTTGGTTTTCTTGTTCCTTTTTTTGTTGTTTTTCCTCAGTCTTTCTTACTGTATTTTTAAAGTCTTTTTAAAAATTCTTCTAAGAATTCTTTTTGGACAGGTGATCATTTGATGTTACTCTTTGGAGTAGTAGAGGCTTTTTTTCCTTCAGTTTCCTCCTCTGAAGAGGAGGACATCTTCTCTGTTCCCATAGTAACTCTGTGGTTGGGTTCTTTCTCCTCTGCTTTCTCAGTTTTGTTTCATTTTGTTTTTAGCAGCTCATTGTTATACTCATCTCTATTCCTGGAGTGTGGTGACTGGTACCTCTGACCTCAGGCCTTTTGTATTGTTATTTACTGAGTTTTGTCCTGGACCCAAACTCTGCATTCCTTTCCTCCTCCAAGACACAGCTACGATGGAAATGCTTTTGCTCCTTGAAGACCTCCAATGGCTATAACCTTCATTTCTCCACTCTGGCCTGGAACTGAAAGGAAGAACTCACTCTCCTGTAAGTGTTCACAGATAGCAGCATCTCTGTGGCCCTGCTTCTGCACTCACCAGGTGTGTGGTGGGGTTCCTTTTCCTCTTCAACTGCAGGCCAGGACTGTGTCTTGTCTCAGCAACACAGATAGCCCTGGCTTCCCTCTGCAGCAGAGATTCCTTCAATCTTCCCCTGTTCAGATGTCTGACACCCCCCCCCCCCCCCCCCCACTGTGTGTGAGGTGAGAATTTCTGCGGCTTAGGCTACCTCCCAACTTGGCTGCCCCAGGACTTACTGCGTTGTTTCCAGGGAGATAGCTTGGATGTATTTATACTTCCCTCAGGCAAACCTCCATCCTGGGGTCTTTCTTCAGATCTTCTCTGGTTGTCCCATGAGGACCACAGCTCTGCCCCCTCTCTTCTTTATTTTTTGTTGCTCTATGTTCATTCACCTTCAGGTGCTATTTTATCTTGTTTGCAGAGGAAATCTGGAGAGCTTGGAATTTTCTAACCTACTCCATCATCTCCCCAGAATCCTCTCCCTTGGTCCTAAACTGTGAAGTATTTTTCCTGTCCCTCCACTTCTTTCACTCACACTAAATTTACTTTTTCCCCTATCATACAGTCACAAAAAAGATCACTGGACTTGGAGTCAGAGAACCCGGGTTCAAATCCTAGCTTTGCCAAGTATTACTTGTGTTACTATGGGCATGTCTCTTCACAGAATTCATGAGTTGGAAGGGACCTCAGTAGGCATGTAGTCCAACTTATTCCAAAAATGAATCCTTACTATAAAGTGCTGAAAATGTTAGTCCAGTCTCTGCTCAAAGACCTGCAAGGAGGGGAAAATGTATCTTTTTTCCGGGGATAGTGACAGTCCATTCCACTTTCAGATAACTCTAACCATTCAAAATGTTTTCTTTCTTTTTTTTTTTTTTTGCTTTCAAAAAACTTACGTTTTATTGTACATAAATAAATATATACAGAATGAACACACACACAAATAAGGTAGTTAGGGAGAGAGACATTAGCAACTGGGTGAAGGGGTGGGGATGAGTCAGGAAAGGCAGAAGAAGGTGGCACCAGAAGCCAGAGTTTGGAGGGAAACGAGATTTGAAGAGGCCTGGGTAAGCAGGGAGGGCAGAGTGGCTCATTTTGATCCCAGAGACCTAGGGAGCCATGGGAGGGTTTGGGGTATTACTAAAGCCTGAGACTTTTTCTTTACTTTTGGAACTTTCCTCTCCTTCAGATACCTTGTAGAGTTACCCTCAGTAAACTCATCATATCTCCTCCAGTACAGATCTCCTTCACATGTACATGGTCCAGTCCAGTAGTGTTTATTGTTATTTTCTTTAGCACCACATAAATGAAAAGCTTACTAAAAAAGGTGGGACAGATACTAAGTTACAGACAAACCAATAATGGTGCCATGGAACAGATCATCGAACGCTGCCCTCTGATCCAATATGGGAGAGGAGGGCTATGAGGGCAGAGTATTGCATATGTAGTCAGCCCTGGTCACCTTCAGGGCAGGAACTGTCCTCTGCTTCTTTTGGCATCTTATTATGTGCCAGACATACAAATGTTTACTAGGTGTCTTTCAAAATGTTTTCTTGATATCAACCTCAATTGCCCCCTTGGCAGCTTCCTCCCATTACTTCTGATTCTGCCCTCTGAGATCAAATAAAATAGCTTAATCCCTTCCTATATGTGAAAATCATTCAAATATTGGAAGACAACTATCATGTCTCCCTTAAATCTGTCCTTCAGGCTAAATATACCTAGTTCCTTCAATCGATCCTTATATGTCATGAACCTGATGCCCTTTAACACCCTGGCTGCTCTCTTCTAGTTCCTTTTTAGATCAGTTTCCTCATCCTAAAAGAGTTTAGACTAAATTACTTCTAAGGTCCTTCTATCTCTCACTCCATGATCCTAAGACCTACCTGGTGCCCTGGACCCCTCTATTATTGCTGACCACCTCCTCCAGGCTGGTCCCACTTGCTTCCATAGTCAGTATTGATACCATGCTCTACCATGTTACTGTTTTGCTAGCTGCTATCTGGAAATTACTTGCCCCCTTAAGCTTCCACAATACCTGAACTATTCACTCTGATTACAAAGTATCTCTGCCATCTTGTTCCTCCAATCCTAATTCCAGGAGGTAAAGTGTTGCTAGAGCAAATCATAAAAGAGAGCTGATTGTCTAGACATCAGGAAAAGTCTGGACCTATGATTTCATCAGAGGAGGGATTCCTGGTGTGGGAACTCCCTTTACTGAGGCAGATTTATAATATATCAATTTACGGTATCAAAGCACTGTGCGGGACATTGAAAGGATAAACTACTTATCCAGGGTCACACAGTCATTGTGTATCAGAGCTAGAACCCACACACAAGTTTTCCTAACTCAGTGGACAGCACTTTATCCACTAGGTCATGATGCCTCTATTTTACCCACAAAAACAATTGTGGTTCATAACTCAGTACTGGCCAATAAATTGTGGTATAAAAAAATTTTATTACACCATAAGAAATAACATGAAGAATTCTGAGAAACATTAGAAAACTTATATGAACTGCTGCAGAATGAAGTAAGCAGAACCAGAAGACAAATATGTACAAAAACTGAAAGATTATGAAAACAACACTAACAGGCAGCCAGACTCTGACCAATCTTGGTCCTGGAGAATAGGTAATGATACATACTTCTCTCCCCTTAGTGAGGGGTATGAGAATAAAGGAGCAAAATGTACATGCTGTCAGACTAAGGTCCTTTCACAAAGGAATTTTAATGCATAGTTTTTCTTTAGCATGTAGGTGGTAAAATGGACAGAGGGATGTCCTGGAATCAGGTACCTCAGACACTTTCCTGTGTGACCTTGGGCAAGTCACTTAATCTCTGTCTGCCTCATTTTCCTCAACTGTAAAATGAGGATAACAATAGCACCTACCTCCTAGGGTTGTTGTGAGGCTCAAACAGGATAATATTTATAAATCTCTTAGCACAGTGCCCGGCACATAGTGAGAGCTTTTCCCTTTGTTTGTTGCAAAGCAGAAGTCAGTGAGAAGTGATTATGATGTTAAGAAACAAAGGCATCATATTTTTAAATCAATAAAATGAAATCATGGAGAAGCTTTTTGATACCATGGAGAGAATATTGGATTTGAAGTCAGAAGACTTGGATTCAAAGCCTCCTTCAATCATTTTCTTTCTATGACCATGGACAGGTCATTTAACCTCTCTCAGCCTCAATTTTCTCAACTGTAAATGGGGAGGCTAGCCAAGATGATCTCTAATGTCACTTACAGCTCTAAATCTATCATCCTATGGGAAAAAAGTAAATAAGGGAATGGATTAAATAATCTCTAACTCTGACATATTGTAATAATATGAAATATTTTCTAAAAAAACAAGCAAAATGGTCCTTGGAGATATGTCAAAAAACAGATTCCTGGTTATTTGGGAGTTGTTTGGGGGTTTTTCATGCCAAAGAGATCAGAGTGGTGTTTTATTTGAAGTATTACGGTTTGCTAATGTCAGTTGTGCAGACTGTCTGTGTTGTTGCTCAAGGAGGAATTCCGTTATGAGCCAACAGATATAGTAGGATATTTACTCTCCTTAGAGTGTTCAAGGAATGCTTCTTCAGGACTCAACCCACCGGGAAAGTTTTTGTCAGTGGAGCCAAACCCTATGCCTGCCGCTTCACAATCTCTCAACAACCTATGTCCCTCCTCCCCCAGGGTCTGGGGAAATTTTTTGGAGAGCAAATCAGGAAATTACTTATCATTCGGAACCAGTGGAGAGTTATGAGTGCCTGCCTGCTGACATGAAGGGCTTTTGAACCGCGTCACATCTGTACACACTATAATTCAAAGGCTTCAGTTACTGGAAGGTCTGGGGAGCCATGTAAGTAAACAGCTGAAAGAAACCCTCCTCCAGTTTTTTTTTAAATTTGGGGATACATGTTCAAGAATGAAGCCTTCTGGCTAACATCTATGTTACTTCTGTCTTGATCTTCTGAGAGTGTGGGATGGTATTCTTTGAGGAGGGAGGGGGTTGATGCATGTACTCTAGCGCTCAGTTCTCCACAGGGAAAGCACTGCTGGTCATCAGCTATAATAGACATGGAGATGGGGAGGGGGAGCAGGAGCTGAAAACTTCCCCCTTCTTGTTTCCTGCAATCCAATTTCGTGAGCTACACTCCCTCTGGCAGCCAATTCTCCTAACTCCTGACCCAGGAAAGGACACTGCATTTAACAAGACTGTGATACAGGGTCAAGGACCTATGAAAGCAAACAACAGTGGCTTATTATGTGGACACTGATATATTGAGTTGTCAGTGAGTCATAAACAGAAGGATCCAAGGTGGAAGAGAAAAGGTGTGATGTCTTTTCTATGCCATAAGGGATTGACAAAATGTTTTTCTAATTTACCAATAAAATAATCTTTTTAGAGTATCTGCATATTCCCCCACAATATAGAACAGATGTCAGACCCACTTTTCTGTACCTTGAATTCCTATTTTAGAGTCACTGACAGCTCCATATATCAGTGTTATGTAATAAGACTATCACTTACTTTCATGTATAATGGCCCCTAAGTGGTGTCACCTCTGCCCCAGGACGCTTACCTCATAAGAAAAGGAAGGACCAGTGAACTTTCCCTCTCATCATGGAGTCCCACTTTGTTTCCCATGTTGTGCACATGAATTTGTAGTTTCTAGCAATCATGAGTGGATAATTACCCACAATACATATGCCTGTGCTCTCCTAAAGCCTGGAAAGCTTTTTAAAAATTAAAATACACCATAGATGGCTATTAATATAAGTGATAAGTTGTCCAAGTATACCTTTATTACTTCCCCAACAATACAGTGCATAACAGTACATTTCCTTCCGATGTTATTGCAAGGTAAAGCGTGATAGTTATTAAGTTTCTGCTGGATATAAGGATTGGACCCAGAATTGAATTGGAATAAGGACTTCTCAGGTGAGGAAACCTCATCTACCAATCCAAGTCAGCATCTTTTCTACAGCTGATATCTAGATCCCAATTAGTGGGATAAAGAATCCGTTAAGAGGTTACATTACTAATCAACTTCCCCCTGCATATTTTCATGGGACTTGGCATGATTATCATATTTTACATAAAATGCAAATTTCAATAGTGTGAATTTGAGTACATAGAACCCCTTTATGGGATTCATTATCTACACAAATCAAGAACAAGCTGTATAATCATAAGGAGTTGCCTAAATACCAGGAGGTTGCTCAGGATCACACATCCTAGATGTATCAAAGCAATGACTTCATGGCATGAGGCTAGTTTTCCATCTACTATGACACATTGCATCTCACATTATTCTTTTTAGTGGCCAATTCACATAAAGGGTTGGAGTTGCTGAGTATGTAGGTAATAATTAGAACTACTGTAGATTTTTAGAAACTTTTCATTGTTTCTTCTCAATGAATCTTAAAACTTCAGTGTTCCTTCCCTATACCTTTCCAGCTGAATGTGGTGCTGCTAGGTGATGTAGTGGATAGAGCACCAGTGCAGGAGTCAGGAGGACCTGAGTTCAAATCTCATCTCAGACACTTGATACTCACTACCTGTGTGACCTTGAGCAAGTCACTTAACCCCAATTGCCTCATCCTGGGTCATATCCAGGCATCCTGATGAATATCTGGTCACTGGATTCAGATGGCTCTGCAGGAGAAGTGAGGCTGGTGACCTGCACAGCCCTCCCTCACTCAAAACAAAGTCAAATGCAAGTCATGTCATTATTTCTCTGATGGCATGGTCTTCTTCGGCAACAAAGAACGAGCACACACATCCAGCTGAATAGCCATAACCTCTCTTTCAGTCTTATATCTTTCCCTTGCCTCTCTATAAACCTTTCAAAACATCTTGATCTTTCCCAGCTTTAATTCCAGTTGACATTTCACTTTTTTTCCCTAAAGTTCTAACTTTTGGCTCACACTCCCCCACACCCTGTAGTGATGAGGCTTGGCTTTCTCCTTCTAGGTTAGTAATTGTCATCAAGAGCCTAAGGTCTGTTGGAGGGTAGGAGGCTTGAAAATGTATTATATTTAAGTTTGAGATAATGAGCAATAGCAGACTACTGTCTATCACTAACCAACTCATAGACAAAATTAATTCCATGGGCTAATGTTCGCTAATAGTAGTAGATTCTATGTCTGTAGAATACCTTGTAGTTTTTAAGATGTTTTCCTCATGCCAATTCCATGAGGTATAAATAATATTATCACTAATTTACAAATGAAAAGACTAAAACTCAAGTGACTTACCCAAGGTCACACAGCTAGGTAAGTGTCAAGGCTAAGACTTGAGCTCATGTCTCCTTACTCTACAACCAGCTCTCTTGGTATTGCATGGCAGCATACCAACAGTCTTCACTCACCATGAATCCAAACAATAAAATACTATTCTAACACAGACAACCAAGTTGATTGTTCATATTTTAAATGGGTGATGTACTCTATGTCAGGTCTTACTCAACATTTTATCCCCAGTATATCATCAAGTGCTTTTACAAATACTTCAATGATTTTATAGTTTCATTTATGTGAGTGCTTCTTTCATGGTATAGCTCACAATTCATTTATACATTCTCAGATCCTACATGGTTCTTGTCTGTGTTTCTCTGTTCTCCTTAGAAAAGCTACCCAATGCACCATCTTTTGATATTGAGTGGATACATGTGCAGCATTTGATTTATTCAACTATCCCAACCATCATCTAATATCTCTGTGCTATTTCTTCATACCTCATTTTCCATATGCTTAATAGCCTTAAATATTTATTTTAATTTATGTGGACATTATCTGGCTAATGTTGAATGATAGCTGGCTAATGTTGAACATTAGCCTGTGAAATAATAACAGTAGTAACAGTAATGGAGCATATTTGTATGGCTCCTCCATGTCTAGACCCACCGTGTAAGGGATCATAGTGGAGCCCTGTGGCCTTAGCCCCCTATAACTCCAAGACAGTCTTGCTTTGAAACATTCACAGACCTTTGTGCTGACTGCTGGGGCAAATGAGGGGGAGCCAGACAGCCAGCAGAATCAGCTGTGGCTGGAGTTAAGAGGGAAAGGGAAAGCTCCTTTTCTCAATATTATTTTAATCTGAAGGAAGAAAAAAATAAAAAGCTCAGAGACCATAGTCGTTGTAGCATCTTGTTTTTTTTTAAGTCTAAACTTGTGACCTTCTCTAAAATAGCTTAATATATAAAATACAACATATATTTCAATTATTATATATAATATTAACATATGTCATATTAATAACATATGTGACATATTTCAACTGCACTCTAGGGTCAAATAAAGCATTATTTCCAACCCTTTAGGCAGTGTAAGTAAAGTTATCATCTTACAGATGATAAAAGTTATTAGACCACAGTTACTTGACTAGGGGCAGCTAGATGGCTTAGAGGGTAGAATGCTGAGCCTGGAGTCAGGAAGATCTGAGTTTGAATGTGGACTCAGACACTTACTAGCTGTGTGACTCTGAGCACTCAACCCCATTTGCCTGAGTTTCCACATCTATAAAATGAGCTGGGGAAGGAACTGGCAAACCACTCTGCTATCTCTGCCAAAAAGACCCCAGGAAGGGTCACAAACAGTCAGACATGACTGAAAAATGACTAAACAGAAACAACAGCAAGCAGGGCTAGTCATAGCCAGAGCCAGAATTCCACAGCAGGTCTCCTAAATCCATGTTCAGCACTTCCCATTATACAGCTGGGCTATTTTTGTCTTCAAATACATTTTTATCCAAAATTTCCCAAATTGTGTTCCATCGATGAGTGGAATTCTATACCATGTGACTAAGAGTTTGGGAGAGGGCACAGAATGGGGAATGTCAATATTATTTTTCCTTCTAAGATGTTAAATATGAAAGTACATGTGTATGGATCAAAACAAGTTTATCACATATGGCAGAACTTTAGTTTGAAAATAGGTTCGAATTGATCTATTTTGTTCCAAAACCTCCCAGGGCTGCAGATATTCCAACAACTTCATTCTCACTCCACCCCAGCATTTATAGATTCTGTCAAAATGTTTCAAGCCCAAAAGTGCCCTGCGGCCAAATTAGTTTGGGAAACTCTGTTTTAATTCCTTGTTTGGGTTCTCTCTGGGTCCATATCATCTCCAAAGTATGACAGCCTTCTGACCTACCCTTCTAAGTATGACAACATCCATCACTTTGACTGCATTTGGTCCTTTCAACACAATGAAATAGATGGAACCATTCCATGCGATATGTAAGCCATAAACTTTCCTCACAGCACCCAGAAATTTGTAGTTGCTGCTTTGCTATATGATATTTACTGCTTTTTTGTTTCTTGGGGAAAGCAATCAAATTCAGCAAACATTATGCACCTTTGGTATGCAGCTCTGTGGTAAGCATTGTTATTGTTCAGTCATGTCCAACTCTTTGTGACCCCATTTGGAGTTTTCTTGGTAAAGATAATGGAGTGGTTTGCCATTTCTTTCTCTAGCTCATTTTACAGGTGAGGAAACTGAGGCAAGCCAGGGTTAAGTAACTTGCCTAGAGTCACACAGCCAGTAAGTATCTAAAATTGGATGTAAACTAAGGTCTTCTTGACTCCAGGTCAAGTATTCGATTCACTGTGCCACCTAACTACCCAGAAAGGATCCCTGCTGTGTGGAATTTATATTTTAATAAGGAATATAAAACATTCATAAATAACTTCATGCAAGAATATAAACTATTCTCACCTTATGTATAGATAACTATGAAGCTATTACTTTAAATTCTGTAAATGGTTGTCTGTGCATTTTCATATTTCTTATCAGAACACTAACTCTACAAGACGAGAGATTATGTCTTACTTGTTCTCATATTGCTTTCAGTGTCTAGCATAGAGCTGTATACCAAAGGTGCATAATAAATATTTGCTGAGTTTCATGTTTTCATTACACATGATATGAATATGAAATGTGAAATATGAACATGGATTATGCAGGTTATCTGCCTAAATACAAAGTATCACATGAAGTCTGAGAAAACTTGGATGGACAACAGTTTGTGTGGAAAAGATTTGTGGGTTTTAGTTGATTATGAGCTCAGTGTGAATCAGCAATGCAATATAGCTCCCAAAAGAGTTACTGAAATCTTAAACTGCACAAATAGAGGTTGTGTTCACATAAGGGAAGCAATGATCCTGCTATGCTCTGACCTGGTCAGGACATATCTGGAAGGAGAATTATGTTCAATTTTGGGTATCACTTATAACCAGTGGCTGAAGTTTCCCCATAACTCTCCAGAATCACACATTCCAAGTCCAATCCTGGGGGATGATCCAAAAGTATCATTTTCTTGGTTTGGCTTTTTATATCCTACCTGGAGTTTATTGGGGTCCTTAACCTGGGGCCATGAACTTGATTTTTAAAGCCATTTTGATTTAAACATAGTTGGTTCATTTTATACTGCCATGTATTTTATTTTGAGCATTTTGAGAATAGTTTCATCAGTTTTACCAGACTGCCAAATAGGTCTGTGGCACCAAAAAAGGTCAAGAACTTCCACTCTAGTAAATCTTTAAATATAACTCCTGTACAATCACTCATAATAAGAAATATGTATCAGGTGTTGATTATTTCACCCCACAGAAAATATAGAAGACTTATCTAATGGAGAATGGAATAGATTATAGATTTATGTAAATTCCCTATACAAAAGAGCCATAGATGCCTATAAACAGAACAACCCCCCCCAAAAAAATCCATCAGGCTCTCAAAGAACAACATGAATTTATTAATAGACACAGAAAACTTATAAATCACTCACAGTAAAAGCAAACACATTTTTGGGATACAAAACAAGCAACCACTTTCCCATTATAGCCCAGCACTATTCAAATAAATCACAGTAGTAGCAAAAGGTTTGCAAAATCCTAGTCCCTTGTTTTGTCAAATTACTGGTTTCCTTTACTTCTTTTCTGAGTATGCAGACTATATGGATAATACTCTTCTTTCTCCAAAAGAGAGGATTGTTCATAAAATTCCCTTTTTCCTCTAGAAGAGCTGATCAGCAAACTCTTGAACAAGGGAGTGTTGACAGTTGGGGTGAACTTTGTGTGCCTAAGGTTGGCACTGCCCAGGATCTCTCTACTCTGTATCTAGAAGGCTAGATGTAGGTCGGGATCATGATGCCAGGAAGATAAAAACTTCTATTACACATGAGGTTATGGTTTAGGAGCAGCATCCAAGAATTTCTTTCTCAGGCTAAGCAGGCATAGACATGTCTGTTTCTGCCATCTGCTACTGTAGGAAATTTATTTGTGATGTCATCTCTCAAGATGGGAAAGTTCACTCTTGGGATCTCTTCTCTTAAACCTCTTGAGTAAGCTCATGAGAATCCCACGTGTTTTTGTCCAAAAACAGCCATTACCAGTTCCTTGGATTTAGAATAGGAAGAGAGAAAGACCACATATGCGCAAGGTTCCTTCTCTCCCAGACCTCTATACCTTATCAACTGAATACTACTATACGAATACTACACTAGTCCAATACTACTCAATACCAATCTACTGAATTCTAATCTGTTCTCTGAATGGGGGAATTTTTTTTCAAAGCAAAAAAGGCTGAAAGCAGGATGTTATTTTCCTTTGTAGACTAGTACACAGAAGCAGGAGCATATCCTTATGTGTCCCAAGCAGTCAATCACTCTGGGACCAGCCCTTGTCATCAGAAACCAACAAGAATTATAGTCATATTCTATTACATGCATATACCAGTTTGTTCAGAAATTCCCCATTCAGTGGGCATATTTTGTTTCCAGAATTGTTATTTGAAATAATGCTAATAAGAACATTTTGGTGCATAAGGGTCTTTTATTGCTCCATAGGATATAATCCGAATGGTTTAATAGGCCAGAGTATATGAAAAATTTAGTATTTTTCTTGTGTGGCTCCAAATTCTTTTCCAGAATGACTGAACTAATTCACAATTTCACCAGCTATATTTTAGTATGACTATTTTCCTACAACCCTGACAACATTGAATTTTTCTCTCTTTTACCATCTTTCTCAGTTGGATAAGTGTGGAATCATCCCTCAGAGTTGTTTTAATTTGTATATCTCTTATTTGTGATTTTGAAAATGTGTCAGGGGGTTTAAAATGGTTTGTATTCATCCTTTTGAAAAGTAGTTATGTAATTTGACTATTTGTCTAATAGAGAATGGAATAAATTCTATATTTGTACTAACTCCCTATAGATTTTGAATGTCATGTTTTTGTCAGAGATATTTAATACAATGACTTTTTAATCTGTATATTTTCTTATAATTCTAGATGAACTGATTTTATTTATGTAACATACCTTTTAAATCTTATATGATGAAAAGTGATTAGTCTTTGTCTCTTTAATCAAAATTATAATTATTTCTTTCTCTAACCACAGTTTTAAAAGATAGACTTTTCATTCTTCTCTAATTTTTTTTATGTCGTGACTTTATGTTTAGACAATTTATGCATCTAGTATAAGTAGTATGAAGTATTGGTCTAAATTTGTCTTCTACCAAACTGTTATCCAGTTTTCCTAGCAGTTATTGTTGAATAAGAACTATCTTCCTTAATAATTCAAGTTATTGGGCTTAAAGAACAGTAAACAATTGTATGCATTTATTTCTAGTTCTTATCTAATCTAGTCCACTGATTTACTTTTTATTTTTGTACATATGGTGGTTTTAATTTCTGCTTTGTAATGTAATGTAAGATCTGATAACAGCTCCTTTCATTCCTATTTTTTCCATTATTCTCCTTGAAAATTTTATTCTTCTTTTTTGTAAATTACATTATTTAAATAGCACTGTCATTTTTATTAAACTAGTATGATCCACAGAAAAATACTAAATATTTCTCCACATAGTTAGGTCTCATTTTATTTTGTGGGGGAAAAAGTTGTTTGGCAATTGAATATATAGGTATCTTGGATCTTGACAGAAAGTAGCAGATTTAAAAATATACTTTGTTATTTTAAATGAAATTTCTTTAAGTCTTCTACCAAGTGCTTATCAATCAAATACAGAAGTGATTATGATATTTGTGGACTTTGTTTTCAGCTCTTTTACTAAAGCATATTGTTTTTTATTCCTCTAGAGTATTATAAGTAAATTATATTGTCCGCAAGCAAAGTATCATAGAACATAGTATCAAAGTATCAAAGAACATAGGCATGTTCTTTGCCTATTTGTATTTTCTTTGTTTGTTTCCCTTCTGCAGTTTTCATTTCAAGTATTATGTTGAATAATAGTGGAAATAGCAGGCATCCTGGTTTCATCCCAGTTTTATTGAGATAGCTTCCAGTTGTTTTCCATTACAGATAATGCTAACACTTACTTTTGGATAAAAGGTTTTTATAATATTAAAGAATAGCCCTTCCAATTTGTTAACATTTTGAAACATTTTCAGCATAGATGCTATATCTCTTCGAAGTTTCTATATCTATTGATAGAATCATGAGAATTTGTTGTTTTTCTTATTAGTATGATTTATTATGTTAATAGTCTTCCCAGTGTTGAATCATCCATGCATTCCTGGTATAAATCCAACTGGGTCATAATGAATAATTTTTGGATATATTTCTGTAGCCTCTTTGTTGATATTTTTTCTTCAGATTCTGCTAGTGATTTTGAGCTATATGGTTCTCTTTCTCCATTTTGTCCCTACCAGGTTTGGGTATCAGAACAATATTTATTTCACAAAGGTTTGGTAGGGTGTCTTTCTTCTTTCTTTCTCTCTTGAGAATAGCATAGATATTATCTGGTCTTGAAATGCTTGGGAGAATTCATTTTAAATCCATATGGACCCTGATTTTTCTCCCCTGTGGAAAATACTTTGTGAATTGCTAAATTTATTTTTCTGAGATGGGATTATTTAGATTTTTCAATTTCCTGCCCTGTTAATCTGAGTATTTTATAATTTTGTAAATATCTAATTATTTTTGCTTACCTTTTCAATTTTTTGATATATGCTTGCACTATCAATTTCTGATAATTTTATTATTTCCTCTCTGCTGTTAGTTTCACATTTCTCATTTTTTTATCCTGGTAATTTGGTTTTGTTGGTTTTTAGCATGTTTCATATACAATACTTGAGTCCTGGTATTGGGCTGACTTCATGGAGAATCTTCTGTCCACTATACCACACTGTCTCTGTCCCTTCTTATAACTTTATTTAAATCTATTATTGATTTCCTCCACTACTCTGGAGGTTCTTGTCATAAATGCATTCCCATTTATAGCATGGGAAGGTCTAATTGTTACTTTAACATTATTAATTTTTTCTAGAGTTTCTCATTTTGTTTTATTTAATCATTAACTCATTTTTAGAGGGTCTTTTTTTTTTTCTTTGCTCATATCTTAAGTTTCTCTGTTGGTTTTTCTGTGAGGTTTTCTCCATGATTATATCTTTCCTTTCACTACCTTTTTTGCTCTTCTTTACTTTATTCAGCATATTTCCTTTTTATTTTAAGATTATTAAGGAGAACTGAGCTTATGCAAAGTCACACTTCTTTTTTCCAGAAAGACATTTTCTGGACAAACTATACCGTAAGACAAACTATACTATATACTCAAAGAAAGGTGATCAGAACAATGAGGACTGAAGATGAAGGCATATGAGACTAGGTCTTAAGAACTAGACATGATTAGTCAGGAGGAGATAAGACCCAACGGGAAGAGAGAATCACAAATGTCTTCAAGCATATGAGGAACTGTCACATGAAAGATAAATTAGACTCATTCAGCTTGTCCCCGGAGTATGGAAATATGAGTAACAAATAGAAGCTATAGAAGCCAATAACTTATTTATTTAATTTATTGAAAAACTTTCTAATAATCATAACTGTCCCAAAGTGGAATGAGCTCTCTGCCCCTGGATGTCTTCAAGTATAGGCTATATGACCACTTGTCAAATCCATTATTGAGTTCTACCACTCAAACAATAGCCTAGATGAGATGACTTCTGAGGTGCCTCCAGTTCTGTGATTCTGTGAGACAAAAAATAATTTGCATAGTGAGGGCTTCATGAAGCAGGCATCATTTGAACTGGTCATGTAAAAATGGTTAGGATTTCAGAATGTCACCATGAGGGGTGGAAAAGTAGAGAAGGTATTCCTCATGTAGGGAATGACATGAGTAGACTTAAAGGAAGAAGAATAAGTTGGACATGGAAAGCAGTTAATAGGCCAGTTTGGTTAGAATACATAGATAAAGATATAAAATACTATTATTTTTCTTTTTCTATTTAAAACACACTAATTCAGCAATCATTTACACTAAATAAAACTATATTTTTTAAAAGTTAACTAATGCAATTTTATTGAAATTAGTCTTTACTTCCATTTTATTAACTTTTCCCATATTTATTCTCATCAAAGATAAATTAAGATTTTCTGAACTGAAATTAGAACAACAACAAAAAAAAAGACCTTAGAGATCTTTATTTTAGTGTCTTGCCTTGGAAAAAATACAAATTCTTGAAATCAGAAGAACTGGCTTTGAATCTCATTTCTTTTACTTGATCAGAACTATCTGTATAACCCTAACTGAGTCACCTAGTTTCTCTGAACTTCAGTTTCTTCATATGTAAAATGAAGGATTTGGACAACATCATCTCTAAGGTCCTTGTCTGAATCCTTGCACAATATACATATTTCACAGGGGAGAAAACTGAGCTCCTAGTAGAGTAAATGACTTGCCCCTGGCCATATGTACACACTTCCTAAGAATCATATTGTTTAGAGAACATGAGCCATCATATGTAATTTTTAGGGCTAAATTTTGAATTTTCTGCTTTATTACTTCATGTGGGATTTCAAGTTAGACATTGTGCATATGGTAACAAAGCCAATGTATAACTGCCAGTATATGGTTGATCCAACATTCTGTTACATGAGAGTCATTTGTACTCCTTTAAAAACAATTCGTTTCGAGCTTTCCATTTTTGGAAAGTGGTACATAGCATCTCATTTGTTTCTTTCTGCAGATAGTGAAAAACTGAAGATGAAGTAATCCATGCCAAAGTTGTCTTTTCTTATGAAATTTCCAGATAATTGAGGAAAAACATGTTTTTGGCTTCACATTTACCAATAATTGGTTAAATATTTCATTTAGTTTTTGTAATCACTGTATGAAGGCCTTACCCTATAAAACACAGCCACTATCAAGAAATGGCATTTTATCTACAAGTGAACACACACACACACACAGACACAAAATAATAATAGAAACCATGCTTATTGTTCAGGATTTGGAGGTACATGTGGGTGTATTTGTGTTTTTGCTTTTATTATACAGTTATATTCTTTTCATTATTTGCTTCCCTAATTGAAAATGATGAAAGCTTTCAACAAGAATTCTTCATCTTAGACCCTAAGGCCAATGATTTTAAAATGAAGCACAAAATGAGATGTCCCTAAAAATGATTAAAGGGCTAGAAAAGAGATTGCAATAGATAATAGATTGTAAACTTCAAAGGGGAAATGAGTTGAATTCAGACACTCTAAGCAGAGGAAAGGGCCTCTTTGTGCTGTTGATTACGGGGCAACTAATGTGGCCCAAGGGAAAGAATTCTCTTCTGGAAAGAGGGCATAACCCAAGTCACTTCCCAGAGATTAAAAAAGATGCCGTGCCTAGTCACAATGGAGTTTATGGAACCATCAAATCAAAAGGCCAGCAGACACTGAAAAAGGAGTTTATTGCAAAGCAAAAAAATACAGGATGTTCAGTATGAAGTAAAGAAAATGACTCTATGAGAGGGAGTATTAAATATTGGAGGGATGATGGTTTATCTCATATCAAATCTTCACTCAGGATGGGATCGCCAACTTTGGGTGTTACAACTAACCAGGAGGAGACAATATCTCAGGGACTGAGCATACAGAATTATAAATTAAATAATACAGAATTACTCAACAACAAGGAAAGAAAGAAGAAATGAGAATATCATAGACATATGGAAAATGGCTTATACTCCAGAATGTTCATCTGAAAAGCTGAGCGTGCTCCTCCATGAAAAAAAGATGGGCCTTCAACATGATGAGATAGCTTTAATCATACTTTCATAGAAAACTAGAGATGTTTAGGACCTTTTCAGTATAAGTACAATAGAAGAAACATAATGCAGGTAATAAAGGCTAAAAAGTCCATATAGCATGAAAAAGATAGATGATTATCCAGTGTTCACATGCTACAAGAAAGAAACAAGACTATTGCCCTTTAGGAGGCTTTTTAGCGTCATCTCATCCTCTCTCTGCTGCCTCAGAATTGCCTCAGTCCCAGACAATAAAGTTTGTATTTTATTTATCTTTGTATCTCCACTTGAGTCTAGCACAATGTCCTGCACATGAATACAAAGATCAGTTATAGGAATTTTGCTTATCATAGAAAAAAAACTGTGGGACAATTCATCTCTCTTTGTACCTCCCTCAGCACCAGATACGGCGATCTGTACACAGAGAACACCTTCAAAATGCTTGGTGAATTGAAAATTGCATTGAATTTCCATGAAAGGGTTTCACGTGGAGTTCTGGCCAACTGTTCTCATTTTTCACTGAGAAACAGTATGAAGAAAATTGAACTTTTTAACTCAAGCTCCAATAAAGGAATATGAGTTGTTGAAAATTATTATTAGACATGAAAATGAATTCCTGGGAGAAGATGCGAAAACGTTTTCTTGAAAGGTCTATCAGACATTTCATCACATGCTTCATATGGCTGTGTTGTGGTCCTTCATGAAAGAGAAGAGACTAGCATGTCTCAAAAGACAAATATTTTTATAGCTACAAAAATTACAGATTACCAGTTCAATTGTCTTAAACACCAGTCCGGAACAAGCGCATAATATTAGAAACAATTATATCTAGATTGAGTGGATGGGTAATGGTCAGTCAAACTAACCAGTTAGATAATGATCCCTTACTTTTGTGTGTAAAACTTTATAGCTTTCAAAACATTTTCACATATAATGATTCATTTTTGCCTAAAGATAATACTGATAGATACGGTGTGTATTATTACACCCATTTTACAAATGAGAAAACTGAAGCTAAACTGAGTAGAATGACCTCTCCTGGAGTCCCGTAGTTAATAAATGGTAGATTCAGACCACAGACTTAGTCTACTGCTTTTTCCTCTAAACTGCAATGCATATAAATATATATGTGCATGTATGTGTATATGCATATACACACACATATATGTACATACACACATATATATATCTTCAATATTCAATGTTTCAAGTTATTTATGATAATTTAACTATATGTAGTACCTTACAAAGTGCTTTCCAAACATTATCTCATTCAAAAATTATACCAATTCTGTTAGGGAGCTACTACAGGAATTCAGGTGGTGCAATAGAGTGCCAGGTCTATAGTCATGAAAACCTGAGTTCAAATCCATCCTTAGACACTTGTTAGCTGTGTGATTCTGGCCAAGTTACATAACTTGTTTGCCTTAGTTTCCTCATCTGCCAAATGACCTAGAGAAGGAAATGGCAACACCAAGCTAGTATCTTTGCTAAGTAAACCTCAAATGGGGTCATGAACAGTTAGACAAGACTGAAACAACTGAGTTATACCAGGCATCCCAATTTTATGGCCATGGTCACACAGCCAATGACTGTGCGAAACAGGATTTGAACACAGATTTTCATGACTCTGAGCTTAGCACTCTATCCATTATACTATACTGTCATTTGACTTGGTACACATACAGTATACATCACATATACAAAGTGTTAAATAGACTTCTAAAAAATTTAGTCGAACCACAGAGATATCAATGGTTCCTGTTATTGTCGTACTTGTTGAGTTGTTTTCAGTTGTGTCTGCCTCTCTGTGACCCCATTTGGGGTTTGCTTGGCCAAGATAGGTTTGTCGTTTCCTTCTCCAGCTCATTTGACAGATGAGGAAAGTGAGGGAAACAGGATTAAATGACTTTCCCAGGGTCACACAGCCAGTATGTGTCTGAGGCCAGATTTGAACTCAGGGAGATAAGGCTTCTTGACTACAGGCCTGGCACTCTGTCCACATGAGTGGCTCCTACTTTCATTTATATTCATTTGGATTTTTAAGTATAATATCCTACCCCATTTTCACTACTACCTTTGTGAGTACACCTGGGGCCTTAAAATTCCCAAGCTATCAGCATGAACGCATTACAGAATAAACCTATTGGCTATGAAATTATCAAGCAAATAGATCTTCTCTGCTGGGTGTAACTGTTTTACACATGCATATGCCAAGATGCTTCCATTTTAGTACTCATCACATTATCTTAGCAAACTTTACAAAAATATCTGAGAAGAGTTTGTTTTTCAAGCTGTGCCATGCCATCAGCTTGTAAGTTGTTACAAAACAGTGTCAACACTGTTGTTTGGGGACATGAGGGGGAAAAAGTGACTTCAGTATTAGCTGTTAACTGATAGAATTCCTAGAATTTATGCACTGCGTCCTACTTGGGAGAATTGCAAAATAGGACATTTATCATAATACTTCCCCCATTATGCTATAAAAACCAAGATTTAATAGGTTAAAAAATAAAGGAGCAATATCTTTCCATATCCTTTCTCAGTCATTATGTCCATGCATTATCACTGTCCCACATACAAAAAAGTTATCAGATCTTCTCTAAATCTTCCACTCCATCCTTTAAGACCTGTCTGAAGTCCCAGACCGCTCCCCCGCCACACACTGTTTTTCTAAGATCATTGATGTAGAACTGCAAGGGCCATTAAAATTCATTTATCCCAACCTTCTCATTTAACAAAGGAGGAAATCAAAACCTAGATAAGTTGACTTACCCAAGGTCACACAGAGAATAAGAGGCAAAGCCAGGATGCAAAATGATGTCCGTTGACCCACATACACAAGATTTCTTTTGATCTTTTTCTTCTCTAGACACTACATTTTAAACTTATTATTTTTTATTAAATATTATTATTAAAATAATACAATTATTTTATTATTATATTTTAGTTATCACCACTGACTTTCCTAGCTTCTGAGCTATTTCTTCCTTCCTATTCATTGTCAATATTCTGGAAGATGTAATTCAATTTGACATATATTTATTAAGTGTCCATCATGTGCAAGGCACTCTGAGTCACACTTACTTCCTCAATTTTCCCACTGTCCATTCTCTTTTCGACCCTCTACAATCTGCCTTCTGCCTCACCCAAAATACTAAAACTGTCGTAGTGAAAGTCACTAGTCTTGAATGGCATTTTCCCTGATCTTCCTCTCACATTTAGTGCCATGTATCTTTGTGTAGCCCCTGACACCACAGAGCACATCCTCCTTTAAGTTGTACTTTCTTGACTCTGTGGCCGTCAAGGTTCTGTTCTTCTCTGTCCTTCTGCTAACCACTTTGACAACTCTCTTTTCCTCTTTCTGCTTCCTTTTCCCCATCCCTAGTCACAGACTCAGTTTGATTCAGTGATCATTCATTGTGTCTTCTATATATTGTACCAGATGCTGGAGATACAAGAACAAAGGAAAAACAGTGCCAACTCTTAAGGAATTTGTATTCTCCTAGGGGATACAACATGTACACAGAAAAATCTAAGGGGAGAGAGAGAGAGAGAGAGAGAGAGAGACAGACAGACAGACAGACTCTTGACTCTTGAGGAAAGCTTCCCAGAGGGGAACAGCCTCTGAAATGAACCTCAAAGAATTCTAAGAATTTTGAGAGGCAGATGTGGTAGGTGGGAGTGCATTACAGGTATGCAAAACAGCGTATGCAAAGACACAGAATGAAGTGATGAAATGTCAAGTTCAGGAAATGGTTAGTAGTCCAGTTGGACTAGAATACAGAATATATTAAAGGGAATAGTCTGGCTGATATATTTCTATATTCTAGAGGTAATAGGGAGTCATTGAAGGTTGTGAGCAGGAAAATAACATGGTCTGAATTTAACCCTAAGAAAACTATTTTGCCAGTTGTGTGGAGGTTGGATTGGAGAGGGGAAAGACTGGAGATAGAAGATCAATTAGGAAGTTATTGATGTAGTCCACATGGAAAGTGATGAAGGCTTTGAATTAGAATGGAGGCCATGTGAGTGGAGAGATGCGGGGGAGGAAGCAGAATTTCCCTACAGGTAAACTGAACTTCTACAATCATTGAGTCATACTGTTGTTTTGGTTTTTGACTTTGATTTTACTTGGAAGACTGTTCAGTCCAAATGAGACTCATGGGTGTGGGGAAGAATGTGGTCACACTGTAGAACTTTCCTGGAGACTTTCCTAATATATTTGTTACATGTGTCTCCCTTAGAATATCAGTTGCTAGGAAGGTGGCACAGAGAACTGTGTGGTTTTAAATACCCAACTTGGGGGTATCTTCTGTTGGATCATTATAGCTGATAATAGAAAATCACTTTGGGGTAGTGGATTGGAAATTGGAATTAAAGCTAGGAAGGTATTAATTCATATATCTCATCAGATAAATCCTAGTTGTGTAACCCTAGGCAAATTACTTAAGCATTCTGTGCCACGGTTTTCCCATGAATGGTCCATAAATGAGTTCTTTAAATGGGATTTTAAGATCCCTTTCAGTTCTAAATCTATGTTCTTATGACCCTATGCTGGTATCAGTTTTAGGAAGAGTCCATGGCAATAAAGTCTCTCTGAGACATTTGAGAGCTAAATGTCTAAGGCAGCATTGTTCTGAGAATCATATCAAACTTAGGAAAGGTTTGGAAGTCTAAGGTACAATATTTAGACAGAAGCAGGAAATAGAAGAAGAGGTAAGGAAACAGTTCACAAACATGGCACAAAGACTTGGTAGAGGAGTAATCTTTGAGAACTTTGGCTAGCAGGACATTTGCTGGAATTCTGTGTGCCAAAAGCAAAGTAACTATTACTTTTTTTCCTTGCCTTAACAAAAAGCATCAACCTTCAAAAGATTAAGGAAGCAACAAGAAGAAAATCTATTTGGCACCTGATTGTGTCTGACCAGAAAGTAAGGACTGACTGCTGAAGCAGAAATGATGTGACCCCTGGGGAGCTTGGTGACTCGAGGTTAAAATTCACCACATTGGAGGCAAATGTCACCCAGGGATTGGCAGGGACCCTAGATCTGAGGAAAAGCAGACTTCATATGGTAGGGAGAATAGCTAAGTAGGACCCCATGGCATAAAATTCAATAAGAAAAGTCAGTCCAAAATTGAGAAGAATCTCTCAAGAGTGGTATCAATAATTTGTTTTCTTTGGGCAATTGAGTGCCAGACTGAGGAGAGTGCTAGACTTAGGAAGATCTGAGTTCAAATCTTGCTTCAGGTACTTACTATCTGTGTGACCTTAATCCCTTTAAGCCTATTTTCTTATTACAAAATGGAGATGGTAATAGGGCTTACCTCACAGGCTTATTGTAGAGATCAAATGAAACAACATATGTAAAGTGTTTTGCAAACCTTAAAGTAGTATAAAAATGCTAGCTGGGATGATGATGATGGTGATACCAAAGTAAATTATTCTGATGTAGAATAAAAGGTGGAACTGTATAAAAATAACATTCTGTATGAACAAGGAATTCAACTAATTTAGTATTTTTTAGAAGGTGAAAACAAGAGCAAGTGATCAAGGATGCTATGTAATCCTTTGGGATAGCACCCCAGCTAGCGATAAATATTAGAGGTGACCCCAAGGGCCCTTTTCACTATATTCAGTCCTGAGGAGAAGAGAGCTCTGCTCCTCAGACTAAGGGACGATGACAAGGAATACTGAAAACAAGGCAGAACTATTCAGTAGTTGTTTTACTTCTGTTTTCTTTTCCAGTAAGGATGATCATTAGACTGTGGAAGATAGAATAAAACTGATTAACAGGGAGTTGAAACACAAGATAAGTTAAGGGATTAATTAAATGGCTACCTAGCTTCCTTCCATGAATTCAGATTGCCAGGACTAGATCTACATCTCATGGTAGTAAAAGAACTGCATGTCTTCACTGATGAGTTGCTGTTGCTGTTTATACAATAATAAGGCTACCATTTATATAACTATTCAGGGTTGACAAACTGCTTAATAAATATAATCTTGGGCAGTTAGGTGGTGCCAGGGACAGAGCACTAGCCCTGGCGTCAGGAGGACCTGAGTTCAAATCCAGCCTCAGACACTAGCTATATGACTGGGCAAGACATTTAATTCCAAGTGCCAACAGATGGATGGATGGATGGATGGATGGATGGATGGATGGATGGATGGATGGATGGATGGACAGATGAACCGACAGACAGGCAGAATATTATTTTTTCCTCACAACAACCTTGGAGGGGAGGTAGGAGGTGCTATTCTTATCCCCATTTTATAGATGAGAAAGTTAAGGCAGACAAAGATAAAGTGACTTTCTCAGGACCAGGTATCTAGTAAATGCCTGAAACTGAATTCAAACTCATGTCTTCTTGACTCTTGGCATAGATAGTACTCTATCCACAGAGCTACCGAGCTGCTTCAAACTTTTTAAGTATAAAGAATAAGAGAAGTGTCACAAGATTGGAGTAGGACAAATATGCTTCTTATTTTAAAAAAATTTTTAAAAAAAGAATTATCTTAAACTATGGCCTATGAAGAGGCTGAGTGAGATTTCCTGCAAAAAACATCTAGAGAGTCTATGATCATTTAGAAAAGGAAACAGTTATTACTAGAATCCAACATGGCTTGATCAAGAGCAGATCATGCCAAATGACATTCATTTCCTCTTACTCCTCTTTCCTTTTTCTTTCTTCTGCTCTTTCTTTCTTTCTCCTCCTTCTCCTCCTTCATCTTCATAGATACTACAGTGAATACAACATTGAGCCTGAAGTTCGAGAGACCGGGGGGTTCAAATCTGACTTCAGACACTTATTGACACTTGGCAATCCTGGCCAAGTCACTTAACTTCTGTGTGCCTCAGTTTTGTCAACTGTAAAATAAAGGTGGTGATAGCACCTACTTCCCAAGGTTGTTATGTAGATCAAATAAGATAATATTGGGAAAACACTTAGAACAGTACTTGATATAATACGTACTTAATAAATGCTCCCTTCCTTCCCTTTTTACCAAGTTCACTGGATTGCAGCCAAACAGAATGCCATGAGACACACACACACACACACACACACACACACACATACACACACACATACATATTTGTGTAGATAGGTAGGCAGATAGACATAGAGATAGATAGAGATATCATTTCATATATCAAGTCTCTAATGTTACCCTTGGAACAAGATGATAATATGTGAAGTGCATCACCTTATAGCTGGGTAGATTTAGATCTAGTTGAATGACTAGATTCAATTGTTGTTATTAATGAGCTGGTGGCAACTGAGAGAAAGGTCTTTATTAGATAATCCAAAGAGCTGTATAGATTTTGGGTGTTAGAGCTATAACCGATGACATACTTATTATACAACTGATTTTTTTATACCCAACTATAGAACTCAACTTACAGGCTATCCCAAAGGTTTTAGGAAATGTATAAGCTATTTAAGCTTCCAACTTTGCTAAGACTTTTGGGACACTGTATTCCTATTAAATTTCATTTTCTTAGCTCCAGATCTTTGTTCTAATCTGTCGCTATCAATATTCATTTCAACTCAGGCATTTGGCTATGTTAGCTATTCATCTAAGCCCCATCTATAAAAATGCATAAATATGTGTGTGTATTAAGCTTTGCTTTAATCCAAGTCACTGATTTTTTAAAAATGTGCAATTGCTGAAGCCTAATCATTATACAAAGCACATGCAGAGTCTTCACTCTGAATACAAATATTATGCTCAACTGAAACGGAAAATGGTGGAGATTCAACAGCATGGCATGCCTTAGATTGAGGTGTTTCTGTCTTCTCTTTCTACCTCGAAAAGAATAATTAGTGCATCATATCTGAGAAAAACTAAGATCTAAAGAATATGAGTAGGGTGCTGTCCAGTTGCCTGGAGAGAGATGTGTCCCCAGATTCACTTCAAGACAGAAAGCATAAAACTTAAGAACAGACACATTAAGAGTCAACAAAGGGTTTTATTACTGCATGTTCAGGAAGGCCATGAGAAAGATTAGTAGGAGTACATGAGGATGGAGACTGGCTCCACATAAAATGAACTCTAGAGTACTCATGCAATTAAAACAAAAAGGAGGTACTAAGCCTACTTTGACCCTGCTGGCTTATTGTGCTGGACTGCTTTTGCTTTGGCAGAAATTTTAAGTAAGTTATATTGTATTTTTTAAACGGCAGATAATCATACAACACCAACAAAAGTGTGATAGATTATACTACAAGCTCTCCAACTTTAACTTGTAACATAATAATAACATAACTTTAACACAACTTGTAACATAACATAACATAACTTTGTTCTTAAAGCTAATTCCTTTTTTACTCTTTCCCCTTGTGTGTAATAGTCAACATTTAAAAGTTTCTTGACATTGATTTTCATGTTCTAATCAATCCTTTTTTGCATTTTGCCAAGGAATCTCAAAACTCTAATATAATGGGTACAAGACCCCTTGAAAACCTTTTTAGCTAGCTACCCAGGTAGGATCTGTCTGCCAATGACTGATTCAAGAATCCAGTCCCCTCGTCGCCTGAGAGAGTCAACTCCAATAGTATGCATATTGTTAGGATATAATGTAATATTCATATTATATCAGTCATTCTTTCTCTAAATCAAGAGTTCTTAATTTGATGTCTGTGAATTTTTTTACATTATTTGATAACTTGTTTCAATATAACTCGTTTCCTTTGCAATCTTATGGTTTAATGGATAAAAAAAAATCATTCTGAGAATGAATCTATAGGCTTCCAAACACAGCTAAGAAGGTATATGACCTCTGCAAAAAAAAAAAATCCCCCACTCTAAACGAAGAAATGGATCCAAGGGCCCACACTTGGAAACCCTTCCTTATACTCCCCAGGATTTGACATCACCAGTAACCCATGTTCCACTCTTCTCCTTCGTCTTTCTCCTCCTACTTTTTCTTACTCAACAACTGCTTCACACTAAATATCAAACATACCCAAGGTCAGATCTTATTATCATATCATCCACCCAAGATGACCTATAGAAAGAGAATAACTTGACTTTCCTTTATGGTCCAATGCAATGATTACAGATTTCAAACAGCTGTTCAAATGATATGGTGGTTTTCCCCCCACATAGCTACTTGCTTTTCCCAGGGATTCTCAGCCTTAACACTCAATGTTGAGTTGCTATATATGTGAAGTGGGAATGTTGCTCAAGGAGATGAAGTCAGTTGAGTGGTCAGATCTGACCAAATAAATGCAAGAGAAATCTGTACTAAAGGATAAAACTAGAAATAGACTCAGCAATTAATTTTTGAGATATCTCAAAGAAGGGAAGACTGAAATAAAACAGAAAACATCATGGACAGTACTAAAACCCAAGAAGACATCCACAACTCATACTTTCTCAATTCCATAAAATCTGAATGAGAATACTCTATGTATGCATGGATTGAAGGTACTCTTGATGAAAATATATTTTAAAATAGATTGTCACAGATTATTTTCTATAGCAGACTACATGTTCACACTCATATAGATGACTGAAAGCTAGACAGAATATAAGATCCCGTAATGTTAATTATTTAAATGTTGATCATAAAACTTATTTGACTTGATAGAATAAAATGGAGCCTCATAGGCTCTTCCCCAACAAGGTGTCTGCTATGCATATATACCCTGAAATCTGTTCAGTGACCCTCTCATTATTGATATCAGCTGAAGCATAAAATAAGGAACTTGTAATGGGAAGCAAGGAAGAAAGGAGTGAGGGAGAGAAAGGAAAGAAGGAAAGAAGGAAGGAAGAAAGGAAGGAAGGAAGGAAGGAAGGAAGGAAGGAAGGAAGGAAGGAAGGAAGGAAGGAAGGGAGGAAGGAAGGAAGGAAGGAGGAAGGAAGGAAGAAGGAAGGAAGAAAGGAAGACAAAGGAAAAGAGAGCAAAGGGGGGAAATGAGGAATAAAGAAACAGAAAAAAAGAAAGAAAGAAAAGAGCAAACCAATAAAACATTTTTAAAACACAAAAAATAAAAATTTTAGAATAAATGGCAAATTTGGAACTATCGTTAAATTTAGCATATATTTTAAATGGTAAATAACAAGTTCACAGTTTTATATGAAATCTATTTTTTTGTTTTTATATATTGGAATGTTTGTATCTACTCATGATGGGTAAGTTCATCATGAAAGTTACATTTTGAAAAGAAAGGCACAGGCCAGGTAAATGTAGCTTATCAATTACTCAGTGTTACATTCCAGGCACCTCTCTGGGCGCAGAGGATACAAGTACAAAGAATGAAACAATCCCTACCCTCCCCTTACATATAAGATGTGTGCATAAAAGAACCTTCATAAATGAAGAAGAAAGTAGGTGTTTGTGTGGCAAAAAGTGGAGATACTACCAACAGGTGGATAGCTTGAGGCCTGAACTTTTCTCTATTGCTTCCTAAAAAGCCCAGAGGAAAGCTCCTGGCACACTGGGTAGATCCTCATTGGTAGATTTATGGAAGACCATTGACAAGAGTTGTGCAGGATAAGAAGACATGCATGCGATAAGATTTGCTAAGTATTTTGCAATCTTTAAATCGTCATATAAATGTCAGTTCCTATTATTTTTATGAGTTGAAATTTCCTCAAATGGAGGAAGTTCCAACATCAATGAGATCACAAGTCTCTGAAAACATTGGTATCACATGAAACTTCCATTTGAGATCAAATGTCTCCTGGACATGCCCTGAGCATTCCAACCTCCGTACTGTTGCTCACACCATTTCCTTTGTCCAGAATACCCTCCCTCCTCCATACAGTTTACTGAAATGGGACCTTATCTTTTTCAGCTATTGCGTTGCTGTCTGAGCCCAGACAGTGACTACATTCCTCTCTCGGCTCCTTTAGCAAGAGCTTCATTCACTTGGCATGTAGCATAAGCTGCCTTCCATTTTTAGAGGTGTATGTCTAATCTCCCTTGAAAGTAAATACTGTTTTATTTTTATCTCTCATATTGCCTAGCAGTGAAATTGTTTTTTTTAAATCCACTGGCTTGTTAACTAAAATATGGCCAAATCTGGCCTCTGAAAAACTTTATGTGAACATCATCCTGCTAGAATTATCTCTAAACTGAGGATGAACAATCAGGATTTTAAAGACCATGATCTAATTCACAGAATTTTAGAATAATAGAGGGTGCCTCAAAAGTGATGTAGTACAACCTCTTTTGGAAGCAAAAATCACCTCATTAACAAAAAGTGGCTATCCAACTTCCCATTGAAGCCCTCACTATCTGACTCAGAGGACTCCAAATCTCTCATATTTCAAATGAGGAAAATGCAGTCAGAAGAGGGGAAATGTCTTTATACATTTTGTCCCTTTTTCCTTTAAAAAAATAAACCATAATAAAGTGGATTGCATCAAGGAAGTTCTCTAGTCCTGTACGGATGCCTTCCCCTACTCCATGGGCCGCAGGCTGAGCTAATTTCCTGGAATTTCGCCCAAGGAGAGGTGTGTGGTAGGGAGATGGATTCCAGTGTTCTTGCGTTCATTGTTGTAAGGATGCTTCTGGCATGGCCGATTAATTGTAGAATCGCAGCCATGAACTATTCATATATCTGATTTGGAGAAGCTTTAATAAATACAAGCTTTCCCAGGCACATTTTTATGCCCATGTTCCAAATGTTTCAACTTTGGATGGATTCCCTTTGTTTCTTCCTTATTTGTCTCTGGAAGGGGATGGAATTAGGGCTTTTGTTTGTCATGTTAAGTGCTGGCAGGCCTGTACTTGGCAGAGGGATCTCGCACCACATCAGTAATAGGGAGGATTCTTTTTAAGATGTTTCTCTGGGCCACTCTTACTGTGGCCTGTCTACCAGTGAGTGTTCCATACATATAATAAACACTTTACTTGAGGGCTTCCCAAATGCTTTCCTTACACCTACCCTGTAAGGTAGGTCATCCAAGCATTAATAACCTTGTTTTATAAGTAAGGAAAGTGAGGCTCAGAGTTTGAGTGACCTATCTAAGACCACACAATAAGTAATAATAATAAAAAATTATATAGCACTTGAAAGCTTATAATACATTATGAAACATACTATTTTATTTGATCCTCAGTACCCTGTGACATTGGTACTATTAGAAAAAATATCCCCATTTTACAGATAAGGAAAGCCAAGTCCAAAGACTTACCTATGGTTTCATGAATAGTAAGTTTGGAAGTCTTCAAGGAGAAGCTAGATGACCACTTTTCATAGGAAAGGAAGGAAAACATTTATTAAATTGGCACTCAATCCATTAGAGGTAGAATTCAGACCCAGGAATCCAGATTCAGAAACTATTCTATTAGACAGTGCTCCCCTATGCAGCAGCATTCCTCAATATCCTTGACCCTCAAGGACTATCTTCCCAGTTCTATCTTTGTTCCTAGAAAACCTTTTGCACAAAAAAAAAGCATTTATTAAGTTCCTAGTAGCTTTTAGCAGGTAGAAAGAGACACATAATCATAGTCAAAAATTCCAGGATTTGAGAATTGAAAGACACATCAGCCACGATCTAGTCTAACCCCGGCATGAAAGGAATCCCCATTATGATCCCCACTATCTCTAGTTCAACCATGCATGAAAGGTATCCTGACAGAAAGCTGGGTGGCACAGTGAATGGTGTACTGACCTAGAATTGGGAAGAGCTGAGTTCAGATCCAGCTTCAGATTCTTAAGAGCTGTGTGACCCTGGACAAGTCACTTAACCACTGTCCACTTCAGTTTCCTCAGCTGTGAAATAGGACCAAAATGACATTTATTGCTCAGAGTTAATGCGAGGATTAAATGCAGTAATACTTAGCATGAGGCCACGATGCCTGACACATGGTCCGCACTTAATAAATGTGTATTTCCTTCCTTCCCTATGAAAAGTGGTCATCTAGCTCCTCCTTGAAGATTTCCATGGAGGGGGAACCCACCACCTCCCAAGGAATTCTACTTTTAGATAGCTTTAATTGTTAAGAAGGTTTTTTTAAGGTATCATGCTTAAACTTTTCTCTTTCCAGCTTCCACCTCTTGCGTGGGGCTGTTATTCAGTGCTCTGAGGGCAGTCCAGTTCCACTCTGCCACGTCTCCCTTGAGTCTTCTCTTCTCCAAGGTAACATTCCCAGAGTCTTCTCACATGACATGGACTCAATTCGCCATTCCCACTGCCCTCTTCTGAACACTCTCTAGCTTATCAACAGTCTTTTTGAGACTGTCATGTGCAGAACTGCACTGAGTACTCAAGACTGGGTCTGATAAGAACAGATTATAAACCATCATTCTACTCCCAGAAACTGTACCCCTCTACCGCAGCCCACATCACACTGCTAACCTTCATATAGTTTCTGTCTATATTTTTATATGTATTTGTCTTCTCCATTATGCCTCAACCCTAAGCACCTGGTGAAAAACTTTTCTAGGCAGTTATCAAGTTAACAACTTCCTGTCCTTAAGCTCCAGAGCTTCAACCACCTCTAATTGTTAAGATTTGATCTGCTTTTTCTGATATCAAACTTGAACTTTTTTTGTACCAACCTCCAATCTGTTTCACCAATTTGGCTGGCCTACCAACCAATATGGTTTGCTTTGCCCTTCAATTGTTCCATTTACCTTTCCCTTAATTGCTTCACCTTGTCTTGCCAACTACTTTTCTTTCCTAAAGCTTCCTCAGTAGGTTCTCCTACATATTTGATCCTCCTGAGTTGAACTTGAGTCTGCACCTCCTTAACCCAGAAGTAGAAATGAATTGATAGTTAGTTTTATCTTTCATTTGTATTCATTTTAAAGAAAAAACAAAAAAGAAAAAAGAACATTTCCATGGACACAGCAGAACATGAGAGGATTCAATATAAAACGATAAACTTCCATCTCACAAAAATCTATGTAATAAATTCTACCTGTTGTTCTCAAAGCAACCAGTTTTTGTGCTTCCTTCTAGGTTTTCTTTGTTACTTTTAAATATTTTTCCTCCAATTTTTATAATTTCTTCCACATTTATCTTCCCAAAATTTTATCTCATCTAATTCACTAGACCAAGTCTCTCTAAATCACCTAATTTCCTTCTTTTTCTCACTCATCTCAGATCCCTACATCTGTTCCACAATTAATTACAATCCAAAATTGACTAGAATTCATAGTATAGTGTCAGTGAAGTGCTAGATCATCAACTCCTTACAGTCAAGGACTGTCCCTAATTCATTATTTTATCCCCACACACCACCACCATTATCACTATTCAGCACCAAACATGGGTCTTGGCACATAGTTGGCACCTAAGTTAATTAAACTGAACTCCAAATTATAAATGGAGTAGTCTAGGAATGTTCCTCAGAGGTAGGGATCAGTAACGGGCTGGATTCAAACAGGTGAATACAAAAAGCAATATAAGCATAGGGTCAAATATGGAACTAAGTATTTTAACTGATATATCCTGGAAAAGTGTATTGCATATATCTATCTATCAATCAATCAATCTATAAGTATTTAAGCACTTAGTATGTACCAGGTGCTGTGTTTAATACTAGGGATACAAGCAAAATAACATAAAACCAACTCATGCCCTCAAGCAACCCATATTCTTAAGCCTTCTGATAATATAGGGGGCAGGTACCACAAGTATGATTATCCCTATGTTACCTCCAAGGAAACTGAAGATCAGACGAGGAAATCACTTGTCTGCAGTCACAGAGCTGGGAAGTATCAGAGGTGGCATTTGAACCAGGTCTTCCTTATTGCATGTTGAGAGTTCTAATCATTATTCCATACTATTATACTCCTCCCCCGAAAAAAAGTATTTAAATGAAGGGTTGGACCAAATGCTAGCATTTTTATCCAGCCTTGGAATGAGTGTAAATAATAATCATAATAATTCCAATTTATATAGTGCTCTAAGGCTTACAAAGTGCTTTCTTTCCAATAAGGCTTGACTCACCTCTAAGCAATATAAAATGTACAGATCATATAAAAAGCATTTGAAGAGAATTTATATATTTTTGTCTAATGATAATCATCTCTAGGGTGGGTAGAGAAAAAAAGAAAAAAATTTTAAAGAAATTTACATGATAACTTTATTAAATATTTAAAAGGAATAGCTGTACATAATAGATTATAGTTTCATGTGCAATCATTTTTTTTATTATACTATGTTTTGGAAATGCTTGTTTCATTCCATAAATTGAACAAAATAAATTTAAAAAATTTTTTCCGCCCTTATGTCTGGGAGAGTTTCACTCCATTCTATAACCTTCCTACGTTATAATCTCTTCATGCTCCTCCCTCCATTGAGTGTTCCCATCAAGCACCCCAGAGATTCAAGCAGGTCCAACCATGTTTCCTTCTCCTTTTTCCAAATTGAAACAAACCATGGAAAGCAGCCACGTGGTGTTAACATGCTGGCAGAGTTAATGGAGGATGTGGACAGAGAAGTGTTTCTAGGCAGCAACTCAAGGGGAATTTGTTTTGTCTCCAATTATAATCTCCTGTTGTGCATGTTTTCTTTTTCAATTTTCAGTTTATAAACAACCATAGGAACTGGATACACTGAAAGAATATTGTAATTTCAGGAGAGTTTCCATGGAAATGAAAGGTCAGAAGTGAGAATAACTAGGATGAAGATAGACATCCCAAATCAGCAGGATTTCACTATTCACAAACATTCAATAACACCCACTCAGATCAAGCAATTCATATATTTGAAAATCAGCTTTCACATTGTTTTCATATTTGCTTTTCACAACAGCCCCATAAGACAGAAAAATTATGATTATCACAATTTTACAGATTAGGCAGATGAAGCTGAACTAGAACCAATGAAAAGGTACTGGAGTTAAAGTCCAAAGACCTGAATTCAAATCCAAGTTCTGCTTTTATTTAAATAAGCATTTATTAAGCACATTGGCTGGCAATGTGCAAAGTGTTGGAGGTAGAAAAAAAAAACTAATCCTTGCCCTGAAGGAGTTGACAACTTGCAAACAACCACGTACAAAAACAAGATACATAAACGATAAATTGGAGATACTTAACCACCCTGTGAGCTTGGGCAAGTTACATCACCCTGCTTTTCAGACAAAATGAGGATGCTGGAGTAAATGTTTTATAGAATATGTTTATTCTTCCTGATTTTCCAACAGTCCTAATAAAGAGTACTGTTTCTTAAACCAATGGAAGGAAGTACTCTGCAGAGTAACTGAGAGGGTTCATAATCTGACAGAGGGAACTCTAGATTTGCTGTCAGAACATGATTTGCATCTGAACTCTACAGCTTATTTGATCTTAAGTTTGGCAATTAACTTCTTTGGGCTTCAGTTTCTTCTGGAGGGGTCTCTCGTGGAAATGCTTTTCATTTTCAATGCCCAAGTTCCACTTAATGACTGGCTTAGAATGATTATCAATAGTCACAGTTTCTCTTTCCCTCTCAGCTTCATTTAGTTATTTTTTTTTTCTTTGGCTCATTAAAAGGGCCATTCCCTGACTACATCTTAAAGAGGCCTATTCGCTCAATGGGCATTACCTCCCTCTAAGTGAATAACCTGAAAAGGCCAATGTCTCCCATTGCATCCTGGGTCATCTCCAGTCATCCTGATGAATAGCTGGTCACTAGATCCAGATGGCTGAGGAGGAGAAAGTGAGACTGATGACCTTACACAGCCCTCCCTCACTCAAAACAAAGTCAAGTGCAAGTCATGTCATCATTTCTCCAATGTCATGGTCTTCTTCGAAAACAAAGGCTGAACACAACAAGAACAATCTTTATCTATAAAATGGGAATAATAGTAAATTTTCTGCTGCACATGTAGGGGTGTTGTAAAGCTGAAGTTAAATTTTTGTTATATGTATATATGTGTATATGTACATGTGCATGTATGTGTACATGTATACGTATGAAATTTCAAGTCAATAAACATTTATTAAGCACCAGAATGGATAGGAGGCACCATGTGCTAAGCAATGGATGAAGTTGGCATATATGCACTCTCCACTGCTGAGAATTAGAATCTTGCGTAATTCTTGTCCAAGTTCTTCCATACAATCTCTAAAGAGAATTTACACAACATGTAGGAGATCTTTGTCTAGGTCAAGAGTTCTTAACCTGGAGGGTCCATGGAGAGATTTTAGGGAGTCTACGAACTTGAATAGGAAAAATTACATTATTATTTCAATATAATTGGTTTTCTTGGTCATCCTACATATTTTATTTTACGGATTTAAAAATATCATTCTGAGAAGGGGCCCATACATTTCACCAGACTGCCAATGAGGTTCATAACATCAAAAAGGGTCCTTTTCTAGATCTTTCAATATCTCCTGGTTCCTAGTATAGCACTAAAGCTTTGACTCCTCTCTTCCTTTTCTATTACACATTCTCTGGATAATATCCTTTACTTTTTGCATGCAAGTGATCATTGATAATATGCTGCAGAGACTGGCATACAGTTAAGTGCATAATAAATGCTTGTTTACTGACTGACTGTCTAATTCTATTCACCACTCCTTCCCATTGGCCTTTGGTTTACCTGTAGTTCTCAGAGATTATATGTTACGTTCCATGATTTTCAGCTGGGACAATATTCATGCTAACAGATGGATTTTTGTGCCTGAGATGATAGCTTGGACCATTGAAAGCATTTCACAGCAAATGTCCAGTCTGTTATTTTTCAACTATTATTCAGTTTCTGGACAAGTTTCTTATCCATCTGTAACTGCAGGATATAAATGTTGATGAGCTGTCAATGGACTTCCAACATAAATTCAGACAATAGAGATTCTTTATCCATTTAGTTTTTCTTTTCCTGTGCATATTGTTAGGTCAGTTTCTTCTGAATGACTCTAATTGAGGAGGCTGTGTAATATTCTGGATGTTGATGCAAGCAGCGCAAAGACATCTGCAAACAGGAGCATCTGGAGAACCTCAAGATGTTTAAGGAATCTCCCATTCATTTGGAGCTTATGGGAGGCATCCCACTTGACAGCAGTGAACACTTTTGGCAAACACGTGTGCTTTAAGCTCTGTTGTATTAATAAATAGGCTTGCTGAACCTCCTGGTGATTACCTCTACCCAGGATCCTTGTGAGATCTTAATTTCTGCAGAGGAGAACCTTTTAGGCTGAATTTTTACTATGCTTTTTGAACCACAAATGTAGTGGGATTATTTTCCTCATAATTGTGAGGATATGGTCTACTGAGGAAATTGTCTGTGAAAGCCTGCTTGTTCTCTCTTCATATTTTCATGAAAGATGCCCTTAATAAAGATTATTCTCCTTAAAGTTTTAAAGAGATAAGATAGAGAAGTCAGAAGTACTAATGTCTTCCTGATAGAATTTGAGAGCTGGAAGGGAGTGGCAATCATATTCTGTGTGATATTTTCAAGCCATTTGGCATATTCATCTCTTTATCTTGAGTAGTGATCTCTCAATGGCTTCAAATCTCTGTTGTACCAGGCACAAATTTTTTCTGTATGTATTTGGTTAGGTCCAGGTGCTTGTCTTGACTTCATCTTCGTAAGTGCCATTGGCAGTCCCTTATGTGGCCTACTAGTTATTGAAAGTATCCTCCAAATGAGATGCTTCCCTGCCAATAGTAATAAGAATAGAAGGCAGATTCTCAAAATTTCACGACACCTATTCCAACCCTTGAACAAAAATCTCTTCTAAACACATCCAATAAACGATCATTTAGCCTTTGATAAAGAGTATCCATTGCCTCTGAAGAAATCTACACTTCAGGCCTAAATCTATTTCTTTACAATATCTAACCATCGCTCCTTCTTGGAACAAACAGTACAAGTCTATTTCCTTTTCTACCATGCAATTATTCACATTCTTAAAAATAACTACTACAACCCATGTTGTCTTCTCTTCTCTGAGTTAAAATTCCTAGTTCCTTCAATCACTGCCCTTGGGCATGAACTCAGGAACCCATACAATCACTGATGATGTCCAGCTTATTTTTGTCATTCCTAAAATGTGGCATCCAGAATTGAACACAATCCTTCAGATATGTGTTTATCAGCTCTGTTACTTCCCAAGCCCTTTACATTATGTCTCTGTTAATGCAGGCTAAAAGTGCAATGATTTCCTTAGCTGCCATAGCTCACTACTGACTTGTATTTAGCCTGTGGGCTACCCACACAGGCCCTTTTCATACAAATTGCTATTTAGCTATGGCTATTAGTGACTTTTTTAACCTAAGTATAAGACTTTACAATTTTACCAATTCAATTTCATCTTAAGAGATTTGATGCAATGTCATAAATCTGTCAAGCTGTTTGGATTATGACTGTTATCAGATAAGTCCAGTTCTGAGTCATCTGAAAATCTGAATATAGTATCTTGTGCCTTTGTCCAACTCATTGGCAATGTTAAACTGACTTTGGCCAAGTATAGATCCCTAGAGCGCTGCACTGAAGGTCTCCTCCCAAGTTGATATTCAACCACTAATGACTGTTTTTTAGGGTTTGTCATTCAACTAGTTTTGAGTCAACCCAATTGTATAATCTTCTAGCCTACATCTTTTCTTCCCTTCAAGAAAATCATGAAAGACTCCTTATCAAACTAAATTTCTCACCACTTCAGTACTTCATGCTTCTTAGACCCTTCTAACTGGAGTGGGTAAAGAATAGACAGTGGAGAGTTCCTCCCAGATTTTCCATTTCAAGAGGTTACCTATGGCAGTCATCTCCTCATTTCCCATTCATCTGAGCTCTTCTGATCTTTCATCATACTCTCTCATCAGGAACCCTCCTTTGCACCCCCACATACACACTTTTCAGTTTCTTTTTTATGTGTTATCTTGAGGGCTGGGACTGTCTTTTGCTTTTCTTTGTATTCTCAGCCCTTAGCACAGCACCTGACACATAGTAGGTGCTTAATAAATCTTTACTGACTCATTATTATCATTCCACCCATCCAGAGCAATAGCTCTGTTCTTTCTTTGAACTTCCTCTTAACTCTAGCATAGATTTTAAAATCTACCTTTTTGTTGTCCTGAGCATTCTTTCTCACAGCAATGTGCCATACTTTCGCATTCATCTAATATTATCTGCCTTTGCTTCTATCTTCTGTATATATACATATGTACATACATATGTATATATAAATACATATATACATGTGTGTGTATATATGTACACACACACATATATATATGTTGATTAATGAACACCCTGTGCATTCACACTGATGTCTTTAGACACTTCCCCCTTTCTTTTCCCCATCAGAATTGCTTCTCTTTATTTCTTCAGAATTTCATTCTTGAGAGACTCCTATCTCTACTGCACTAATTTTCCCTATAGAATTTTAAGACATCAAGTCTGAGTAAGCCTTTCTGTGAACCTTCTGAAATCTCCTTTCCCAAAATCAAGGGGACATATTTGACTATTTACCACTTTCTCCTATTATTATTATCAGGTCAGTACTTGGCTCTTGTTACCCATCAGTGAGGAGCCATTGACCACTGCTCCTCTCTTTTTCCTTTGAACTTTACATTCCTTGGATAAGAAGCAGCTTGTCCTTAACAGCCTATAGCAGCCTTCTCTTCAGGGACGGTCGTATATTTGTTTCGTAGTTCTCCATAGTTGGTGGTTCTTCTTAAAATCCACACATACCACCTTCTTGTTTTCCCCTCTATTTAACATATTTTCAACCTGCTTACACAGGTTAGCATTTCCATTTTGGTTTTTTGTTTTGTTTTGTTTTCACAAATGAACACATTCTCTCTGGCATCCTGGAGTGAGGGAGACATTATTAAGCTTTTTTTACCCTCTTTGTTAAGTGGAATACCTACTTTTGCTTTGTACATAGAGTACTGTGGTAGATATATAAAGTTCTCTGTTCTTCACACTTACTGAAGTGAATCCTCATTCTTTTTTGTTTCCAATAACTTTTTAATAAAAATTGCCCTGGAAATTGTGTTGGGTTAAGAGAGGGGGTTGTCATTTCTGGCATTATCACTCCCATCTAGGTAGCATATTATTAAAACACCTTTAAAAGCATTCCCGACTTCCTTTCTTTTGTTTTCACTTAAGAGTATTTTTTCAATTACATGTAAAGGTAGTTTTCAACATTCACTTCTATAAGATTTTGAGTTCCAAATTTTTCTCCCTCCTTCCTTCTCTTTCCCTTCCCCAAGACAACAAACAATCTGACCCAATCACAATTATATGTATTTTTTTAATGAGAGACATGTGTCAAAAAAGTGCATTGGGATGTGGGTCATTGTTCCTACTGGTTAAGGTGACCTGAAATTATCCTTTACTGCAAAAAGACTTTCAATGAGTTATTTACAATATCCACTGCAAAAATGTTATCCTGTAACTTGAGACTTAATGACCACCACTGCCTCATCACCGTCACTCTGTACATGGTATAGTGGGTAAGGAAGGTCAGTGGATCTAGCTTCTAGTTGTATCATTTACTGGCTATAGTCAGATTATAAAAAGCAATGATAATATTAATGATAATGATGATAGTTTAAAATAGTAACAAGACTATTTGTATGGCACTTTTGTATAGCATTTTGTATAGCATTTTTAAATTTCCAAAATCATTTTTTTCACAATGGCTTTGTAAGTTAGGTAGAGTAAGAATTATTCTCATTTTATAGCTAGGAAACTGAGGTTCTAAGAAGTTATGACTTGCCCATGGTCATACTACTAAGGTCATACTACATAGCTAATAAGGATCTGAGCCTGGATTTGAACCCAGGTCTCCCAACTACATAGCCAGGGCACTATCATTATGACATACTACCTCTTCATTAAATTCTCTCTCTCTCTCTCTCTCTCTCTCTCTCTCTCTCTCTCTCTCTCTCTCTCTCTCTCTCTCTCTCTCTCTCTCTCTCTCTCTCTCTCTTTCTCTCTCTCACACACACACACACAATCTATTTTTGAAAAAATTTTGAATAGCCATTATGTAGAGATAATTGTTACATTTGCTGCCTTGCTTTCTATTCTTTGGCTTATTGCAATAATTAGAATTTCTAGAATCATATGAAAAATAGCTCAGAGAAGAAGACACATTCTCAAACTCTTCCAGCTGCTAAAAGGTAGAGCTAAATCCCAGTCTCAAACTCCCTAGTCTAGTAATCCTTCCCTTCAGGGCTTTCTACAGGAAAGAGGTAAGCTTTACTTGTATATTACTGAAGCAGATGATAGAGTTGGGAAAAGCAAAGGAAGATCACATGTTTACAGGTCTGAATAATTTCACAAGCATAGACCTTACCTTAAAAAAAAAAAGCAATTAATAGTATTTTTTGGTGGAAATTGTTGTGCATTAAGTAAAATCCCTTTTGAGAGAAGTAAAAGGAAAAAGAAAAAAGTATCATCACTTCTAGGCTATTCATTATTCCCAGACCTAAATGAATGACAGGGCAATTTGAGCGGCATGTTCTGTGGTTGTTTTTCACTAAAATATCCATTGGATTGCCTGAAACGACATTTTAGATTTTATTTGGTAATGTTATGAACTACATTTTGGTAAAAAAAAAAAAAATAGCAAGATCGAAGGCCTGAGAGAGTGCAGAGGCATGTGGGTAAGAGAGAGAGAGGGCATCTGGGAAATTCAGTAGCTGGGGCTTTTCAAAGGGTATGTTCATTAATTTGACAGATTTGTGTAAAATTTGCACAGACTTAGTTGATGTAGCTTGCATTCACAATGTGCATGTAATTTAGATGATTATAATGAAATACTTTCCAGAGAGACTGGAGACTTGGGTTGGAGTCCTGGGTCAGGAATTCAAGCTTCTTTTTTATGTATTGTCTTCCTCCATTGTGAGCAAGGATGGTCTTTTTTTGTCTTTTTATTTATTTGCATTACCAGCACTTAGCACAGTACCTGGGCATGATAAGGTGCTTATAGTAGGAGTTTAATAAATGTTAATGGAATTGAATTGAGTTCTGCTGAACTGGATCTACCAACTATGACTCTCTAAACAGATACACCTTCCTTACTTTTGTCCATTTGTAAACTGTAGCAAGCATTAGCACTGTGAACTTTTAGCCACAGCTATTTCCTTACACATACGGTTATTGTGAAGCAAATAGGAGGTTGTGTGTATGAAAGCATAATACAAATGTGTGTGAGAAACCATGTAGCCCATTTGAAAGAACACTTGACAGGCAGTTTGCAGACGTGAACATGAGTCTTACCTCTGACATTTGCTCCTATGTGAAAGTCATATTTCTAAAAGGAGATCTTCCTGTATTCTCGAAGTCTAAGTCACCAGAGAACAAGATTTCATGAGCCTTATTGAGCTGAAAAGGTTTCAAGTGTGCTCTAAAAGCAGATTGTGTCTGCTCTCCAAGGACCATACATTGCAAGCTGGAAAGGACTGCAAGTCCAATCCCTTCAATTTACCCAAGAGGAAACTGAGGTTGGGGAGAGGTTAAGTCCATGGCCACATAGTGAGTGTCTGAATCAGGATTTGAATTCAGGTCTTCGTGACCCAAAGCCCAGTCCTCTACCCACTATACCATCAGGTTGCCTTAGTCTGAACACCTTAACTAAGACTAGGAAGGCTGGTTGCCAGAACATTTTCCACTAATTGATCAGTTTTCTGGAAGTGACAACCCATGTAAAGTGCAAAATTAATGCAGTCCTAAAGGCTGGTTAAATTAATTAAAGCAAGTACAAGAAGTGGCCAGTTCTAAACAATGCAAAAGCTCTGACTTGCCTCTAGAATAAAATAGTCTAAACTTCCAGTTTACAATGACCAAAAATGGGATAAATTTCTTTACCTTGGAATGCTGACCAGCAACAAAGCCATCTCTCATTCTGTCCCCTGCATAAAGATGTGGGACATGGTCCCTCTATGAAGAAACTGAGGCCTGCAGAGGCAACCTGACTTGCCGCATGCTACCCACAAAGTCCTTCATACAGTAGGCACTTGTAATAAATGTTCTTAGAAGGAATGACTTGCCCAAGGTCTCACAGACAATAAGGAGCTGAATGAACTCTGACTCCAAATCTTGTGGTCCTTCCACTCCACTCCAATGCCTAGCTGTAGTTAGGCCCCTACTCACCTAAGCAAACCTGATTGCCAAGAACAGAATGTTCTCTACCCCTTCCCCACTTTTGTCGTTGTTGTTGAGTTGTTTTCCATTGTGTCCACCTTGGGGTCTTCTTAGCAAAGACACTGGAGTGGTTTGCCCTTTCCTTCTCCAGATCATCTTACAGATGAGGAAATTGAGGTAAACATGGTTAAATGACTTGCCTAGGATCACACAGTTAGTAACTTTCTGAGATTGGATTTGAACTCAGGGAGATGAATCTTTCTGACTCTAGGCCCAACATCTATCCTCTGCACCACCTAGCTGCCCCTAGTGTTTTTCACACATGCAGCTAAATGAAAGTTACTCTCTTATAGATGTTTCTATGCAGGGACAGAAAGACCTGTGGATTTCTCATGTTTCACAGTATATTAAAATTCAGCTTTTTGTTTTTCAAAAATATGCTGATTTTTATAACAACCATATTTCTCTAACTAGCTGAAAGTTTTTACTCAGCAAAATCATAAAACTGTTGTTTGAACGGGATACTTCTTCATTTCAGAACTGTCAGGGGGATTCCTCCCAAAAGGCAATCAGTCGGGACCTTGAATTCAGGAGGTGAAAAGGTTTTGTTTAGCTTGGCTAATGTGGCAGCAGCAACATCAGTTCAAAGAAAAATCAAAAGGCAAGACATAGTTCTGAATCATGTTTGTGTTTTTTAATCAATATAAATCTTAACTTCCCATACCTGAAAGTGAAGGAAAATGAAACCCAGGTGTTTCTTCATACAAGAAATCAGTTCTTTGGAACCAAGAGCATTGGTTGTTTGGGCCCTTAGAAATTATGTCATCTACAACTGAGGCTGAGAAAGGTTACTTGCCCAAGGTCAGACAATAAGTTAACAAATTAGGAATTCAAATTAAAATCTTCTGACTTTACACTGAGGACCCTCTCTGCTATACAATGCTGCCTTCACCTATGTGATAAAAATATGATAATTTTCATAATCCACTATGCAGATAAAACATTTACCTTTCATTATGGTAATGATTCCAAATATCATTTCTGCACCCCACCCCCCAAGACTCAATCTCTCTCATTTAGTTTTGCCCTGTCTGTGATACAGAGCTTTGCTTCTAACCACACCTTTAGGAACACCACAAATGTCTGTATTCTCTGGCTCTTTGTAGCTCTAAGCCCCACCTCCCTCCCCCCAGAGGAGGACTTATTAGTTTACCAGGGGTGGGGAAGCCGGGGTCTAAAGGATATATGTGGCCCTCTAGGGCCTCAAGTGCAGCCCTTGAATCTAAACTGAATCTAAACTTCATAGAATAAATTCCCTTAATAAAAGGATTTGTTCTTTAAAATTTGAACACAGTCAAAAGGCTGTACCCAAGGTCCTAGAGGGCCACTTGTAACCTCGAGGCTGCAGGTTCCCCACCCCTGTTTTAAACCTTGATATTCACCAAAGGTGAGGATAAGCACAAAGCAACTCATTTTAGGCCCTTCTCTTCAGCCCAGCCAAGGTCCCCTGAAAGTTTTCTTCCCTCCTAGAATAAGCAGAAGTTACTGCCCAACAACTCCAAGAAAAATGCCAACTGCAGCACAGAGATCTGTACACAACATTCATCAATCTAACCAAGGCCTTTGATGCTATCAGTCAAGAGGGCTTATGGAAAATTATGTCAAAATTTGGCTGCCTGGAGATGTTCATCAGTATCATATGTCAGTTTCATGATGGCATGCTGGCCCAGGTTCTGGATAATGGACGATGCTCTCCTGCTTCCCACATCACTAATGGAGTGAAACAAGGCTGTGCGTTTGTGTCCATGCTTTTTAGCGTGATGTTTTCAGCTATGTTGTGAGACATATTCACTGAGGACAAACATGGAGTCAAGGTCAGCTCCCACACTGATGGTAAATTACTTAACTTGAAAAGACTACAAATCAAGACTGAAGTGGAGGCAGAGTTGGTGAGTGGCTTTTTGTTTGTCAGTGATAGTGTGCTCAATGCTCCCTCTGAAGCTGAGATGCAATAAAGTGTAGCTCTCTTCTTGCTGCTGTGCTGATTTTGGCTAACAATGAACACCAGGAATACACAGGAGCTTCATTAGCCAGAAGCACATCATCCATATGTGGAACCATTTGTTACAAATAGAGAAGTTTTGAGCACTGTGGATAAGTTCACTTACCTTGGCAGTATACTTTCTAAGGACGTGCACAGATTGATTCACACATTACCAGAGCTAGCTCAGTGTTTAGAAGGCTCTGAAGGAAATAGTGAGAGAGAAGAAGTATTAGACTGACTACCAAACTGAAGGTCCACAGAACTGTTTTGCTGACCTCATTGTGAAACCTGAACAGTATATCAGTGCCATTTCCAGGAAATTGAATTGTCTCAGGAAGATTCTGGAGCCTGGCAGGATAATGTACCAGACACTAAGGTTCTTTCTCAAATAAGAGAATTGTAAACTGCCAAGCATTCAAATCTACTGCAGAGAGTGCAAGTCCGATGAACTGGCCATGTTGCTTGAATGCCAAATGTACACTTGCCAAAAAGACTATGTTATAGAGAATCCATACAAGGAAAGCACTCACTTGGTGGTCAGAAGATGCGATACAAGGACACTCGCAATAACTTTGGAATTGATTGCACAACATGGGAGACATGGCACAGGACTGCCCAGCATGGTGTGCCCTTTCAAAGAAAGTGTTGTGTTCTATGAGCAAAACAGAATTAAAACAACTCAAAAAAAACCACAAGATGTACAAAGAGAATCCAACCCAAATGTTCATTTGGACTATTTGTGCCCTACCTGTGGTAAAGCATTCCTAATTCTACCTGTGGTCTGATCTGCCACATTCAGATTGTGATAGTGTCAGACTCTAACAGTGGTGTCATTTTGGCCTTCATCAAGAACCAAGGGCAGCAACCAACCAACCAACTTGGCAGATAATAAATGAGGGCTTATACTAGCATGATATCAGTGAGAACAGAGAGAAGAATGGGTGTGAGAGATCATTCAAAAAGCATTTATTCGGTGCTTGCTGTGTGCATGAGGAAGTGATACAGAATGGGGTTGCTGTAAACTTGGGTTTGTGAGCCCTAATGCCCAAAACACAACACATGGATATAACCAGATAGTCAACATCAAAATCAGATTGATTATTTGCTTTGCATTCAAAGGTGGAAAAGCTCTATACAATCAGTTAAAATAAGACCTGCAACTGACCGTGAGTCAGATCATGCACTTCTTATATCAAAATTCAGATTTAAATTGAAGAAAGAAGAGAAAATAATTGTACTGCATAGGTATGACCTAAATAACATCCCTTATGAATATAAAGTGGAAGTGATAGATTAGATCTGGTAAAGTGTCTGAAAAATTATAGTTAAAGATTCACTATGGTGTACAAGAGGAAGCAACAAAAACATTCCAAAGAAAAAGAAGAGCAAGAAAGGAAAATGGCGGTCTGATGATGCTTTACAAATAGTTGAGGAAAGAAGGAAAGGGAAAGGGAAACGAGAAAGGGAAAAATATACCCAAGTGAATGCAGAATGGCAGAGAATATCAATGAGAGATGAAGGTTTACTTGAATGATCAATGCAAAGAAATAGAAGAAAACAATAGAATGAGAAAGACAAGAGATCTCTTCAAGAAAATCTGAGATATCAGGCTATTCATTAGAAGGTCAAATACTGAAGCCAAAGCTTAAAGAGATTGGCCATATAATGAGAAGACAGGACTCATTGGAAAAGACCCTGATATTGGGAAAGACTAAAGTCAAAAGGAAAAGGGGATGGTAGAGGATGAGATGGTTAGATGGTATCATGGAAGCAGCAAACTTGAGCTTGGACAGACTTCAGGAGATAGAAAGGCCTGACATGCTATGGGCCATGGGGCCATGATCGGATATAACTGAATGACTGAACAACAAGTGTCCCATCTAAATGCTATTATTAATTTCAGGTGAAGGTGTCCTTTGATGCATCCATTTAAAGAAAAGATCGCTTTTCCCCCTGATCTTAAAATTAGATTCCTGCTATTGACTGTATATGCAAAATAATGATGAAAGGCACCTCCAAGGCAATAACGAATCTGCATTACTACCATCCTGGAGTGTGCTCTTGGATGCAGCCATTAACCCAGCAGCGCCAATAATAGAATTAGAAAGCTTGGTTGGGGTAACAAAATTTTTCTCCAATATCCCCTCCAGCTCTAAATCCTCTGATCCTGGGGGGTTGTAGACCACATCACTTTTTGGCCTTTTGTTTCCTCATCTATGAAATAACAGGGGGTGGACTCCATGGAGTGATGTAAAGAACACTGGATTCAGCATCAGAAAAGCTTCATTTCATTCCTAGCTCCTGTGTTAACTAATTATGTGGCCTTAGTTTTCTTACTGGTAAAACAGATATACTAATACTTGTATTGTCTGCTTTGTAAATTTTAAAGCTCTTGATGAATATTATTTATTACTACTACTACTTTTCTTGCTCCTTATCCTTATCCTCCTTCCTGGAATGAAGCAGCTAGATGGCACTAAGCATAAAGCACTGATCCTAGAGTCAGGAAGACCTGAGTTCAAATGTGGCCTCAAACATTTACATGCTGGGTGACCCTCAGCAAGTCCTTTAATCTCTGTTTGCCTCAATTTCCTCTGCTGTAAAATGGGGGTAATAATATGATTTACCTCCCAAGGCTGTTGTGAAGATCAAATAAGATAATAGTTGAAAGGTGCCTTGCACACCTTAAACTGCTATCTAAACACTTGCCTCAAAGGCCTATTTTGACTCTAAAGCTTATGATCCTATGACATAGCCAGAGACTGAGGGACTCTGAAAGAGTGAGAGAAGGCAACTGTAAGCACATTAGATTGACGCTGATGGGACCTTTAGTGAACAAAAAGCAGTATTGGGTGGATATCCAGGAACACTAAGCAGCCAAAATATGTACCACAAAGTCCATACCCTAAAACTCAGAGGCAAATTAGGCCATTTCTCAACACCTGGTTTCTCTTACTTAATATATAATACTAATAGACTTGTTTCTGAGTTGGCAACACTTTAGAAGGGGGTGGGAGGGCCAGGGAAGGGAGAGCCATTAGAGGTAATGAGAAATAATAACTAAAAGTGTGACAAGAGAGGAAACACAATTATAAAAAGTAGCCACTCTCCACCTGCAGAGAAAGAACTGATCTTGTTGGAATACAGACTGCAGCATGCTATTTTTCGCTTTCTTTATTTTTTCTTTTGTTTGAGTCTTCTTATACAAAATGACTAATATGGAAATGTTTTATATGATTGTACATGTATAACCTATATATATCTGATTGCTTACCATCTTAGGGAGGGACAGAATTTGGAATTCAAAATTTAAATATTTAAATAAAGATGTAAAAATAATAACTGCTAATAAAAGAAGAGATCAATCAAGCTAGAAATACCAGCCGCATGTTACATCAAATGTATATAAAAATTAATGTTTAATAAATCTGTGAAAAAAATTTTAAAGTAAGCATGGACACTCAAAAGGTCCAACATTTGAGTTGTTTACTCCATGGAAACACAGTCCCGTATGCCCCAAACCACTCTGTATTACAGTATAGCACAATAATTGGTCCCCATAGAGATGGCCTGAGAATATTCAGAATACTTCCAGTGTTCAAGACAGGGAAATTTGTAATTCAACACACACACACAGAACAAAGATTTAGGACTTAAAAGAGACAAGCTTCACTTCTGCTAAAAAAGAAAACATTCATTCTCTGCAAAATTGAATAAATAAGTCATTACTCTAACAGAATTCAAAAGCAACCTCAGACCCCATTCAGCTCAAATGGGAACAAAAATGGAAGCTAGGCAGACTGCACTTGGTTTCAAATAATCAGCTTCACAGACACAAGATAATCAATGCGTGGTTTAACAATAGTTTCTGTGACAAAGATCTGAGGGTTTTGATGGACCACAAGCTAGTCAACAGTATACATGGTCACCAAAAATGTTAATGTGATACGGAGCTACATTAAGAGAGGCATACAGTGTAGTAATAGGGAGGAGAGGGCAGGTAGGTGGAGCAGTGGCTAGAATGCTGGACCTGGAGTCAGGAAGACTCATCTTCCTGAGTTCAAATATGGCCTCAGACACTTACTAGTTTTGTGTGACCCTGGGCAAGTCACTTAACCTTGTTTGCCTCTGTTTTATCACCTATAAAATGAGCTGGAAAAGGAAATGGCAAACCACTCCAATGTCTTGGCTAAGAAAACCCCAAATGGGGTCATGCTGAGTCAGACACAACTCAAAAAACAACTGAACAACAGTACCTCTAAACTATATCCTTATCAAATAGTATCTAGAAGACGATGTTTTGGAGAGAACATTTTTGAAATGCCATTGACAGGTAGCAGAGGATGACTTTCAGGAAGGAGATTTTTAGCCTGTAAAGAGAAGAATTAGGGAAGACATGATAGGCATGTTCAGGTAGCTGAAGGATCATTGTGGGTAGAAGAGATCAGAGTTGTTCAACTGGATCCTGCAGGGAAGAGCTAGGAGTAGAGGGAGGAAGCTGGAGTGAGTCAGATCAAGACTTCATGCCAGGAAAAACTTCCTACAGTTAGAGCAGCCCAAAGTGGATTGGGCTGCTGCAGGAACAAGGGAACAGAGACCCAGAACTGGGACAAACCTCACAGGTCATCTAGTCTGACCCTTTCACTTAGCAGATGAAGAAACTGAGATCTATCTAAGACATGTGGCTTATCCAGGTTCTTGTGGCACAGAGAGAAGCAGAAAGGGGACTCAAACTCAGGTCCTCTGATTCCAAGGCTTTCTGTTTGTTGTATGTATTACATGGCAGGCTTCTTATAGCTGGTAGTTTTCAATTTACGCAGCCAAGTGGTGCAATGGATAGAGCAACGGAACTGGAGACAGGGAGATCTGAGTTCAAATCCTGCTTCAAATGCTGTCTAGCTGCGTGAACTTGGCCAAGTCATTTAACCCTGTTTGCCTCAGTTTCCTCGTCTCTAAAATGAGCAGAAGGGAATGACAAACCAGTACTGGATCTTTGCCAAGAAAGTCTCAAATGGGATCACCAAGAGACAGTCATGACTGAAGAAAGTTTTCAATTAGAGGCTCAATGACCACATTTTGGCAAGGTGATTAAAAGTGATTCTTGTTCGGGTTTAAGTGGAACTAAATGACTTCTCAGCTCCCTTCCAGCACCCTGAGTATATAATTCTGTGAACAGAATGATTTGTGCATTTACACAATAGGGCAGCATTGGACCTAGAGCTCAACAGGGTTTGGTACAAATCTCCAATCTGGTTCTGACAAGGCATGTGACTCTGAGGAGGTCACTAGACCTCTCTGGGTCCTAGTTTCCTCATCTATAAAACAAAGAGAATTGAAAATGATGGTGACGGTGGTGATCATGATGAAAATGATGATGGAAGAGAGCATTCTTCTAGCACTTCAAGGTTTACAAAGCTCTTTACATATATTGTTTCATTGGATCTTCATAACAACCCTGAGAGGGAGATGTCAATATTATTATTCCCATTTAACAGATGAGAAAATTGAGGCTGAGGAAAGTTCAGTTAGGGTCAAACAGCTGGTAAGTGTCTGAGGCAGGATTTTGAACTCAGATTTCCTTGATTCCAACTCCAACAGTCCATCCATTGAGCTATTCACTTGTTTTAGGATCTCTAAGTTCTCCTCTGGCTCCAAATTTTATTACTTTGGGCAAATCATTTTTTCTCTTTGGGCCTTAGCTCCCCGACATGTAAAACGAAATGTCCAGAACTGAAAGAGTTGGGTTTTTTCCTGACTTCATGTTCCACATACTCATTGAATGAGTTTCTGAATCTATTTAAGATAACATCTGTCAAGCTGAATGATCCATATATTTATGTCTAAGGTAGAAGTTCTCAAATTTTTTAATCTCTGGGTCCCTCTAAAAATTATTGAGGCCCCAAAAGAATTTTTATTTATATGGGCCATATGTACTGATATCTACTATATTGGAAATTAAAGCAGATATATTTTAAAATGTACTGATTCATTTTAAAATTAATTATATTACATGTTAATATAGATGGCATTTTTATGAAAAATCACCATATTTTCCAAAACAAAATTTAGTGAGAATGGCATTGTTTTGCATATTTTTTCAAATCTCTTTAATGTCTGGCTTAATAGAAGACAGCTGGATTCTCATATCTGCTTCTGCCTTCAATTTGCTGGATTTGTTGATATGTTGTTTTGGTGGAAGTGTATAAAAAATATCTGGCCTCACACAGATATATCACTGGAAAAAGGAGGAATATTTTAATAGGCAAAGAACATCTTTGCACCAGCGTAAAAATAGTTTTGACCTCTCAGGCCCCCTGAAAAGCTCTTGGGATCCTGTTGAGAACTATTGGTCTAAAATTGTCAGTGGCAACTTAGATTTAAAAAAACACACAAAAAGGAGAAAGAAAACAGTTTTCTTTCCTGTAAGATGTCCACTTTGATAGGATATACTTAATGTCTCTTAAACATGACTTAAAGATAATTAAACCCTTACCTTGGAATTCTGCAAGATACTCTTTTGGGCTTGGGAATCTATAAGGGAGTAGACTTCATTATGACATTGGTGAATTGTTTAATATATGTACATCTTGATCCAAAGGGACTCTGGCATTCATACAAGGCTTTTAAATCAAGCATAAGTTTTTCAAACTTTTCCAAAAATCCCCATATTTTGCCATTTAAAACTGTAAATCAAAATTGAGATATCTCCAATACCATCTCACCGCAATAGCTAGCCGAGGACAAACAGACATCTAAATCTGTCACTAAGAACTCCAGTCTGACAGTCCCTTGGCAGAAATATCTATTTGGCGCACTATTTCTAGTGGGAGTTTTTTTTTATTTCTTTCTGTTATATAAAAAAAATTTTTTTGGGAACTCACAAAATGGACTCAGTTGCACTGACTTTTGAAATTAAGTCCTAACCTCTCAGGACTTCAGTTTCCTCATCTCTAAAATTAGGATGTTGGACAAGACTATCTCTACTGTCCCTTCCAGCTCCAGTATCTTGTGCTCTGTGTTCTAAGTTCTCTTCCAGATAAAACATTCTATTTTCTATGGGGTATGATCCCCCTTTCAGCTAGAATACTTTATAGTCTGTTTTCAGGTCCTTGCAGTCCTGATATTACATATGCTATGTCCTCAGGACCCTCCCAGGTCTGGTGTTCTATGTTCAAAACTTATCCATTTCTTAAATGCCATGATTCTATGTAAGTTTGTAAGTCATCTCTGCTACTGCCTAATTTCAGCTAATGAGAAAAATCTAGATGGTAAAAAGAAGTCTCAGATGACATTCAAGATGCAAAACATACTCCAAATATGTCCCTAGTTAGAGAACTTACAACAGCCAGCCCACTTTAAACTAAACACATTTCAGTCAAACCAAACATTATAAAACATGACTGAGTGGTATTCTTACATCACTCGAAATGCAAAGATTAATAGACATGCTGAATTCATTTGTTTCTCACTTGGTTCACTAAAACAAATACATCTTTTCACCAAACAAGTCCAACGCTTTGGCAAGTACAAAACGTCTGAAACCCAGGGCTCTTCTCACTGATATCCCTCAATTCCAAAGCTTATGGTCAGGAGGGAATGTTGGCCTGTGAATAATGAAGGACCTCTTCAGTTGCTTGCTCAAATATAGCCCCAGGAAGGAAGACTTCAAAGAGCAAAACTAGGAATGATGAGGGTGAAAAACATTAAGAGAAGCAAATAATGAGGAAAAGAGCCAAGAATGAGGTAGAAGCCTTATTTTTCAAGGTAACTTGGGCTTATTTGAACAGTGCTTTGGGGGTAGAAGACAAACATGAATTAGTCTTGTCTTCATTATCTCAGTATGCTTCAGTACAGAAAAACTGGCCATCAGGAGACTCAAACATGACTACCACAATTGAACAATATTCGTAATAATATTCATAAAGTACAGTATCTAGCCATAGTGAATGCTTCATAAATGCATATTTCCTCCCTCCTTCCCACTATACTATAAATGGACTGTGTATAAGTAGATACACAAGAATTTTCAAAGTAATTCAATCCTCTGTCACAGACATAACTATTATCTCTGAATTGTTATTTTTTTCTTATTTAACTATTTCTCCAACTAAATAAAGATTAATTGCAGAAAGGAACTAACTAAATTTAGAATAAATGTTACCTTCATTCTTAAGTATCAAGTATGGTGAAAAAATCATGAGTCTGAGTTTGAAAAACATCCTTCAGATTTTAAAGCTTGTGGGCAGTAAAGAAAGGTGAATAAGACATAATGCAATTTCATGTGCAATCATCTTTTAAAAATTATACTTTGTTATGAAAATGCTCACTTTGTTCCATAAATTAAAAATGAAATAAGTGAATGACTAAATAAATAAAGAAAATAGACTGGAACCTGGGCAAACAGGTTTTATTCTCAAAATAGCAATCACGAATACGACTTTGTCTTTCCAATGGCTAGAAGGATTTTAGAGGCAAACCTCACAGAATGACATTTAGAAGTAGAGAGTTTACTGTGTCTGAAGGTCTTCATGGCTGGTAGCCACATGCACTGGATAGCTTACAGATCTCCATTTCAGGTAGCAGTGGGACAAGATAATTTGAAACCTAAAGTTCATTCCATGTAAGGATGAGGTGAAGTACCTGTGTGTTAGGCCTGAAGAAAAGACAGTGGGGACAAGATAATCATTCTCAAGTATTCAAAGAGCTGTCCAGTGACTTAGCACCAGAGGACAAAATTAGGAAGAAGAAAAAGTTGCAGCAGTGAGTAGACACACTCAGCGTAGAAACATATCCTCCTCACTTGAGGTTTTAAAGCAAACACTGGATGACCATTTGTTTGGTCTATTGGTAAAGACCATTTTGGTTCAGGTATACGTTGGATAAGATGAGGGCTTTCTAATACTGAAATTTTGTTATTCCATGACCTCAATGTCCCTTGCAACTCTACAATTCTGTAACTTATGGGAACCCCTCCTGATTCCCTTGACCCCACGGAGACCTCCTTTGATTTCCCTGGAAAAAGGTTTGAAAATAGGCCAAGTGGGTCTTGGATACTCCTAGATGATCCTTTTTCCCTCCCATGTGGTGATTCTCCTATGATTTTAATCCTTCAAACTCTCAAGACTCATTTCCCATATTTATAAAATGAGGAGGTTGAATCACCAAAGACCTTATCCAGGTTTAACATTCCATGAATAGTGGAAATACTGATTCTTTAACCCTGGTCTCCTGACCTGTGAGCCAGGGCTTCCTCCATCACTGCCTCAGACTCCATTAATGCAGATGAATGGGTTAGTTAACTAATGTTGTTGCCTTCCCAGACCACTTAATGCCTCATCTTAGTATATAAAAACGTACAGGTCCCAGGGTGTCCCTTAAGGAGGGTTTCTTTTGCTGGGAAATTTCATACTTCACATCAAGAGGAGATACTTGGGGTAGAAGCCCTTCCCATGATTCATAAACTACATCTCAAAAGCCTCCCTCTGCAGGCAGAAAGAGCCTTGATTCTGACATTCCAAAGCCAATCAGCCCCAGGGTGAGAGCTAATGCTAATTGCTCACATTTATATAGTTTTTTAAAAAAACTTTCCAAAAGACTTTCCTTTGATCCTCATAGCAACCTGGTGGGGATTATTATCCCCATTTTGTAGGCAGCATTTCATTCTGAGTCCAGCCCTAGATTCATGAAGCCAGGATGCCTTTCACTAAGCCGCGCTTCCTCAGAGGAGGTGACAATGAGGCTAATGGTAATGGTCCATTACATTGGCAAAGCACTTTGCAATTTATAAGATCAGCATTACCCTCTTCATTTTACAGATGAGAAGCCTGAGACTCAGAAAGGCTGAGGTCAAGGCACTCGCCTAATGAGCCCTTTATCAAGTAAGGTAACACATGTCAAGTACTTCGCAAATCTTAAGACACCATCTATATGTTGGCTATTATTTTTGCGGTGCAAGGTCAAACAGCTGGTAAGAGATGCTGTGAAGACACCTTCCACAAATCCTTTCTGAACACTTTGAGACACGTCCTTCTATTGTTATTGTAATGTGAACTCAGAATGAATGTATTTAAAGCCATGCAAATAGGATAGAATTTTATGAAAAACATGATTGTTAGTATAAAATCGTATTCCACATTTCTGCTGAAAGACAGCATTCCCATCTGTACTGACGCAGTGTTTGTCTCATAACATCCTTACGGCCCCTAAAACAAGCGACTTGGGGAAGACCTGTGTCAATCCATCACTGCCTTCAATAATCGAGATTTGTCTGATTGATTTTAATTTCATTTCTAACGACTTACAAGTGGCATTAGCATCAGTCTGTAGAGTTTCCAAAGTCAATAACCTCATGTTCTCCTCTTGTTGGTGCCTCTAGCCTCAATGATTGCCTCTTCCTCTATGGGGGGCCTTTCTCAATGCCCTGCCACTCTGCCATCTCCCTAGATGCTAGAGCCTTCCCCATTATTTTACATAGGTTCTGTACGTACCCTGTCTGTACCTAATTATTTATACATCTTCCCCACTAGAATGTAAGGTCCTTGAGGGCCAGAATCATTTTTGCATTTACTTGCATCCTCAGCACGTAGCACAATGGCTGGAAATTAATGAGCACTTTAATATTTATTGACTGATCATCAATTCCTTCTTGGTAACGTTGCCCCAGCTCTATTTCATTTATATGTTTTTTTCCATCTGACTCTCCAAAAGAGCTTGGATGGTATCTTTATGAGATACGCTGTCTCCCAGTCAAAAGTGATCTTTCTTCCTTTCAACTTCAGAGCATGCAGTGGTAGGGAAAGAGCACTAGATTTTGATCAGAACACCTGACTTTTAATCTCAGTCCTTTTACATGTGTGACTCCTCCAGGCCTCAGTTCCTTCAGTTGTAAAAGGAGGGCATTAAAGTAGTACTTGCTAAGTACTGTGACCTATATTTTTGTTCTGTTTTGTCAAGCATGTTTTTGTTTTTTGGTTTTTTTTTAACAAAAATCAGGACACATGGTCTGACAAAGGATGTTGCCTTTACAAAGCTTCACTAAAAGTGCAGTTTATTTTCCTGAAAAACAATGAGCTGATGGCTTATTTATTTGATTTCCTCCAAAATACTCTTTCCTGGTTATGTTTGTTTATTCAGTGGCTGTTCTGCTTTAGATTTTATTAATTCCTAGGTTGATTTTCAGAATTTTTATTTTTGATATTTTATTAGACTTCTAACATTTTGTTTGCTATTTCTTTTTATTTAGTCTCCAGTTAATTTTAGTTTTTATTCAGGGGGCCTTTACTGCATGTCATTTTGTTGTACTGTGATTAATAATGTGCTTAGTTAATGTTGAAAACTAAAAACAAATAAAATTATTAAAAAGAAAAAATCTAAAAAAAGAATGTGCTTAATTTTTTCTAAAAATAAAATAAGGAAATTATAGTAGATGATCTCAAAGGTCACTGCCACTTACGAATTTTGTTGCAATGTCCCTCTCACAAAATGTCACATCGTACCTTATACTGCAGTTATTCCTGTCCAAACCTTGGTCTCCTTCATTAGTAGCAGATAGGATGCTGAATGTGAAGTCAGGAAATCAATGTTTCAGCCCCTACTTCAGATACTAGATGTGACCCTGTGCAAACCACTGAATCTGTGAAAGCCTTGGTTTCCTCATCTGTAAAACGGAGGAATTAATAGCACTTGCCTCTCAAGGTAGCTGTAAAGGTTATGTGAAATAACATATATAAAGAAAATTGTAAACCTTACAGCACTATATAAAGGTGAATTATTATAATTCCTCATATAGAACTGTAAGCTCTTAGAAGGTAGGAGTTGTAACTTAGGCATCTCTAGATCTCTTTCTACCCTTAGGAGGGTATTTGACTTTACCAGACAAGATACTAGAGGAGAACGCTAAAGCTGGGTTATTATCTCTTAGAGGTCGAAGGATCAGGGTATTCCAAAGTTAGAAGGACTCTTGGAGACATCTAGTATAACTCTCCCATTCTAAAGATGAGCAGACAAACCAAGAGAGAGTGGGATTTGCCCAAGGTCATAGAAGTAGCAAAGGAGGATTTGAAGCCAGGTCTTCTGGTTCTATGCTATCCCCCATCCTTTTACAATGATGGATACTGAGGCTCTCATAGGTGTAATAACTCCCCAATGGTCTTTTCTTTTGTCTTGATTGGTGATCCTCATTGGTGTACGTAAGGATCTCTCAGTGGGAAAATTCCCTAGAGAACAGTGGATACGGATCAGCAACAGCATCCACTGAGTCATGATGTTTTAAGGGGTGATTATGAATAAGGGCAGGTCCAGGGAGGACTGCTGCTGATTGTACTATGTATTGTGAATAGCAGCTCTGTGACTTACAGAAAACTCCAGATGATGAGGCTGTGTGACACAGTGGATAAACACTGGCTTGACCTCAGTAGAGAAGTGGATGTGAATTCTGCTTCTAACACTTTATTAATTGTGAACCCTAGACAAGTCATTTGGTTTCTCTGAATTTAATTTTCTTTATTATACAAAATGAGAATGCTAATAATACTTACAATACTTTGCTCTTCCCCTATTAGAATGGAATCCCCTTGAGGGAAGAGACTCTTTCTATTTTGCTTATTATTATATACCTGGTACATGTAGTAAGTGCTTAGTAAAGACTTATTAACTTGACTTCACTTCTATGAGGCATTGAGGTGTAGCTAGCTGGCTTTGCAGTCAGAAAGACCTGTGTTCAAGTGCTGCCTTTGACACATACTGACTGCTTGACCTTGGCAAGTAACTTAAACCTTTCAGTGCCCCCAGACAACTCTCTAAGATCATATATTATAAAGAAGGTGCCAGTCTGCACTTTTAGAGAGGGGGGGTTCCTCATTGGGACTTCTGCATACTTGGGGCATCACACACATGGCTCTCAACACTAGCTTAAAATGGAACTGGGAAATATTTAACAAAATTAATAAATCACGATAAAAACATAGATAACATTACATTTTGAAACAAAATCAATATGTTACAAACTGAGATCCTTTTGTATGGATTAGTGGCTCCCATTTCTTTGGAGTTTGACATTACTGGTCTACACTAACAAAGTCAGAGGAAAGGGGAAGAGGAGGGGAGAGAAGAGGAGGGTAATATCGGAAGAATTTGCCATCAATTAAACGAGTTCTGAAATGGAATAGATGACCTCAAAAGGTAGTGAGTTCCCCATTACTGGAGATCTTTAAAAGGAAGCTGGATGACCAGGTGTCCAGGTTGCTATAGATGGGATTCATATAATTGGTAAGTATTTGGATTAAATAATTTCTGAAGGTCTTTTCCAATTTAGATTCTGTTGGTCCATGATCATAAGGTATCAAAAAGAGTACTTCTCTCAGACAAAAATAATAATGATACTGAACTATACCTAGCTCTTGACAGCTTACAAAAGCATGTTTGTATATGATTTTCTCTGATCCTTACAACAATCCTGTAAACTAGCTGATTTTTATGCCTATTTTGTAGATAAAGAAACTGAGTCTTACGGAGATGTAGTGGTTCGCCAAAGATCACACAGCTATTTGGTGGCAGAACTCCTGAATCCAAGACTTATACACTTCTTCCCATATCAAGCTGCTGGGTTCAAGAATAAATTCCATATTATGCAGTTATCCACATTTCTGTGACTTTTAAGAACTCTACTAGAAAGGAACTGGGTGTTTCTCTTCATACTTATCCCAGCCATTGTAGATGGGATGGCAGTGGGAAGACAGTGAAGAAAACTAAACCCAGCTAATTTAGGATTTACGGTAATATTAAATGGGCTTAGTACTTTTGCCAAAAACCACTAGTCTCAATTTTCCTCCCCTGATATGTTATGAGTCATTTTTTTGGATTCCCAGCCCTTTCTCCACAACTAGGGACTCTGGGGAAAAGATTATTTTGGCTGGAATAAGAAATATACAAGTGGTACCACCTGCTGCTCAATCTTTGGTTTCTGTTTGGTCTACAATAGCACTTGGCATGAGTCTGGTAACAGGTCGTTCAGCAGTCTCTTCAAGAAGTTCTATAGTTCCTTTATCTAAAATGCTTACAAGCTGTCACGATGACTGTAATATTTTCATAAAGAAACAGAACAGGGGGCACGTAGCCTATGTTAGTGCGCCAAGAAAAGACAATGCTTTTATAGACACTCATATTTAACTTATCATAGAATGACCCTGAAAAGAAATTAGTTTGGTTCCTCCCCTAAATACTTTCGCGTGAAACAACTGATCAAAGCTTCAAAGATGAAAAAAAGACTATTTGAATGATGAGGGAATGACATGATTTGAATGATGAGGGAACAGGACACCAAGAATGATTTCATCAGGCTAGAATGATGAATGGATAAATGTAGTAAGGTTAAATCCCATAGAGATAAATGTAAATTCCTACACTTTGGTTCAAAAAGTCAAGTACAGAAGTACAGGGTCAGGAGGAGTTTCACTATATATTAGTTTACCTTTTAAAAGGGGGCTTTAGTGGATGATAAACTCAAGATGAATCACAGTATAATGGGGAAAGTTATGTATGTGTTTTAAGTTAACTTGCCTTTAAGTTGATTTGAAATACACAGTGGGCAGATCGAGAGAGACTTTAGTCTGGCTTTCACTTTCTTTCGTGCTTTCTCTCCCTCTCCTGGAGGATTGCATTCAGTTCTGGTTGTCACATTTTAGGAAGGACAGAGATAAAGCTGGAGATCTTTCAGAAGAAGATTCTCAGGACTCCAAGAGGACTATACATACTATTCAGAGGTCAAGCAAAGGAACTGGGGATGTTTATGGCCTGGTGTAAAAAAGGCTTAGGGTGACATCCTGATTATTCATAAGCAGATGGAAGAGTGAATAGCCTTATTCTATATGGCACTAGGGGAAAAGCTAGGAGTAACATGTAAAAGGTGGGTTTGAGCTCAGAGTAAGAAAAATCTTCCTAACAATGAGAGCATGTAGAATTAGGCATGCTGCTTCAGTGGAGAATTTTTCAAGATGGGGAGGGGAGCAGATTATCAATATTTGTTGGGATTATTCTAGAGCAGGGGCGGGGAACCTGCAGTCTCAAGGTCACATGTGGCCCTCTAGGTCCTCTAGTGTGGCCCTGTGACTGAATCTGAACTTCACAGAATAAATCCTTTGATTAAGGGGTCACATGTGGCCGTGAACTTGGATGGCAAAAAATTTACATTTCTATTTTTCCTTATCTTTGATTTACTTTATAATCTTCTGTATTTTGTTTTCTGCATTTAAAAAATATTCTTCTGAGAATGGATCTGCTGGCTTCTCTAATACTTTCCCTCCAACTATCCTGTCCATATCTTGTTTGAATATAGCTACTTGCAGGTTGTCTCCCCCGTTAGAATGATCTCCTTGAGGACAGGGATTGTTTTCGCCTTTCTTAATATTCCTCGCATTTAGCAGAGTACTTGACACACAGTGAGCACTTTGAAGATGTTGGTGGACTGACTGATCACCAAAATAGTCTGTGCACAGAAAAGGTGAAGCACTAATGGATTAGATGATCTCAGATGTCCCTTGTCATTCTGCAAACTCCCTGCTTGAGTCATGAATTCCCTGATTATAATTATTAATCATTACATTGTTACTGATGATGAAGAGGAGCTACATGGATACTCCTGCTCTTCTGTCTTTGTACAGGCTGTCCCCTATACCTGGAATGTGCTCCTTTCTCATCTCTGCCCCCTCAAATCCCTATCTCCCTTCAAGATTCAGCTCCTGCGCCATCTCCTATAAATGGCTTTTCCCAAACTCATTTGTTGCTAATGCTTTCTCTGTCCTCCTCAGATTCTCTCTTACATATGATATCTTCCCAGTAGAATGTAAATTCCTTAAGAAAAAGGGCAATATTTTGTATTGCCATTGTAACCCCAATGCCTTACACACAGTAAGCATTTTATAAATGCACACTGGGTCAGACTGGAGTATGGGATTTCATCTTTGGAGACATGCACTCAAATTCTGGCCTTGCCATTTACTAACCATGAGATCTTGGGCAAGTATAATAGTCCGTAAATGATAAGTAGTCAATAAACATTTATTGAGCACCAACTCTGTGCCAGGCATTGTGCTAAGAGATGGAGACACAAATAGGAAAAAGAAAGACAGTCCTGGCCCTCAAGGAGTTTTTAATATAATAAAAGAAGACAAAACACAAAAAGAATCTTCTTCGGGCTTAGTGGAGAAGTCAGAGAAGACCCAAGGTAGTGCAGCCGGGTGAGAAATGGAATATAATAATATATGAAATGGGATAAAACAATATGAATTATATATAATATATAAATAATAATTATGTAATAATAGATATAACTATATACAGAGCATGTAATTACAATACCTTCAAGATCTGCAACATGCTCTAGCTGTGTTCATTCATTTGCTCCTCACAACAACCTTGTGAGATGGGTACTAGGATTATCTCCATTTTAGTCATGATAGACAGAGAGGTTCTGGCTTACCCCAGAGTGTCTGAGAGAGGATCCCAAGTCAGGTCTTCCTGACTCCAACTCAGGCATTCTCTCCACTGGACCAACTTGAGCTACACCTACCAACTCTTTGACCTTCAGTTTTCCTTATCTATAAAATGGGGGTGATACCTACTCTGTCTACTGACAGGACTGAAATGTATTCCAAATGAGATGATGCACATGAAAGTACTGTATAACTGCAAAGCCTTTTACAAATGTAAGCTATTTGTCTTAGACCTAAAGCCTTTCTTCCTCTTAAGCAAGTTTGGGGACAGTGACCAGCTGCAAACCAGCTGGCCACAGAGTACATGGGAGCAAGCATGATACTAATCCAGTCAATTCACTACCACAAGGGTCCCTTCCCATTCATAGCCTTCACATGAAGAGTCATAGCCAATGGGTTCTTTGGCCCCAGCTGCAATGCTTCTGAGTCAGGCCCATTTACATTATGTTGCTGTTGATTCTGCTGGACATGACAAATATGTGTATCTCTGTGGCTACGCCTGCCTGTCAGAGAATTCCAGCCTTCTGGGCCAGCTGGATGTTGAGGAAGATTTTTTTGGCCACTGATTCTCTCTGGGAATCCAAGTGCACTGAGGTAGGTCCCTTCTGTCCAAATTCTGCCCCCTTGTTTACGGGCAAATAATTCTTCTCTCTTCTCTTGATAATTTCACCTTAGCCCCACTTGGTGTCTGCAGATCTTTTCTTCACCCCTGTATCTGAGACAAGTTCTGTATAATTTAGGTTCTTTGGTCTAGTCCTTTATTATTCTTAACAAGCTGAAGGTTATTGTTAGCCTGTTGCCAGAAGCCGCCCCTTTCCTCTACAAGCAAGGCTACGGGTCCTACTCGTGCATTTGTCTTCCTGGCTCCTCTCTCCTTTTTCAGCCTCTCCCTTTTCCCTTCACAGTGGGAAGCAGTGGTCAACAAAGCTTCTTAGAAGATCAGTCATATCCTCCAAACCTTCCCCCTTTAAAAGCGATGCTTGGCCATTTGACCTCAGGGACTCACTCCTTCCTTCTCACTTCATTCCAAATAAATAAACCACAGGCCTCTAGAGTCAATAGAAACCCTCACAGACATTCTTGGCCTTTTCCCCTGATCACATCAAGTTGGATTTTTAGGGGAAGAAATTACTAGATAAACTGGGGATTTGAGAAAATTTTAGTCTCAGTGGAATACAAGGGTTTTTACATAACTTCTTCAAGTGCTGCCCTAAATTTTAGTAAAGGACTGAAGAAAGGGAGCATTTATGTATATGTGTCACCATTAGGTAGTAGCTTTATTCTTTTAGAGCTTTGTCCTCCTTTTTAAATCCTTTTGTAAGACGTAGTGATTTCTAGAGCAGGTTTGGCACCAAAAACTGCATTCCATATCTTGCATGCCTGGTTATCCCTTGCCTAGACTATGGGGTCCTTACAGTCAGAAACCACATGGAAATTTTTAATCTTCTCCAAGTCATAAAATATGTGCATAATAGAATGTTGAATGAATGAACAAATGAATGATTAAGACGGAATTCAATTTCTGGTATGGGGATGAGTACAGAATACTGTTAAAGATAAATGCAGGTAACATAGATAGATGTGTGACTAGTAAAGAATTGGATAAGACATTATTCCTAGAACCAGAGTAGACATTATGCTCAAAATGGCCACTCTGAGTTCTAATGAAGAATTTTATACCAGCCAGCATTCTGGAACTCTTTTGTAGAGGAACAAAAATAAAATTGATGACCCTCGATATAAATAAGTGTATTATGCCTTTGATAGCTCGTGGGATCCAAACATATATTACCTCCTGTCTCTGCATCATCTGAAATTGACATTTAATAAATTTGTGGAATATTGAAAGCTCATTTCTTGCTAAAACTAACATCATTCAAATGATTAAATTATGGATATTAGGGAAGTAGAAACCAAAACAAAGATTTGACGTAGTTCAGATTTTGTCCAGAGTGGTCATTCCTTCCATTGACGCAGATTCCAACCCCTCCACATCTTAGAGGTCAGTTCTCAAGAATAGATAAGACCAAACCTTTCAGTGCCCTGTGGCCAATCTAGAGAAGAGTCTGAATTTAACTAGGCTAATCTGTGGATTATAGAAAGGAACATTCATCCTCAGGTCTTTCTGGTTTAGTAGCGCCTTCCACAGCTTTCTTTTACTAGTAGAATTTTTTTTTTCTAAAATTAGTGTCACTCCAGTGTCATAATGAAGAAGCAGTATCAGAATTTAGTGAAGGGGTATAAATGATAAGAGCTAAAGCTGATATAGCACTTTACACCATGTATAACAAAGATCTTAGTTCAGTTTTAAACTATTATTTTATATATGATATATCATATATTATATATAATATTAATAGTATATATTAAGCTATTATTTAAGATATTCTCACAATAACCCTGGAAGGTGGATACTATCATTACTTACATGTTATACATGTGAAAACTGAGGCAGAGGTAAAATGACTTGCACAGGGTCACACAACCAGTAAATATCTAAGGCTCAATTAGAACTCAAGTCTTCCTGATCAAAGTCCAGTAATCTATCCACTATGCCACCAGCTGCCTATATAAAAGCAATTGCTACTTTGGGTAGAAAGTTAGATTTTTGTTTAATCAGTTAGCCATGTCTAATTCTTCATGAACCCATTGGAGTTTTCTTTGCAAAGATATTGGAGTGGTTTGTCATTTCCTTCTTCAATTCATTTTACAGATGAAGAAACTGAGGCAAACACAGTTAAGTGATTTGCCCAGAGTCACATAGCTATTAAGTATCTAAGACCAGATTGGAACTCAAGTCCTCCTGACTCCAGGCCTAGCACTCTTTCCACTATACCACTTAGCTTCCCTAGAAAGTTAGACAGATTACCTCTAAAGTCCTTTTCAGTTATAAATTTCAAGAATCCAATGCCCAAGGTGCTTTAAAACTAGTAAAGAAATTCTTAGTTCAGTGCAAACAAAGAGAGTTGGACTTGGCTGGTTTCAAAGGAATAAATTCAAATCCCTACTTTGTCACTTTTAGGTACATGAACCTCATATGACTTCTATAGGTCTGTTACCTTGTAGGTAAAATGAGAAGATTGAACTAGTCAACTTCTAAAATTGCTGCAAATGAATGACCTTATGAAGCTTCAAGAAATTCTGAAAAAGTATGCACGAAAGAGAACCAAAATAACCCAATGAAAGAAATAGAGACCACTGAAATATCTTCAAAACGCATTCAGAGAAATGAATGGATATAACCAGTCCATAAAGCCACTAGTATATTTGGGGATATCTCTGACCTTTTCAGATTGATTCCAATGACTAGAGTAGTGGGAAAGGGGGCTCAGGAGTCAGAAGACCTCACTTGAAATCCCACCTCTGCCTTTTACTATCTATGTTAACTTGTCCCTATGTAAAATCTCTAGGGCTCAGTTTTTTTCATCTGTACAATGAGGGCATTGAAATAGATCATCTTTAAACACTGTTCCAGCTCTACTTCTATGACTCCATAGTCCACATCACAACAGGAAATTGGGCTAGATGGCCCACAGGTCTGACAAAGTATAGGAATACTTCTCAGGAGTTTTACAAATCAGATGGGAAGCCTGCTGAAGTAAGTGGGAAGAAAGTTCCCTGAGTCCACTGGGAAAACAATGGAGAGTCCACTGCACTCTTCTGAGATGAAGTTCACCACTAAAACGGTGGCTCTCCTCTATACCTTGGAATGTCAGAGTTGGACAGGACTCTATCATGCCATCTAATGAATTTTTTTTTAACATTTTAATAAACTGTTGTTGTTCAGTCGTGTCTGACTCTGTGACCCCATATGGGGTATTCTTGGCAAAGATACTGGAGTGGTTCACCATTTCCTCCTCCATAAATTAAGGCGTTTGCAGTAAAGTGGTTTGCCCAGGGTCACACAACTAGTGAGTGTCTGAGGCTGGACTTGAACTCAGGTCTTCTTATCTCCAGGCCCAGCATTCTATTCTCTGAGCCACTGAACTGGCTCCAAGGCAAACAATCTAACCCAAAGAGTTATTGTGAGAAAAGTATACTTTGTTAATCTTTACATGCTATAGAAATACGAATTATTTTTATACCACACTGCCTCTCATCTCTTTTCATCTTTGTGAGTTTCAACCAAATGGAGAAGGAGGAGGTAGTTTAGAGCAATACATCAAATCTGGGAAGAATGCTTAGAGCCCTAACTGAAATCTCAGAGAAGAGAACATGGACCAAGATACACACAAAAGATAGAATTGCAGCTGAAGAAACTGTCAGCACATTCCACACTATGGACTCCTGCTCCATTTGGTTATTTAAGAGGTCGACATCTCTGTCCTTTCCTTAGAGGTTATAAGACCAATGATTTCCCTCCCAATTATCACTAGGGGTGTCAGGAAATTCACAGATCTTTTCCAAGCAAAATAAATTCCATCTCTAAAATATATATATATCAATCTCAAAGCACAGGAGGATAGAATCTAAAGCTGGAAAGGATCTTAGGGATCATCTAAATCAACTTTCATTTTTCAGACGAAGAGACCAAGGCCCAACAAATGACTTGCCCAAGATATACAGCTATCAAATGTCAGAAATGGGCTTCAAATTTGGGTTCTCTGACTTTTATTCCGCCATGTGCTACAGAGGTCAGATCATTCTCTTTTTTTGTTAGGAACCATGATTTAAGTTTATAAAAGAAAAGCAGGATTGTATGGTAGAAGCAGAGTTGTGACGTTGGGCAAGTCACTCAACCTCTATCTATAAAGCACTTAGCATAGTGCTTGGCTTATATTATACTTAGTGAATTCTTGTTCTTTCCCCCAACCCTGCTGATTTCTAAGGCCCTATCAGCCCTCTCATTCAGCAATTCTCTGGGAATATCTGGGACACAGATGAAAACCCAAGCCCCAGGTTGCTTATACTTTTATATGACTCATAACTTTATCTGGGACCCCATTATACTCTAAGTCCTGCATATGGCTCTAGGTAATACCCACACTATCAGGTTTAGTTCCAGGGCTTATATTTGGACTTTTTCCACTGGCCCCAAATCTCCTTAAAGCTTATGGATTAGCAGTTCACATAGATCTAAGGACTTATTGGGATTTGGGTCCAATGTGTTCTCAGAACGCAAATAAGATAGGCATTAAAGGCTCTGTTTTCACAATCATAGTTTAGATTCCCATAGTGCCTTTCTTCCAAAAGGTTAGAAATCCTTTAATAATCTCCCTATCCTTGAAGTTGTTATTCTCTGCTTCAGAAAGCAAAGAGTATACACCCTGCCCAGCTGACATAAACTACTGAGATTTGGTGTTGAAGTATCCTCCTAGAGGCAGGGAGATAGAAATGAGAAGAACATTGAATGTGGAGATATATTATCTGGGTTAGAAACCCAGTTCTGATACTCACTAGTTGTATGTCCTTAAGCAAGTCACTTGACCACTCTCAGCCTCATTGTCCTTATCTGTAAAATGATGAGGTTGGAGCAGATGGTCTCCAAGTATCCTTCCTACTCTGACATTCTAGGGTTTTGCTGTAATTAAACATCTCTTATTGTTTGGTGTTTCTTAAAGTGCTCTCCAATTTGTCAATCCATGACTTTCTTAAAATGTGCCACCCAGAAGTGAAACAGAAATTTTGATGTGCTCCTTTGTGAAACAGTGCAGTGCCCTGGCCAGATAACAATTCATTTTTGGGTGCCACATCTTAAGAAAGACAGTAATAAGCTGGAGAACACTTAGAGAAACCAGGTTGGTGAGAAGATTAAAGACTGTACACACACTGTTGTTGTTCAGTCATTTCAGTTGTGTCTGACTCTTCATGACTCCATCTGAAGTTTTCCTGCAAAGATGCTGGAGTGGTTTGCTCTTTCCTTTTCCAGCTCATTTTACAGATGAGGAGCTGTAACATCAAGGATCCCCGACATACACAGGAGGGGCAGCTGTACAAGTTTTTACACCTGCTTTTCTAAAAGGAAAGCAACTTTGGAGGGGTCAACAATCTACTTTAATCAAGCACATATATCATTCACTTAGTTCAGGGGGAAAAGTCATCACTCTGAACTTCAGAGAAAATACCAACAGAAATTACAAGCAGAGATGACCATCAGACAGGGCTTCCATCTGACCATAGACAATACATATATCATTACCAGAGAGAGAAGCACCAACATCTGAGTTTTCAAAGCTGGGGGGCTCCTTAGCACCTACCCAGAGTCTCATCTGGCACATAAACCTTCTTCCAGAAAATAAGCCCCAATGCAAAACCTCACCCCCCCCACACACACACACACACTCTTTTCAGGGCTGGAGAGCACAACCCTTGTGACTTAGTGTCTCATCAGAAATTAACAAAAGGTATCTGAGGCCTATTAAAGGGTGAGGAAGATCTTTAACTCTTTCCCCCCAACCACCATTAACTTTGCATTAACCTTACAGGAACTAAGGCAAACAGGGTTAAGTGACTTGTCCATGGTCACACAGCTAATGTCTGAGGCTAGATTTGAACTCAGGAAGATGAGACTTTTTAAGCCATATGAGAATCAATTAAAGACTGGGGATGTTTAGAGATGTGAGTAGAGAAGAGAAAGGACCAGAGGGGGAGGGAAGGAGAAGGTATGGGTAGGTAAAGAGGAGGAGGAGCAAGAGAAGGAGAAGGAACAAGAGAAAGATGATAAGGAGGAGGAGAAAACAACAATAGACCAGATGAAAAAGGAGGAGAGGAAACAGGAAAGGAGAGGAGACAGAGATGGTGTTGGAGATGGAGAAAACAACAGAGATATATAGATATATCCTGGACAGACATTGCAAATAGATATGGATGTATATACTAATACAGATATAGATATATAGATATATATACATATGTATATATTATATGGATGCACTTATAGACACGGATGGATAAATATAGAGATAGATTCAGAATTAGCAATACATCCTAAACAAACATTGCAGATAGACGCAAAAATCTGGACAGACACTACAAATAGATAAAATATTGATGGAAGTATAGATAAGTAAATTAATCAATTAAAAACATTTAGTAAGCATCTACTATGTGCCCAGCACTATGCTAGGCATTGGAGTTACAAAGATGAAAATCAGTTACTGCTCACTAATAGCATATTCTATCCAATGAGACAATTTGTATACATAGGCATACATACAAAATATTTAAAGGGGTATCAAGGTATTAATGCATTAATCTATCATCATCTGGCATTATATTATTTGACTTTATTAACTAATTTGGAGGGGAGGAGGTAAGGAGAGATCTCCACATCTTACACAAAGATAAAATCTTTACCTACTGTCAAAAATGTTTTGATGTCTTATCCACCATTTAAAGAAATTTCTTCTAAAGCCCTCAGATTACTGTCTTCTTTGTATTTCCTTTTACCATGAAATTCCTAGAAAAAATACCTACACCAAAGGTGTTAAACATCAGACTCTCAATTCTTCTGAGGGCAGCCCAAACCAGATTAAAATGTAATTAGAAAATTAAATAAAAATACAACATAGACAATGTTCATTTGTGCTTTTCTAAGTCAATATACTGTTTGATTCTATTTGAACTTGACACCCCTGTCACACAGCACACTAACCTCACTATTTCTCACTAACTACTTACAATCTGGCTTCCAACCCATCACACTACTGAAATTGTTTTCTCAAAGTTTACTGGTGAGTTCTTAATTGTTTAATCTGATGGCCTTTCTCAGTCTTCATCCTCCTTCACTTACCTGGAGCTTTTTAACACTATTGACCTTGGTTCCCTTTGGACAATATCCTTCCTTAGCTTCTCCTGATTTTCCACCTTCCTGCCTGATGGTTCCTACTCATTCTTCTTTCCTGATTTATCAATTGCCCACCTGTAGCATGAATGCTACTAGCAGCTGCCCCTTAACAATGCTACCCAGAGCCTCATCTGGGAAATCACAAACACCTCAGGTGAACATTCTTCCCATGAGTGAAGTCAGCATCTCACCTCAGAATACATATACATACATACACATACATACATACACACACACACACACACACATACACACACTTTTGACTAATATTAAGAGTCAGAGCCAGAAGGTATCACAACCCAGTGAGTTAGTGCCAAAAGGTGTGAAAACCTTCCTGCAAGCAAGCCTTCCCCTAAGCAAGTTCCTCCCCCAAGGCAATGTAACTCTCCCTGAACATACATAGTTTTCACCTGATGAGCTCTATGTGCCTTAGGATGGAATGTATCACAGCTGTGAAGTTGGCTGGACTTCAAAGAAGGAAGACATCCATGATTGAAATGCCTATGTATCTTTCGGTCTGGGAACACAACCCCTGTTCCAAGGAAAACAAAGAGCACATGCGGTCACATAGACCTAGAAATGGACAGGGAAGATCTTATGTTCCCTTAACCCTTCACCACCCTCTAACCATGTGTCTTCCAGGGCTATGCCCTTGGCTCACTTTTTTTCTCTCTTCAAACATTCCCTTGATGATTACATTTACTCCCATGGTTTTGATTATCAACTCTATGCAGCTGAATCCAATATAATACATGTATAGATACATATGTAGGTGTACATATATATGTGTGCATACACATATGGGTCTAAGCTCTCTCTTGAACTCTGATCATGTATCTTTTCTTTTTTTCTGGAGAGGGGGAAGGTAAAGCAATTGGTGTCAAGTTGGACATCTCTACCTTTATGCCCTGTTGATATCCAAATTTAACAGTAGGGTTCTGTCTTTCTTAAAACTAGACCTGGTTTTGTTGACAGCATCACCATCCTTCCAAGCATCGAAGTTGTAAATCACAGACTCCTCTTTAAGTCTTCCCAGATCCTTTCACATCCATATTTCCTCATATCCCCTTTTCTCTACTCACACTGTTTTTACCCTAGTCCAGATTTTCATCACCCCACATGTAGATTATTATAATCATAGTACATGAGCCATCTCTGGGCCAATTCTGGATAAGCACCCCACAATCTAGCACCCCTTATGGGCTTGCTCCCTCAACTTTTGGCTAGGCAACTAGATGATGCAGTGGATAGATCCTTGGACCTGGAGTAAGGAAGACCTGAATTCAAATCTCACCTCAGACACTAGCTGAGTAACCTGGACAACTCATTTAACCTCTGCTTCAGTTTCTTCACCTATAATATGAGAGTAAAATAGCACCTACTTTATAAGATTATTGTGAGGATCAAATGAGACAATATAAAGTGCTTAGCATGGTTCCTGGCACATAAAAGGTATGTAGTAGATGTTTGTTTAAAAAAAATCTCTCATTAGCAGTAGTAAGTTGGATCCCTAGAAAGGTGACTCTTACTATTCTCAGGGTCCTCAGAGTTATTCTATGAGTGGCTCTCTTCACACTATAGCTCCTAAGCCCCCACCACTGTATTTCCTCTTTACATCATCTGGGTGGTTCAATTGGTTCTTAGCAAAGGTATTTGCTCAAAGAGCATAGCAAGTACAATATTTACAAAGTATTTACTCCAATATCTGGTGAAGCACTCTCCCACAAATGCACACAATTCATGGGACAGTGCAAAGGGCATGAATTTAAGGTAGAGTGCTAGTGAGGCACACCTGTAAAGATCATTCATGGCCAAGGCAATTCATACCTCCAGAACCCCTGGACTTCAAAATGTTTCTGGGCTGCTCCTGGTGGACTATGACGAGCAGATTACTGAATCAGAGGGTTTTTCATTGTGCTTGACATCTTTGTTAGGTGGGATTCATCTGCTGGGCTCACTCTGATGGGTAACTTCAGTATGCACCACTTCCAGGGGTGAGGGAGGGCAGGGTTAAAAATATTCTTTTCAGTTGGGATGTTATAGTACTCATCTAAACTGGGGAGCCTAGAGTCAACCTAGGACTTACAGAAGTTTCTCCTATTTCAGTTTCTCAGAGTCTCTCCTAGGAGGTTTGTCCCTTGTATGCAAGTTACTAGAGGTCTAGTTTCTCTTGTTCAATAATCCTTCCTGGTTCAGAGGTGGTTTTCCTCAATGATGGACTCTGTCTTTACTTATGGTACTCAGTCTGGTGATGGTTCCCAGACTCAGAATGGATCTTATCTATATAAGTGGCTGGGGACAAAGATGTCAAAATAAACTGTACCCTTGATGCAAGTATATTGGTTTGGGGGCCATTTCATGTGCCATTGAGCTATTCAAGCCTCAGACCTTTTCTAAGTTATTGACTATTTCCTTTGCATCCAAAAGACCTTCCACTTTACTCTTCAATGTTTCTGCCTCTTTCAACCTTCAGTTTTCGAAGTCTTAGTAGGAAAACTATTACATAATAGCCTCCTAACTGATTTTCCTGCCTAATGTCTGTAATTTCTCTGATTTGTCTTCATATACCTGCCAAAATACAATCGTCCAGGTGAGAGGGCATGAGTGTCTGTCTCTCTCCTGGCTTATTGTAAATAGAAAGCAGTGTCCTAGAGACACCTCGACATCTACATTATCAAATGAGAAATCATTTCAAGAGTTTCATCATTCTTTCATTCACCCAAGTTTATAACCTCAGTGTCATCCTCAATTCCTAACCCCTCTCTCCACATATCTAATCAATTGCCAGATCTTGATGTTTCTCCCTCTAAAATATTTCTCACATTTTGTTCCTTCTTTCTACCTACAGAAGTGGTTCAGACCCTAATAACCTCTCTCCTAGACTCTTGAATAGCCTTCTCTTTGGTCTCTCTTATCTCAGTTCTTATGCCATTCCAGTCCAGGAAGGTGGAACTCCCTATTGACTGAGGCAATCTATCCTGTTTTTAGATAACAACAATTATGTAGTAGCTCTTTATTTCAAATGAAAATATCTGCTTGTATTAATATTATATAATGCCATATATTCAGTATAACTTAGATTATACATGCATGCATATATATTGTCTGTTTCCCTCTACCCTCACTTCAGGAAACTATCAGGTCCTTGAGGGGTATGGATAATCTCCACCCCCCCATATATTTAATACAATTCCTCATATGTGGTACCACTTAACAATGTTTATTGATTGAAGTAACTCAGAAGTTTATCCAGACTCCATAAGAAAAGACATATACACATGAAATTTAACTAGAAAATAGGACTATGATCATATTGGAACATTTGGAGAGCTATTTCCCCATTTGTGGATGATGTTCCAAAGCCATTTGGAAATGTCTTCCCTCCCCTGGTTACTTAAATTTATATATGCTTAAAAAATTAACTCAACGAAAAATTTCCGCTTAAAAATGTTATTAACAATAAAGAGTGACAGAAGATGCCAGATGACTTGTAAAAAGAATATCATTGTAAATTTCTTGAATGCAGACATTTTGCCAAGTTTTATTCCTCTTTTATCCCCCATAGTACCTAGCTCAGTGCTGAGCACATAGTATGGGTTCATAGCAGGACTTAAAGATTTTTTTTTACTTTTGTCCTTTGCTTATACATTGAATTGTCTCACAGGTGACTCGTTCTGTTACATTCTTAAACATTTCAATTCTATAAACATACAAAATCAAGGTCCCCCAAAAAGCCTATTTCCCCAGATTTTGTAGCTTTCACCCATGTTCAGTGACATAAACATGTGGCTTTAAAACAAAAATTTGAAACAATCATTTAATCTCACTGTTAACATATAGGTTTGCCATGTTGCAAAGGATAGATTACTTTGAAGCTTGTTTTTTCAACACAGTACATTATTTAAGTGAGCTGTCCTCAGCAAACAAAGTACTACTTTGAAAATCAAGTGTAATAATAACTCTGTGACCTCTCCTAATAGCCAGGTGTGTTATGCTGCACTCCCCCCCCCAGGGTTCTCTAATACCCTTCCAGAAGTTAGAGTATGTTTAGTCTTTACCAAGGTTCAAGCCCCTCGATTATTTTCCCCTAATTTTAGGAAACCAAGTACTCCAGGCCCAGTTAGCCACTTGACAGCTTTAGATCAGCTTTTACAAAGGAATATTTACTTCAAAGATATAGTAAGAACAACATATAAACATTCCTCCCAATACCTGGGGTGGGAGGAAACAATCCTTTGTATACCATCTTGATTTCTGGGAAAGGAGAAGGATTAGGATCACAGTATAATTCAATTCCATAGTGTCACCCAGAACCCTGGCTTCACAGGTTACACAAGCATCACATAGGTTTCTTTCTGAATTGATATTTATTCATTTACGATTCTGAGAATATGAGGACATTGCTTTAATTTCCTCATCTACCAATCAGGCAGAGGTGGAGAGGGAGACATGGTGACCAGATTATAATTTTTGGCTCTGACATTTTGTGTTCTATACCCTAAGGTCCATTCCAGCTTTAACATCCAAAGTTCCATCCAACTCAAACATTTGATAATCCAAAGATCCGTATTACTCTCCCATTCTATGTTATCAGGCTCCCCTCCAGGTCTATCCTATATTCTATAGACCAATTCAAGTCTTAACCTTATGTCCTTTTTTTCTAAGAATTGTTCTAGATCTAACTTTCTAAATTCTATGACTGAAAGTTTAATCTAGCATTAACATTCCATGATTCCAAGATTCTATTATTATTCAAGATTTTAAAATAAACAGCAAACTTCTTAAGATTATCTGTGTTTAGTAAACAGTCTTGGAGTTCCATGCAAGATTTTCTATAACAAAGGTTAACAGATGAACTATCTGGAGCAAGCATTCTCCATTCTAAACATTTTCTAGATTTTAAGTTTCAGTCTATACTGCATTCCATCCCCAAATCACTAGTATACAAGCAATCATTTTCTGGACTAGGCAGCTACTTTGAATTTTTCTAATATGTTTTTAAAAGTTTTCTTATGACCTCTGGAAAAATTCTGACATTACTGTGAACCATATTTAACACAGAGATAGACAGAGATGAAGTCTATGAATAAATTGCTTCATAGCCAAATTTGGCTTACCTAAATAAAGTTACTAATTTTAGGTTACAAGACCTTCAAGTCCATGAAATTTAATGGTGTCAGACAACTTGAGGTAATCTAACATCATTAAATTCCTGTTTTGCAATAATTAGAGGTAATCTTTCAGAAATAAAGCAGAAGAGAGAGTAATAGCATGTTAGAAAACTATGTATGCTAAACTCTGGATTATCTTCATTACTGTATAGCTGACATGTTGTTACTCAGTTTTTTCAATCATGTCCAACTCTTCATGACTTTATTTGGGTTTTCTTGGCAGAGATACTGGAGTGGTTTACCATATCTTTCTTCAGTTCGTTTTATAGATGAGAAACTGAGGCAAACTGGATTAAATAACTTGCCCAGGATCACACAGCTAGTAAGTGTCTGAGGCCAGATTTGAACTCAGTCTTCCTGACTCCAGGCCTATCCACTGTGTTATCTAACTGCCCAGCTGACTTGTACTCATCAAAAGTAATACTATATAAAAGTATATGAAAAATTATTTTATTAAATGTAATTTCAACTTGAAAATAGGAAGAAGATATACCATGTTTTTCTTAAATACACAAGTCCTCTTCAGATACCTTATCATTGCATGGAAGGTGACCATGGGCTCTTGCTAGGCATAATGGGTTCAATGATAAGCCTGCCAATAAACTGTCTTTCATCTGAGGACAAGTAAGATAAATTTAGAGAGAGATCACCAGGAATCCATGGACACCACAATATGAATTTATTCAGCACTGCAACTCATGAAGACTATCTACTACAGCCTAGCAGGAGTACAATCTGCATTGATAGAGTAGTATCCACACCAAAGATGGACTGATGTTATTACATCCATAAACTCCTATCATGATTTTCTTAACCAACAGAATCGTAATCTTGGAAGAGACCAAAGTATTCATTTAATCCAGTGTCTTTTTTCTAGCATAAGTACTTCTTACAATTTGCCCAAGAATAAATCAAATGCTAAGCATTTATTAAGGTACTGTCATATTGTAAGATGCTGTATTTATTAGGTACCATGCTAGGGCTAAGGATACAAAGACAAAAAACATTGAACAATCCTCTGTGATGAGAAACTTGCCTCCTATGGAGGTGATACACTTCATCTTTATCAAGCTTGAACTGTTACAAGTTCTTCCTTTCATTCATTCATTCCAAAAACATTAAGTAATAGCTGTGCTAGATACTAAGGAAAGCACAAAGTTTCGATAAAAGTCTTTGTCCTAATAGAACTTACTGTCTAGCTTGGGATGCAGATACACAGCTAATTTTAATACACAATAAAACATTAAAAGTTCATTACAGAAGTGCCAAAAAAAGGATGAAAATCATGTGCAACCAGGGAAGGTTTAATAAATGAGGCATCATGTGAGTAATAAATCTAAAACATTCATAAAGAATATTTTAAAATATTTATAAGAATTTAGTAAGCAATGAAGGGAAAGGAAGATATTATAGGAAGGCTGGGAAATGGCCTACATAAAATACAAAGGCTACAGAGCATAGGAGATACCATAGAGACAAAAAATATTCCAACATCAATAAAAGATGGAGTATGCAGAGCAGTCAACTTAGCAAAGTAAAAAGGGCAATAGACTGGAGAGGCCCATGCCAGATAAGGGCAGGTAAGAAATCATTTGGGAGCTGCTGAAGATTTGTGAGCAAAAAATGATGACAGTACTAGATCTATGTAGAAGACTAGCTTGGTGCATGTGGATTTAGATGTGATGGTAGGATCTTGAGCCATAGATGTCTTGTGTAGGCAATTAGATGTGCAGGTTTGGAACTCAGAAGGTAGCATAGGAAATAATAGATTTGGGAGTTATCTGCTTAGGAGTTGTAGCTGAAATCATGAAGTTGCCAAGGGAGAGAGTGTAGAGATAGAAAAGAAGAGGGTCAAGGGCAGACTCTTGGGAAATATCTACCTTAAAGGAACACAATGTGACAAAAGAGTTAGCAAGGAAGTAAGAAAGCTCAGAGTAAAACCAGAAGAGTGCCATCTTTCTGAAGTCAAGGGAGAGCATTTGGTGGCCAATAGCATCAATGACTGCAAATAAAGAGACCTACAAAAAACTATCTGGCATTAGAAGGTCACTGGCACCTTTAGAGGGTGAAACTTTAGGGGTCACACCAATGACAGTGACAGAAACCCAATGACAAGGGTTTGAGGTGAGAGCGAGGAAGTAGAGACAATTTCTTTTTCAAGAAGTTTAGTGGTAAAGGGGAGTAAAGAGATAAGCTAAACGTTTGATAGAAGAATCAAACAGTTGAGTTATTTTGGGCTTTGTTGTTTTTAAGTACTGGAAAAACTTGAATCTGTTTGTAGGCAGAAGGAAAATATCTAATGTCTAAGACTGGGGTAGTTATATTTACTGAAGCTAATCCTTCAAGCTGGTAAGATGGAGAACATGATCAAGTGTGCTAAGAGACGGATTAACTTTGATGATTAGTGGATATGAAAGGAGGAGAAAGAAGCTGATTATGCTGAGAAAATTTAAGGAATGAGGAGGTGAGGGAGTTTGTCTTCTAAGGAGAAAATAAATGATAGGTTGATTCAAAGGTAAAGGATAAATAAGAGGCTGGATCATCTGCTAAAAGTATAGAGAGCAGAGACTTAACTGATGAGAGGAAAGAAGAAACAATCTGTGGGAACTTACATAAAGAGTAAAACTTGAAAGATGGTCAGGCAGCAATAAAGGCCCAGCTAAGTCAAAATCTTTTTTTCATAATTGCAACCCTCTTGATCCCAGCTTCCTGATGCCATGATGCTCTTTGACAATGAAGGACAAAACTCTTTTCTCATCTCCTTTTGCCACCTGAGGTATCATGCCCTTACCTGAGGGTACCCTGCCAAAAGGAAGGTAAATTTTGAAGGCTGAAACCTACCTAGATATCTTGGAGTTTACTACCTAGATTACTCTCTTAAAGACCTTAAACCCAATACACTCTGGCTCTCATTGACTGGTCAACAAGAAGTCTCTACCCAAGCACCACTTAATAGTATGGACCCCAATGGCTCAGAGTGAATGTAAATAGTAATTATTTCTGTTTTGGCCAGAAATCCTGAGGGTCTTCCCCTTCCAGTTTAATTTATTATTATTATTATTATTATTATTATTATTAAAGGGGTCATCCTCTGGCTCATTTCTTAAACTGCCCTAATCACTAAATGGGCATAGCTTTAGTCAAAGTGAGAACTGGAAAAGACCTTAGCCAAGGTCCCCCACAGCATTTGGACTATCTCCAGTCATCCTGATCTAAATCTTGCCACTGGATCCATATGGTTCTGGAGGGGAAAGTGAGGCTGGTAAGTTTGCACAGCCCTACCTCACTTAAATGCAATTCACTTGCAAGTCATGGTATCACCTTCCTGATCTCATGGTCCTCTTCGAGAACAAAGGACAAACTACAACCAGTTAGTTAGCTCTGTTCTCTGGAGCCAGAGCACAAGTCTAATCCCTTTTCATGGGCCAGGCCTGAAGACAATGTCATGTTTCCTTCTAATTCTTCTCCATGCTACACATTCCCAATTCCTCCAAATATCCTCAAATGACATCAATTTGAATACCCTCGCCATTATGATCTCTCTTCTCTGTTGTTTGTTTTTGCTGTTCAGTCATGCCAAACTCTTCATGACTCCATTCGGGGTTTTCTTGGCAAAGATACTGGAATGGTTTGCTATTTCCCTATCCAGTTCTCTTTACAGATGAGGAAACTGAGGCAAACCAGGTTAAGTGACTTGCCCAGGGTCACACAACTAGTAAATGTCTGAGGTCAGATGTGAACTCAGGAAGAGCAAGTCTTCCTGGCTCCAGGGCTGGCACTCTATCCACTGTGCCACCTAGCTGCCTCTTCTCTATATAGCCTATCAATAATCTTCCTAAAATGTGGTCACAGAACTGAAAAACTGCTTCAAATGTGGGCTGTCCAGGAGAGAGTGCAGCAACCCATCAATACCCACACTCTGCATGTTCCAAATATAGTCTAAGTATGCTTTGTCTTATACTTATTGACTCATACTGAGGTGTCTACATAATAATAAAATTATCTTCCACAGAGTTCTCCAGATTCAGTCTGAAAATGGAAATGAATCTCTTTGGGGATTCCAGGTTTCAAGGAAGAAATATTTGAGAATGGTGGAAAGAACTCTTGATGCCAGAGATCTAAGGTTTTTAGATTTGGCTCTCCCACCACCATGACTACCTCATAGTCCTCAGTCTACTTAGGCTGAGCAGTCTAAGGTAAACAGCAAGTTACGTGAAGGACTGCCCCTACCATCGTAGATCTGGGCTTCAAAGTAATAGCAGATCCTTCCCCAGGGATTCTCACTCATTCCCTGGAAACTAAAAGTTAGTTTAAGCAAGAAGACTAGGACCATAATATTTGGGCATCATTTCTCCCCTCCTCATTCAGTGTTAGTCTGGGGAAAGTTGTAAAATGGAACTAGTTTGTCTGTGGTCATTTCTCCCCTGTTTTTTTTTCTCTTTCAATCCCCTTTCTCCCAACCCCAGGGTTCAACACTCAGTTCTGCTATTTATTACTAGTTGTATTTTCTTGGTCCATTCACTCGAACTATATGAGCATCAGTTTTCTTCTCTGCAAAATGAGAGGTAAACTAAATAAGTTTCAAGTATCTGAGTTTTATGTCTAAGCCTTTCTAATGTTTATTCTCTATTGGCAAAAATAACAGAGCTCATAATAAAGTATCTACGATGAAAATAGATGGAACAAGAAGAAAATCAAAATAGCAACCCACATTCCAGCACAGAAACAAATATATAATCCCTTTTGTCTGCAATATAACATTCCTTACATCATCAACCCTGTAGTAAATTCATTTAAAAGAAGTAGGAAAGCTATAAATTACATTCACAGCAGATATAAATTGGACCCACACATAGTCTGACCAAGGCACAAAAAGACCTAAAGAAATCTCTCATGGATGTCAAACAACTTAATAATTTCCAAGTTCTTCAGCAGAGAATGAGTTGTTTTAAAGAAAGGAGAAATGAACAATGGATGTAATTAAACAGAAGCTCTTCTTAAGTAAATGAACATTAAAGGAGTTAAACAACTGAAATTAACTCCTTGGATGGTGACAAGTTTCTCGTTGGAACATTTTACAAAGACTACCAATAATTAGAGCTGTCCAAAAATGGAATGGGATCCCTTGAAACGGAAAGAAGTCTCTTCATTAGAAATGTTCAAACAGAGACTGGATGGACATTGATTTTATATGTTGTGGATGGGATTCAAGATTTGGGTGGGGATTAGTTGAGACAATGACCTCCAAAATTCCTTCCAACTTTAAGTCTGTGATTCTAGCCCCATTCTACTGATGAGGAAACTGAAATTCAAAGAACTGAAACAACTTGTCTATGGTCATACAGCTTTTAGGTGTCAGAGAAAGATTACTAAATTTCTTCTGTATATATTTTGTTTGTGCATGGTTGTTTTCATACTGACTCCCTTGTTAGACTAAAAGTTCCTTGAGAAGGGAGATTATCTTTGACCTTTCATTGTGCCATTCACTGGGCTTAGCACAAGCTTGGTAGATAGTAGATAGTAGATACTTAATAAATGCTCAATGATTGACAAACTATTATTTTAAAACTGCTCCATATATACATCTTTTACAGCCTCCTTTTAGCATATTTTATTGTTTAGTTGTTTACAGTCATGATCAACCCTTCATGACCCCATTTGAGGTTTTCTTGGCAAAGATATTATCATGGTTTGCCATTTCCTTGTCAGAGAGCTACCACCAGGGCCTCATTATTTCAGCCTGGAACCAGCCTCCTAAGTGATCTCTGGGACGGCCCTCCTCTTTTAATTTCATATATACTTTTTACATACATCAGTAACTAAAGTTAGCATAAGAAAGAATAGTGTCTACATATTTTGTCCTTAAATATGTCTCTTCTTCTATGTTTTGACCTCCATTTGATAATTATCTTTCTTTTCTCATTTTTTAAACATGCAATCTTGACATTCTCATTTTGTAAGCATCCAATCTTGCCATTTTCAGATTCTCCCTTTCAGCATTTCTTTGCCCCTGTCACCAAAGGATTACCATTTATTCCTTGATAACATCTTTTAAAATTTATTTTACTCCTTAGAGCTCAAATTCTTTTTACATACAAGCAATTTTTGTTATTCTAAGTTTCCCTGATTCTTTCCTATCTTTATGTCACTCCATGTGAATAGCATTGTGTAAATCATCCTCTTTGATTACTTCCTTTACCTTTCTTTTTGGTCTGACTTCCCTACTTCAGGTTTAGATACTGATTTCACTTCATTGTAATTATTTAAACAGAGACTACTATTAATGATGATAGCAATAACTCATATTGGAAAGACAGTGTATTACAATGGATAGAGAACCAACCTAGGATCAAATCTTGTCACATACATAGAACCTCTAGATGACTATGGACAAGTGCCCCAAATAATGTGATCTATTTTTGCTTTTTAGTTGCTTTTAGTCATGTCCAACTCTTTGTGATGCCATTTGAGTTTTCTTGGTGAAGACACTGGAATGGTTTACCACTTCCTTCTCCAGTTCATTTTACAGTTGAGGAAACTGAGGTAAATAGTGTTAAGTAACTTTACACATCTACTTAGTATAGGGTTTGAACTTAGATCTTCTGACATCAAACCCAGTGCTTTATCCACTCTGCCACCCAGCTGCCCCATTGATCTATAGAAATAGTTTTCCATACTGATAATTCTCCACATCAGTGAAATCCCAAATCCAACCTAGAACAAATGGATAACAAAAAAGGCACATTCATGTAGTCTTAAAATTTTCAAAGTTTTCCTTACCAAAATCCTGAAAGATATGTAGTACAAGAGATAACTTTATGTAAAGTGACCTGCCTATCATCACACAACTAGTGTCTGAGCTAGAATTCAAACCCAGGGTAACTACTCAAGTTCTCTTCCCTTTGCATTGCACCACACTGCCTGAACCCATGCCTCAGCCTCATGTACTAGAGTACACCCAATGTCCCTTCTAACTGATATTCCCAGATTCCATGGTTGTTTGTCCTTTGGACCATTTCATCCATTCACAGCTTCTATTTTCTCTACAGATTCTCATTTTATGCCTGTGCTAAAAATAGCTTCATTGTACTAATCCAAGCCAGCCTATTTTCATCTTTCAAATACCTTGTCAAATACCTACTTAATCTATTAAGTCTTTTAAAAGGAAGAAAAACTAATCATCTAACATCTAAGGGATTCCTACCTTTTAACCAAAGGCTTTTCATCTCATTATCTTGAAAACCTGTTTCCTCATATTTATTTAGTCTGGAACCTGTGTGGGAGAATGTCTTTTTTTTATAAATAATAAAAAATACTAAGCAAATCTAATGAGTTTACTTAGTCAAAGGATGTGCTAATATAATGCCAGGTCAGCAATGCAATGGGGATCTTTTTTGGCCTATATTAGCCAGTGAAGAAATATAATTTCTTGACTACTAAGATTGGATTTGGGTCAGGTAGATAGTTCTGTCATGTTTGTGTTCAATCTAATTAGCCAATATGGTGGATCTTCTTCTGGCCCTCACTGCTATTGAATGATTGCGGTAACACCATATAGACATAGAATATAGAATTAGTAGGGACCTCAGAGGATCACTGATAGGTAATTGCCAAAACTTAGCTTAAAGATCTCTAGGAAGAGAAGTCCACTACTTCCTGAGGCAGTCCCTTCCATTTCTAGATAGCTTTAATTACAGGGTGTTTTTTTCTTTCTATCAAGACCAAATTCACCTCTTTGTGACTTCCATCCATTATTCTGAGTCCTGCCTTCTGGGCTCCAGCAGAGTAATTTTAATCCTACTTTCATGTTTTGTTTTTGTTGTGGTTGTTCAGTTCTTTCAGACTCTCCATGACTCTATTTGGGGTTTTCATGGAAAAGATAATGGAGTGGCTTGTCATTTCCTACTCCAACTCATTTTACAAATGAGAAAATTGAGGCAAAGAGAGTCACACAACTGTCTGAGGACAGATTTGAACTCATGAAGATGTGTTCTTGACTCCTAGCCCTACCGTCTATCCGCTATTACAATCTTCATATACTTGGAAGTAGTTCTTATGTCCCTGCAATGTGTTTCCTTCTATAGGTTAAATCCCTAGATACATCAATCCATTATCTTATGGCATGAACTCAAGGTCTTTTTCCTACCTGGTTGCCCTTCTCCAGATACTCTCTAACTTGTCTATATCCTTCCTAAAGTGTGGCAACCAGATGAATGCATTACTTCAGATATGGTAAGAGCAGAATATAGAAAACCTTTCCCTCTTTTGTTCTAGATACTATGACTTTTTAAACACAACTTAAGATTGTTTCCATTTTGGCTATCATATCACAATATTGACTCCTATTTGGCTTGCAATCCATTAAAACCCCCAAAACTATTTCAGTAAGATTGTTGTCTAGTCATGCCTTCCTTATTTTATACTTCTGAAGTTGATTTTTTGAACCAAATGTAACACTTTATATTTATACTTACTATATAAATTTCATGACTTACATGAATTGGTGCTGAGTGAAGTGAGCAGAACCAGGAGAACATTGTACACAGTAACAGCAACATTGCATGATGATCAAATTTGATAGACTTAGCCCTTCTCAACAGTACAATGATCTAAGACAATTCCAAAAGACTCAAGATGGAAAATGCTATCCACCTCCAAAGAAGGAACTATGGAATCTGAATGCAGATTTTTTTCTTTTTTTTCTTTCTCATGGTTTTCCCTTTTTGTTCCAATTCTTCTTTCGTGACATGACCAATGTGGAAATATGTTTAATATGATTGTATGTGTAGAGCCTATGTTAGATTGGTTGCCATCCTAGGGGTGGAAGAGGAAGAAGAAAAAATGTGGAATTCAAAATCTTATAAAAGTGAATATTGAAATATTGAAAATTGAAATCTTTACATGTAATTGGAAAAAATAAAATACTATTAAGTGGAATAAATAAATAAATTTCATCTAAATAGATTTACCTCAATATTCTAATCTGTCATGATCTTTTTGGAATCTGACACTATCACCCAGTATGTTACCCTGTCACCCTGCCAACTTTGTGCCTTCTGCAATAATGATAAGGATGTGCTCCATATCATTATCCAAGTCACCCATAAAAATATTGATTAAGAAGTACTTTTGAAATTATATGCTTCCCTTGCCTTTTTTCCCTCCATTTTGTTATTTTGTCATTTCATGAATAGACCACATTTCTAGACATATATTGCAACTATTACAAATTTCCCACTGGCACTAAGGAAGCGTAGATGGGCATTATTTTTCTGGACATTGGTTGCCAAAAACAAAACTGATTTGCTTTTGAAAGTTGCATGGTTTCCTTGCTGCTGGGTCAATCACAGGATACACCCACCAATAACTGAGACCCAAGCAGACAGGATCCCTCCATTAGGAAGAACCAGAAACACCTTTAGTCTTTAAGGTATCAAAAAAATTACCAAAGCTCTGGGACCATTCCAGGCAGAATATCTGAAAACTGCTCAGCCTTTTTTCCTGAATGTCAATCTGAATGTCAAACTAACGTTGAAAGTAATGAAGTCAAGCCTTCCAACCTCAAATACTTGCTTTGGTGCAAAGGGAAAAAAAAAATCTATTAGATCAGAGCTGAAGAAAAAGAATATTTACTTCATTGAGAACCCACAGCACAGCTCCATTGTTCTCACTTTAGTTTTTGCCTGATGAAAAGGCTCTAGCAGTCTAATGTGAAAAACGCTGTTGCATTATAGCCTAAGGATTTTAAATAAGAGATTGAGTCTCCCCTCAGGACCCACACATTGCTCCAATTACCACTAATTGGAGTAACACATGAAAATCAGGGAGGGGGAGAGAAATAGGATTGCTAAAGAATATCCCTTTTTTTCTCCAGTTGTATCTGAAAGATCAAAGGTAACTTACAGATCCTGCTAAATTATTTTGAAGATTCTAAACAGGCCCCCATCTCTATGGTCATTGGATATATAGCCAAGAATTCTTTATCAATAATAAGCTCATTGTTGTCTCAGAAATTCGGGAGGGAGAGATTTTTTAACTGGGGGATATAATGTTTCAAGTATTCATCGCCTCTCAAACGGAATCAAATAAGACCTGAGAAGATGCATTTATGCTCATCTGTGTCTCTTCCAGAGCCAAAGATGTTTGTCTTGCTCTATGTTACAAGTTTTGTCATCTGGGCAAGTGGACAACTTCGGGGTAATCAGTTCAAAGGAGAAAGTCACTCCCCGAGATATATCTGTAGTATACCTGGTTTGCCTGGGCCTCCTGGTCCCCCAGGAGCTAATGGATCACCTGGGCCACACGGTCGTATTGGCCTTCCAGGAAGAGATGGTAGAGATGGCAGGAAAGGTGAAAAAGGTGAAAAGGGGACCGCAGGTAATTAAAGTTAATCTTCAATGAAGTACCTCCCCTCATCCACATCCCCTTCCCTTTTTTCTCCTATCCCCAAACCTGGAAAAATTACCCTGTTTTTCTTTTGTTGTCGCTTTTGTTTGTTTTAATCACCATGATCTTATGAGAATAATGTGTTAGTCAGACATAGTAATTGGGAGCCTCTGTTTCTGACTCTGTTCCAAATTCTTAAGGGAAGTTATATAAGTTGCTGAGTTTTTGCTGGATTTCATTTTTCATGTATGAAAGAGCAACACTGTAAATGATAAAGCTTAACTGTCCAATCTTATTCTTCACTGTCAGCCCACATTAACTCTATGCCAGAGTCATCAAAAAGTAAATTTCTTGTGGCACCATAGAACAGCCTTAGTATTCCCTTGCTCTTCCATAATCAGAAGGCTAGATGGACACCACATAGTAACTATGCACTGCCCTACAATGGAAAGAGCTTTGAATTGGGAATAAGAGGATCCAGGTTCAGATTCCAACTCCACTATTGACCACCTGCATGATTCTAGGCAAGTTACCTGCCTTTCTGAGTCTCATTTGACTCATTTGTAAAGTGGTTAACATGATTTCTAGGGTACCTTCTAACTCTAGATCCTAACTCTAACTAGAATCTAACTCTAGATCAAGTCATCTTGTTGGCAAACTGATTTGAAAATCCTGGTTAAGGGACTGTCTAGATGAATGAGTGATTCTGTACTAACTGCCACTGGGTATTTCTGCCTTCAGTAAGGTCCTATTCTGATGCCTTTTCATGGCATCAAGATGACCCTGGATTCTCAAAGAGTATGTCAGCAACTTGCAAGTTCTAGCAGATTCTAGGGCTGCCATGATGGACTATGTGTTAGCAGCCTAGCTAAATTCAGAAAGCCTCACCACCAAAAGATTTGCCTTCAAAGAGATGGATTTTTTTTTTATTATAGCAACACATGAAAATAGGATAGAGTATGTAATTGATGTCAGTAGAGGGAATGCCCACACTGGTAAAATCATGGAACCTTGAAGTAATGAGTAAACACATATTTCTGAGTGTAATACCCTGAGAAAATTATAAATAAATCCAAATCCAGACCTCAAGGGCATGGCAGTTTAATAAAACCACATAGGATCTACTAGGCCCACCTTCTGGAACCTCAATTTCTTTAGTTATATTCTAGGCTTAAGATTCTGTAATTCTATGATTTTATAAAAAAATAGAAATCAGTATTTAGAGATGTTTGATAGATAAACTTAGTAACATTACAAAATCATATCTATATCTGCCATCATAAAAATGCTTTATAATTCAGAATCTATGAAAACTCTGTCAGTTATTTAACTTAGTACACATTTCTACTAGAGGGCCTTCAACTTTGAGCTAAGGTCTTTGCATTTCAAAAGATCTTGTGATGCAAGCTTTGCAGATATAAATTACTGTAAATGTTATGGGGAATCATGGATATGAGTACAGTCGAACTTTGTAATGATAATGGCCGTGATACTTGCCTCCTTGGCTAATCAAGCTTTTACTACATGTTGTTAAGTTTCATGGGATGTAATTTTGGCCAATAGAACACAAAAGTCATTTTCTATTAAGACTAATAATGAAGACTCTAGCATGTGAAAATAACTTTAGTGTGATGTATCTGAAGATGTTGATTACACTACACATTTATATCAGTTCATACTATGTTAACATTTCTGAATTATTATGATTTCAATCCTATATGAGTCTAATTTTGTCCCTATGTGTAGAAAGGTTGTATAAAGGTGCCCTTATAATCAATGATTTGAAGGAAGGAGGGAAACAGTTCTTATTAGCCCAAATGGAGTACATCAATAAGTCCTTGGCTTACTAGGTTAGCATGGTTTGGGAAGGGAGCATAGTTAAAACCCGAGGACCAGAACAAAGCCCAACTAAGTTAAGTGACTTGTCTAGGATCAAATAATATTTAGTGGCAAAGTTAAAACTAAAACTCAGTTTTTCTGACTCCCATCTGGAAAGTCTGAGATTAATAATAGTTATAATAATTTGTCTCATTTGATCCTGACAATAACCCTGAGAGTGAAGGGTTATTTATTATCATCCCCATTTTACAGATGAGAAAAGTAAGGCAAATGGCATTTCAATGACTTGTGCAGAATCACATTGCCAATAAGTGTCTGAGGATAGATTTGATCTCAGGTCTTCCTGCATAATGGTCCAGTATCTGTACACTGTGCCACCTGGCTGCTAGATTCAAGAGATTTGGCTTCTCATTGTGTCTTTGCCATTGGTTTAGCCAAGTTGTTTAACCTCCAGGGACCTTGATTTCCTCATTTGTAAAATAAAGAAACTGGATTTGGTCTTCCCTTGGGTCCCTTCTAGTACTAGACCTTCAACCAGACCACCTTGTAGATAAGAAGATGGTATCATTATGCAGAGAGACTTCTCATTGCAGGTAATGGGAGTTCTTTGTAAATATGTGAATGGCAGCAGATCTACCATCAAAATAGCATTCAATCACTTTAAATTATTTTCATTTTTTAACCTTGTACTAATGACAGAGAAAGCACTTAAATTTTAAATTCACAATTCTTTGCTTTCCTTTTTTTAAATGTGTAACCATAGTTTTAGAAGAACTCATTGACTTGGTACTGTATTATTAAAGCTATGCATAAGTCATATTTTTAATGACCTAGGTTTTATAAGACTGTTGTTTGTGAATCTCTCACTTGCATGATAACTAAACTTGTAAATATTTTTGAAGGTTTAAGAGGCAAAGCTGGACCAATAGGACCAGCTGGAGAGAAAGGGGACCAAGGAGAGACTGGTAAAAAAGGACCTATAGGACCAGGTGGAGACAAAGGAGATGTGGGTCCAATTGGACTTCCTGGACCCAAGGGAGACCGAGGAGATCAAGGTGAAAGAGGGGCACCTGGTGTCTGCAGATGTGGGAGCATTGTGCTCAAATCTGCCTTTTCTGTTGGCATCACCACCAGTTACCCAGAAGAAAGATTACCCATTGTGTTCAACAAAGTCCTTTTCAATGAAGGAGAGCACTACAATCCTGCAACAGGAAAGTTCATATGTGCATTTCCAGGAATATATTATTTTTCTTATGATATCACATTAGCTAACAAACATCTGGCCATTGGGCTGGTACACAATGGGCAATTCAAGATAAAAACTTTTGATGCTAACACAGGGAACCATGATGTTGCCTCTGGATCCACAGTGATCTATCTTCAACCAGAAGACGAAGTCTGGCTTGAAATCTTCTTCACAGACCAAAATGGCCTTTTCTCAGATCCAAGTTGGGCAGATAGTTTATTTTCTGGATTTCTCTTATATGTTGACACTGACTACCTTGACTCCTTATCTGAAGAGGATGAATTATGAACGTGATTAACAATGTGGAAATTTTCCTCCCTTGTTACACAAACTGACATAGGATCTAATCTGGGAGCCAAAGAAAAGTGGAACAGCACTGCTATAATCTGAAGGAACTACCAGCCAGATGCTAAAGGAAACTATGGATGTTTTCAACAGAATCCACTGAAGCAAGATTCTGTACCAAACAGCTGGGACCACACAGAATGAATTATGTAGAACAATAACTCCAGATATGAATTCCCTTGAAAGCAATGTTCATAAATATTTAAACAAATTAAAGATAATGTCAACAAATTTTATATTAAATACATTGAGTGATAAAACCAGCTGGCAGTGGTATTGTCTTATTAAGCTTGTTGGAATTACTTGTTTTTTATCAGTTATTTAAAAGAATCATAACATACAATGTAATGTCTTGGGCAATTCTCAGAAGGCAAAAATGTATGCCAAAAGCAAAAGATAAGAGACATGAAGCATTTTCTACAATGCAAAGTGGCATGTTAAAAAATGCTGGTCCAAAGATTCCTGAGCTCTACTCTAAGGTCTAATGCGAGGAGGAATGTCTCACCATTTTGTCTTTCCTTACCTACTGCAATGAAAACCAGCATTTCTACCTTCCAGTGAGGTGAGATTAGACTCCTGAGGTGTTAGAATCAGGGATAAGAGGGGGTCAGTTTACTGAAATTGGTTCCCCAAAAGTATGATGAATTTCCAAACTCTTCCAAACTTTTGACATGAATTATCCTCTGCACCTGTTTTCCCTGAGATGTCTTACAAATAAAGGCAACCCTACAGCTTATTCACGAATTCTTTCTCTGTGTTAACTTGGGTCTCCAACTCAACCCTGAGCAAAGTCTACCAGCTTAATAAAAATCTTCTTTCAATCATATACTTCTTTTCCTTTGTCTCTTTTTTCACTGCTAGAATCCATCTTTACTCTGCTCCCCGGCAATCACCACCAGTCAGGTGAATAATTCCCCGCCCCCCCCCCCCCCACTACTCCATTGAGTCACATTAATGGTGTCTCCATGTTTTCTCCTTCTGGGGAACATCACATGTTTTTCAGCTTCCTCACCTACTTCCCTTCTATTCATCAGTTCCATTACTTTATCCCTTTTCCCTTTCAGTCTTTCCTCTTATCCAAATAAGTTTCCTTTGAAAAACAGTTCTCTTTTCTGACTTTTCTCCCATCCTCTTTTACTTCTAATTTTTCATACTCTGTATGACTCATTTTTCCTAACTAAGGTCAAGAAATCTGGTAGATGGGGAAATGGAGACCTAGATAAAAGAAAATTTGAGGGATCATCTATGGTTAATTAAAGTTGAACACATGAAAATATATCATACATTTTTTCCTAGACTCTTAGAAAGAAAAACTCAGAACGCTGATTCCTTGGAACAACCACAGCCAATAGAATATGGAACCTCAAGAGGAGTTGTTAGAATGCAATCGAGAAAATCAATGACAAAGAAAGTTATAATATTATCTGACATTTTTATAGCACCTTAAGATTTGCAAAGCACTTTATGTACATTATCTTGTTTAACTGATAAATCATAGAGCCATGGTAAAATTTTAAAGCTAAAAGAGACTTTAGAACTCTTCTAGTCAAACCTCTTGATTTTACAAATAGGAAACTGAGAATCAGAAAGGGGAAAATAGCTCTCACAAAGTCACACAGCTAACCAGCTACAAAGATAAAAGGAGGATCCAAGTATCTAGGTAGTCTTTTTCTGCAACATTTTCACTATAAGATACATATTGTGGTTGATGTGTATGCATGTGTATATGTATGTGATATAATTATATATCTATATTATATATACATTTATACATAATGCCCACATATTATATTATTATGTATATAATTTTAATTTATCTTGATTGTAATTTGGTCATGTATTTTTTTGTTACTCCAAGCTATTGAAAAAAAAATATTCACTCCAAAACCTATTTCATTCATTTTTCAAGTTTGTTTCTTTTGCTAGTTCTTATTACAGAGGTGCATTTTGTTTTGAGAAATGGGATTGGGGGGAAACTATTCCAGTTTTTTAAAGAAGTGAAGGTGTTTTGTGCTTTTTCTCCTAAAGAATTTCCAAGGCACTTTTTTCTCTATGCAAAAAAAAATTTAATCCAGTGGAAGAGATTTCAATAAAATGAATAAAACCTATACGCATAATTATTTCTGAGAACTGCCTTATTATACATACCGCACAATTTCCTATTTCAATAAAAAAAACCATAGTCATAATTATTTCTGGGAAATGCCTTATTATATACTCCACTCCAACACATTTCGTATAAATACATATTTTCATATAGCCTTAGGAAATTCCAATAGTATGAATGGCATTGTTTATGAAGTGAGTCTCTATTAAAAGCAATCTGGATTTTTTCTCTGTAACTCTTATTGATTGGGGACATGAATTTTAAGTGGTGCTTTTTCAAATACATTTTCTCCTTTTTGTGTCATATTTTTATTATCACATAAGATTCAGTTTGACTAGTATTTATTCAATCCCTACTGTGTGGAAGGGGGCCCTATACTGGATTCAGATAAGAGATCTAAAGTTGAGACATGTTCCCTGCCCACAAAAAAATTCAAAATAAAGTCTTCTGCGAGGTCATGGCCAAGGTCATACTGGCAGAGGGGGTGTGGTCAGGAAATGAAAAAACTCAGGCTGCATCAACAGAACCTCAAAATAGTTGGTTAAAGAGTGAAAAAATTCAAACACTCTGTTGTTATGTGATTCTACATGATTTCAAACAGCTGTTTTGACTGAACATTTTCCCCTACTGGGGTGATTGATATTTTTTTTTTAATAACTGAATTGGCTGGTTATGTTCATGTTATGTAGATGTGGCCTGCTTGTAAATTTTTCAGACTGAATGCCATCATGATCTTAGTTCCTTATCTTTCATCTTAATAAGAGAATAGATTATTCTCAGATAAAACACTTTCATTTTTCTCCAGACCAAATGATCCTTAATAGCAAAACTATTATACATGTAACAATATAAGCAATCATCTTTCATAATTACAGAGAAAGAGTAACTTTGAAAACCATTCATTCAATGGAACCCAAAAGAGAAGAATAAATCTAATTATTCATTCCTAGCTAACATAATGAAATCACAGAAATAGGAGAATGAAAAGTTATCTTAGGTCACTTGCTATATTTCTCTCTTGAAGTTTCCTTCTCCACTCTGAAATACTTAAATTAGAGCCACTTGAAATCAATCAGTGAGATTTCCTTCATTTTTATTAGGAGACAAATCATCCCCACTTTTAGAAAAGCTTTTGCTTTCTTCATGCTAACCCACTATTCCCAGTTAATTTCCCCCCCTCACCTCATTATTCATACACTGGCTGACACCATACAATCACTAAAGAATGGGGTTGTAACTAGAACATTCCATGGGTGCAATTAATTCCCTGCATTTCTTAGACATGGAGCTCTTCCCAGGCAGTTCATGTCATTTCCTGCCTCCATACTTTTGGATCCTCAGATACTCTCCCCCATCATCTCCACCTGTTAAAATTCTTTCCAAGTAGAGCTCAAAAAAGCCTCCTATGAGAGGCTTTCCCTGATTGCTCCAAATTATTGGAGTTCTCTCCTTCTTGAAACTACCTTGAATGATTATGTACTCTACTGATATTTTTATATCCCTGTATATTTTCCCAATATAATGTAATTTCCTTGAGGGGAGGTACTATTTTGTTTTTATCACTACACCTCTGATGCCTAAGACAGTGCCTTGCACATAACAGGTGTTTCGTTAATGTTACTGAATTTAATTTAAGTATATTATGTTCAGGAGCCTATGGGACTTGAGCCTATGGGATCTCTTGTTCTTGTCCAATTCTGTTACAGAGGGAGTTATAAAACTAGCTATTTATTTTCCTGTCCACACTCCATTTTGCAAAGCTAGGCATCCTGCATCCCTTTTCTATCTCATCTTTCCTAGAGTATCAAAAGGCAGAAGTTTTGGAATTCTCTCATGGCTTTCTCTTCAGTAGTCAATCCAAGAGAAGCTGAGGACAGTTAGTATCTCCCTTTTCATTGTCTATATGCTCCCAAGATGTGTGTGGCAATTGTATGTTCAATGCATTAAAAGAGCTGATCATTGGGGAGAATCCTTGTGGCAGCTCAAAAAATCTTTTGAAGTCAAATAATCAGCAGTTCAGCAACCATTTAGCAAGTGCCCAATCTATGGAAGGTGCTAGTTGATACACAAAGATGGAAAGTAACATATCCTTTGCCATCAAGGAGCTTACTATCACCCCTGATGCATTAATTTCATAGTCATAGAATTTTGAATTTAACGATCTTCAATTATTGCCTAAAGGAAACTGAAATTCAGAGAAGTGAAATAACTTGGCCCCAAATCATAAAAGTAGAATCACAGATTTAGAGTGGGAGGATACCTCATACATCAAGTAGTCTAACCATAGATTCCAAATCATGGAATCTATTGCAGAACCAGGATTAGAAGCCAGCTCCTTCCCACTGTACCACACAATCTCTCTTAAGAAAGAAGCATAAACAGAAATTTCAGCTCAAGTCTTCTGACTCCTAGTCCAATGTTAGAATGTTTTATAAGTGTTCTTAACAGAAAGCAAACACCGATACTTCCTTTTGACCCCATGGTGCTTCTAGGGTCAGAATGAAAAGAAGGGGTAAATCTAAGAATCAGGCAGTCACAGCAATGGGGGTTTGGTTTGGGTTCTGTTGTTGTGAGGGAGAGAGGTTAATAGTTAACTCAGTTGGTGACTGAGAATGTTTAGTCTACATAATGTCAAACAACCATCATAGCTTTTTCACTTAAGCAATTGTCTTGGTGTTGCATAGATTTATCCTATGATTAGCTACACTAGTCATGCCTTAGAGGGAGAAAGGGTGACCTATTGTGAAGACATCAGTCAAATTTATCCACCTTCCTTACAGGCACTCCAGAAGACTCCAAGGAGCACTTCCTTGCCCCAACTCCTTCCCATAATGGCCATTGCAATTCGGTTTTATTTCTGTCATGAATCAGGGCATAAAGGTCAAGGAGACATCTTGGGAATCATGTAATCAAACTCCATCATTCTACAGAGGAGGAAGCTGAGACCCAAAGAGGGAAAGCCATTTGTCCAGGTCGTACCATAAGTTGATGGTAGATCTGGGATACCAAACCAATGTTTCTGACTTCTCACCCCAGTGTTGTTTCTATTCACAGAATCATGAGATTTGGGAGTTGGAAGGGATCTCAATATTTTTCAACCATATTCCCTTCCCTTCCCATCTAGCCCAACTCCTACCTGGAAAGGAATACCCACTGTCATATACCCAGCAAGTGATCATCTAGCTTCTGTGTGATGCCCTTCATTGAGGGAGATCACAGAACCAAAATCAGAAGAACCTTTGGGGTCACTTAGTCCAACATTCTCCATCTACAATGGTAGATTAGAATTCCAAGTACTCCATGTTCATATTCTATTAATAATGGACAAGTCATTTAACTTCTCAGTGCTCTAAGCAACTGACCCTGGAAGCGACATATCAGACATTAATCTGTTTTGGTAGAGGAAGGTTCTTCCCTGGGAACTTCCTATGCCAATGAAATCTTAATTCTGATCCTAACCCAAAAAGGTGACGTGATATATAGTTATTAAAATATCCTACGGATGAGTTTCTTCAGAGACATTTTTGATTGGCCAGTGTTAGAATGGTATGCTCAAATCTAAAATACATACAAATGATGCAAGAAGAAGGAATGTCTTGGGCACTTTTAAAATGAGGATTTTTTTTTTTACTTGACTCTTTGCAATGCTTTTCTTGGACAGAGTACCTTGAGTTTAAAGTGACCAAGTAGTTTGTACAACAGAAATAAGAGCTGGATTTGGAGTCAAGAGCATTGAATTCAAACAGTGGCTCTAACATACAAGACATGTCTCATGGTGAATAAGTTCTTTTTCCTCATATTTAAAATAGAGACACAAATGCTTGAACTAAGTACTTCACAGGGTTGTGGTGAGGAAAGAAATTTGTACACTTTAAAACACCACAGAAATGAATGTTATTGTTTTCAGAGGGTTGCAAGATAAGAAAATTTTTTCAAGCAAGTCTTTTCTAATTCATAGAAATCACATACTTAATGGAAGTGAAACTTTGAAATACTATGTTGATATTTTAAATACCAATATAATATTAAAGCCATAATAGCCATTATATGCAAATGGGGGCCCCAAAAGTTATGAAACAAATGAAAATATAGGGGGAAGACATCATTCTCTCTCTTTTCATCAGCCATAGGCTAATCCTTTCTTAATGAAGCTTTTCCTGATCTATTTAACTGCTAGTATCATCTCTTTCAAATTACTTGTATTTCACTTTGTATTTATTTTCTTTACACTTATTCTGTACATATTTATATATGTCTTTCTCTCTCCAATTTGTAAGTAAGCTCTTTTGCCAGTAGAGATTATTTCATTCATTGTATTTGTATATACAACACCTGGAAGAGTGACTGACCCAAAGTACATTTAATAAATACTTGATTAATTAACTGATTGGCTTATGAATCAATCAAAATCAGATCAGCTATTGACTTACTGTTATACTAGAATATCTTTTTTGAGGCTTACTGACATCCGAGGTAGCCAATGAGAAGGAACAAAATAACTCTGAAGGATACTTTATTGTTCAATCATTTCATTGTGTCCAAGTTTTTGTGACGTCATTCAGGGTTTTCTTGGCAAAGATACTGGAGTGGTTTGCCATTTCCTTCTCCAGTTCATTTTTACAGATGAGGAAACTGAGGAAATCAGGGTTAAGTGACTTGCCCAAGGTCACACAGCTAGTCAGTGTCTGAGAATTTATCCCTCTGCTGATTTAACACAAGAAGATCTTGGTCCATAGCCCATATGGGGTCTGTGTAAGAATAATGTTAACTCACATTTTTGGAGTGTTTATAAGGTTTATAAAGTACATTAAAGTTTATAAAAATTCTTCCCTCACATCAGTCTTGTGAGGTAAGAAGTATGAAATCTTATTATCCCTATTTTATAGACGTAAACACTCAGAGAACATAAACTCAGGGTTACATAACTAGTAAATGTCAGAGCTAGAATTGAAATCTAGGTCTTCTGACTTCAAGGCAGAGCTTTTTTCTACTGTACTACCCAGTCTCTCCTAAGCTATTTTAGAAATACTATAGAACAAAGGTGGACACAGCCACAGCCTCAGGACCTCCATTTACTATCTCATCAGTAATCTGTAGGAAGTAAAAGGATGTGCTATTGAGATTCCAGTGATCTCTCATGGGGCAATGTCCCCAAATTGCTCATTGTGGTGATAGCCCCTGTAATTCTGTCCTCATTTTTATGAGGGCAACCACCTTTTATAAACCAGTAACTGGGTAAATCATGTGCTGAATTCTGTGCTCTAATGAATAGTGCCATCTCAATGAATTATTGTTTCTTTTTAAACCCCAGACCTACCAGATCTGCAGGATAGCTACACAGTCAACACTTGCTAAAAGATTATGGACACATGAAATAAAGACATGGAGTTTAAGGAGATGATAATCTTGGATCATCAGTTCACCAGGCTAGTGTGCAAAAATAATCTTTGAAGTTGGCCTTTGACATTAACTCAAAAGTAGATTTCAAGGGAACTTTAAAAGCAAGATAAGGCTCTATGTAGTCTTACATTAAAAAAAAAAAAAGGTGTAGTGGGAGTCTAACCCTGAACAAAAGAAAAGTGGATAGTAGTAAGACTTGAATGACATCATTTTATTTAGATTTTATTAGATTTTGACTATATGGGCTTGGAATTACTAGCCCAAAGGGTTAGTTATTTATGAGGTAATGTGAAAACTAATCCAGTCAAATCAAATCTTTCTGATATATGAAGAAGATTCAGAGGGTTTATGGACTTGGTTTTTAAAAAATATTTTGACAACTGAACTTCAGTATAACTCATACCCTTTGTAATCCTATGTATTTTATTTTGGCACTTAAAAGCATCATTCTGAGTAGGGGTTTATAGGCTTTACCAGGTTGCCAAAGAGGACCATGGCACAAAATGGGTCAATAATTCCCTATTGCAGTTTCTCCATCTGAGTGGCAGAATTTAGAGAAACCAAGATTTGAATAAATTTATTTATCTGCTTTAAAAAATTATCTGAAGGGATCATGTAAGGGTAAGGGAGGGAAAAGCATTAAACTATCAAATATATTTTAAATACATATTATGATTACAAATAATATGGCATGGACAGATTGATGACACATTGGATACAGTGCCAGGCCTGGAGTCAAGAAGACATTTTCATGTGATCAAATCTGACCTCAGACACTTACTAGCTGTGTGACTTTGGTAAAGTTGCTTAACCTTGTTTGACTCAGTCCTAATCTGTAAAATGAGCTGAAGGATACGGCAAACCACTCCAGTATCTTTGCCAAGAAAACCCCAAATGGGGTCCTGAAGAGTCAGACACAATTGAAACAGCTAAACAGCAATGACAACAGCATGGTATAGTGGTACAACTCTCAGAGTGGGCTCCAGAGACCTGGGTTTTAATGCTGGATCTGCCACTCATTAGTCACCTGAGACAGTATCAGTGCAATGAGAAGGACACAGATTTGGGGTCAGACAACTGAGCTTCAACTCTTGGCTCCATCCTGTACTACCTGGGTGACTTTTGAAAGCCATTAATACTCTCTGGACCTCAGTTTCACCATTAGTAAAATGAAGGAGTTAGATTAGAGGATCTCTAAGGTCCTTTCCAAATCTAAATTTATGATTCTATGATTGAAACAATTCACTTGCCCCCTTTGGAACTCACTCTTCTCCCCCGTAAAATTAAGCAGTTGGCCTCAATGATCTCAGAAGTCCCTTCCAAATCCAGCAGTTTATGCTTCTAAGAACTCTGTATACTGCTGCAATAATGGGAGGAAACAGCCAACATCCCTATCTTAAGAAAGGCATGACATCTTTATTTTACCCCATTCACAATGAAAAACATCAGAGAATGTATTTGGCTTTGTTTTATATCTCCATTGGAAGGATATGGGGGAGAAAAGTGTTTGCAAAAAAAGGGAAAAAAAACACCCAGTCCTTGTTTTCAAAACAAAAATTAAGTAGACTCCCTTAGGCAGGTTCAATTGGTCTGAACGATTGGCAGACAAGATCTTTGGATAGTTGCCATCCTAGATGGTCAGATTCAGATCATATATGATCATCTTTCTTTTCCAAACTAATTTAGCCATGGAATACTCTAGACTTTGAAATGGATTGATGGAATCTATGAATTCTTTTCCAGTTTGTACAGTAGGAATACATGGAATAAGCCCAGGAAATTTCCAAGTGAAATAATGCAAATTACACTTATTTTCATATTTCAAAAAACTATATGTAATATATTCTTCATATGTAAAAAACTTCATGTTTAATATTCCAGAAAGCCAAATATTGCTAATATTTACATTTTAAATGCAGTATCTATTCTCATTAAATTCTATAGTTTTTCTGAATACTATTAACTTCATTTCTACTTATTAAAACAAATGTATATGTCCACTTTGTGGCCAATGAAATCCAATTCCTTAAACGTAAAGTAGGAGCTGGGTGAAAGTGAAGATGGATAAGAACTGAACAATAGGGAGAGGTCGGACCATAAATACATAGGGTGGATCAATATTATGGTAGATCAAATCTTCCAAAAATGGCTTCCACAGACCAAGGGACATAGAGTTGGAAAGACATATATAATTCATATGTATTTTGCCTTTTAACATAAACCAACAGAGGGCATGGGCCTTTCTTGATGGTCTTGGACCACTGCACTAGGAGTTGCACAATCCTCAATGTGCAGAACTGTGCATTACAAAATGTAAGGTGCTTACCACAATGTTGTTAGTTGCTATATTGGTACTTACTATTTTTGCTGAATTGAATTGAGGTGAATTACTCCAGCCTAAAAGTTGAGATCATACAATCAGTGAATTTCGGATCTAAAAGGACCTTGAAGATCATCTATCTCTTTGGTGTCATGGAGCCCTCTGGCAGCCTGGCAAGGTCTAAGAATTCCTTCTTGGAATGATGTTTACAAATACACAAAACAAAATACATAGGCTTCCAAAGGAATAAAGTTATCAAAATATTTAAGTAACAAGTACATGAATTTTAAAAATAAAAAGAAGTCCACAGGCACTAGGCTCTCTAATCACCCAAGCTCCTCATTTTACAGATCCAGAACCTGAGGTCATGGGAGGAAAAATAACTCAAGAGAAGTCATTCAATGAGTCATTGGCAAAGCCAGGCCGAGAGAGGTAGATGACATAAACAAGATTGGTTCCAGGGATTTGTAACTTAACCAGGAGAAAATCTATCAGTTCTGCTGAATGATGATATTTAGCTACTCAGAGAATTGAGTCCCTTTCCCCTGTGGGGTGCAACATTCTGCACATGTCCTGTACAGAGATGTCCTGCAGGTAACGTCAATGGAGCAATGGCCTCAAAAACTTGGATTTTTAAAATCCACGAAATTTTAGGAAGAACTTCTGCTCTGCATTGTGGAAAGAATTCATACTGCTGAGAGTTGTCAGTAGTAGAAGGTAGGCTTCAATTTGGGGCCTTAAAAAAAGACCAGAAGCTTTTTAAACTTCTAAGGTCTGTCCCCATCACGAATGTAAAGTACGTGTGACTTTGCACACATCCTGCAGGCTGCCCTTTTGTGATCCCCCAGTCCCCTTCAAGACTACCCTTGATGCTTATTTGTCCTAACATTAAATTTAAAAATGTTTGGGACTCTGGTGGTGTTTTTAGGAAGCTTGTACAAGATGTGATTTTCACTGGGCCCATATCCCATAGGGTTGTCCCTGGAGCCCACTCTCCATAAAGGTAACCAGGTCATAGGAGTAAATATTATAAAGGTTAATTTTAACAGATTTCTGTCAGGGGAATAGTTGGTCATAAAGTATCATTTCCACTTCACTTCTTTCTTTTTGTGAAGTATAACAAATAGGTGATAGCAAGTGCTGTGACCTTGTGGTGGGAGCTTTTCAGTTCTTAGCTGTGGGCTGAGAGTCAGTGAATACAAAAGATGCAGAACATTGGCTTTAAAGTCACAGAACCTGGTTCAAATACCAGGGGGGTCATTTGCTGGGTGCGCAAGTCACTTCCTCTCCAGACCTCAGTTTCCTCATTTAGATCCTATGATCTAAATATAGAAATGATGAAATACAATGTTCCTCCCTGGTCATGCCTTAAAAAAATGCATTTAAGATATGTTACAACAATATGTTTTAAATTCTTACATTGTCGAAACTGTACATTGTGGAACTGTAGAAAGAGAAATGAACTCAGCATCGGTGTACCTGGGTTTAAGTCCTGACTTTAGCACTTACTAGGGGTGGATAAGTGATTTCCCCTCCCTGAGCCTCAGTTTCCTTATCTGTAAAATGGGAATAAAATGTTTATAATATTTTCCTCAGATAGTTGGTGTAAAGAAAGCACTTTATAGAATGCAAAGCACACGCATATGTATATGCATACATGTACATATATGTACATATATACAAGTACGTATGCCTGTATGTATAGCTATATAAAATCAGTTGCCATATCACATTAATTCTCCCCCCCTAGCATTTCTCAATTCCATCACCAACTCCACCTCCTTTCAAAGGAGACCTCTCCAATCAAATAGCCAGCCGTCTAGTTCAGTCTAGATCTCTCTTCTGCACCATTTAAAAGCCTTCTAATTGGATCCTCTCTCCAATCCATCCTCTACACAACTGCCAAATTAATCTTACTAAAGCACGTGTGACCATATCATTCTCCTATTCAAAATACCTCCATTTGTCTCCCTATTATCTCTGGCTCTGGCCCACCTTTCCAGATTTGTTTCACTCTCTTCCCCATCACAAACTCTGTGTTTCAGCCAGGTTGGTCAGTTTGCTCTTCCCAAACTTGATCCTCCCCTTTCTGCTTCCACACAGTTTGTTTCCTGGGCCTGGTAAGTCCTCTTTAGTCACTTCTGTCTCTTCAAAAACTTAGCTTCCTTCTGGGTTCAACCCAGTTGTTAATTCCTACAGGAAGACTTTTTCTTAACTACTAATCTTTAATAACTCTTTCCTTCAACTGATCTTGTACTTACTTATCCATATGAATGTCCTGAGACTGTTTTTGGCTTTATCCTTGTAGCCTAGACACAGTGCCTCGCAGTGCTGAAGAAATGCCCATTTAATGAATGATGCATAGAATATAAATGTGAATTCATACTCTAATTATACACGTTCTCCCTTTAACCACCAGTGGTCACTTAATACCACACTATAAGTGTCCAGTAATAATATTTAGCACTTATATAGTACTTAAAAGTTTGCAAAGAGTTTTCCAAATATTATTTCATTCGATCCTCATAACAACACTGTGAGGTAGGTGCTATTATTATCTTCATTTTATAGATAAGGAAACAGAGGCACGGAACAGTTAATAACTTGCCCAAGGTCACACAGTTAGTAAGTGGTGTCTGCAGTGAGATTTGAACTCAGTTTTTCCCAACTGTAAGTCAAAAATCATCCATCATCCCACTGCACTGCTTTGCTGCTTAATATATATTCCTTACAGTCATAAAAGTCTTAGAAATACACAGAGAGGGGATTCAATATCTCAAAATAAAGAATGTTCCTATAAATGTTTACTTGTAAATGAAAATAGGGTTTGAAAATTTTGTTTCTTTCAACAACACACGGGTTTTATGTTTTTAGTTTTTAGTTTGTTAAAATGCTGTCCTCTAGTGGTCAAAAGGAATAACAGATTGGTTTTGACAAGATTTCATAAAAATCAGAATTTTAGAGCCAAAGGAGACTTTTCAGATCATCTAATCCAAGTTCTACTTTTTATAGATAAAAAAAATTGAGGCCTGGACTGGGGAAATAACCCGCCAAGATTTCTGACCTACTGCCAAAACTGATCTAATCCATGATGCAGTGTTCCAAACCACTGGACTTTTGTAAAGCATGGATGAAAAAAATGAAATTGACAGTGAAGGCTTTATGAGGATACTCAAAAAAAGAAGAATGCATTATTAGATGCTAAAGCTACTATTTTAAGATAGTAATGATAATATACTACATTCACTGCATTTTTTTCAGGTCCACAACAGAAGGCAGTGTGACATAATAGAAAGAGTTCTGGATTTTTCAAAATATTTGGTTTTGAATAGCAATCGCAGCACTTAATATATGACCCTATCACCAGAGACAAGTGACTTAGCTTCTAGGAGCCAAAATGTCCTCATCTGTAAAATGGGGACAATACTGCTTATATTGCAGTATCTACCTTACAAGGTTACCTTGTAATCCTTAAAGTGTCATTACCATAAGGAAGTTACCTAGTAATCCTTTAAATGTCATTTAAGTATGAGTTTTCATTTTTATTCATTGCAAATATAGTTTTTAAAAGGTAAAACTTATCAGATGAAATTATATATATATATACATATATATATATTAAAAAGTTATTCTTTGATGCACTGGTTTGGCAAATTGTTAAAACAGAGACAATAACCTTCCTATCCCAACTCACATAAAAGTTTCAAAATTGATACCACACAAAAAGGCTGAAGACCTTTTAGATCTTGGATATCTAAAGAACATAAACTCAGGAGAGGCATTAAGATTTAAAGGCCAGCAATTCATTATTTTCCATAATTTGTTGTGACAAAAGTGTCAGACTACCGATGCTGACCTTGCCTATAAATTTTGTCTCAAGTCATGACTCAGTAGAGCCTCCCAAAGATTGTTTATTAACTTGTAAGCTACTTGAGGTCAGGTACTATGACTTTTCAACACCCCCAACACTTTGCACGTGGTCTTGTACAAAGTACTCTAGCCAAAAGCTCCTTGAATGAGCTTGAATGAATGAGAATGATTTCTGTTGTCTCCTGAGTGTTGGTTGGTCATCAAACTAGAAAGCACCACTAAAGGTGTTAAAGACATGCTTTTTTATTTTTATTGATGCACTTTGTTTTTAAAATCACTTTCACTTATGAATATATCCCTCCGCTCTCCTTTACCCAGTACCCATCCCTAGGAACAACAACAAAAAAAATAGAAAAAAAGAGGAAAAAAAAGGCAATTCAGCAAAACCAACCAACATAAGAACTGTTTGATAGAAATATCCAAACAACATAGGAACTAAGTTTGATTTTATACACACACACACACATAGTTCCATAATCACAGACCTCCACCTCTTTACTTATAAGAGAGAGATTCATTTTCTCATCTCTTCAGGGGCAAACAGTGTTATTATTACACACCATTCAGTTTTGTTGGTTTTAGTTTGCTGTTCTTCTTTCCACTTATATTGTTTTATTCATTGCGTATATCTTTTTGCTGGTTCTGCTTTTACTTTGCATCAGTTTATACAAGTCATGTCCTAGTTCTCTGAATTCTTTATATTCATAATTCTTATGGCACAGTGATTTTGCATTACATTCATGTACCACAATGTTTGATCATTCCACAATCAAGGAGTATCCACCATGCTTCCACTATTTTGAAACCACACACACACAAAAAGAGCATACATATCAATACCCTGAAGAGAAGTCATCACCTTCAGATTTCAGTCAAGAATTTGTCTCTTTTTATTTTAAAAAAAAAAGTGCAAATCTTCCTTTAGAGAAACCACTGCCTTCCTCTTCAGGGGCAAGCTTTATAGCAAATCATAGGAATGTTTGCAATCACCAACTCACACATAGGTCTTGTCCCAGGAGTTTGCTGATAAATTAATTTAGAATTAGATAGTAGCTTTCTAAAGGGATGCTACCTATGGAGATTATCTTCCCAAGCCATCTCACAAAAGCTTTTTCAAATTCATGATATATCTAACTTAAAGTAAAGTTATTTCCACTATTTCAACTATACCTCTCTATTTGTTATAGTGGAAAGGAAACTGATCAACTCTGAGGCCAGAGCACATGGGTTCATATCTTACCTCTAAGTCTTACCACTTATGTGTTGCTGGACAAGTCATTTAGCCTCCTTGGTCTTCAGGTGTTTTTTTTTTTTTTTCATCTGTAAAAGAAGAGGGTTGCTCTCAGTGACCTATGAAATCCCTTCCATCTCTACACCTTTGAACATATGCATCTGTGAACCATTGAAGACATTGTTTCTGTGGGAAAATTCATTTCATGCTCTATCTTAGGAAGATTTCTTTTCCCCTGCTCATTGGTGATGTTGACTCCCCAAAAGACAAGAGTAAAGAAGAGGGACTATTTGCGGAAGTATATAAAAGGAGGCAGGGACACATAGGCATAAATAACTTGTTAATTCTACAGCTTTATAAGAGAAGGCACTGTCAGCACCACAGCCAGCGGTTGTGGCAAAACTAAGCAAGAGTTGGCTGGTTCAGCACTGATGTCTGCGGATAGCAAGGGAAACCCCTGCCTAAAGCTGGGCTTCTTTAGACCAGGAGGAAAGACCTAACTGTACCAGAAATTCTTAAGGAGAAAGATCTGTGACTAGAGTCCATAACTTTAATTAGACTAGTTCACTTCTGGGTTTTTTTTACAATTTGGACAAGTCAAGAATGAGAGTGAAATCCAGGTAAGCCTCTGGGATGTGATAAGGATTTCCCTAATCTTTGTATCTCTTCCCCAGAGCCCTATTCTGCAGGCAAATAGCCAGGAAAGAGAACATAAATTGGTACATCCCTTTTTCTGGTTTGGTGACAGAAACAATGTGGCTAAGGGTCAGTATTACATTAAGGGCTGAATCTATTATAAAAAGGTCTTTTGGAGAAAGCTTTCTTTACATTTATTATTAGGTATTTATCTTTTTTTTTTTTTTTTTTGGTCTTTAGAGCCAGAAATAACAGTCACTTTTCTAGATCAGTCATTCTTCAGGAGTTCTGAATTAAAGAACAAAGATCAGTTTACTCCTGTGATTAGAGACTGAAAGCTTATGAATTGGGATTCACAAATACAGTTCATTTAAAACTTGAAAAGAACATACACTCCAAAATAACTTGAGACAATGATTGCAAATTTCAGGAAGCAAAGAAATTTAGAGAAATTAATGATCTTGCCAACACAATAAATTTAAAGGATGTTAGGAGAAAGGTATAAATTTACAGAGAAGACGTATATTTCACTGTATCCATTGTCAGAGATCTTTAGCCCTGATTTTTCCTCATACTAAAATATCTCCATTTACCTTGTATTGTGACATGAAAATTTAAAAAGAAAATTAATTTCAATTGATTTTGTTTTAAAAAATAACATCAAATCACACATTTTGGAAGAGAGAAGAGGTGTTACAAAATCAAACATATCTGTCAGTGGATGTGAGAACTCAAAAAAAGTTTGTAAAGAGCTGAAGAAGAATAAGAAACTTTAACATTTTAGAGGCTTTAAAGTAAAAGATACAAATGCAGGCATATGTCAAAGATAATTATGGGTTTGGTTCTAGACCACAATAAAGTGAATATCACAATAAAGTGATTAATATTTTGGTTTCCCAGTGCCTATAAAAGTTATGTTTACACTATGCTGTAGTCTGCTTAGTATGCAATAGCATCATGTCTTAAAAATGTGCATGCCTTAATTTAAAACACTTTGTTACTAAAAAAAGAAAAAGAAAAAGAAAACTATATCTGAGCCTTCATAATCTTTTTTCTTTGTAGGTGGAGAGTCTTGCCTCCATGCTGACGGCTCCTGACTGATCAGGGTGGTTGCTGCAGGTTGGGGTAGCTGTGGTAATTTCTTAAAATAAGACAACAATGAAGTTTGCTGCATTGATTGATTCTTCCTTCCACTTGAACACTTAGAGGCCACTGTAGAGTTATTATCTGGCCTAATTTCAATATAAATAGGGAGGGCTAAAGTGAGGCAGACCAGTTGGTGGGGCAGTCAGAACACCACAACACTTGCCAATTAAGTTCACTGTCTTATATGGGCACTATTCATGGTTCCTCAAAACAATTACAATAGTAACATTAAAGATCACTGGTCACAGATCACCACCACAGATACAATAATAATGAAAAAGTTTGAAATATTGTGAGAATTACTAAAATGTGACATGATGTGTGAGCACATGCTGTGGGAAAAATTGAGCCAATCAACTTACTTGATGCAGGATTGTCACAAACTTTCAATTTGTAAACGTATATGTGTGTGTGTGTGTGTATGTATGTATGTATGTATTTGTCAAGCACAAGAAAGGAAAGGGAAATACAAGGTATCAGTATTTTAATTTTTTTTAATATTTGGGTTAATAAGGACTCATGTCAATTTTGTTCTTTAAACATGTAGCTCCAGTTGCTTGAATGATCTAAACTATACGATGGCAGGTGATATGATGGGATCAATGCCTTAGTTGTACCTCTACATACCAGGAGATGATGAATCTGTTAGAAGAAACACAAGATTCAATGGGTGATTCTTCAATAAGTGGCTAGTTACCAATCCAACCCCTGTTTCATTGATTTATTCTCAATTATAATACATAAGTATTTAAAGGTGATGGATCTATTACAGTGTTAAATATTCAAAATTTCACAATACTATGCATTTAATTTAAGAAGGATGTCTATGTATATCTAGAAGTAATATCCATTTTAATGTAATCTTTATAGTCACCACATTTACCTAGGAACTGCATATTTTAAAATATTAATAAATTGAACAATGCTTTATTGTGGTTTTTCTTAAAAGAAAATATAGCATAGCACTTTTCTCTCCAAGGTGCTGACCAAGGGCTATTCTTGCCTACCTAATCTCTTAAGTAAGCTGCTAAGCAGGCAAGATGCTTTAAAGAGATTACTCTTAAAGGTTGCCTTAGCTGCATTCATAGTTTTTGAAAAAATAAATGTAAACTTTTGTGCTTAGATCCTATATCGGTAAATCACTATACATATGTATATATGTGTGTATGCATATATGTATACATACAATACATATACATACAATATGTGCATTACTTAGGATATTAAAAATTCATGTTTATCCTTTGTTGTAGCAAACATAGCCTTTCTTTTCTTGACATTCTTTTCTCTTAGGATCTCCTTGGTGTGCTGGAAATAGTGTTGGTTTGAGAGTCAGGGGATTCTAATACTGGATATACCACCAAGTTGTGTGAACTTGGGCAAATTATTCAATATCACTGGATTCCTCAGTTTCCTCACCTACAAAATGAGGATAATAATACCTATACTATTATAGACATCATAGGGGAGAAGAGAGATTGCTAGCCCCACAGTCAGGAAGAACTGGAATCAAGTTACTCCTCTGACACATCCTGGCTGTATGACCCTGGGCAAGTCATTTAAACTCTCTGTACCACAGGTAACTCTCTAAAACTATAAAATACATAGCAGTTGATAAGCTGTATTGGTAGAGGGAAGTTGCCTCACTGGGACATTCTGACATTACTGACATTAAAAATCTGGTCCCCACCAAAAAAATATCCATAGTACAAAATTCACAATGTTACTGAGAGGCTCAGATGAGATAACCTATGTAAAATGCTTTGCAAACTTTGAAGTATCATAAAAATGTTGACATTTTCTCTTCTTTCCCCCAACCTCCTTTTCTCTCTCTTTTGCTCTACCTTCCTACTAAACCACAATTGTGGCTTTCTTCCTGTCATTTTGTTCTTTTATTCCATCTCTCATGTTTCCATATTAGGCCTGCCAATAGTGTCCTTGGAAATTATAGAGATTATGTGACTGCATGGACAGAGGATAAAATGCCAAGTTAGGTAAATAACTCAGATTCTAGGTCAATGTGAAGAAGAGGAATGAGAAGTGAGAATGAAAAGATAGACTCCAGGCACATGGAGGAATGTCACCCCTCCCCCAAAAGTGCTAGAATTTGGAGCTTATATTCCATCCTGGAGGCAACAGGAAGCCTCTGAAAACCCTGGAAGACATAAAACAATAGCACACGTATCTCTTCCACTAGACTATAAGTATCAAAAAGAAGGAACCATGTGTTAACGTGTTCTGATGGCTCTTCAAACAAAAGTAGATGCTCAGTCAATGTGTATTGGTTGGCCAAGGTTTCTATACATTTCCAAGCATTTTCAGACTCCCTTGCCTGATCTCATTCCATACTCATAACAAGCCTTTGAGTTAAGTGAAAGTAGAAGTTGAAATCTTCATTGAGTGTCAGCTATTATAGAATCGGATCATACCATTTTAGAGTTGAAAGGGATCTGAAAAAGCATGTAGTGCACTTCTTTAATTGGGAAGATTAGGGAACTGAGGCTCAGATGGGTCAAGCTACTTATCCAAGGCCATACAGTCAGGAGTAGAGTAAGGACTGGAATTAAAGTCCATTCTGGACATAATCTTCTTCCTGGTGTTATCATGATGCCTACTCTGAAGCATGTGGCTATGTAGCTTAAAATTATTGCATGGCAGTACAAAGAATATTCACTACAGTGTTGGAAGACTTGGATTCAAATCCCAACTGTATTACCCCCATGATGATTGGCAAGCTTCCCAGAATCCCAAAGGGACTGCCTTTCTGATCTTTGGCAAGTTATTTAGACTATTTGGCCTTTAATTTCCTCATGTGGAAAATAAGGGATTTGGACTAGGTGATTGTTTAGCTCTTGACTTGGCTTGAAATCTTATAGTCCCAATGGTCTTTTCTTCTCTGGTACCTTAAGTAATAAACATCATGGTCTATAGGAGCCAAAAAAAATCATTTCCCTCTGGCCATCTCTTTGCATTTAGATGGGCCAATATCCAGTGAAGAAGAAGACTCATTCAACTCTTGGAGAAGCTGGGTCTGACATAAGAAAAAGTTATGTGATCTTATGTCCCTTGTGACTCTTCCCATGACCAGGCTACCCATTCCTACTTCTTTCAACTTGATTCTCATGCAGTATAATAAGTCCTTTGCTATCCTAGTTGCCTTCCTCTGGATACTCTCTGCGTTTATCAATATGCTTCCTAAAATATGTCTCCCAGAACTGACCATAGTAGTACTAAATTCATTGATGTCAGATGTGATATGACTAGGACAGAGTACGACAGAACTATCACCTTCCTCTATCTTGGACAATCCCTCTCAATGCAACCTAAGCTTACATTGGCTTTCTAAATTACCAGATAACTCAGTTAACTCCTGACATCAAAAGCCCCAGACTTCTTAAAGATGAACTTCTGTCTAGCCATGTACCTCCCCAGCTTATTGTTTTGTTTTTTTTAACCCAAGTATAAAGCTTTAAACTCATCCTTATAAAAATTTCATCTGATTTTTGTTCAATCCAACATACTAGTTTCTTGAGCTATGATGGCATTATGACTGTATCATGCATTGGGTTATTTATTCCTCCCAGCTTTGTATCATCTGCAAATGTGAATAAGTATGCTCTCTACATCATTATCCAAGCCATTAATAAATAAATGTTAAAGAGCAAAATGGTCATTCACAGACCCCCCCAGGGAACTCTGCTTGAGATCTCTTTCCAGACTGACAACAAAATGTCAGTGATGACTCTTTGGGTTCAGTCATTCAGCCAGTTCCAAAGGCACCCAATCATACTATTGTCCATCCCACGTAGCTCCATCTTGACTCTAAGAACAGTTTAAAGGGCATTGTCAAACAGTTTTCTTAATGCAAGGTAAACTTAATTTCCTGGCATTTCCTTAATATAAGAGTTCTATAACCTTGTAAAAAAAAAAGGAGAGGAGGGGCTTAGGTTGGCTTACTTCTATTTTAAGGAATGTGTGTTAGCCATCGTGACCGCTTCTTCCATTTCTAGGTACACTACCACATCTCTAATAGCTATGTTTTCACCAGGATGTAAGGAGGGTGGACATTAGCGCTCTGCACCTGCTTCTGGTCAAACACCTCCCCAGAAAACAACAGCCTCCAGGAACAAAAGAAAACAGCTCTGGTGTTCTGCAAACGGAAGCTTTCAGTCTGTGTTTTGTTCCCCTTTTTACTGGCAACAGGATAGTACAGATCAATTCTGTCTTGAAAGAGGCTTCTACTCTCTTCAAGACTACTAACCACAGAGAAGCCCATATTCCCATATGATCTTTACTAACTCTTGTAACTCCACAGCTTTCACCCTTCCCTTGCTTCCCCCACTGTTTTTCTCTGGGGGGCTGTGTACTTTAAGTAAGTCTAACAAGCTTTAAGTGCTCTGAATTTACCTTAGGTAGTTGAAGGTGCGATCAGTCTGGCTGGTCTTCCTTAGCTGGCTAATATACTTCTTCTACTTTCCAGTTTGGCTCCTCACTTTATTTGACCTCCAATTATATAAATCTAACTGGTAAGTCAGATTCTCCTTGGCCTGAGAAAACTCCCACAATGGTAGCTTACAGTTTACAGACTCCATTCTCTTTCCTTTTGTGATAAATCCAGAATTTGCCCTTCTCCAGAGAAGCAGCATCTCTTCCATTTTCTATGATAGTTCAAAGACTACCAACAAATCTTTCAAAAATCTTTATTTTTTTCTAAATCTATTGGTCAGTGAGTAGATAATAATTATTATCATTAATTATTACCGTTAATTATTATCATTATTACTATTATAGCTAACATTTATATAGCACTTACTATCTCCCAGGCAGTGCTAAACACTTTAAAATTATTTTATTTAATTCTCTCAACAACTCTTTGAGGAAAATGCTTTTATTATCCCCTTTGTACTGATGAAGAAATTGAGACAGAGGTAAAGCAGCTTGGCCAAGGTCACATAGCTGCTCAGTTTCTGAGGGCATATTTGAACTCAGTTTTTCTTGACTCCAAAGCCTGTGTTCTATCTGCTGTGCCACCTCACTTCCCCTAACATGTACAAAAACTCTATCAGTAACATGAGTTGTAATCTTCTGGTCCTGGGGCCTTGAACTCATCAAGAGAGCTGCATACCTTTTCACTATCTCCCTGCTTTATCTTGAGAATAAGCTCCCCATTAACCATTCTTGTTCTCTTTTTTCTAATTCAGAGATCACTGTCCTCAGTAAAACAAACTCAGCTAAACTCAATTCAATTAAAACAGTCTTGAGAAGTTCAGGCTTCTCTCTATTATCACTTGTCATCATCCCATACACCCTGAAACTTTCTCTTCTCTCTCCTTTAGTCCTCTACTTGGCCACAAAATAGTTTTTAAAATGCCTTTGTTCTGTCTCTAAAGTCTAAAGCTTCCATTTATTTCAAGCTTCACCATTCCTAACACTTTATACAGGACTGTGCCATCTTTTTGTATTAATCCTCTACTTCTTGGTCTTGCTCCTATCTATTCCTAACTTTTAAAATTCTAAGGGAGTTGATGAGTTCCCTGAAAGTCTATATTGGTGTATTTGGACAAGTCCAAACTTTCTCACCAAAACTCTATCTTTGGAATTTCCTGCTTGAGAGCCCCTTATCACTCCAGGTCTGACTTCCCTTCTAGAATTTTTACCTGTGGCAGCCTCCCTGACCTTTCTCTGAATCATTTGAAAGCTGCCTTCCTAAAATCTAAGGTAAGAGACAGATTATGCTTAGTTTTCCTCTCTTTTATCACAAAATCTAAGAAGGTGGTTATTTTGCTCCAAAGGTTTCCTCATTTCCACTCCAGAAATCAATTCATCCTGATTGGTTCAGAAGGTAAGCCACTCTCATTGATTCTTCCACTTTTTGTAGACTGAAGTTATCATTAAGGAAAGTCAATAGAAGCCTTGCTGTTTTAGCAGAGGCAGCTCAAGTAGATGTCTTGACAACTGAAGATCCTCAACTATTAATTTTGTCATATCTGTGTACCAAGCTTGTGACACATTTTTGGAATCCATCATTTGTCTATCGCCTATGGCCTTTTTCCGTTCAGGTGGTCCATAGTTTAGTCTAATGACAAAATCACTTTTATTCTTTACTTCACTGATCTTCACACAAATGCTCTCCACCATGCTTTTCCCCTCTGGTTCCCAGATTTCATTAAATGGGGAATATTCTATGTTATTTGTCACCTCCACCCTCTGACTTATCCTATTCCCTTTTAATAATTTGCATTCTTATGCAAGAGAAACTCATATGGTTTACAGAGCTAATCATTGTCAGAACTAGGACTGAACCCCAGGTCTTTTCATTCCAAGTTCATTGCTCTTTCTACTGTATCATAACTGCCCCTAGTTGCCAGAAAAAAAAAGGAATCTTTTGCATGAATCTTTCAGAAGAGGTAAAACAGGTCTTCTTAAACTAAAGAACAAAAAGACAGGCACAAAAAATAACAAAAGGAGCATGGATAAGTAAATGTATAAAATAGATTTCATAGGTCATGAACAGTACATGTGGGCAGAGTGCTCTCTACTTGGGAATGTAGGTCAAAGTATGGAAACACATATGGTATTTCATCTTTTCCTACAAACTAACAAAGGGCATAAACTACTGGGAATTTGTAGGTTTCTTGAAGGAAAGTATGGTCTTGGACCACTGCACTAGGAGTTGTACATTCTGGACAAAATTTCACATTCAAACTCACTATGAGAACACAAGGCAGTCCCCTAGCCTCATGACCTCCTCTCTATAGAGGGTCATATAGACTAGACAACTTCTAAAGTACCTTCTAGCTCTAGATTCTATGTTTTGAATAATACCTATCATATGGTGTGTACTCAAATAATATTGAACAATAGAAGAGATCAATTAAAATAAATAAAGTAATTTGTGGTCCTGAAATGTTCTTATGTATTGTAGAGGATAGATGTTACATTGTATTCTGTTATAGACTCTTTGAAAACAGGGAGCATCTAATGAAGTATTAGACAAATAGAAAGACATACAGATATAAAGACAGATAGATTAGGTAGACAGATAGATAGATAGATGATAGATAGATAGATAGATAGATAGACAGACAGACAGACAGACAGACAGACAGACAGACAGACAGACAGACAGATAGATAGATAGATAGATAGATAGATAGATAGATAGATAGATAGACTGATAGATGAGAACAAAGAACACCTAGCACAGTACATTTGGATAGATATATAAACAGACAAATTATAGGCAGGCAAACAAACAGAATTTATTATGCCTTACTATGTGCCAGGTGTTGTGCTTATATTGGGACTGCAAATATAAGGAAGCAATACAGACTCCCTTCTCAAGTAGTTTACATTTTAATGAGGGCAGACAACATATAAAGCCCTGCTGGAAAGGGGAAGCAAGTAACCAGATTTGGCCACTGCGAGCAAACTATGGATGACAGACTTGGGTCTAAGCAAAATAAGCCCAAAAGCTCACAGCTCAGGGAAGGGGGCCCCCTTGAGTGAACTCGAAGTTTCTCATGGCGCAGAAGAAGGTCAAAGAATAGGTCCATGGTAAGGAGATTGATCTCTAGTAAATGGTAATAGAAAGAAAGAAGAGAAGGAGAATCAAACCTTTTAAAACTATGTTTTCCCCAAAGGTAACTGAATTCTATTGCTGTCATTCAGCCTTAACTATTGAAGTGATTTAGAATGAGACATGTCACAACATATCAATTCACATAATAGTTTAACATCACAGCTATTATCAATTGTGAAACTATTTTTAGAGCCACTTTTTAAGGCTTATCTCTGATTTTTTTAAAAGTAGTTTAGGATTCAAAGTCTCAGATTTCTTTTTCTAGTCTCTTTGTATTCCTATAAGTAATTGATAGCAATTTATCCAGTGCTCAAAGAGCATCAGACTCATGGCTCTAGTATTCACTCACCATGTGACCTTACACAAATAAATACGTGTGTGTATATGTGTGTGTGTGTTTACTATATGTATGTATACACATATATGTTATATATACACACAAATATGTGTGTATGTGTGTGGGCATGAAAGTATGTGTGTGTATGTATGTATGTAGATACAGGCTGTAGGTGCAACCCATTTACCTTCCTGTCATCATATAACCAGAAAAGAAGATAGGCCCCTGAGTAAACAACAGAAAGCCTGTATGTTTCACTGGAATCCAGTCAATATCAAGAATGTTAGAGGAAGTGCTCAGAATGGTGAGCAGGCTCTCGTCCGGAGGATTTTGGCAAGAATGCGGATAACAGTTGCAGAGGATTACATCTTGCAATCTGCACTATTGACCAACCATAGCAGTGAAATATGATGCATTGATGGGATCTAATCTCGGGGAAATGAATTCAAAATATTCACCTTCCTTCCTCTATTTCCTTTGGGTGAATAGTCACATTAGTGAGTATAAATCAGTTGGTGGTAAGAAGAAACAACTGAGAAGCAGACTGGGTAAGAGGGAAAGTCAGTCCAAGGGGAAAAATACAATATTTGTTCTAGAAAAATCGTAAATAAGAACCTTGCTGTCACAAAACAGACACCTCACCACTCCAGACTCCCAAACCCCTAAGTCTGTCTGAACTAGACTATTAATATTTCTAGAATAAACTCTTATGACATTGTATATTTGAAAACAGGAGGGGAGAGGGGTGTCTGAATCTTGGCTGCTCTGTGTCCCTCCCTCTGTCTCCTGTCTGAGTTTGGTCTCTGTTTTTTTCCAGTTGGATCAGCTCCTCTCCTTACCCAATGTGTTTTTCTTTGCTTGCCATAAAAGGCTTCCTTGGAAGCTGTCACTTTAAAAAAAAAAAAACTATGTTACCTCCCTTAGCAACAGGCGTTGCTACGCTGGCAGTTTTTGTTATGTGATCAGCCTCTTACAACTTGGGAAGTGAAGCCTAGGAAAGCCGGCTCTGACTTCAGCGCTGCCCGTTAGAAGATTCGGCACAGACTGCTCTCTCTACTCTCTTGTCTCTAGGCTTAAGAGAACCTTTCCAGGGCCTTGAGTAAAGTTCCTTCAGGTAAAGAAAGCGTTTACAAACAGGGTCCTCCAGCCCGGGACACTCAGATTGGCACAGCAAATGCCCAGAATTCTGCCTACCTGTGTACAACTGGGTGGGGGTTTGTGAATTTTCCATGCCCTCCTCTGTGTTTGCTTCTGAAAAGAGAGGGGCACAATTCCAAGTCCTTTTGATCATTGACAGTGTGGGCTTAGCACAAATCTGGCCCCTGATTGGGAAGCAGGAAATACAGGCGGCTACCCCGACTCTCAGCACTGATTTCAAGGCCTATTTCTGTGCTCCCTGACTAGCTATTCAGCTTAGTTTGCAACTAAAGCTTGATGGAAATATTTGAGTATATTATGTAGCCTCAGGCCTTTTTATCTTCGCTTGAGGGGGAGGGATGTTTGATGAGATAACACACTTGTAACATCGTTTTTCTTGGCAATGATTAGGGGCCTTGTAACCATCCTCCAAAAGGTTACTCTTGTTATTTTGAAAAGACACAAAGATAATATGTTAGATGCAGTTTTACATGACTTTCTTCTGTAGGAAAGGTGTTATGAAGATGTGTGTGTATAGTATATATATAATTATGTGTGTATTATATGTCATATTATGCAGATTTATGTGTGTTACATATAATACATATGTATTTTTACATAGGTATACATCAGACAACATCGTGGGGCAAATCACTGCATATACAACTCTTTGTACATATGTATAACAAACACATATCTATTTTATCTATATATAGATGTGTACATCACATATATTTACATATAAAGTGACTGTTTACAGGGAAATCTGTAGGGACTGGACCAGCCATTTTATTGACATAGGGAACTTCTGAGTGAGGAAACTCCCTCTACCAATGTAATTGTAAAGTCTTTAAAAAGTCCTAAAGCCTTGGGTCATATGGCCAGTATGTGCCAAAATTAGGACTTCTTGGGTCTTCTTGGCTTCAAGGTCAGTTCTTTATCCACTCTACTACATGAGTGGATTATATACTACATATGAGTATATGACTTCTATGTTCTAGCAAAATTATTATATTTTATTAAATGTATTTGTGTTAGACTAATATTTTCCTCAAATATCTCTTCTTGAAATGGAGGTGGCATTGGGTTGTCAAAGGCTGGCCCAAAAGAGCACAAGGCATCATATATCTAATCCAAACTATGAAGTATTTAATTAAGCACCTACTATGTGCCAGACTGCTAGAACTAGGGATGCAACAACAAAATGAGAAGTAATATCCTTAAAGAGAATACATCCTATTGGGAGGGAAGGGACAAGAGAGTCCAGGCCTGTGATTTCACTGGTACAAGAAATTCTTCCTGAGGAATCCTCTCTACTAATGCAGATCAGCACCTACTCTACAATTTATAGTCTTAGAAAACTGACCAGGGCCCTGAGAAGTTAAGTGATTGTACAGGGTTACACAGCCAAGGTGTATCAGAGGCAAAACTTGATAGATCTTCCTAACTAAGGGATACAGCATGTAAGCAATATAATAAGGATAATTTGAAGAGGAAGAGAGAAGGCATAATCAAGAAGATCAGGAAAGATGCCCCATAAAAGTGGCACATGAACTGAGCCCATAAAGGAGCTTTGGATTCCAAGAGGCAGAGGTGAGCAGAGAGGGCATCCAAACCATGAGCTCACAGACAGAAGATGGAACTTAGTGTGCAAAGAACAGTGAAACAAGTAGGTTGATCTGGTTATGCGTTAGGGCACACAGGTGGAAGCACTATGTAAGCCACATGGAAAAATAGGCTAGAGTCCGATTGTGAAGGCTTTAAATGGCAACTGTACACCTGTGTTTATACCTTGTTTGAGAGACAAGAGGGAGCCATTGAAGGTTCTTAAGCAAGAGAATGACAAGATCAGACTTGAGTTTTAGGAAGTTTTGCATATGCCCCAGGGTTAGAATGCATGTTTCATGTCTGAGCACCAGGCTAATTAAGTTGGAAGACTCTCATCACTATGTTGGCTGAAGGATGATAAATTATGGGGCATAGTAATTCCTGAAGATCATCTCCTAAATTGTGGATGAAATAAATACTCACCCTGATGAAATTATAGATCTTTGGGGTACTGAAAATGTTTATGTTATCTAAATATTATTTTGAAGGGTCCAGTCATGTGATTTCATTAACATATGGAACTCCCATTGTGACAACTCCCAAGAAAGAAGTATGCATCTTCTCTGTAACTTATAGTCTTATATAAGAGTTATTTGGGAAACTGAGAGGTTGTGATTTGCCCAAGGACATACTTTGTGTCAGCAGCTGGATTTGAATCTGAGACTCTCTGTTCTAGACCAGTTCTTTATCCACTATGCCTCTCCTAATTATTACATATGATGTTAATAGAAAATTATATATTCCAGATATGAACTAGGTGCTAAGCTTTTTCTTTAGAGTTATTGCCAATCCTTGCTATTAAGTGATATGAAGTGGAAGAAATATTTTTTCTACTGGTTCATCAATACAGTGGGTATTTACTATCTCCTATGTGCCTATGGCACCCTTGAAACCGTTTGGGTGGAGGAAACTCATCAGGGATCAGGGAGAAAAGGATAGCTCTGGAAGGAGTGGAGAGAAAAATGAGCTGACATTTTCCCAGGGTATACCATGAAATCTGGATTTTCAATGAGATATGAATGATGATTCTATGAAAAAAGAATTTACTACCAGATTTAATTTCCTCTCTGAAATATTAAATGTGAAATTATGCAGGTATAAAAAAGAATTGTGAGACAATTTTCAGTATTAAAGTAGGTTTCATTTCCCCATCTTGCCCTAAAAAATTTTTTTATGGTTTTACTTTCCCCCTTGTTCTCTCCCCCACACCAAATTGGAGGTGGGAGTGGGGAGAAAAACAAGATCCTTGTAATAAATATACATAGTACAGCAAAACAAATTTCCACATTAGCTGTATTCAAAAATGCATCTTATTCTTCATCTTTAGTACATCATCTCTGTTAGGAAGTGAGTACCTTGCTTCATCATGAGTCTTCTGGAATCATGGTTGGTCATTGCATTTATCAGAGTTCTCAAGTATTCCTTCGAACATTGGTTCCTTCGAGATTTTCCTGATATTTTTCCAGTCTGAGGAATACTTATAGATTCTATCAACACTTATCAGGAAAATAATGTTCTGTGTCCAGATTACTTAGGGAATCCCAGCCCTATATCCATCTAGATATATGGGAAAATGGAAAGTATAGTGAATATAAAAGAAAAGGGAGGACATGGGACAAGAAGGGGGAAAGGAAAGACTAGCTTGGTAATAAGGATCTTTCAGGATTGGAATCTCAGCAGGTAGAGGAAACACATCATGACAAAAGACAGGAGTGCCCTAGGAACATATGTATAATCAAAAATTGATTATTTTAGAATAAAATTTCCTCTGAAGAAAAGGAAGAATTATGTACAGATTTCCACAGATGAGATGAATTAAAGGAATGATGGACAATCCATGGTGTGGGTGTGAATGATGCCTAAGTGGGTGTGGGTGTGAATGATGCCTAAGTGGGTGTGGGTGTGGTTGTGAGTGACACCTAAAGCATCTGGGGAAGGTTCTCTATTATACTTTATAATATTCTAGTTTCCCCCTACCACTTTTCTTTCATCTCACTCCTTTCCTCTTCCATATTTCTCTCTTTTTTTCTTTTACTAACTTTTATTGATGCCTCTTGGCATTGATATCTCCTTTCTCCCATTGAATTCTCCCCTGTTACATGGGGGTGGGAGAGGGGGGGAAGTTAGTAAAACCAACCAACACAGCAACCACATCTGGCAGGGTAAGCAACATTCTGAATCTTTAGTCATCTACCAAGAAGACAGAAGTATGTTAGATTAGTTATGTTAGTTCCTTGAAGGCAATCTTGGTCATTACAATCAGCAAAACTGCCTTCCACCTTTGTTTTCAATTACATCATTATAGTCACTACGTATACTGGTCTCCCAGTAATTAGAATATTTAGATTCCTTCAAGGATCAGTGCAGGTGTTACCTCCCACAAGAAGTCTTTTCTGATCCCCTTAGTTTTTTAGCATTCTCTCCTTCCTAAATTATTTTGGATTTACTTGTTTGTTTATCTGTTGTGTCCCTCTTTCCACACTGCAGTAGAATGTAAGGCCCTTGAGGGTAAAGAGGGGTCTTTGTCTCCCTAGCACCTTACATAGTGTCTTGCGCATAGTAGATGCTTAATAAATATTTGTTTATTGGAATTGAACGAAAGCATACTGTGTTTAGTAATCAACTAATTGTCTGTTTGGTTGAAACATAAGAACAGCGAAGTGAAAGGAGGTTATGGTGAGATTTGGGGGAGTGAGCCTAGTACCACCATCCTGGAGCAAAAAGGGGTCAACAAAAGTTTTTGAACAGAATTCCATGACCAGATATCTGTGCATAAGAAAGGATAGATTGTAAGGGAGAGAGAAAGAAAATGTTAGGAAAACATTTGGGGATGATACTGTAATGATCAGGTAGATGAATCTGTATTAGAATAATAGGAGAGAAGGAAGAGGAGTTAGACATCAAGGGAGATTGTAGAATTAATTTTCAATTTAAATGAGGTAAATTTAATAAACCCTAACCTGTAGCTTAGCTGGGGTTCTACTGGAACAGATGATGATCTAGCCCTTTGATTTTATAGTATTCTTGCTAAAGTTTCACACACATTCATTCTAAGCCATACTCAGTTCCAGCTTCCAAACAACAACACACAAACAACACATGATGCCTGATTTCTTTGTTTTCACTTTGCTGCTCAGGGATCCAGAAATGAGTCACAAAGAAGAAAAAGTGAAAATAATCTCAGAGGTAAGTAGATGTTTATATCATTGTTAGGGTTCTGTATGAGTGAAGAAATCATATTAATAATGAATATCTATTTCTGCTGAATCTACCTACTACAGAGTATACTATACTCAGGGTTATTCACTTTTGGGGGAAATGGCCTACTTTTAAGTTAGTTTAGATAATCAATAAAGCAGGAAATCAAGCCCTGATTTAGTGATCACTGATTTCTAAATTATACTCTCACTGAAAACTTTACAAACTTCACGACTGTTAGAGCTGGCGTCAGCACACCCAGGTGGTGTGGTGAGCATTTGAGAAACAAGGAAAGAATTCTCAATTCTAAAACATTTTAAGATTTCACAAGGATCCAGACTATTAAAGCACATTATTGTCATTTTCAATAAAAAACATTCCCTGTTCCCAAGGAGTTTAAAATCAGCCTGGACTTTAAAAACTTTTGTTTCTCTTCATTTCTTAAATACTGGAAGCCAGAAATTGTACTTGCTGCATGACCTTGGACAAGTCAGTTCCCTTCTCTAGACCTATTCCCTTATATGTAAAATATGGGGGTTTAAGTCTAAGACCCATTCAAATTGTCATGTTCTTGGTTCTGGAGAGGAGATTCTCCTTCACCTCCTCTTCTTCTTCCCCCTCTTCTTATTTTCCTTCATCTCCTCCTCTTTCTTCCTCTCCTTCTTGTCCCTTTCAAGACAACTGCAAAATGTTCTTTCCTGCTCTCTATGGGCCAAATGTGTTCCCTAGCAAGTTTGTTGCTTTCCCATTATGACTCCTTTTCTGTCAACAGAATCAAAGCCATTTTCCTATTTACTCCCAGAAAGTTTTCCTGCCTCACTCTGAAGTGGCTTCTAGGACCTGCCTTATAGAATTGTAGTAAGGATCAAATGAGGTGAAAGGATCTAGTGCTTTATAACTAGAAAGTGGGTTCTTCTTATTAATTCTCCAAAACTACACATTTTCCCTACCAGCTAGGTTGGTTGCCCCAGAATCTGTCCTGAATGAAAGGACCAGAGCAATTTTTGTGGAATCTGGATAAACACTTGTAGAGCCAAAGGCAGGTGGTGAGGAGATTGGCCAAACATCTACTAGAATAAAATTTCTGTGAAGCCACCAGTGATAGGAGGCACCATGGTAGAGTGGAAAGATCACTAGCACTGTAGTTAAATGGCTTGAATCAAACCTTATTCTAAGCTTAACATACGTACATACATATGTATATACACACAAAAATGTATGCCTGTGTATGTACATACATGTATCTACATATGTACATATTTGTATACACGCATGTATATTCAATAATCATTCAATAAACATTAAGTGCCTTCTAAATGTCAGGTACTGTGCTAAATGCTAGGGATACAAAAAAGAGGCAAAATTCAATTACTATCCTCAAGGATCTCACAATACAGGATCTTGGGAGAGTTCTAACATCCCTGGGACTCAGTTTCCTCACCTGTAAAAGGAAAAGGTTGGAGTAGATGAAGTCTGAGCTCTAGATCTCTGATCCTATGATCTGATATAGAGTGATAAATGAATCTATATATTTACATGTACATATAGTAGATAGCTATATGGATATCTATGGCAGATATGGAGGGAGGGAGGGAGACAGACACAGGGACAGAGAGAGACAGAGATAGAGAGAACAAGGATACAGTATGGCTTTATACAGCCCTCTGAATAATTTAAAAAATCAAGCAGAATTACAAAATGTTAGCAACCAAAGGGACCTTAAAGGTCATGTAGTCAAACTCTGCTATTTTACAGATGAGGAAACTGAGACTCAAAGGAATTAAGTGATTCTCCTAAGATTACACAGCCAGTAAGTGACAGAGGCAGAATCTGATCACAGTTCTCTGACTTCAGAGTCTTTCATATTATGTCATCTGGTGCCAAGAATGATGGTGACATTGATGATGGTGGGGTGTTGGTGATGGGGGTGACAGTTGTGTTCAGTAAAGGATCTAGTCTCCTATTTCCTAATGAAGGCTAACAGAATGAAGTAGAGGGCCTGAGCCTTTTCATCTTCACTGTGATTTTGTTTTTAATATTTAAAAATACAGCTCCAGATCTTTAATTGTTGAATTGTTTTAAATTTCAGCAAATAAACCTATCACACTTCAATTTTTTCTTTTCTTTTTTTTCTTTTCTTTTTTTTTTTTTTGACAAAGGAGTTTGTTGAAAATGAAGGTGCGGAGGCAGAAAAACTGAAGAAAAAGTTGAAAGTTCAAAAACACAGAAGAAAAAAACAGGTAGGATTGTCACCATTCTGATATTTGTCTTTTGAATTGATGTTTAACTTTAGCAATGTTGTAGCATCAGAAGGGTACCGGCACAGCACATGGAGTCTTCTCTCACTTTCCATTGCTTTTCTAACTGAACCATCTACTTTTCTGGTCGTAAGTCTCTTTCACTTCTTTCATGCAGGTGATCTTCGCTAGGAATAGCCTGTTCAGACCCGCACCATAACTTTCTATTGCCCTTTGAATGATCTGCAATTTTGATTCTATGACAACTATACTGAATGATTTATAGTTGTACAGCATTACCAGAATATGTGAATACATGAGAGATCTGTGGTTTTGTCTGCTTGAAGAATCACCCTCCACAAATCCAGATACCTAGCTATCTACCATACCCCTAACCCTATATGCTACTGGACCCCTAAGCAATCTGACTGAAGATAAGTCTCAGGGAATTGTCTGAGACATACAGAGGCCTCATGACTTTTCCCACATCACACAGTTAGTGTCAAAGGCTAGGTCTGAACTGAGGACTTGCTAACTACAAGTCCAGTACTCTATCCACTATGGCACATTGCCCCTATCCTCTGGAGAAATATTGGTGTTTGAAAGATTGGTTTTCTTTGTAATCTTATACATTTTATCACATACATCTAAAAATATTATTCTGAGAAGGGCTCCACCAGACTGCCAAAAAGACCTAAGACATAAAAAAGACTAAGAAACCATGGGCCAGAAGAAGGCGTTTAGTATGTTGAGAAGAGCCTTTGATGAGGATTTATGGTAGGACAGGATTAGGAGGCTTCAGTGAATTGTGATCTGCACTGCATCCAGGTCACAGATCCCTTAAAATATTAATATTTTTTCTATTTTTATTACTTTGCTCATAAATTTTTGACTTTATGCCTCAGAATATAACTAGCATCCTCCTCATTATTCTTTTCCTCCTCCTCTCTTCATCATCCTCATGACAACATTTATATAATACTTCTGTGTTTATGAATAGTTTTACATGCATTGTTTCTCACAACTATGAGTCAGGTGCTATTATTATCCCCACTTTATAGATAAGAACTTTAAAGTTGAGAGAAGTCAAGTAATTTGTCCAGGGTCACATGGCTGGGGATCAAATTCAGGTATTCCTGACTCCAAATTCATCATTCTTTCCACTACACCACCTCGCTGCCTCCCCATGGTAGGACTGGGAGTCAGACATGGGCTATCATCTTGTCATGTATTCATGAATTGTTTACTAGGTTAAACTTCTCTTGAAGCTGAGGGACAGAAATGATTGTGGACTGGTGGGGAGTTTAAGAACCATTGTGCCTGGTGGTCCAGCAGATTTAGAGTCAGGCTGCAAGAAAGTCAGGACCACCAAAAGATAGAGGAATTTTCTCTTGCTACAATCTCAATCAATTCTATCCTTGGGTGGCTAGCCATTTTGGACTCTAGATTGAGGAGAAAGGCCTCCATTTCTCTTTAATTCATGCTTATCCCTCTCTAAAGTTCACATTTTGGGAGGGGATTGCGTGGGACTTTCTGAGTTAAGGGAGATCAAAGAGTTGTGATTGGATGACAAAACCAGGGATGCTAATTTGATTTGATGTTCACAAACGAAAGGGGGAGTAGAACTTAGCAGAAAGTAGTAATGGACTTAAGGTAAGAAAATCTGACTTTGAAACCTGTTCCTGATATTTAATAGATGTGTGACCTTGAACAAGTCACTTAGCTTCCTTACATCTGAATTTCCTAACTCTAAAACAGGAATATGAATTACTGAACCAATTTTACAGGGGTAAATTTACAGGGGTTATAACAAGTTCCTGCACAGACATCACCTACTCTTATTATTATTAAAAGCTAATTGACTAGAAAGGGATGGGGAACCTGTGGTCTCAAGGCCATGTGTGGCCTTCTAGGTCCTCAAGTGCAGCCCTTTGACTGAATCCAAACTTCACAGAACAAATCCCCTTAACAAAAATATTTGTTCTATAAAACATGGAATCAGTCAAAAAGCCACACCCAAGGACCTAGAAGGCCACATATAGCCTCAATGCCATAGGTTCCTAACCCCTAAACTAGAAGACAGATGATCTTTATAAAGTTTTTTATATTAGGAATTAAAAAACATTTTAAGGCAAAGGTCTAGCCCCAGGAGAGGAATGTGAATTAGAAATGGTATTTCCCACTTAGAATCATGGTAAGTAGTTAAATTCCAGGTGGGTAGGAACATGTAGTTCATGATAATAATAATATATATTTTAGAGTTTGTAAAATGCTTTCCATACCTTGCATTATTTCATCCTTGTGAGGTAGGTGCTTTTATTATTCCCACTTTGAGATGAGGAAACTGAGGTTGAGAGAGTTTAAGTGACTTGCCCAGGGTCACATAGATAGCAAGTGTCTGAGGCATATTCAATTTAAACTCAATAGTCAATCAGTTGGTCAATAAACATTTATTAAGCACCAAATTTGTGCTACGCATTGTGTTAAGTGCTGGATAGCGGGGAAGGTAGACCTCATACAAAGTTCAATGAGAAAGAGCACTGGTTCTGGTGTCAAAGGACCCGGTTTCGAATCCTGTCTTTACCAGTTACTATCTGTTTGACCTTAGGTGAAGCATTTCCCCTCCTACCACCTCAGTTTCCTTCTATGTAAAGTGATGGGATTAGACTGCCTGGCCACCTTGCAGTTCTACATCTCTGATCCTAGGATCTGCCACTTGATTAGAACACAAAATTCTATCTTCTGTCCTGAGTCAATGGCATCCTTAATAAAAGCATGCCCCCTCTGAATTATCCTTGAACCACCCAGAGGTTTAGATTCCAGATATCTTAGATGACTCAGAGACTGCCTTTTGCCTTGGAACCCTTTTGATTCTAGAGTGGGAAACTGGCCCGGGTTCTGCAAATGTGTGGATCTGGCAGGTAGAGAACGGGGTCATTCCTTTTGAAGTGCCTCAGTCTTCTGGACTGGGGAAAGGGATGGAAGGGAGAATTTCATTTAAAGCAGTGGTAGCTCCATGCTGCCTGGAGAGAACGTGTCTTCCTTCTGAGAACGATGGGTATAAGATTATTATCTTGGAAAATTTGCCGTTACTCTTAAAGCCTAGTCACCTCCACTCCCAACAAGGCCCAGGAGTAGCATTTCCTAACTTAGAAGATTTAATATTTCTGTAGGAGAGAAAGTGCAAAAGAGTGATTGAATTACTAGGCAGAGAGGAAAGAATATCTTTGGACCGGCCTGGCAGCCACAAACCAAAATGGTCTATAGATGGCAGTGCAGGCTTACAAATCCGTGCTGCTCTCTCGGTTTTTCCGTATCAAGCGTTGAGATTTCCCTTCGCCTTTTTGAACTGTTTTCTTGGATTCATCTGGGTCAGAATTCCCGCCACCCAGGATCTGAGTTGGCAATCCATCTCCTTTCCCCAGACCCCAGGAAGGCATCCTCTCTGCCTGTGAACAACCTCATTTTAAGGTAAAAGGCTGTAGAGATGATACGATCGATGGGGCCCATACAGAGCACAACTCTTTTGTCCAGGAGCAGAGGCACAGGGTGAGCTTTGTGGAATCCAGGCTCCCAGTGGAAGCAGGGGACGCCATCTTGAGCAGCACGTGATGCCTCTGGCATCCTAGGGGGCTGGGTTAGCCTGGGCACAGATCAGATTAAATGAGGAGAGAGGGAGACAAGCTGCCTGGGAAAAACTGATGGGGTCTGGGGAGGGAGCCTCAGAAGCAGCTTAGAGACGCTGCCACATATGTAGGTTAGCTCAGTGGGGAAAAGAGCCCCTGGTGCTCTGGGCTCCCAGCAATGCTCTCGGCTCCTAGCGCTGCCAGCTCCTTTAAGGGCCACCCCTTCCCACACTGAAACCGGCTCAGAGTCTGTGTGAGGACCCTTTGATATGGGAGAGACAAGAGGGGATGGGAAGTGGAGGCAGGATGGGGAGAGGGGATCTCCCGGCCTTAGGATGTACAGCCAGAGTAAAAGTGAATCCTGGTGGGGGACAGCCACTGCTGGGGGCTGAGTGGGGTCAAGTAAGGGATTAGAGCGAGGAGTTTAGGAAGCCCAGAAGGAAGGTGTGGGGGAGGGGAGGGGAAAACATTGAGAGAGATCTCACCATATTCTTTACCCACTGTTTTATCTCAGCTCCTGCTCATACATGTCTAGAATTGAGGGGAAGAGAGAGGGAAGCAGTATGGAGTTTCCCTAATAATCCAGGGCTGAGGAGAAGATGCTTGGGCATTTTGAGAGAGATTCCCAATTCTGTTTTTGAACCTGAGAACACTATTGCTTTGTTTTGGATTTCTTACATGCCCCCCCCCTCCATAAATGGGGACATCTGTTTCTATTTTAAATTGAGACAAATTAAAATATTTAGAGATTTGTTAGTAACATTATAGCAGACAACCTCAAGAATCTAGACTCATAAGGCCCTATTAGTCCAATTTACAGTGATAAATTATGTTTACAAGAAGCAGCATGGTAGAGTGGGAAAGGCCACCAGATTTGGAAGACCTAAATCCACATCCCAGCACTGTCACTGTCATCCAAGTGACACTGGGCAAGGCAAATTAACTCTGGACTTCCTTGTCCTCATCTGTAAAATGGAACTATTGGTCTAGATGTTCCCTAAAGATCATTTTTCAACTCTAAATCTATGATCCTATGACCTACTTCAGTGGAATGTTATGTTCTACCTCCAATTTGACCCATCTCTTTCATAATTTTCCCTTTTTTAAAACAGTATAGTGGAATAATAAGGCAGCTAGGTGGCACAGGGGATAGAGTGCCAGTCCTGGAGTCAGGAAAGCTCATCTTCCTAAGTTCAAACCTGACCTCAGATACTTAGTAGCTATGTGACCCTGGGCAAGTCACTTAACCCTGTTTGCCTCAGTTTCCTCATCTATAAAATAAGCTGAAGAGTCCTTAAGAGTTCCCTTTGAAATGAGAATTAACTGTGTAGGGCATTTTACTGTATATGGGCTTTTCACTGCCTATAAAAGACTGTAGCTTGAACATTCATTTGCCTGACTTCTTTAAAAAAAAAAAAAAAGTAGGGTAGAATTAAGAGACTGCTTCTGAACTATTCAATTCAAAGGACAGTTGTTAATTGTCTATTATTTGTGAAGCATCCTATAAGTATAAAATGACATTTTTAAAAGCAATGTTGTGTATTTTCACCATCTGTCTCCCATGCCTGGAATTCTTTCCCTCCTCATCGCTACCTCCAAGTTTCCCTGACTTCCTTCCATATTCAATTTAAGACCCACCTTCTGCAAACCACTTCAGCATGTTTGCTAAGAAAACCCCAAATGAGGTCACAAAGAATCAGACACAACTGAAAATGACTAAACACACACATAATGGAACAATGGAGTTCATTTCCTAAAGTATGGGTGTTCTATAGGTATTTCAACGAAACTTTTACCTTGATGCTTCTTCAGCTGCAGGACTCTGGCCTTGAGGAACAGCTGGAAGGGGCTGCTAATCTCGGCTTTCAACCGGAGCAGTGTCAAGAACCAAACCTCCTAAGCATGGCTATCCGACGAGGACCACGAAGTAAGTTTGTCTCAAATTCACTCAACAAATGATCGCTGCATGTTTACTTCAAGCTCACCACTGTAGCAGGGTTTGCTTGTTTGTTTGTTTGGTATCCAACCCATATAGAAAGAACTTTTATTGATATAGAAAACTCCTAATCAAGAAACTTCTCCTACATATGCAGATCAGTATTTTCTCTTTAATTTATAATCTAAGATATCTTAGAGGTGAAGTGATTCATGGGTAGAGTACTGGACCTAGAGTCAAAAAGACATGAGTGTAAATCTGGCCTGAGAAACTTACTAGCTATATCACCCTGGGCAAGTAACTTAACCTTGTCTGTCTCAGTTACTTCATCTGGAAAATGGAGGGAAGGGGAAAATAATAGTACCTACCTTCCAGGGTTGTTGTGAGGATAAAATGAGATATTTGTAAAAATGTTTCACCAATATTAAAGTGCCATATAAATGCTAGCTATTGTTGTTATTAAATATTTAGTGCACTAAGAGATTAAGTGACTTTCCCAGGGTCACAGTCAATATCTGTCAGAAGCAGGACTTGAACCTAGATCTTCCCAACACTCCATGACTTCCTCATGTGGTGAGTTTTATGGTTGCCTCCTGTGATAGGTTTCATGAGGATTTTTTTCTAACAAGTCAAGACAATTTGATGTCCATTTCCCAAGGACCTTAAAAATCTTCTTAGGTAGTCAGGCTGTATACTTGGGGCCAAGATAAATCACATACACAAGGCAGTGTGTGATTAAGTGCAAAAATGAGTAATGCACACTAAATTCCAGAGGATTTAATCAGAGAAGAGAGTGGACTAAATAAAGTATTTATGGAAGGATTCAAAATTGATGTGGGACTGAAGTGGCCCTGGGATTTTAAGAAGATCCAGATTCTAGTCTCATGTGTTTGACCTGGGGCAAATTACCTAACCACTAGGGCCTCAGTTTCCCGTAGTTATGCTATATGATCTCTAAATTAAGAAATACCTTAGAGTCCTTAAGAGTTCCCTTTGAAATGAGAATTAACTGTGTAGGGCATTTTACTGTATATGGGCTTTTCACTGCCTATGAAAGACTGTAGCTTGAACATTCATTTGCCTGACTTCTTTAAAAAAAAAAAGTAGGGTAGAATTAAGAGACTGCTTCTGAACTATTCAATTCAAAGGACAGTTGTTAATTGTCTATTATTTGTGAAGCATCCTATAAGTATAAAATGACATTTTTAAAAGCAATGTTGTGTATTTTCACCATCTGTCTCCCATGCCTGGAATTCTTTCCCTCCTCATCGCTACCTCCAAGTTTCCCTAATTTCCTTCCATATTCAATTTAAGACCCACCTTCTGCAAGAAGCCTTTCCCAGCTTTCTTTAATGCTAGTACCTTCTCTCTGTGGTTATATTTAATTTATCCCATATATGTGTATATATGTATGTATGTGTGTGTGTGTATAGTATATGAGTACATATACTAATGGGAGGAGACAACATGCAAAAAATAACTATGTTTATACCTTATATATAATTTATTATGTAACTTTACCTATATATTTTATTATTATATGTAATTATGTTATAGAGCTATATTATAATAGTATGTGTACATATGTAGTATGTGTATGTACATTTTTTTTGCCTGCTGTCTCTCCCCATTAGTGAGCTACTTGACAATGGTGACTGTTTTTGTCTTGTCTTTCATCATATTTCCAACATGTAGCAGAGCGCCTAGCAACACATTCTTGATAAATGCTACAAATAGAAGGATAGGCAATAGACCTATAATTTCATTGGTCTAGGGAAATCCCAGGTAAGGAAACTACTTCTGTCAGTGCAGGGTGGTGATTTCTTTTCAACTTAGAGCCTTAACTGCCTAAAGCACCAAGAGGTTAAATGACTTGCACATTTCAGAGGCAATACTTGAATTCAGATCTTTCCAGCTCTGAGGCCACCTCTAGATCTACTACTTCACACAGTCTCTGCTACTTATTTTTATGGGGAAAGGAAAAGTCCTCCACTAACGTTCTCATCCAATCCCTCATCATGGCATTGAATTTGAAACTGAAGTCTCTGACAGGTCTTATCCGAAGAAAAAGCTTTAAGTGTGGTCCTAGCAGTGGACTATGTGTCTACTGACTGCAGCTAAGTCTCTTCATCACCAGGTTGGTTGCAGGGTGTTGAGATTTTTGACAATTGTAACTCTTGAAAACCACCTTGGAGTCATAGAGAGGAGTGTGACTTGTGTTATTACAATCTCAACACTAGAGTACTATGCCAGTGAGGTCATAGGTTATTGATCTTTTAAAGTTATACATAATTACAGAATACATGCAACCAGATGAATTTTATCCCTTTTGAAGTAGTCACATTGAGATATCATGCGCTTATTCCAATGATGCTGCCATGGGCACAACACTTTGGAAATTCTATTTTCAGAATCAGTTTATAAGTCATGCAGGAAAGAATATGAGTTTCATTATTCTATAGTCATGCTCCGTAGTTGGCCACAATGGGTATGATTTGACATAATCATAACCATTGGCTCGCAATTGCTTTTGTCTGCTTTGAAAAGTAGAATTCACTTTCAAAGAATTACTATTATGTGTCACTATGGAGGTTACTGCAAGGAATACTGCTTGATGCAGACAGGTGTGATTGCTGTTTTTGCTGAACAGTTTATCCTAAGAGAGAGTTTATCAGAGAACGAGGCACAAGCTTCAGACGTAGCGTGAACAGTTTTGAATTGCTTAACTGTACTTTGTTATGAGAGAAGATTCTGTGGGATTAAGAGGATGAGGTTTGGAAAGGATTAGCAGGGTTTTTTTTAAAAAAACAGCACTAACATTTTTAAGGATACATTTCAGGCTCTGAAGCACTTCTAAAACTGTTAAGCAATGGCAGCCGCATTGGAACAAGCCTATACACTTCTAATAATTGTTTTTTGCGTGTTGTCTCTCCCCAGTAGATAGTAAGCTGCTTGAGACCGGTGTCTGTTTCTGTCTTGTCTTTCATTGTATTTCCAACATATGGCACATACACCTAATAAATGTCTTCTTAAAAAGGTTAATAGATTTGGAACCAGGAGGAACCTCAGAGGCTATCTAATCTACCAAGATCATTTTACAGAGGGGGAAACTGAGGCCCCGAGAGTTTAAGTAATTTGATCAAGATCATATAGATAGCAAGGGCCAGTGGCATGATTTGAATTCAAGTCCTTGGACTCCCTGACTCTGGAGTCAGTACTCTTGCCACCGTATGACAGTCATTTTTGCTATAACTCTCAGATCCGTGCTCTCCTTTCTATTCCCATTGCTACCACCAGGCCTTCATTATCACTTGTTAACTGTTGTAATAAGCTACTCACTACTCTTCTCACTTTCTAGCAGTTCACATCCCTACCAGATTAATCTTCTTTATATATAGGTCTCATCCTTTTCACCTGCCAGTGGGTTCCTAACTGCCTCATGAATATAGTGCCAATGTCTTGGGTTCCCAGTGAAAGCCCAATATAGTCTGGTGCCACCCACTCATCTAGATTTGCTTCCAATTACTTCCCTCTAGCTTTTCTATGTTCTAACTCAACTACACTCCTTGTTATTTACTATATGTGCCTCGCTTTGCCTGCCTCTGCATCTTTCCTTTTGCCATCCCCCATATCCTGAAAAGTCTTACTTTTCCTCCATGCCTATTCAATCCTACCCAGCTTTCAAGAATCAGTTCCAAAGACTCCTCTACCATGAAAGCTCCCCTGATTTCTCCTTCCTCTTTTCCCACCCCACCTAGTTGAAAATATTTCCTTCCTTAAGCCTCAAATAGCATTTTACATTTTTCTTATGCACAAAGGTGGAATGAAATAATACAGAGCTGGTCTGAAGGCCAGAAGAGTTGGGCTTCAGTTCCATTCCCAACCCATACTGGCTGGAATGAAGGGATTTGAAAATTAACCCTAATTAACCCTAATTCCAACACCTCTCAGTGAACTAATCATTGTAGCTTAGAAAGTCTGTAAAGTATTTTAATATGTTATCTCATTTAGATTAGTAGAAGACTTTTCTTCACATGAGAGCTGCTATTATCAATGAAATCACTGGTCGATCACTCTGAATTTATCTTGTTTTGGTTAGGTTTGGGTTTTTTGATATCCTGGTTTTTGGTGTATTTATTATAAACCCCTGTTAAATGCCACCAGAACTACCAGAGCTCTACAAGGGCAGGGACTGTGACTTAGTTATTCCTGAGTCTCACCTAGCTCCTGACAAAGTGCTTTGTGTTAGGTTCTTAACAAATGTCCAATTTTTATTTTGTCATTATTCTATGTACTTTATTTACCGCAGCATTGTCTAAGTGTAGCTAATATTATTAACATTGTTGTAGGGCCACCTCTTTATTTTTCTGTGAAAAGTTAATGAGGAAAACACAGTTGCAGAGACAAATATTTGCCTTGCTCACAACATATGTAATCTATCTTGGATACATTGTAACACTAGAAAAAGTAACCTAACAGTTCAGTATTCTTACAATGCCTTGTGATAGTTACATTTTAATTTTCTGCTCTCATCCTCTCCCATAAGGTACATATGATGCTTTAAGAAGCATGGCTGAAATGGTTTAAATAAACCATTTTTAAGTTAAATTTGTTTTTTTTTCAATTAATAAGCATTTATTTACTTACCAGCCCAACTCAGCATTAGAAAAATATTAAACTCTTGTAACAAATATGTATAATCAAACTCAAAAACAATTCCATATTGAGTTCCTTGGAATCATAGTTAGCCTTAATCAGAGTTCTGAAGTCTTTCAAAGCTCTTTGTCTTTACAATTATTGTCATCGTTCTCCTACTTCTCCTCACTTGACTCTACATCAGTTCATAGAAGTCTTCCCAGGTTTCTCTAAAACCATCTATTTCATCATTTCTTATCGCACAATAATGTTGCATTATATTCATATACCATAATCTGTTCAGATATTTCTCGATTTATGGGCACCTCTTGGGATTTCTAGTTTTTTGCCACCACAGAAAGAGCTACTACAAATTTTTTTAATATATGAGTCCTTTTTGATATGTTCAAAATTATCTGTATTCAAGAAAAGGAAGAAAAATAACTTGCAGTTGCCACAGTAATCAGTAATGATTTCATATTGCTACAACAGCCTGGTGAAGAGTATGTAGATGAATCATATAGGAGACCTACATGCCAGTGCCAGCAATAAAGACGGATTTTTGTCAGATCAGATAAAGTCTGTCTTTGGCACCTCCTACTTCTCCTCTCTTGTCATAGATTCATCAAGTCAGATTTAGAGCTTGGAAGAACTTTGGATCTTATCTAGTATAAAATGCTCATTTTACAGAAGAACAAAGTCTGGAAAGGTTAAGTAACTTTCCCAAGTAGGAGGGAAAAGGAAATAGGTATATATACATATACATACATATATATATGACCAGTGTGTACCCTGTATATGTGCCCACTCTTTCCACTGAGGCTGGCTATTTGTGGGAGGATAGACCCCAAGGTTATCTGGGGAATGTTGTGTAGCTACTATTTTTATTAGACCATCTTGGTAATGATGTTGCTTTGAACTGATTGTGTCTATTAGTTATTAAAAGTATGTACACTGGTGAAGGCTTGAGAGCTACAATTTTTGGAGTGTGGACCTACAAAGGACCCATATATACATATATATATGTATGTATGTATGTATGTATATGCCAGATACTGTGCTAAACACTTTACAAATATTGTCTCATTTGATCCTTACAACAACCCTGAGAGATAGCTGCTGTTACTATCCCCATTTTTATAGTTGGAGCAAATAGAGGGTAAGTGTCTTGGCTAAGGCCATACAGCTAGTACACGACTTGAGACTAGATTTGAACTCAAGTCTTTCTGACCCCAGGCCTAGCATTCTTTCTACCACAACACTTAGCTGTCCCTACATTCACATAAATAATTAATGACAAGGAAGGATTTGAACTCAAATCTTCTGACTTCAGAATTAGTACCCTTTCCACTGCAGTACTCTGTCTCCTTTCATTCCATTTCAGCCATCCCTTCTCTCAAATACCTAGTGCCTTGTATTGTCCTGGGTCATGACTGTCCAAGCAAATTGACAAAATAATTACACTAGAGTTTCAGTGAAATCCTCCACTTCAGTCCCCCAGTGTTATATCTTGGTATGAAGCTTGATCCCAGGTTTTTTAACCCAGCAGAACACAAACTGTGGCAAAACCAACAGATATATGTATCTGACACTGAGTCTTGTGTCTGCTTTATAAGGACCAGTTTAGCTAAGAGCCTAGAAAATTATTCCATGAAGGTACTTGACTCCAGCATACTTAACTGAGTGCAGCAACCTGAAAAGACAGTGTACTAACTTGTAGAGAAGGTGCCATTTTCTTGGTAGAGGAACCTACCATCATTGATGAAATCACAGATAACTTGAAATACTGATATAAATTAATGAATTAATGTCCTTACTCATTCTAGGCATATCTGTAATTTATAAAGACAGAAATTAATAGTCATAGCAATGGATTTAATCTCTAATGGTGGTGTTTCAAGCACTGAGCCTTTTGTCAGAAAGGTAGTGTGCACAAGTGACTTTTTTGGCATCCCTTAAATTATACCATAGAGGCTACTCTATCTACTTGTAATACAGTACCCAAGAACCCTTGCTACTTAACTGAAAACCAATGTTTCATGGAGAATGGCTGAAAGATGGGATGTTAAAAGAAGAAAGAGAAGTATTGAGACATCTCTCTTGGTAGCTGCTTTTCTCTCCTTCCAGCTTGCTTTTCCCCCTTAGTGCCTCCTGAGTAGCCCTGCTTCCCATTTGCCTACATTCTAACAGGAAGCATGTAAGAGAGCTATGATAACAGCAAAGCAAAGACAATGCCTACTGCTGTTATCTCACATCTCACATCTAAATCCTTCTGCTTATTTGATCCTGAATATTTTCCTGCACTTCACTTCCAAACTCCTACAGGGTTCTGCGTGCTTGGATTATTTTTGATTACTATCTGCCTCATCTTGGACTTACTGCTCACCCAAGATTTCACTATCTCTATGTGTTTGACTCAAACTAGGTTCTAACTGATGACCTTGCTTTCACTTTCACCTTATCTTGGGCAAGGCACTTAAATTCCTTGGGCCTCAGTTTCCTCATCTGTAAAATACAGGGATGGGCCTAAATGGCCTGTCATGTACATTTATGACCCTATGATCTCTTGATAACCTTATATATACCTCCCTGGACTATTCACCTGGTTTCAGATTCCAGACCCTACCAGGGTCTGCTTCTAGGCCTATCTCTTACCCTACACTTTCAATCTTTTCTCAAGCTCCTATAGTCTCACCATCTTGCACATGACCACTTATAGTCCTGGTGATAACAATTTGGAATTCTTAGGATGCTCTGTGGGACATGGTAATCAAACTGTAGCCAGTTAACGTCAGATTGAATGACCTGTCATGTGACCCATATCAGTCATGCAGAGCATTCCCTGTTAACTTATGCTGATGCATATCTTATCTATTTGTAAGTCATTTCAATATTGGATAATCAGAGCTATAGATGCTAACTTGTACAGTCAGCTGAAATGAAATGTTTTTAAATGCCTAATACCTTCACTTCCTGGAAGAAATAAGATCCTTAGTGTTGGTATATGTATTTCTAGTTCCAAGGAAATTAACCTTTGATGACAAATGGTGGTTAGCTTCTTCACCACCACCCACATGCTGCTTCAGTCTGGACATCACCCAAAAGTTTTATAGTCACCAAAGGGCTTTAAATGTGACCCTACTTTGACCCTTAATTTCCCAATCCTGTTAGCTGCTACAGCCTTTCTCTCTAAGGTTCTAAAAGAGCTACAGGATAGGACAAATAAACAGAAGCATGAGTGTGAGACATTAACAAGTAGGAAGGAACTTCATAATAGAAGCAATGTTCTGTATGGATCTTGTCTGTTTCTGTTCAGTCATTCAGCTGTGTCTGACTCTTCATGACCCCATGGACCCTAATACTATCCATGGAGTTTTCTTAGCAAAAATGTTAGAGCGATTTACCATTTCCTTCTCTGGAGGATTGAGGCAAATAGATATTAAGTGACTTGACTAGAGTCACATAGCTAATAAGTGTCTGAGGCGGGATTTGAACTCATGAAGATGGGTCTTCTCTGTGAGTCTTATCTGTACCTAGTTCAAATACAGAATGTCTTTCCCCATTAGAATGTGGAGTCCTTAATCTGGTGACTCTTTTTGCCTTTTAAAAAAAAAACAAAACCCTAGCCCTTGGCATACTGTAGGGCATAGTGTAAGCACTTAACAAATGCTTATTATTTGACCAATTGATTGACTGAATGAATAAATGATACCAGAGGTGTCAAGTCTTGTTTTACAAGCAGCAAAAATTAACAAACTCAGAAACTAAAACTTGATATCTATTATTTTAAGTCATGTTCCAAGTGAAACAAATATCCTAAAAAGTACATATTTACCCTTCAGCCCCTCTGTTCCCATCTTGTTCTGACTCTTCAGAGAGTAGCTAGCAAATGTTAAGTAGGTTCTCATAAACACAGATTTGTTCATTACTAACAGCTGTTCTCTATTTCTATGATTAAAAGGACTATTTTAGGGCCAACTTCTCAGTGCCGGTTAAAAAAGATGGTTTAGAATTTAGTAGAATTTGAGATTAATTAGAGGAAATGGCCAATTTATTTCAAGGGGAAGCTTTTAAAACTTTCAGGTCTTGGAAGGACAAGCATTGTAAACTTAAAAAGTGGCATAAGGGGGATTTGTATTTCACACATAATGTTTCTAACTCATACCAACAAAAAGAATAAATTAGGTCTAGGATACTGTACTTCTATACTTTGAAAGAGTATAAGTGGATTTTAGGAAACTATTCCAAAGGAGAATTAAGGTCAGCTTGAGGTAAGATTGTCAAAGTAAAGGTTATCTTTGGCCTGATCCACCTTTCAGCTATTCTTCCTTTATGGCCTCTTTTCCAAGGACGGATCTGACGGAACATGAGAAGCCAAGACCAGGAGTCCAGCTACTAAGGAGAGGCCTAGATGATAGTAGTGGAATTAAAAACAAATAAAAGATTAGATCGAGACCAGAGAAATCAACTCAAGCTGGACAAAGCAAGCCCAGTCCAAGGATTTGGGAAAAACAGCATAGGGGTCCTCTAGGTTCCTAGGTTAGAATCTGTTTATACTTTGATGTGGGGGGCTCAGTTAGAGCAAAATGAGTTAAAAGCCTGTGTATGAATTCTGTTTCTGATATTGGCAGGGGTTATACTAAGTGATAGACATGCAAAATTATATTGGACCCACTCTCTAATCCTGGTGTCTCAGTGTTGCTCTATTTTCAATTATGGCATTTTTTCTACCTTTCTTCTCTCTATTTCATTACTGAAGTTTACTTATTCTGTATTTCTTTCTGGCTCCTGGCAGTATTTCCTCCTTCACTTGATAGTTCTGGAATTTGGCAATGATATTCCTTGGTGTTTTTAGTTTGGGATCCCTTTCAGGAGGTGAACAGTGGATTCTTTCGGTGATTATTTTGCCTTTTGGGTAGTTTTCCTTGATGATTTCTTGGAAGATATTGTCCAGGCTCTTTTTTTTCATCATGGCTTTCTGGTAAACCAATAATCCTTAGATTTTCTCTCCTGGATCTATTTTCCAGGTCAGTTGTTTTTTCAATTAGATATTTTACATTTTCTTCTATCTTTTCATTATTTAGATTCTGTTTGACTGATTCTGGATGTCACATAATCATTAGCTTCTATTTGCCTGAGTCTAATTTTTATCGAATTGTTTTCTTTAGTTAACTTTTGCATCTCCTTTTTCATCTGTCCAAATGTTCCTTTTAAGGAGTTATTTTCTCCAGTTAGGTTTTGTGCTTCCTTTTCCATTTGTCAAATTTTCCTTTTAAATTCTTCTGTGATTTCTTTTTTCATATTTTTAAAATCATTGATCAGTTTGTCCTCTATTTCTCTAACTTGGCTTTTTAAATTCTTCCTGAGCTCTTTCAAGAATGCTCTTTATGCTTCAGACCAGTTCATATAGTCTCAATGCTGACCTCTTTGGTATTCGTTTTGGTCCTTGTCACCATAGAAAGATTCTACAGTCTTTTCTTCTTTGCTTGTTACTCATGATAATCACCCCTTTCCTGGTTTTTAAAGTAAATCTCTGCATCTGGGGCACTGGGAGCTCTGTCCCACAGTTCTTGTGCCTAAAACTTGAGGCTTTGTGTGTTGTGGCCTCTAGTTCTTTCAGCTAGAAGCTAAAATGTTGCAGCTTACTGGTGGTGAGTTGACTGGTGTTGGAAAGCAGAGGCCAGGTGAAGTGGTTTTGGGTTTCCCCAGAGTTACCCTGGAGCTAGCTGCATTCAGTATAGGGGAGGGGTGGTCTGGCCACAGGAGGTCTCCTCTGCTGAGCTAGAGCATAGGCAAGCTCAGTGGTTGGTAATCTAGTCTATGCTAGTGTCTTCCCGATTCCCCTGGGGTGCTGAGGCACACCTGGAGTCCTGGTGTTGGCAATTGCTAGCTTCACCCCCTGGGGCTCAGGGTCTTCTCCCGGTTTACTGATGTGGGGCTGTCTGGGACAGCTCTGGAACTGCACTGGTCCCCTTCAGCCACAGCAAGGGGGACCTTCCTTAGCGATCTCCTGGCCTCATGGGCTAAGAGACTGTTTACCCTTCTGCTGCTCCCACTGTTCCAGGATTTTTCCTGGGGAGATATTCTCTGGGCTCTTCAAGGTGAACAAGGGGAGGGAGATAGCAATTACTGATCACTCGGCCATCTTGGCTCCCAGAAGCACCTGTTCTGTATTTCAGGACCAATTCTCCAGAATACTAAACTGTCAACTAGACTGATAATTAATCTGTGCTAATGGGAGAGGGGAATTGAGGTACATTTTAACAGTGACCTTCTGGAGATAATATGTCTGCCTCCTTTATCTAATCCAATAATTATTTTAATGCCCTGGTAACAAGGAAACTTTCCACAATCCTGAAGTCATATTGTTTAGGCTGTTCTCTCAGATGAAGCAGCTAGAGATAGAGCATTGGGCTTGGGCTCACCTTCATGAGTTCAAATCTGATCCCAGACACTCGCTGTATGACCCTAGGCAAGTCACTTAACTTTTTGCTGCAGTTCTCCATGTGTAAAATGAGCTGGAGAAGGAAATGACCAACCACTCCAGTGCCAAGAAAAACCCCAGATGGGGCCACAAAGAGTCAAACACTGAAATGACTGAAGACCAACAAAATTCTCTCAGCTCTCATTGGACATGTCATTTTCATCAGTGTATGTCTGCAATGGAAACTCTCTACAAATGAAGATTAGCCACTTGTCTGCAACTTAGAGTCATAGAGAGTTGACTGGAGTCACAAAAAGATGAAGTGATTTTCCCATAGTCACATAGCTAATATACATCACAGGCACTCTTTGAAGTCTTCCTAACCTCAAAGTCAGTCATCTTTCCACTATGCTATGATACTGCCTCTCATTAAACATTTGCAGCCACAATGCATATCCCAATATGTCCTTTTTAAAAGCATATAGCCAGGAATAATAATAAAGTCATTGCCCTTAAGGCAGCATCTTTGTTCCATAGCTAGATGCCATAGTGGTTAGTGTGTTCAACTTGAGTCAAAAAGATCTGAATTCAAATTTTTCTCACCCACTTAATAACCATATAACCCTGGGCACATCATTTAAACAGATGCATGATTGAGGAGAGATAATAGTGTTAATTATACATATATAAAAATAATATCCATTGAAGTACTTTATTGTTACCCTTCCAACTATTAGTCTCCTCACTCCTAAACTACCTTGTATTTAACTATTTGTATATTTTTGTATTTGTTAACTTTATATTCATGCTAAGTCTATTTATATACGAAATTTATGTAAGATCCTTTTGAGTAAGGATTGTTTCATTCCTTATACTTGTATACATAGCAATTCACATACCTCCTTTATTTAAACACATTGATTAATAGGTAGGATTGCTAAGGAAGAGAACTTCATAGCCTTGATTTTATAATCTCTTGCTTAACCTGATAAGTCATACCACTTTTCTCAAGGAAATCTACATTAGATTTATGTTTGAAGGATATTATGCATAATTTTGCTTTTAATTGAATCTTCTAAAAGTCTGTCTCCACCTATAAGTTATGCATGTGTCTGAATGGTAATATATTAATGCAAAAAAATTAAGTGTTACTTTCACTACACATGCATTTATATTAGTGAAACAATGTGTTCATTTCATGTCTTTTTGGCCCTGTCAGCTGTATTTGTCAAATATGATACTTTATATAAAAGTGAAATCATTCCCTTACTCAAGTCTTGGCAAATAGATTTGCTTCCCAAGGGCAGGAAAAATAGAGTAGTGTTTGGATCACACATCTGACTAGTAATGTGGTGTAATTGACAATAATTTTTTTAAATTATATTAGATATTACAGTGTTTGCAGCTGTTAAAGAAACACTGTTTGGTTAAGTGCTACCAAAGCAAAGGTCATATTACTTTGTGACTAATAATTATTTAATCAAACGATCCAGAGAGATTCTCAAAGTCAGAAAGACCTGTGTTCAACTCCTGCCTCTGATACATACTGGCTGGGTAACTCTGGGCAAGTGACTTAACCTCTCAGTGTCCCAGGTAACTTTCTATGAGACTATAAGTTATAAAGAAGGGGTCAACCTCCACTGGAGAAAGTTCCTTCACTGGGAGTTTCATGAATGCAGGTAGGTGGCATAGTGGATTGTCACTTAACCTCTATTCACCTCAGTTTCCTCATCTGTAAAATGGTTATAAAAATAGCACCTACCTCATAAGGTTGTTGTGAGGATCAAATGACATAACACTTAGGATGTCTTAGGATGTGTCTGGCATCTAGTAAACTCTATATAAATGCTATTATTACTAAATTAATCCATCCAAAAGCAAAAGGGTAGTGTACAGATGAGCAGATTATTACATTTTATGTTTGGGGGTTTTATGGATAATGGTATATTTTAGAAAATAGGTACCCATCAAATTTCATAGATGCAGACCATTGCCTCTTAACACCCTCATATTACAAGAGAGGAAACTATATATTATAGAGAGCTTATGTGACTTATACAAGATGACTATGTAGAGTCAAGACTATTTGATTCTTGTTATATGTTCTTTTGGCTCTCCTACTTATTTTTATTTGGAATTCAGCTTCCCAATACATGGGAATTCACCAGGGAGGACCTGCTTCCTTTATGAATCAAACTTGAAAAGTGTGTTTTGGAGACTTCTGCATCATGTAACCAACAAGATGGAAGACTACACATTTTCTCTGATCCTTACTATCTTTCAGACCTCTCCAAAAGAGAAATTAAGCACCAAAGAGAGAGAAGATAGTCAGTTGACTCCATGGTCTAATATATCTAGAATTCCCCCCAAAAAATAAAGGTTAAAAAATCATGAATATATGCTTTCTGATCCTGAGCTCACTCAGGATTCCTCCCTTACCTCTAACACTACCAGAATTGAGGCTGTACTAGCACACTCAAACATACAACACAAGGCTTACCAAAAAAATACACTCTGAAACCCTGGTCCACTCTCCTTCTTTCTAGTGCCATGGAGATTCCTGTTTTAGGTTGTAGAAGTTTGCTTGAGCCACATCAGCCAGCTTGGCCGTAATTCTTCAGGCCCAAAAGCCTGCCAAGGGCTGCAACCCTGTAGCACAGTGCAGCAAAGCTCTAATCTGCTGGTGCTAGGGAAAGCAGGGCTGCAAAGTTATGAACAGCCAATGCGATGCCAGAGAACTGAGAAACAAAGGGAGTAGGATAGATTACCAAGACAGAACACTCATGTGTATGTGTGTGGGGGGAGGGGTGGGGGAAGAAATACTCAACAAAGCCTAAGAGAAAGAATATAAATCAGTCAGGGTCAGCTGGGGCAGAGACTTAGACTAATGAGCTGTGAGTTGCCCAGTATAGGAGAAGGCTTTGGAATGCAGCCTCCAGGAAAATCACGGGGGGATAGAGTCAGAAAGCAAGTGATAGGGGAAATAAGGGGAAAAGAAGACGGAAACTGCAAAGATTTCAGCAAAAAAAACCCTCAGACTTAGACATAAATGGATAAAGCTACACATACAAAAAAAAGACAATAATAACAGAAGAAAATATTGCCTCCAGATCCAGTAAATGAGTTCAGGCATCTATGATTAAATGCTACAAAACAAAGGGAAATGATCCAACACTTGATGAGACAAAATTTTGAGATATGACAACATGGAACTACTACACACTGTTTCTGATTGGTTCAAAAGAGAAATGAGGATTATGAAAGTAGAATTTATGTCCTGCACAGCAAAAATAATGGACAGAATAGAAATACTGGAATCTGTGATGGCAAGCCTCACCAAAGAACAATAGTTTGGGAATATAAATGTACAGAAGTAAAGGCCACTCTAAAAGGAGAGAAGCAAAAAACAGTGATACTAAAAAAAACACACACTCACTGTGCAAATAAAACATACTGATCTCAAAGACAAGATAAGTAGAAACAACCTAAAGACCATAGGTCTCAGAAGAACATGATAAGGTAAAAAAAAAAAATCATAATAAAGGGAATAATAGAAGAGAACTTCCCAGAACTTCTATGCATAGACATTTAAATTCCAATTGAAAGAATTCATATGTCACTCCAGGAAAAAAAAAAAAACAAGGCTGCAAACTCCAAACACATAGTGTATCCCCATCGCTTAAAGCAATGCTTGGCACATAGTAAGAGCTTAAATATTTATTAACTGAATAAATGATTGCAAGACTAAATGACTTGCTAAGGGTCACCCAGCCACTATATGTTAGACACAGTTGAAACTGGTTCTTCTTGACTCTGAGACCAGCTTTCTATCCAGCAGGCCATGCTATCTCTTCCATTTACATGAAGGTTTAAATTACATAGAATCACAGAATATCAGAGTTGGAAGAGAAGTCATTTAGTTTAACATATACCTGAATAGGCATCTTCTCTACTACATTCCTGAAGTGTGGTCCTCCAATCTACATTTGAAGACCTCAGGTAGAAAAGAAACCACCACTATGAGCATGAAGGCAAATCATTCCACTTTTGGACAGCTCTAATTGTTATGAAAATGATGCTTACATTTAGATTTACCTCTTTTCAACTTGCACATATTGCTTCAAATTCTACCCTTGGAGCCAAGAAGAGTACATCAGATGGCAGGATAGTGTCCTGAAAAGAGCATTGGGTTTCTAATCAGAGGGTCTGGGTTCAAATAGTTTTCTGCAGCTTACTACTGGTGCAACCTTGAACAAAATCATTTTTACTTTTCTAGGTCTCAGGTTTTTTTTCTAAAATAAAGGGGTTGGACCACATAAGGAAGGTATAACATAGTGGAAAGGATGCTAGAATTGGGAGTCAGAAAGTCTGTATTAAATTTCTGGCTCTGTCATTTAGGCAACTCAGCTACAAACTTCCTCCCAGGAACCATGATTCTTCCTGCCCCCTGCCATGTCTCCACTGTAGTCTTTTATACTATAATCAAATCCACTCTGTCAATGCTTCTGGAAAGGCTATGTCATTAGGCTGCCCTATTATTCTGTGACTTTCAGACCAAACCACCCTTCCTTGGCCACCAATCCAGTATATATGGTTTTTTCCCTCTATTATATTATCAGTTCCTTGAAGGCAGGAACTGTCTGGCTTTTGCATTTCTATCTCTAGCATTTAGTCCAGGGTCTGACATATAGTAAACACTTAATAAAAGTTCAGGAGTGTCTGGGCTGTTCAGGGAGAATGAGCACCTCTGATGTGAGAACTTGCTGAGCCCTTTTCAGGGCTGCTCATCCACCTTTAGTGTCCACCTCTCACCTAATTCTCACCTATGGCTCCAAGAAGCTGTAGCATACTCATCACCCTGATAAAAACCTTCTTGGCAGGAGGGTTAAACTAGGTTGAGGTAACTGACAGGCCTCAAATACATTAATGAGCTAGGAGGATGTCTACCCCAAGCATGTGAAGACTTTCCCTGGTGGAATGCGCAGATAAGAACAATTTGTTCCAGAAGCAGTGAAGGTGGCTGAAGCAAGTTCCGTGGGATGCTTAGAGCTTGGTCAGACATCAAAGAGGCCACCAAGGTCATCCACTGCATCCTGGGCCATGGCCAGTCATCTTGACTTTTGTTTTGCCACTAGACTTCTCTGGAAGAGAGAGTGAGGCTGATGACTTTGTGCAACTTTGCCTCACTTAAATCAATTCATGTGCAAATTAAAACATTGTCTGATGTCATTGGTTCTCCTCAGAAGCAAACAACAATAAAAGCTCAATCGTTCCTTAGAAAATCAGTCAAAGACTTTACAAATTTTTAAGTACTCATACAAATGTTAGTTATTATTATATTGATGATTTGCAAAATGGAAACAATGATAATTTTTCTGTCTTCACTGGGTTACAAGAAATTACTTTTCAAATTGAAAAGCAAAATATGTGTCAATTATTAGTGCTTGAAAGAGAATTTTGAGTTTTTACCTACTAATTTAAGATCACTATATTTTTGGATCCCCAAAACAGTGACTGGCACATCGTGGGCATTTATTAAATACTTGTTGATGTGACTATCACAAAATTCAAGTTCTAAAGGTTATTCTCACATTTTTTGTTATAGATTTACCTCCTATTCCTTCCACTTCAAGAACAGGCTTCGCAGAATTTTCCATGAGGGAAAGAATGAGAGAAAAATTAAAGGCTGCAAGGGTGAGGATACATTAATAATTTGCTCAATGCTGATTGCAATTCCATAGCTCCTCTCTAGCTCATTTGCTTAATGCTGCATTCATTTGAATATATTGGATTTATCTTTTGTGTTGCAAATGTTAATGTGGTATTTTAGGTTGGCATGGATGATTATTACCCACAAGAAAAATTTTATCTAATTTTCTAAACAATTAATTTGATTCTCATTTACCTCTTAAGAGTGAAAACCCTGACTATTTTTTACTGATTAATATCAACTGAAACCTGAGTGACAGACTCACTTTCTGTATTACTAACATGATACAGATAATAATTTCCTTTTTTATTTTTTTAGTCCAAAGCAGAAAGCGCCTTGCTGCAGGAAATCCCTAGCCCAAAACCCAGGCGTTTTGTAAGTCTCAGAGAAGAAGAAGTGACTGAATTTGATGAAGAGGTGAGAAATATAGCGGGCTTTAAAATTCTTTTGTCACCATTAATAGACAAAGTTATAACATCAGCATTTTAGTTCCATAATTAAGATATGAAGAGATATCTAATGTTTTTCTTAAATTCAATTTTGTAGTTCTCCTGTCAGATAAATCTAAATACAATCCAATAGAAAGACAGCAGGTTATGGTTTATTTTTTAAAAATACATGTTTTTAAAATTCTATTGAAATGTTATAGGATTTAGAATAGGAAGAGACTTTCAAATCATGTAGACCAAATCCTTTATTTTACAGATGCAGAAACTGATGCCCAGAGAAAGTTATCCATCAGTAAGCACTTATTAAGTGCCTACTATATGCTTGACATTGGGCTAGGGTCTTCAGACAAAAATGCAAATGTGAGACTGTGTGTTCCCTCAAAGAGCCTATGTTCTACTGGCCACATAAAAAATTTTTTTTTTACAGATAATTTATCATGGGATATATACAAAATAAATATAAGATGGTTTTGGACATAAACACTAACAACTTCCAGAATCAGAAAAAGTTTCTTGAAGAGAGGAGGGAGGTGGGACAGAGGCAGAGATGAGGAGGGAGAACATTTCTGTCATGGGCAATGGTGTATACAAAGGCATTGAACCAGCTGTCACATAATGGGAACAACCAATACGCCAGTTCAGCTGGAGCATAGAGAGCACGCAGCATGCACTAAGTCAAAGAGGAGGTAAGATAGGTATTATATCATTATATCACAGAAGTCATTAAAACATAATCTACAAAGGGCAATAATATAGGCCCCACTTTTGCTCTAATTCTATTTAAATCAATTCAAGAAATTTTCACTAGGTGCCTATAATCAAAAAGGACTTTGAAAGGTACAAGAAGAAACAAAAATGGGTAAGAGACAGTGCTAAGTAGGCTTCAAGCTACTCACAATCTAGTTGGGGAAAACAAGACTGAGATATTTGCTTCAAGATTTCTAAGGCCTATACTTTCATTGTTGTGGGTCCTCCTTCCAGAAACACAGGGAGTCACCAGAATAGGATATATATGTGAATATAAATTAGGTTATACCAAGTACACAAGAGGAAAATGGGTAGTGTGTCATGGTAGCAACTAAAAGGGAAAGGTTGCTGCATTAGTGAAAGCTTCAGAAAGAACATATATTTCAAGCTGGACTCTGAAAAATGAGTAAGATTTCTATTGACTGAGCTATTGGGCATTTCAGGGGTAGAGAATGGTGTAAATAAAGCTTCAAGAGAGGTCCTGGTTGCCTGGAGTATAGAGCACATAAGGGCGATTAATTAGAAATAAGGTTGGAAATGAAGGTTGGAGTCATTATAAAAGAAGTTAAATAGCAAGACAATGGGAGAGAGCATTAAAGATCTGGGAGCCGTGGACTGACATCAGCAGAGCAGTCCAGCATTAGGAAGGCTGAATACAGGAGCAGCAGTAGACAGCTGGAAATAAATCCACATTACAAGAATCCAGACCACTAGAAGATGAAAATCTAGAGTCACACTAACTCATTAAATTGTTCGTTAAGAAATGCTCTGCTTCCTAAAAGGGAGTGCCTTCAGATACCACAGATTCTGAGATATCAAAGTAAGAAGTACAATCATATGTAAAAACACAGCTTCAATATGAGTTGAAAGTGAAAAGTCTCTCTCAGACAAAATTAAAGCTAAAATAGATTTAAACAAAAGAGAAAAATAGAGAAACTGTACTATAGGTCAGCCATATTAACCAATATTGTTTTAGACTATTGAAAATAACTAGACAGCATAAGGTTGGAATATTGCTGTGATATAGGAAATGAGGAGTTGGTAGATTTAGAAAAATGTGGAAAGACTCAGACATATGAAGGAAGAGGTTATCCACCCCCAAAGAAACAGTACATTGTGGTCTTACACAGATGCATATGAATGTATATGTCTATATATGAGTATGATTATAGCTATCTAGGTATATGTATGTATATGTAAGTGTATGTATACATCTATATGTTTGTGTGTATCATTTGTCTGTCTATCTATATCCAGACTTAATGGTAGCCTTCTTGGGGGAGGTGGTGAGGAAGGGGAGAAAAGAACAGGGCAAAAAGTGCACTGCAGAGAACAAAAAAACTTACAAGGAAACAAAGAAAAGATGGAACGCAATGTGCAGTATTTATTATAGAGGCTTTCTTGAAATGGAAATTTATTGCTGTATATTTTGAATACTCTTTTAACATTCTGTTGTATACATAGCAATGCTTTTTTTTCTTTTCTTATTTTGAATTTTTTAATATTTAAGTTTATAACATGTTTCTTTTTCTTTTCTTATTGTATATTTGTTTAAAATAAATTAATTAAAAAAAAGGAAGTGAAATGTCTGGCTAATGGGTGACCCAATTAGGGGGCAGTGTAGCTAATAGCTATGAAGAAATCACTGCGTGGGTGAGAGAGAAACTGGGAGAGAGGAATATCACACAGGAGTTGGGGTAGTAAGCATATTTTTAATCAAACGGGATGTTATTCTGAAATGATGGAGAAAATATAAATGTAAGCAATTATTGTGCAATCAAATGATCTATGATTATAACTGAAGCATGATTATTGTATTGTGTCCAGTCAGATTAATATTTGGTGCATGATTGCTGATGTTAATACTGTATATCTAATCATAAGATTATGCTTATTATGTTAATTCTGTAGTGAGGGAGAGGAGTGCTTCCACTTGACCAGAAATACCAAGCACAAGCAATAAAACGTCACTTCTGCTGTTGTTCGTCTAGCCCTGAATAACTGGGGCCAGAACAGGAGAGGCAAGTCCCAGGAGTCATTTGGGTCTAAGAGAGAATGGCTTTAGATGATCTTTAAAAACCTATGTGTTTGTATCATTTTAATCATAAGACCTTGATACTATTTAGTGCTACCTTTACAGGACTGTTATGAGGATCAAATGAGATTACATATGTAAATCATTTTGCAAATCTTAATGGATAGAGGCTGAATGATGATTTCATCAGGATGGAAATCCAGTATGAGGAAACTCCCTCTGCCAATGCAAGTTGGCACTTTTTCTCCAACTTAAAGTCTTAATGAATTGCATAGAATATTGAAGTGTTTAGTGACTTGGTTAGGTTCACACAGCCAATAGGCATCAGAGGCAGGACTGGAATTCAGTTCTCTATGCTGCTCCTCTGCAGACTTTACAACTACAAATGGTAGCTAATATTATTACATTTGATTTAATAGACTATTTAGATAGATTCGTATTGTGAATAATAGTAGATAAACAGGTATTGAGTGATTTTCCTTAGGCATAGGTCTGAACATACAACCCCCTTAGGAAAAGGAATAAGTATTTATTAAGCAACTACTATCTTGTAGGCTCTGTACTAAACACTTTGCAAATATTATCTAATCTGACCCCCATAACAGACCTGGGAAGTAGATGCTATCTATGATTCCTATAAAGTTCAAATGAATTGCAGAGTATAGCCTCCACCCCCATAGCCACACTGCCTTATTAGCTTATTATCTTCATGAGCAGCAGTAGCAAAATGATTCGTCATTTCAGGGTCCAGACTTAAGGTGGTGAGACAATTGAAATTTTGCTTGCTGGTACTCTGATGAGAGATATAAAATTAGTAAAAATTTAACATAAAATATAAATATATATATAATATATATATAAAATTAGTAAAAAAGTAAAGGACTTTAGTAGACAAGTATTCACTTGAAGGGCTCACTTTTAATTTTTTTTAATGCAGCCTGGCAAAAATGTATTAAGGGAGCCACAAGAGGAAGATTCCCAGAGATCTACAAGAGTCAGGTTTCAAGATTCTGGGAGGAAGCCCAGGTTCAAACCACAGGTCAGAACTAGTTCTGTTTTCCTTTGATGATTTTTTTCCTTCCTTAGGAGAGGATAGAACAATGAAATTACTCAGTTTTCAAGTTCCACATACCGTTCATCCCTGTGCATTATTCTTGTCCTCATATAAGGCTCAGAACAAAAAAATATTATATGGAAGGGTAGACTGTACTGTATAGATACATTGGGTTCCTATTATCTTGCCTACATATACTATAAACCAAAAAGAACCCAAACAACTGGTGATGCAATTGACCTTTATAAAATTGAATGTGTAAGAAGCTATATCTTACTATTAATTAAATTGAACTATTCTAGCATTTACCTATGAAATAGCGGGTCTTGGCATTTTGAAAATCACTTCCAAAAATTATCAGGTCTCCTGGCTACAAATAAAATATTTGTTTGGTTTAGACCAAACTTTTTATGGTTCATGAAAAGTGAACTAATAAAAACTTGACCTATAAAAGAGCACCCCCTGTGGCAATAAATTCCATTCATTAAAGTTCAATGTCTATAGTCCACTAACTTTTTGAGATACCAATCCTGTGTGGTGACTGGACCGTTATTACTACTGCTCACATACAGATTGCTTTTAGTTAGTTGCTTGTACTGAGGTTATTTTCATTTAAATCATCTAAAAACACTGCTGTGCCTCCCTGTGTAGGTTCCTCCTGGATTCCCATCTGCAGAAGAAGCCTATAACTTCTTTACTTTCAATTTTGAGCCTGAACCAGAAAAAGATGAGATAAAAGACCAAAAAAGAGAGGAATCTAATCAAGAGGTGGAAGAAGAGGAGGAAGAGGAAGAAAAACCAGCTCATGAAGAACAAGTGGAAAATATGGTACAAAAATCAGAATAACGATGATATCCTAGGCAAAGTAGTGAATGACTCAGAACAAATATCTCCCAACTGCCAGGAGAATAACTCAGTTATTTCTTGATTATGGGTCATTTCTGTGGATGAAAGACAGCACATAAAAACATGATCCTGCATTCACTTGATATTAATAATAATAACTGACATTTATAGTGCTTTAAATTTATAAAGCAATGCACTTACATTAACTCCTCCAGCACTTAACACTGTGCCTGACACACAGTTGGTGTTTAATAGATGCTTGTTGACTGAGTGACTTAAGGATATACTTCAAATATCCTTGCTATCACTTTACAATTTTCATCAGTAAATATACTGAGAAAATCTGATCTTTTTAAAAAATTTATTTAGGAATACATTCTTGGAGGCTTTTTTGCAATAACCCTGAATTAAAATTCAGTTCAGTGATTAGCATTTGTCTAGCAAGGACGTATTTCAGTTTTAAGAGCCAAGAAAATAGCTTTTGTAGTTTTGCTTACGGTCCAATAGATTTATATCCTCAAATATGATAATAAGCAAAGCACCTCAGCCCTCTAATTATAATCAGTCTGTGTAAATCATAAAAAGACAACACTTTTTGGATAGTAGAGAAGAACTGGTAGCAGGTAACTGGGGTCAGGACCTGCCTGTGTCTTCTTCTAGCAGTCTCACCATAGACAAATCAATAATTTCTCAGAACCCGAAGTAGAGCCAAGCAACAGAGAAGTTGCTGATCCGCTTTGGAGGAGGGAGTTTCAGTAGTACGGGGGCTTTCCATACCAATAAAGTCACAGACTGAGGCAAACATGCATATATATATGCATTATTCTTAGAATGATACTGTACCAATGACATAGTGACCCTCAGATTATAACAACTTTCATTGACATAATTCTTTAAGGGTTACAATATATTTTTCTAACAAAAACCCTGTGAAGGAGATAGGATACATATTATTATCTCCATTTTACAGATGAGGAAAACAATTTCCTGGAGGTTGAGTGATTAGCCCAGGATCACATACCTATTACACCAGAAAAAGCATTTGACCTCCTGGTTCTAAATCCACTGTTCTTTCTATTACAGCACACTGCCTCTAGGCAAAGTCTACACTTTTTTTTAAAAAAAAATTGCCTTCTACAAATTTAGAAGAATTTTTCCTCTAGAGCAGCAAAAGACCTTGTCATGAAAGAGAGTCTTGAGCCACAGCGGAATTTTTTGACAGAGATCTGCTCTCTTTTGTCTCATGTTCCTTTTACAAACACAATTCAATTCAACAGATACTTATTAACCAACTAGTAAAGTACAAGGTACTACAACAGGTCCAAAATTGAGAGTGAGATACCCCCTGCCTTCAAAGAGTTCCTATTGTACTATAAGATACAATATCCTGAGCATCTCAAAAGTTTTAAGCTACTAAAGTTTAAAACTTCACTGACTTTGTATGCTCTCAAGATATGCAACTCAAGAATATTTTCTCAGACCATACTCATTACTCAACTACCCAAATTCAAGAAAGATATAGACCCAATTTTAGAGTTTCTATACACTATCTTGGGTTCATTTTTTTTTTTTTTCAGTTATATCTATTTCAAGAACTGACAGCTTCTTCAGTAAGGATATTTCCTCTACTGATGTAGGTCAAAATTTTTCCATGTCTTTACAGATCTTAAGATACTATTGCCAAAAGTATATTGACCTACTAGGCAATTTTTTGGTGATGAATTTCTCTAAGTTTACCCAGTTATAATAGCAAGGAGTCCAGCATACACAGGAGGGCCTGCTGTAAAGGTTCTTAGATCTGTTTTTCTAAAAGGAAAGCAACTTTTGAGTGGTCATCACATACATACATCACAGATCAACAGACAGATCCAAATATCTGACCATAAGCAATACATACATAGTTACTAGAGAGAGAAGCACCAACATCTAGGTTTTCAAAGCTGGGGGTGCTCCTGGCTACCCAGAGTCTTGTCTGGCCAAACAAGCATTTCCAGTGAGTAAGCCCCAAAACAAAACCTCCTCTCAGAGTATATATACACTTTTCAGAGCCAGAGGGAGTCACAACCTTGAAAACCAGTGCCTCATTAGAAATTAACAAAAGGTGTGGGCCTTCCTACAAAACAAATCTCTCCTAATCAAGCTTCTCTTAATGGGGAAGCCCATTAATGGGTGGGGAAGATCTTTAACTCTCATTAACGTAATTAACATTACACCAGTCCAGTCCTCCCAGAGAATACATACAGTCCCTTACCATGCTTCTACAATGTGACCTGTCAGAGTTCAGTCGTTAGTGAATTTAGACTTCAAGAAACCAGGGTCAATGCTATGCTTTCATCGCTGTAGTGAAAAATTCAGGTCTACAACTATGGTAAGTCCAGAAGCCTTTGGATAAAATACACTATAATTCATTAAGCCTCATAATTGGATAGAATCATAACAGTCATCCAGCATAATCCTCTGGCCCAGTATGAAACCTCTTTCTAATATTTCTGACTTAAACTTAGCCACATACATGACCAAATCACTACCTGTCTTAAACATACTTTTAAGTAATTTGGGCAAAAAATAGTCGCAAGAACTTGAGAGTAAAGCACAGACTAAGCCTGAAAGTTTCATAGGAGGGCTCATGGCCACAGATAACACTGAAATTATAAAAGGAGCAACATGCTATATATTATCCCTCATTTTAAGGGGAAAAAATATAAATTACAACTTTGAAGTGGAGGGATTTTGAAACTAGAATGCATCATGTTAGATGGTAGCACCTATTGCCAAAAATGCACATGAACACATGGACGTATGTATGTAAATATGTATGTATGTATGCATGTATATATATCCCAACCCATTGGACGTTGAAACTCAGGCAAAAGTGGGCAGAATAAAATTTCACAGACATGTAACTAGAACAAAAGGGTATCTATGGCCTGTGGAGATGAATGTAGGGCCCTTGCTATTGCTATCTTGAGAAAAGATCCACAAAATCCTAAATATACCATGAAGGAACATTGTGAACAAGTAGACAGGGATTTCACTTTCCAAGAGGCAAATGCTGTAATGACCAGCCTTAAAGAAATATTTTTGACTTGGTGCAGAGAGAATTTATTCTGACAAAACATACTTCGCAGTTTTACAATACAGGAATGAAAAAATAGGGTTCATGTTATTGACATTGAGCTTACGATCAAATTGGCTCAGATTCATATAATCTATAAAGAAATGGATGCCTATGATAACAACAGTCAACTTTTTCCAATGCAAATGAATGAAAACTTTTTCCTATCCTCAGAATATTTACAATTTAAATGCCATATTTCAAATTTTAATTTCTCACTTTTCTTACAAAGCAAAGTGTGTCTTCCTCAACATCTGACAGTAGTTTCAGTTTCCTGTGCCTTGAACATTTTAAGATTAGTTACCTATCAGAAAATTGTATTTAAAATGACTGTTTTACCTGAAGATAATTAGTCAACTCTTTCCTTTCAAATTCAAAGAACAGTAATTCACAGGAGCTTTACTACAGTGCTATCTTTGGAGACTATACCACCCTGAGGAACTATCTAAATGTAATGAGGTCTCCTTGGAACTGCTGTAATTGAATTAAACCCCCCTTCATAGAGCCTGAGATTTAACACTGAATTCTCTTCTATAGCAAACAAATTATAATAAGGTTATAGGATGCTGATAACCAGTAGACATTGTAATATTAACTTTTTTCTTCTGATTTGTACCCATTAAGTTTTAACTCTATGGTTTAAGTATAAAAACTCAAAACTTTAATTTCTCTATTAGGTTATGCCAACACTACATTCAGCAAATAAAGTGGGACTAAGGAATGTTTTGTCAAAATGTATGGTTATCTCTCATGAACATAACTCAGAGTATTATGATGCACTCCTCCCTCTGGGTCCCAAGGATCCCTCATTTCCCTTAGTGTTCTATTGTGGAGTATCACCCATAAACATGGTCAATCCTGCATTCACCTTTTCATCATATTGGCCTAGACCATGTCTTAGGGCCACAAGATTCTTAAGTTTATTACCAGATACATACAGTTGCATTTCATTTACTTTATCCTAAAACTACCTCTTTCAAGCTTCAGATATTTTCCTTTCTGATTCTTGAATTCTAAGATTTGGTGAATGAGTCCCTCCTGGAACTATTCATGACTTTGTAGGTTTTGATTATGCATCTCTCACTCTTTTTTTCCCATATAAAACTTCTAACCTTTGTCTCTATCTCTCTGTCACTCTGTCTCTTTATCTCTCTCTGTCTCTATCACCGTCTCTGTATCTCTCTATTTCTCTCTCCCTCTCCACCCTCCTCTCTCTCTCTCTCTCTGTTTCTCTCTCTCTCTCTCTCTTTCTCTCTCTCTCTCTCTCTCTCTCTTTCTTTCTCTCTTTCTCCCTCTATCTATCTCTGTCTCTCTTTTTCTCTCTCAGGGTTGAAGCTTGGGTAGCAAAAGTCTCACTGAAAGAAAACAGAAGACCAGAATAATAAGAATATACTAGGTCAAAAATTAATAATCATTAATAAAGAAAACAGGCAGTGGTGTCATTTTTCCATTTTATTACTCCAGAATTCTTAAGAAGCTTTGAAAAATAGACAATCTCTTCTCAAAGGGCGCATGGCTCATTGAATCCCACATCTACTACATTTTCATTCTGTGGGGTTTTTTTTAATAAAGACATATCCATCATAAAGTAGACGATGACATCCACTGGCAATAGCATCATTAATACTTCATAACCAAACCTCAATTCAAAATTTTGAAAAACAGCTGCAAGGTTATTATGATGATAACCCATTTATAACAAGGATAATCTTGAGAACCTAACTGACCCACATCTTTCAACGTCTTCTTTTTAAGGGAACAATTAACAACTTTAAGCAAGGCATGTCTCTGATTTGTTTAGCTTCACTGACCTTTTTTTTTAAACCAACAGAAAGGGGTTAATAATTCTGGTGTTTCCATGAAGTTTGGATTTCATGGTGTTTTCAGGAAAACATTAGCCTACCTGTTGTAAAAAACACTAGCTAAAAATGTGCCACTTTTATATACTGTTATTGTAATAACATTTCAAAATAGTTTGGAGAGAATCTGCAGATCAGGTGGGAAAGATTAAGAGGTAGTATCAGTGCATCTTTCTAACTATGGCTCCCTTTAAATTAAGCAAGTTTCCCCCCACTTAGCTGCTATCTTAAAAAGTTGTATGTACCCCCTTTATCCAGGTTCTGGAGATCTTTCTGACTTAAAACTATTCCAGAAAGAGTAGTGAACAAAGGCTGAAATTATATAGGAACTTAAGCAAAAACACAAAACCTCAAGTTACAGAAATGGCATGGGGTCTCAACATAGACCAGGGGTTAGCAATAGATAGTAACATGCCCAAAGGACTACAAAAATGTGTATCCCCTTTGACCAGAAATATCACTTCTAGGGCTGTATCCCAGAAAGATCATAAAAATGGGGAAAGGACTCACATGTACAAAAATATTTATAGCAGCTCTTTTTGTGGTGGCCAATAACTGGAAATTGAGGGGGATGCCCATCCATCAGGGAATGGCTGAACAAGTTGTGGTATATGAATGTAATGGAATCCTCTTGTGCAATAAGAAATGATGATTAGGTGGGCTTCAGAAAAACCTGGACTCATGAACTGATGCTGAGTGAAGTAAGCAGAGCCAGGAGAACATTGTTCACAGAAACAGCCACAGTGTTCAAGGATTGACTTTGATAGGCTTGGCCCTTCTCAGCAATGCAAAGACCTACCAAAGGACTCATGGTGGAAAAAGCCATCCACAGCCAGAGAAAGAACCATAGAGTCAGAATGCAGAGCAAAGTGTACTCTTTTCATTTTTGTTTTGTTTTTCTTTCTTGTGGTTTCTCCCATTTGTTACAATTCTTCTATGCAATATGACCAATGTGAAAATGTGTTTAACAGGAATGTATGTGTAGAGCCCATATCAGATTGCATACCATCTTGGGGAGTGAAGGGGGAGAGAGGGGGAGAAAATTAGGAACTTACAGAAGTGAATATTGAAAACTAGAAATAATTAAATTAGTAAATTGGACAAAAAATAATAGATAGCATACACGAATTCAACTGCCAACTCTGATTGTTCCCTTAGGTGAGTTACTTAATCTCTGCAAGCCTTAGTTTCTTCACCTGAAAAATGGATATAATACCTGTCATATATAATATCTACAGTATCTCACAGGGTTGTTTTGAGGAAAGCACTTTCATTATAATGATGATTACAAAAAGCATTGGAATCTGAGGCAATAATTAGGCATAAGCTTTTTTAAAAAACAAAATAGGAAGAGAACTCAGTGTGAGATATGTTAAACTTATTCATGTATAATTTGTGATAAGAATTCCTTTTCTAAGAAAACAAATAGCCAAATACAATATGAATGAGGTTTTTTTTTTTTATTTAATGCAATTACAGGATGAAGAGGATCTTATTAATGAGAAAGAGGCTGATGACTTCTTGCTTGACTTAGATCAGACAGTCCATGATTTTCTGGTAATGAGAGCTGCAGAATATGAAAGCATCCATGTAATAAAGCAAAAGGAAAAAGAAATTCTCTTCACACCCAGTTCTCTTACAGGTATTGGATGTTTCTATTTTGTCTCTTTTGCTTGTTGATCACTTTCTTGAAAACAAAATGTGGATTACATGGAATGCAAAAGGAGTGCCACTGAATCTACTCCTTGCCTACGTTCAGGCTTTGTCTGAGTATGAAATATCTGTCCTACTTTTTAAATATTCATATTCCAATACCTCACTTAGTAATGTTTTCCAGGGTTCTAAAAACATTGTAGTCTGGTGATTCTTTTCCCTTTTTAATTAAAATCTCTCAGGTTCAAATATGCCAGTCCTCTTCACATTTCTATAGTCATAAATTATTCCAAGCAAGTTTCACTTGAGAAATTAATTTCAGAATCTATTAGAAGCCAAAGAAGAGGCACCCCTAGTTGATGATACTTTAAGAAAGATCTCTTGAAAATTTAATCAACTTTTGCGATTTCAGACAAGAGAAGTGAATGAGATGACTTTTGGAAAAGGTAAATTAGAGCTTGGGAGAGAGATCAGACTTGAATCCATTGATTTGTGAGTCAACTGCACAGAGGCTATGCAAATAGATAAGATAGCTCTCTGAGGGAGAAACTGAAGAGACAGAAAAGAGGGAAGACAGAATCCTTGGGAATGGCCACATTGATGGGGCATAAGAGATGGCAGAATATGGAAGAATATATCATAGCGGTAAGAGAATAAGTGTAATATAGCTCCATGGAAACAAAGAGGACAGACAGTAATGATAGATATTCCACAGGTCAATCAAGGAGGTCCTTAGAACAAAGAGAATTGAGGAAAAGACATTAGATTTAATGACTTTGAAGTTTATGTTGAAGTCAAAAGAGAAGATACACTAAAGAAATGGGGGGAAAAGCTATATTCTAAGGCCCTAAGAATTAGTAAGGAAGTGAAAGAAGTGAATACAGAGGATACCTGAATAGAACGGGAAGCTGAGCTAATTAATCACTAATGATCTTTTTGGTACTTGGTTCTATAAATGGTAGAACACTGATTGTTATTTACCTGGTTGACAGATTTTAGCCTTGACAGATAGGTCATTCCTACACGCTCTCCCACAATTTAAATAACTGATGGATATTTTATTTGCAGTTGTGAGTAGAAATCCTCCTACAAACATAATAAAACACACATTCAATTTAACAGCCTAAATGATTTATAACATATATGTCTAAAGACCAATGTTTATCAAAATCCATGCTAGAGGAATTCCTTACAAAAGAAGCAAAATTGCTATGACTGCTTCTGATTTCTAACCTATTTTATCTTTTTCTTTGAAAAATTATTTTCATCTCAAAAAAAAGAGAGAATGAAAAAAAAGCCAGAAATATTCATCACCAGATGGTGTGTTAACAATGATTGATTATCATGAGGGAACACTCTTTTCTCAGTCTTTGTGATCTGAAGTATTTCATCAGCTCAGTTACAAATTCATATTCCTTTCTTCCTCTTGTATCTCCTTTTTCTTAAATCATCTCTGCCTGAAAATTTAACTCTATAAAAATTCCAATAAATGTAGAATCATGTTAAGAGAATAAAATTTCACTTTTATATGACATGTCAAATCTCAGATATTCAGATAAGTATAATTTCTTAATCCTCCCAGTATTTCTTTGAATAAACTGGTCATTGAAAGAGAGTTATGTGAGAAGCCCAGAAAGTTTGTGAAGCTAATTATAGATGTGGGAATAGATGATATGTCAGAGGAAGAAGTGAAGAGAAAGAAGATAAATCAGAGAATGGTGCTTTTAGAAATGCCCACAGAAGAAGGAAACTGAAACCAGAGAACATCTTTGATGTTTGTCTTAGAACAATCTCTAAGGAGACTTAGAGTTCTTTGTTGTTCCTCCTACACCAAGATACTTCTGGAGGTTAGCATAAATGACACTAAAGGGTGGGGGTCTGCTTAGAATCTGGGCAAGATTCTAGGCTTGAGGAGTGCTGAGAAGGCAGGTCAGTACAGAATGCCACACAAGACTTCTGACTTGCTGAAGACAGCCCTAGAAAGTTTGATGTGATTTGGATCTGAGTTCTTCCTTAAGAACACTGGATACCTGGGTGGGGAGGGAGGAAGGGAGATAAGTTGGAACTCAAAGTTTTAGGAAGGAACGTTGAGAACTGTTTTGGCATGCAACTGGAAAATAAGAAATACAGGTAATGGGGTATAAAAATCTATCTCGCCCTACAAGAAAAGAGAGAAGACAGGGATAAGGGAAGGGAGGGGTGTGATAGAAGGGAGGGCAGTTGGGGGAAGGGGTAATCAGAATGCACCGTGTTTTGGGGTAGGGGGAGGGGAGAGATTGGGAAAAAATTTGGAACTCAAAATCCTGTGGAAATTAATGTTGAAAACTAAAAATTAATTATTTAAAAAAAAACACTGGAGACATTGGAAGAGACTGAGAGAATAGGGAATGAAGGTAGCCCAGGATCAGCATGGCCTGCCTCCTTTCAGTGGGCTAAAAGAATAATTTAACATGTGAAGGCTAAGACAGCAAGGGGCAAATCTTCCCATTTTTTCCTGGCTAAATGGAAAATTCTGAAGGATAGGATTAGTTTACACTCGTTGTTTTTCCTTCTCCTCTCCCCCAGACCTTTACATCACTATCCACATCTATTCTGAATCAAAGCAACAGTCACAGAATTCAGGGATATATTTCAGAGCTTCTCTATGTTACATTAATGTTCCCATCTTCTCCAGTCCCTGAGTTATTAGTATGTAACCAATAGGGCACCTAACTAGGAGATTTGCATTTTTAGCAAGAGATGAGAAGGAGGTGACATTTGACTTTAAACAGTATCATGTGCAGCAAAATGTTGATCAACAGCATCTCACACTGTATACCAAGATAAGGTCAAAATGCATACATGATTTACACATAAAGTGTGGTACCATGAGCAAATTAAGAGAGTGTGAGATAGTTTATTTATAAAAAAAAATTACAAAATGTAAAATACATAATTTCGATTACATAAAATTTAAAAGTTTTTGCACAAATGAAACCAATGCCACCAAAATTATAAGGAAAGCAGAAAACTGGGGGAAATTTTTTGTAACAAATATCTCTAAAGGCTTCATTTCTCAAATATAAGGAGAACTGAGTCAAATTTATAAAAGTACAAGTCATTCCCCAATTAATAAATCATCAAAGGATACGAACAGGCAGTTTTCAGACAAAAAATCAAAGGTATCTATAGTCATATGAAAAAATGCTCTAAATCACTATTGATGAGAAATACAAATTAAAATCACACTGAGATACCACCTTACACTTATGCTAATATGACAAAAAAGGAAAATGCTGGATGTTGGAGAGGATGTGGGAAAACTGGGACAATCATGCATTATTAATAGAATTGTGAACTGATCCAACCATTCTAGAGAGCAATTTGGAAGTATGCCCAAAGAGCTATAAAACTGTGCATACCCTTTAATCCAGTAATACTGCTAGGTCTATATCCCAAAAAGGGGAAAGGATCTATTTGTACAAAAATATTTATAGCAGCCCTTTTTGTGGTGGCTAAGATTTGGAAATCAAAGGGCTATCCATCAATTAGGGAATGGCTAAACATGTTGTAGTATATGCTTGTAATGGGATATTATTGTGCTGTGAGAAATGACAAGGGAATGATTTCAGAAAAACGTGGAAAGACTTTTATGATCTGATGCATAGTGAAGTGAACAGAGCAGCAGAACGTTGTACACAGTAACAACAATGTTGTTCAATGAAAAATTGTGAATGACTTAGTTCTCAGCAATACAATCATCCAAGACAATCCCAAAGGACTAATGATGAAGCGTACTATCTGCCTCCCGACAAAAAACTGATATTGATTGAATACAGACTGAAGGCATACTATTTTTCACTTTCATTTTTTGTTTTAACAAAATTTTCTTGTACAAAATGACCAATATAGAAATGTTTTACATAATTACACATGTATAACCTATATCTGATTGCTTACCACCTCAGGAAGGGGAGAGGGGAGGGAGGGAGAGATAGAATTTGGAACTCAAAACTTTTGATTAAAATGTTAATATAAAAATTAAGTTGATTAAACAGAAAAAGAATCTAAGATCACATCTATATTGCTACTCTCACCTCACCACAAAATAGCCATTTATTCAGTCAGGAAGCATTTATTAAGAACCTACTGTTCCAGGTGCTAAGGAATATACAGAGATAAAATAAGCTATGGTTCCTGTCCTTGAGAAATTTCAATCTATGTATAACAGTATGGAACTGTATTTAAGGGAGGAAAAGCAGAAAGTATTACAAATGTTATAACTTGAAGACACCATTGAGTTCATCTGGCTCAACCCCTTCATTTTACAGATTAGAAAAGTAAGGTACAGAAAGTTTAAGTGATTTGCTCAAGCTCACGCTGGCACCATATTGGACAAGTAGTGAGTTGAGCACCTAAAAATTTAGGAGTGACAATGGGAACATATACATACATAATTTGATATCATGAATTTACACATTTGGCATTTTTATTATATCAGTTCTAGAAAATTAACTTGGAAAAATCTGTTGTTTTAAAAGAAATAGTAAATCATGTCTCAGGTCACAGAATGAAAAAGTTTAATAGACTGACAATGGAAATAACAACTGGCATTTATACACTACTACATGTTTTCAAGTCAATTTTGGCATATTATCTCATTTGTCCTCATGATACGTCTTTATAGTTTATTATTATTATTCCCATTTTTCAGATGAAGAACTCAGAAGAGTTTAGTGATTTGCTTTAAGAAACACAAGTATTGGTCAAGGGATTTATATTCTCTCCTAATTTTAAATTCATCTCTCCACTATACCATATTACCTCTCAATGGATGATATCTTTTTAAGTAGCTTGAAGGCACAGTATGATACTGATTTTTTTTCTACATAGTGCCTATTTATAAAAAAATACCTGAAAATATGCAGCCACGGTACCTCGAAGATGAAGGTCTTTACACTGGAGAAAGGCCAGCGGTCCCTCGAATTAATCAAAATATTATGGAGAATCGATTGCTGATACAAGAACCAGTAAGTAATCACTATCCATATAATATAAGCTAACATATATGTATATATATATATGTGTGTGTGTGTGTGTGTGTGTGTATGTATGTGTGTGTGTGTATGTATATATATAAAATCTCAGTAGCAGTCATCATTCCTGATTTTATATAGCTAGTGGATTTTGTATGCTTATCTTTTTTTACATGGGAAGATTATAGTATTATAGATATCTAAATAAAATTTACTTCTTTAAGTCAGTCAAACTTCCTTTTTTCTATTTTTTAATTCAATTTTATTTTCAGTTCCAAATTCTCCCCTCTCCTCCCTGACCCACTGAAAAAGCAAAAAAACCAAAACCTATTACAAATATGTAGTCTTGCGAAACAAATTCCCACATTGGCTATGTCCAAAAAAATGATCATAAAGGAAGGAAAAAGAAAGGAAGGAAGGAGGAAAAGAAAAGAGAAAGAAGAAAAAAGATGCTTTAGTCTGAACCAGGGATTCAGGAGTGGGGAACCTGCAGCCTCATGGCCTTCTAGGTCTTTGGGTGCAACCTTTTGATGGAGTCCAAGTTTTACAGAATAAATCTTTTTAAGTAGATTGGTTCTGTGAAGTTTGGATTCAGTCAAAGGGCTGCACTTGAGGACCTAGAGGGCCATATGTGATCTTGAGGCAGCAGGTTCCTAGATCTGAACCCTTAGTCCACTATTTTACTGTCTGGAAGTAGATAGCATGTTTTATCATGTTTCTTTTGGAATTGTGGTTGGTCATTGTGTTCATCAGAATTATTAAGTCTTTCAAAGTTGACTGTTTTGATAATGTTGTTATTATTATCATAAATTATTCCCCTAGTTCTGTTCAATTCACTTAATAATAATTCATACACATCTTTTCAGGTTTCTCTGAAACCATCCCATTCATTACTTTTTATAGTAAAACAGTATTCCATTACATTTGTATACCATAATTTATTCAGCTATGCCCCAATATTGGGCATACCCTCAATCTTTAATTCTTTGGCACAAAAAAACCTGCTATAAATCTTTTTGTACATATGGGTTCTTTTCATCTTTATTTGATCTCTTTGGGGTAGCAACATACCGGATCAAAAGGTATGTACAGTGAATAGCTTTTGGGGCATAGTTCCAAATTATTATCCTGAGTGTTGGTTAATTCACAACTCTACCAACAATGTGTTAAAGTGCCAGGCCTAGAGGCCTGTATTGGGCTACCCGAGTCTTTCTTACCTGTCCCAGGTCTTCGGTTGGCCAAACCGGATAAACGTATGAGAGAAAGGTCGTTCCAGAGTCGAACAAGGGTTGAGCTTTATTACAGGGTCTAGTTACAAGTGCAGGGGGGTCTTCCTTAGGAGGAAGAGGGGGAGATTTCCTAAGGAGGCTAAGCTTAAGGGATTGGAAGTAGAAGTACAAGCGGGGAGAGAGGGGGAGGGGAGAGAGGAAAGAAGAGGAACGGAGCCTACTGTCCTCTTGGCTCCACACGTGCTAAGAGCGAGCTTTCAGGCTTCCTCAATCCTACTTAACCTTCAGCCGCACAGTTTGCATCTCAATACCGTGCTGTTAGGTAACTAGGTGTGCTCCAATCCGGGACAATCTCGAGGGCAGGGAGACTCCACCCATCACGTATCTCCCGGGGAGAGGCGGAAATACCCGAGCTAGCCGAGCTAGCTCAGTCTGACCTTCTCGAACCCCCGCTGTTCATGGAGGGCCTCGTAAGACTCTAAGATTTAGAAGTCCCACTTTTACCCGCCCGAGACCATCCACACGGATTTGAGCTTCCAATCCCAACATTAAAGTACCTGTTTTCTCACAGCCCACTCAGCATTTGTTATTTCCCTTTTATCGGTCAGTTGTCAATCTGATGGTTGTGAAGTAGTACCTCTGAGTTATTTTAATTTCATTTTGCTAAGTAATAGTGAAAGAGCATTTTGTTTCACTTAGCTATCAACAGATTGGATTTCTTCCTCTGAACTTGTTCACATCCTTTGACTATTTTATTCTTGCTAATTTGATTCTGTTCCCTATGTATTTTAGAAACAATATTTTATAAGAGAAATGTTTTCCAAAATTTTTTATCAGTTTCTTGCCTATAATTTTACTTCCATTGGTTTTGTTAATATGAAAACTTTTTAATTTTATGAGATCAGAATCGCCCATCTTACCTTTTATGAATCTCTCCAGTTCCTATTTCATGATGAGGTCTTTCCCTATCTACAGATCTGACAGGCAATTTCTTCCAATATCCACTAATTTGTTTATGATGTCACCTTTTATGTCTAAATCATGAACTACTTGAAGTTTACGCAGGGTGTGATATTGGTCTATACCAGTGTCTGCCAGACTACTTTCTACTTTTCCCAACAGTTTTTGTTGAATAGCAAATTCTTGCCCCAATAGCTGGGATCGTCAAATTGAGCAAACACCATGCTGCTGTGCTCACTTGCTTCTGTGTCTTTTATCCTTAATATCTTTCACTGATTAATCTCTCTATGTCTTAGTCAGTACCAAATTGTTCTGATTACAACTGTATAAATTAGTTTTGAGATCTGGTATTGTTAGGCCCCTTTCCTTCCCATTTTTTATTGATTTTCTTGATACTCTTGATCTTTTGTTCCTTCATATAAATTTTATTATTATTATTATTATAATTCTGTAAAGTAATCCATTGATAGTTTTTGAGGTGGGTGTATGGCACTGAATAAATGAATCAATTTAGGTAGTATTACCATTTCTATCATATTGGCTCAACCTAGCCATGAGCAACCTTTTCTGTATTTCTAATGTTTATTTGGTTAAAATCTAGAAAAAAATAATTTAATGAAATATAGTACATAGACTATAATAGAAAAACTATACAATAGCATACAACAGAATTATTTTGTTAAGAACTATCTTTAGGTTTTTGTTCCATTTTTACAAAATAATCCATTTGGGAGTAGTAAAAACTGATTACAGATCAAGACTAAAATTTTAATGGCAAAAAATACTTGAAGTTTTCTTTCTAGGAGAGGAAATACCAAAAATTATGTCATAAGATATGAATGGTTGACATTAAATTGTTCTGGAAATGTTGTCATATTGCAAATCATTTCCATATTACAGAAATAAAAATATGCTCTGTTTGCTCATTTCATAGGAGAGAAAGTGGTTTGGTGATGATGGCAGGATCCTAGCACTCCCCAATCCAATTAAACAATTTTCTACAAGACCACCAATATTCTCACCAGAAGAAGGCATAGAAGCAGGACTAGAAACATTATATAAAAAGGTAATAACAGTTTCACATTTTAAAAAATGTACTAGCCTTAATGTTCCTTCCCACTAAATATTCAGTACTGGGATATTTACTAAGCTCTTACCATGTCTTAAGGCATAATGTATCATACTCATAGACTTTAAGTGTATAATGTGTAAGTACTCCAACAGTAAAAATATCAGGGAAGAAAATGGAAGAGATTTAATTAATTAACAAGTATTTGTTGTATATTTTGCTAAATATATATGTGTATATGTATATATGTATATTTGCACGGTTATGATCGTGAATTTACAGTCTTCTGTTTTGCTTGTTTTATTTTACATTATTTCATATGAACATTTTTATGTATTGATGTATGCCATACACTTTTCATTTTTATTAGCTAGACTGTGTTAGTTATGGTGTAATGGAAAGAACCATTGGACAGTTAACCAGGAAACTTAAGTCGTAGCCTCAAGTTCTTCCAGTTACTGCTGTGTTCTTTTAAAAACTGCTTAATTGGTATAGGCCTTAATTTTTTCATCTCTAAGAAAGAGGGCTAAAATAGAGGAATTCTGACATTCTAAATCTATTCAGTGATATATGCAGATCCTTTTATGGCATCAACTACTTTCTCCAGCCATGAAGTAGAAATACAGTCTCCGTACTCTTAGCCCTTCAGTAAACTGATCAAGAAAAATTATATCATAATTTATTGCCAATACTTAATAAGCTAATGATGTTACCTCTCCATGAAGTGCTTTATGCTGTATAATGAACCTTCATACCCACTATTTCCTTAGATTCTCACAGAAACCCTCTAAAACATATAGGGCAGGTGTAACAGCTGTCATTTGGCAGTTGAGAAAACTGACACTCAGAGAAGAATAGTGACTTGCCCAAAAGTTCCCACAGTAAGTAATGGATTCAAGATTTGAAGTCAGGTCTTTTGACTCCCAGTCCAGTGCTCTTTGCACAATACCATGTGGCCTACTCTAGACTGATATTTAACTGGTGGACTTCCATACTATACTAAAGATGACTCTTCAGAATTTGGAAGAATTTGCTCTTTAAGTATTTGAATTCAGAACCATAACCAAATGAGTGGATAATACTGACTTTCAAAAAAGCAGCTTCTTCGAGGTCTTGGGGTGGCTAGGTGGCACAGTGGATAGAGTACCAGGCTGGAGTCAGAAAGAGTTATCTTCCTGAGTTTCAGTTTGGCCTCAGACATTTACTAGCTATGCCTAAGCAAGTCACCTCACCCTGCTCACCTCATCTTTAAAATGAGCTGAAGAAGGAAGCAGCAAAACCACTCTAGCATCTTTACAAGGAAACCCCAAAGGGGGTCACGAAGAGTCAGACGTGACTGAAAGCAACTGAACAACATGGAAGGTGTCCCAAAAAAGGCTAAGTGTAATTTTAAGCTTTGCTAATTCCAAAAGTATATGTGCTACAAATCTTCAGAATATATCATTTTTAAAGTTAGTTATCTAAAATTTTAAAATATTGACATTTTTGTTATTTAGCCACCAACGTTGCTCTGGTTGATTTTCTAATTTTGTAAAAACTTTCATCTGTTTCTGCTCAGTGACAGAAAGCATTACATTTATAATTCTAGTCTTAAAATCTTCCAAAAATTTTATCTGCCTCCAGACAAAGAGCTGCTATTGATTGAATACAGAATGACTCATGCTATTTTTCACTTTCTTTCATCCTTTTCTTTTATTCAAGGCTTCTTGTACAAAATGATTAAGAAGGAAATGTTTTACATAATTGCACATGTATAACCTATATCTGATTGCTTACTGCCTCAAGGAGAGAGGGAGAGAGGGATAGAATTTGGAACTCAAAACTTTAACTAAAAATGTTTTTAGAAAATCTTCCAAAGAACAAGGTTCTGATATATATACAACAGTTTTGAGGTACCCCCTCCCACCAAGAAAAAGTCTAATGGAGATAGATCAGGTAACCCGAATGGCCTGTAATATAAGGAAGACCAAGTCAGTAGACCTTTACTGATGCACTGAATGAGAAACGGTAGCACATAGAATGCAGGACAGGGTGACCTTTCTTTCCAAGTTAATATGAATGTATTATTTTTTAAAAATCATAAAATATGTGCAAATAAATTTTCAAATGATATTTTTGTAAGTTTGTAGCATTTTTACTTCTGGAATTATTAAAGCTTAAAACTACTCTGGATCATCCTTTATGCATAGTGAGATTAATGGTTTGGGGAGGGTTTGTAGACTCCACACAGTATCAGTTCACCAAATTATATTTTCAGTCTTCTTCTTCACAGCTCAGTTTCTTCAAGACAAAGAAGTCTAACCTCTCTTCAGTCAGTAATTTAAAGCATTGTAAACCACTCGCAGAAATGCTAGTTTTTTAAAAATCTGTATGATGTCAACCCTTTTCTAATCCTTCCTCTCCCTCATGGCTCTCTGTTATTTCTAGAAAGTCCCTGTTACTTTTAACAACTTTTCCCAGAGTCAACGGTCAGTAATTATTTAGTGCCTCTGTTTCCATTATTTATTTGTATCATTATGATATTCTCATGTCTCTGCAATTAAGAAAGTAGAAAATTTTAAAAATAATGCCTTCCTCTTACTTCAGTTCCTTCTTCCCTTAACCCTGAGTATAGAACATATGTTCTCCCCTGAAATCTGGCCAAATCCTCATCATTATCTGAAAGCTGCACAGCAGAATGAAGACTAAACTTAGAATCCCAGCTCTGCCTTTAGCTACTTGAATGACCTTGGGTAAGTCATTTAAATTCCTGCAGCCTCAAGTTTCTTCCCCGTAAAATGAGAGGATTGAACTGGATGGTTTGTTTCTAAGGTCTCATCCAGTTCTAGATATATAATTCTTTGAGCTTGTGACTGATATACCCTCAAGTAGTTGAAAATTAAACCTGTTTTCCTGGGCTATCCAATGAGATGTCTTAAACCTATAAAAAGACTAAGGAAAATTAACACTTTGGCAACCATTTTGGGAATCTGATTGACCAGAATGGAACTTCCTCCTCTATTCATCTCCCATATGATCAGGAAAATTCATTGTGCTTTTGACACATACTATAAGACCTAGGTTCCTTCCTATCAATACTATCAAGCTGATATATGGTATTAACTCAAGATGTGGTTTGGCAGTTGTTTCAGCTCTATTAATTTTTTTTTTACTAACTTGAGAAAGAGAATGGAAAAATATTAATGAAATTTCTTTCTATTACTAAATCAGAAAGCTTTAGCAAATGCCATCAAAGAAAAAGGAACTACAAGAAATGTTTTATATTGGAGAAGGGATTAAGTTCAGTTTAGGGGAAATGCAAATTAATAAATCTTGGGGAAAACAACTAAAAATCTCAGAAAGAAAATAATTTTCTTTGAGAATAATATTAAGAAATGAATATAAAATATAGCTCACTACCACTGGTGTTACAATTATCTAAAAATCCTCCAAAGAGCCCTGCTTGCAGAATCCCAATCTGGATTTGGATTCCCAATGTCTAGACCAATTTCTAGCTTGTGCAGGTTTTCTACTTTCTGATAAACCCAATGAGAACTTTGATTTCCCAACTTCTTAACATTCTTCATTTTTATTTGCTTATTTCTTCTGTTAAGGATTTTGTAATCTCCCAGTGCTTTTATTTTAAACATACTAGAAAGAATTGTTTTTCCCCTACAGTAACCATATTGGCACATATCTGAGGTGTTTTATGTGCCTACTAGTTTCCTTGTGGAACAATTCTGGGACTAGTTTTTTTTTTTCAGTTTTGAATTAAAGACTCAATAGTCAGTTTTATTTCAGCATCAAAACAATATATTTCCTAGATAACATCTCATCCAGGAAGAAATTCTCTCTGTCCCAATCCGATCCATTTTTAATGATAGTTTAGGATTAGATGACCTAAACTCTAGACTGTGATCACAGCAAATTATTAAGAAATGAGATCATGTAGATTTGGTACAATGAGGTAAGATGTGAGTATCCTAGGTAACCAAATGGAAAAAGAATAAATAAAAGTGATTCTAAGTTATTTTAACTCATACCTGGAGTGCTACAGAATAGGCCTTGAGAACACGAACCAAAAATGTTCCTGTAAAATTTGTAAGCCAACTAATTTTTTAAAAAAGGCATCAAACAGGGAAAGTGAAAAGTGGAATTCTTTTAGTTCAAGTAAGGAACAGATCAGTTTGAGAGGAATGTTTCTGTTTAGTCTGAATTTTGAGATTTATCTGGAGATAGTCCTATAAGTTTAGAAATTTAGTTACATATGACTACATACATTTTTATTTAATTACATGTGGTCACATATTTTTGCAGAGAACAAAATAAATCTGGCAGCTACTTCTTGCAACTGGATATGATTTAATACCTTGAACCCAAATTTAAGAAAAGATACAATGGAAAATACCTTAACAGAAATGTAAAGGTGGTTTCAGGCTATGTCTCTGTGACATACATAACAATAATTAATAAGTAAGTGATCCCTGGACTGCCATGAGACAATTTCCTAAAACATGGATGTGGATGAAATGGAATCTTTATTATGGTGTCCTTTCCTCAATGTAAATCTATGTGGGTATTAAATTTGCTATAACAACGGATACCAAGGTCCACTTTAATTATTTTGATCTCAACTGACATCCTCAGTAAACTTTGAGGCAACAGGAAGAGGGAATGGTTCCAGAATCAGGTTTGAGTCTAGGACAATATGGGATTACTTGCACACACATACAATATACTCACCATGGTTTTATAAACCAACATTCAAAGAGAATGTTATGCAACTGTGAATTTATATCCTTTGTATGTATTTTCACTCATTAATTTCATTCTTCATATTCTAACACATGTTGGGACACATAACATTAATGGCAATAACTCTACAATCATTTGGAGAGAAAAGATAAAACAACTCTGAAGTGAGATCAGTTAAGGTAAGGTCAGCAGAAAATGAGCTAGAGTTGGAATTTCAGGTTTATTCTAACTTTTCACATCAGATCCACAAGCCACTTGCTATTCCACATGACTTGGATTAGTAACTTTGCATCTCTGGACCTCTGTTTCCTCATCTGTAAATGGAGTTGGACAAGATGACTTCTCAAGTCCTTCCTGGGTCTAAATCTATGAATTGATGAATTAAAATTGCATTTAGAATCCTAAGTTCATTTACAATAGCTACTAAATTTTCTAAAGTATCTCTGAAGTTTTTTTCCCTTAGAAATAATACTCATTTGTGCCATGTTTCTTGTCTTATTTATGTTGAATGTATTCTCTAGTCTACTTCCTTATATTATATAGTTCCTGTGAGTGTCTCGGCAAATCAACTCTCAGGTATTTCATATTGTCTTTAGTTATTTAAAATGGAATTTCTCTTCCTATCTCTTCTTAGTGGATTTCATTGATGAATATGCAGAAATGCTAACAATTTATATGAGTTTATTTTATGTCCTGATGTTAATTATTTTGATTAGCTTTTTTTATTCCATTATCTAGGGTATTCTAAGTAAATGATTTTATTATCAGCAAAAAAAAAAAAAAAAGCAATAATTTGTTTCCTCTTTATCTATCCTTGCTGGTTTCCTCAATTCATCTTATTGATATAAATAGTATTTCTAGTGCTGTATTGAAAAGTAATAATGATCATGGATATCTTTACTTTACCTCTGATCTTATTGGAAAGGCTTCTAGTTTATCCCCATTATAGATAATATTGGCTCTTGGTTTTAGATAGGTAGATTGTTATTATTGTTTTGTTCAGCCATGACCCTATGGATTTTTCCATCAGGTTTTCTTGGCAAAGATACTGTGGGTCCCATTTTACAGATGAGGAACTGAGGCAAATAGGGATTAAGGGACTCACCCAAGGTCATACAAGTAGGTCTGAGGCCATATTTGTACTGATTAGGATTCCAAGTCCAGCGCTCTCTCCACTGTACCACTAGCAAACCATGTATCATTATAAGGAAAGATTGATTTTTTCTGTGCTTTCTAGTGTTTTTAATATGAATGGGTTCTATATCTTACCAAAAGTTATTTCCACATCTATTTCCACCTAACCATATGATTTGTTGTTCTTGTTAATATGGGTAATTGTTGTTCAGTCATTTCAGTAATATACAAATCTTTGTGATTCAATTTGGGTTTTCTTGGCAAAGATACTGGAGTGATTTGCCATTTCCTTCTCCAGCTCACTTTACAGATGAGGAAACTGACAGGTAAATTGGGTTAAATGACTTGCCCAGGTCACATAGCTAGTCCATTTCTGAGGCCAGTTTTGAATTCAGGTATCTCTTGACTCCAGATCTGGCATGTTATCTACTGCACCATCTCCTAATATTAAATCAGCAGGGCCTTTCTGTTTGACTCTAGAGTTGTGTTCTGTCTAGGTTATGGAATGCATCAACTAAACAAAATGCTTTTTTTGGTCATGAGGAATGCCCATGAATGCACAAATTGATTTTAGAACTGCATCTCAACATCCCTGGTAATTTTTAAGACAGTCTAGGGTTGCAGTCATAAGTAATGACTGTAACATTCCACATAGCACATACAATGGTACATCAGTTAGTTAATTCAGTACATTATTGACCACAGCTATATCTACTGAGATCTAAGGGAAATTGAGTATTGATATAATATAGATATTACTAATGGGAGAACATTTTGCCTTTCCAACTTACTAAACAACAAAGCTCCTTCAGAGGAGAAAAATCACAAGTTTGCTATGGTTGACAGACAAAGTAGAGCATGGTGAGTAGAGAATGACCAAGATGTGTCTAAATCTGGGGTTCTTAACCTGTGAACCATGGATACCCATTCAGTGAACATGCCCAAGAAGAAAAGTACATCTTTATGTTCATGAACTTCTAACTTAAATTCAACACTTCCTTAAATTATTTAAAAACATTATTCAGAAGAGGCTCCAGAGACTTCACCAGTCTACCCAAGGGTTCCATGACACAAGACAGTTAAAATCCCATGATCCAAATAGTAAGAAATAGACTGAATTTCTAGAGGAGTTTATAATCAAATTCACAATTTCTGAATTTCTAACCAGAAGTAAGCTGAGAAAGCTTACTCAAATTTACTAGGAGGAGAAAAGGAAAATAAAAGGAGAAGAGAATATTAAAGGTGGCTTGATCTTGAAGAGGAGAATAGTAGGGAAGAGACAGAACTTACTACAAATGAATATTTTTTATCTTTCTGGCATGTAGATCACCTTTGGAATGTATCTGATGCATCATGGTGTGGTGCAAAGAGTTCAAATCTCACTCTGTGCTTACTGTCTGTGTGATCTTGGGCAAGCTATGTAACATCCCTTGGGTCCCAGGTTGTCTTATCTCTATAATGAACAGGTTAGGTTAAACGGCCTCAGAGGTTCCTTCTGCTCTCATTTCTATGATCCTTCAGCATTCCTTAGAACCTGAGACCCTGCACTAGAAACCTTGAAAACAAAGGAAATCAAATTTATTACATTAATAATGTTTTTCCTTGTTGTCATTCAGTTATTTCAGTTGTATCTGACTCTTTGTGACCCCATTTAGGGTTTTCTTGGATACTGGAATGATTTGGCATTTCCTTCTCCAGCTTATTTTATGAAAGGGGAAACTGAGGCAAACAGGGTTAAATGACTTGCCTGGGGTCACACAGGTAGTAAGTGTCTGAGGCCAGATTTGAACTCAGGAGGAAGAGTCTTCTTGATGCCAAGCCTGGCGCTCTATCCACTGCACCACCTAGCTATTGCTCCTTGCAGTCATTCATGTCTTCTTTTCTTCATTGACCTCTTTAATTTATAGTGTTATATTTACAAATTGGTCAGCCTGTCCCCACTGTCCTTTTCCTAGCTTGGCCCTTTTCATGATACTATTGCTAAAAAACCCTTCCTCCAGCATAGTTATTTTTTTGATGCTACAGGGTTGCTTAAAAAAATCTGAACATTTCATATGTAAAGACAAAGAGACACGAAATAGACACATCAAGATTTCAAAAGATACATGTCACAGGTACAAGTAATTCCATCACTGACACAGATTCTACCTCTGCCTCTCCCCCCTCCCCCATATTAGTGATACGGACAAACGTCTAAAAAAATTTCCTGATGACAAATTTTCTGGGCAAAGGCCTTTCTGAGATTAGCTGGACCAGTCCTTGGAGGATAGACACAAAGTTCATCACTGAATCAGTACTTGAGGCCTTTCCAGCTTCAAGGTCTGCCAAAGGCTACTGTTGTATCCCTTAAAGAATTCAGACTCGTTGCCATACCACTACAAAGGATTGGAGTTGTACATTACTGAAGGATTAATTAAATAACTACAGATTTTATTAATTGTGAATATAGATAGATATTCATCATATAAATATATGTATAATTATGTACTTGTATATAATTATATTTATAAATATATCTATATTTAATGTATAATTATATTTAATATAAATACATGACACCATTATTATGGATATACATGTATATAAATAAAATGAGAGGTATTAGGGAATAATGGAAAAGGACCAACCACCCTCAGAATCTGAAAAACTTGGTTTCATTTTCTGTGATACATCTTAACTGTGTGACCCTGATAAAGTCACTAGCCTCTTACTGTTCCTGCTAGTTGTCTAAGACTCTAAGTTGAAGAGTAACTGTTGATATGTATTGGATGAAGGAGTCACAGCAAAAGTCAAAAAACTATAAAAAATATACATATATGTATATCATATGCATAAATAAATATGGAAACATACATGCATTTTGTTTACAGGTAAGAAAAATGTATGATTGTGAATTTTCTTGGCAAAACAAAATTCTATTCCTCTGTTAGTTAACTGGAAAAATAGAGAAGATATAAAAGGAATGGGGGATTGACATATAATGATGATAACAATAATAGCTCTCACTTATATAGCACTTTAATTTTTGCAAAGCACTTTATTACAGATTACATCATTTGATCCTCAAAACAACCCTGTGAGGTAGGTAGTATTAATATCTCTGTTTTACAAATGAGGAAACTGAGGTTGAGCTAGTAAATTTCTGAGGCAAGACTTGAATTCAGGCCTTCCTAAATCCAAGACCAACATGCTATCCCATATGCTCCCTCACTGCCTTACATATGAAAGCTGTGTATTGGTAAAGCCACACATCAAAGACTATTCTTCACACTGTCAAATTGTTCCCTCGACCTAAGAGGTACCTAACACCTAGCAACTTGCTTAGATACTCCAAATATTTTCCAACTTGCATGCCTAATGGTATATTGTATAAAAATAAACTGAATAGTTATCAGTAATTTAGTATAATATAGCATAGACACAAACATAGAACAATTATCTAGGATGGTTTTTAACTCCTCTCTCTCTCTCTCTCTCTCTCTCTCTCTCTCTCTCTCTCTCTCTCTCTCTCTCTCTCTCTCTCAGGCAGTCAACTCTGTACCCAATAACCAGTATATTGTTGGTTCTGGAGACTCTCTGGGTCAGTTTCAACTAGACATCGACATTTCAGGATTAATATTTACTCACCATCCTTGTTTTAGCCGTGAGCATGTTTTAGCAGCCAAATTGGCTCAATTATATGATCAATATCTATCAAGACGTCAGAGGAACCAGACAAAATTTCTTACAGATAAGGTATTTATGATTGGTTCTCTTTGATTAGGCTGGATCTTTTTAGTGAGTTAAGATGCATAAAATTCTAACAGTAAAATATTTCTTTACAGAATATCCTTCTTTAGGTGATACTTTACATGAGATCCTTCCTGTATTCAAAATGCTACATTCTTTCAGCCCTGTGATTCTCTGATTTACAAATATTTTGTTGTGACTACTCTACTATTGATATTTCTAAGATACACACAAAAAAATACTCTGCTCTCCTTAACCTTGGTTGTATACACTTTAAAATGTCAATGGTACTACACAGAAGATCATGTATCAGTACAAGGAAGGAACACAAATTAGGAAAACAGACATACTTCTCCCTCCTGTTATCTTAGTGAAGTCTTGCTTAAAGGCTTAGAAATACATTAGATGATCTGATGAAGCATATCAAGTTAACAACTATGACTCATGCTTTGTCCACAGCTGTCCCAATTTGAGATTAATTTTTGTCAATGTTGGATTATTCAGTTCTGTTTTCTCAAGGCACCCTGCTTTTGTGGGTAATATGGTTCTCACAAAAAATGTTCATAACTCAGAATTGGTATTATTTGTTGTTAGCTCAATGCTCTCAGGAATGCTGTACACACTCACCCTGATTTCACCAAACCTCATGGGTCTGGCCACACAGCTCAAGAAAGCATGAACAAGTATAAATTTGAAATTTGGTGAGTAAAATGTTAATTTTTGATCAGTGGGTTTTTTTGTATGAGATTTCCAGACCCTTCCTATAAATTCAAAAAAATCTCTCAGCCAATAGAAACAATGAGTCCTAAGAGTTGACCTCAAATTCAAGAAGACTTGGGTTCATGGCCCACCTTCAACACATAATGGATAATCACTTAACCTCTCCATCACTTAACCTGTCATACAGGGAGTTATTTCTGCCAAATGAAATCACAGATCCAGTCCTCTAGTTCTATTTTATCATAGTGTCTGTCTTTTTGCATATAGTCACAGTTGTCAATTGGTCCTATGCAAACACATGGCACATAAAATTTAAAAATCACATTTTATATTTTGTGATAAAGCATGTCCAACCACGTAGTCATTTGCACATATCTACGTAGGGAAATTGCTCCAAGCTTTCAACTCAGGGTAAACAATTTTTTTCCTTCCTCTAGCAATCAAATTCTCTTTGCCTCCCCCCAGGCCTCCCAGTGGAGTCTTTGAAAGTTTGGTCAGATTAGAGAGCCACCATTTACACTTCTGTAAGCCCTCTTCATTTTAATTATGACACACAAGGTCATAAATGCACAGTTGGTCTTCATATTGGTATGGACGAGAAAAAGTAAAAGAGGCATTTCAAGGATCTGCAAAGCCTTTTATAACTTAGTAGAAGACCTCACAGTTCTTGTGGCTAAACATTAATCAGTCTCCAGACAATTCTGTGATGAGATTGCCTGAACTGAGAAAGGTTGGTCCTCAATAACAGACATACATTCCATCACCAAACCCATACTTATAATTGGAGTAGGTGGTGGTGAGAGTAGTGATAGTAGTGTTAAACTAGAATTCATATGATGTTTTAAAGTTTGCAGAGCACTTTATATGTTACCGTATTTGATCTTCAAAACAACCTGGGGAGGTTGGTGCTATTATTATCCCCATTTTTAAGAAAAGGAACTGGAGGTAAAAGTGGCTAAAGTGACTTGCCTAGAATCACACAGCTAATAAGTGTCTGAGGCAGATTTTGAATTCAGGTCTTCCTGACTCCAAGTTCAATGCCCTTTCATTTGGCAAGACCTGCCAGGGCTTGAACTCTGCTGACACAGCCTTTGAAGACCCAAGGCCACAAATAAACATGGGAATAGGATTTCAGTAGATGAAAAGGGGAATATATGTGTACTATATCATTAATACCTTGCTTTATCAAGAGTTCACTCCTCATGCAAATGAGCTATTCAGAACATAACTGAGAACCAAGGAGGGAGTTTAAAACAGACCCTAAGAGTAACTGAAAAAAACTTAACATTTCATTTAATTACCTGATTCATAGAAAAGCTTTTTGGACTCTTATTCAGAGTGCATTTATTCTTACTTTAGAGAAAGTTCCTATAAATTTAATTACTTCCTTTTCTAGCCCACAGACAATTAGAAACAACAGATCAGAAGGATTGGGAATTCTGGCGTCAGTCACACAGAAAGCAGTAAGAAGTGACAGCTAGCAGCCTCATAGGAATGGAAGAAACAGAATAGCTATTAGAAGACACAACAGCTCAATAAGCACAGCAGTCTGGGTCCATTTAGTATAAAAGCAAGCACCCCAACTCCCTCAATAGCTACTGAAGTCATCACTGAATAACAGTCCAGCACAACAAATGACATTCTGAATGGTGACACTGAGTCATCAAGAAAGGTTAAGTTATGTTTTTTATGCTCTGGTAAAAAAGGCAGGGAAACATGAAGTCTATTTTAGGAATATTTATACCCAAAATAGTTTAAATGAAAGAAATATTGGCTCTTAAAGCTATTAGGAAATTTCATTTTTGTGGATCAGTTCTTTCCCTTTTGATACCAGATAAGTAAGATGTCTTTCTCCCTAGAATGTCATTTAGGTCTGATTCATTTTAATTTTAAATAAACCTTGACAGGAAAGGAATATATAGTATAGGATAGCAGTCCACTTAAACTTGCAGGTCTTTTATCACATACATGTCCATGCCTCTATTGGTTGTATACAATATGATCCATGCTGTGCAGTCAGTATCCAAGCTCCCAAATGACCAATGGAATTTGTTAATTGCATTGCCATTGGGATGGTCTGCTTTTCAATTGTTAGATGTCTGAAATCGAAGGAGACTTTTACTCTCCATTAATTCAGATTAATTTGTATACACCTGACTCAAAATATTAAAATATGCTGTAAAAGTAATTTATGATGATTGTATGCTCTGCAATTAAATGACTAAATTAAAACTCTTGTCCTATATTAGGAATAGGATCTGGACTTTTGATTTCATTGCTGTAGGGATCTCTCATATGTGGGAACTCCCTCCACCTCTTTGTAACTTAAGAGTTTTAAAGAATTGCCTGGAACACTGACTTACCCAGGGTCACGTAATTATTATGTACCAAAGACAAGACTTGAACCCAGCACTTCCTAGCTTAATGGACAGTTCTCTATCCACTGTATCATATTTCTCGTTTGACCTATATTATTGAGTGCAGCACTGTACTTTTTGCCTGTTTAGACTACCAACTAAATGTTTCATTTGCTCAGAACTCTCCTTGAAATCTGGGGGAAGAAGGGGGGTTCCATGGCTGGAGATTGATGAGAAAAGTAAAAATTACATATTTTAAAGCTAATTTGGCAAGATCAAACTTTTATACTGCATTACAAAAAAGGAGATTACAACCTAATTATTATTACTACCTAATGGTCTATTGTGATGCATCCTTGGTATATTATTTTATTAGAAGTTGCTAATTAATCCCCTGAAAAAGTGCATCATGAAAATCTTTATGGTAGGAAGTGTAGATATAGTGATCTGGGCCTGTAATTTTACCAATTTGGATAGCAACCTTGCATAGAAACTTATTCACCAAAGCAACTGACGGCTTATTCACAAAACTTTCAAAGCATGTTTATTTCTTTAGTGATGTACAGCTCTAAGAAGAATTGTAAAGAATTATACAATATGGCAGAATTAACCATAAGTACTATGAACTGCAGGAATAAAATAGAGTCCTCTTCAAATTTGGATTATTAATTAGTTTTCCTCATGGTTTGAAATTAATTAATCTAATTATCAAACGGAAGATTGGTTCATTTGGCTCCTATTCTTATTAGATCTTTAGCTTGAGGACGTACTTACTTATGCCAGAATAACTTTTCATACATGCATATGCTGTATATTTTGTAGGCAAACACGGAGATTACGTGATGCTGAAGAAGAAAAGGATCGAATATTACTAAAAAACATCATAAAAGTTTGGAAAGAAATGAAATCCCTTCGAGACTTTCAGAAGTTTACCAACACACCCATAAAACTATTTCTGAGAAAGTACGTTCTGATCACACATGTAGGCCAGGAACTATTTTTATATATGCTTCAGAGAATGGTCATTGATAGTTAAGCTCTTTCAAAGTAATAAGTCAGGGAAGTCTGGTTTTCTTTTCCCTTGCAGGCTGTATATTAGAGATGCTGTAAGATCTTAAGATGCTTAGATACGTGTTAGACTAGCTAGCTGCTGAAACCCCATCCAGCTCTGAGATTCTTTTTTGTAGCCTACTAGCCCACTTAAATAAATTATGTATCAGAAAATCCATAGGAAGAGTGAAAAATTGAGATATGGAACAATAAATTGTCATATTTATGCAGGAAATTCAAGTTCACAAAGAATTTTCCTTACCTCCTGTAAGACAGGTACAGCAAGTATGATTAACTCCATTTTATAGATGAGAAAATGAAGGGTCAGAAAGATACAATAATGCTATATTGATTTTTTAATTAATTAATTAACTTTTTGTTTTCAACGTTCAGTTCCACAAGCTTTTGAGTTTTAAATTTTCTCCACCTCCCTTCCCTTCCCCCTCCCCAGTGTGGCTTGCAATCTGATACAGGCTCTACATATACATTCATATTAAACATATTTTCACACTCATGTTGTAAAGAAGAATTTGAACTAATAGGATGAACCATGAGAAAGAAGAAATAAATCATAAAAGAGAGAGAGAGAGAGAGAGAGTGCAAATATTACGCTTCAATCTGCATTTAGACTCCATAGTTCTTTCTCTAGGTGTGGATAACATTTTCCACACTATGAATCTTTTGAAATTATCTTAGAATCTTGCATTGCTGAGAAAAACTAAGTCTATCAAAGTTAGTTATTGCACAATGTGGCTGTAACTGTGTACAATATTCCCCTGGCTCTGCTCACTTCACTCAGCATCAGTTCATATAAGGCCCTCTGGGTGTTTTTGAAGTCCACTTACTTATCATTTCTTATGGCACAATAATACTCCATTACATTCATATACCACAATTCATCCAGCCATTCTCTAATTGATCTCCTCAATTTCCAATTCTTTGCCACCACAAAAAGGTCTGCTATAAATATTTTTGGACATGTGGGTCCTTTTCCCATTTTTATGATCCCCTTGGATACATAAATATTTTACCTTGGAATACTGATTCCTCTGGGTTTTTTCCTCAAATATACTTGTGACAAAATTAAAAGGTAAAATATGCTGTCCTCTACTTGGACATCACAACATGAAGAAGAAATATCATAGGATATTTCATGTTTTGTTTTCAAACAGAAACTCTATGCAACCCTCAACAGAGCATTAGCCCAGGATTCAAGAGATTTCCCTTTTTTGCCTGAGTTTTGAACGAATGAAAAGCGTTGGTGACTCCCATCTCATCCACGCTATAAGAGCAATATAACAGCTCTGATAAGTTCTGGGTGGCACCTTCCCAGAAGAGGACAAGGAACAAAGAGAAGTAGAAAAGTGATCCTCAAAACTTAGCTGTGTTCTATCCCATTGAGGAACTCTACCTAGCTAGTTGTCCCCAAGTCTATGAGCTCTTGAAAACAGCAATTGTTCATTTTCCCCTTCCTTTTTAATCCCTAATACTTGGTAGAATAACCAGCACATAGTAGGTTTAAAAATAGTTTAATAAATGCTAGTTGACCAAAGACAGATTTCTCTGCAATTTTTCTGTTTTACTAATGTTTACTCTGTCATCTTAGATACAGTATATTTCAGTAATGAGAAATATTCACAGCTATTCAAGAAATGCTAATTAATATCACTGTACATCTCTCTTTTTTGTCTTCATAATTAAATAATATTTGTTTACTGTAGTCCACCAGATCTGGTAGATTAGGGAAAACGTGTAAAGAGTTCAGGTTACATTTAGTATATCTAAATAGTGATGTATTAAATCAAAATCTGAAATGCAGAAGTAGTGAATATATGTATTGGGGAATCTAGTAATTGTTAAGTAGAGCTGGATGTCCTTATAAATCTGCCAGGGCTTGACAGCTCTAGGCACCTAAAACGTTGAAACTTATGACCCCTATGATAATACAATAGATATGGTCTGATCTTAGGATTGCACTGGACACTTATCACACTATCATAATGTAATATCACTTAAGTTGTACAGATAAATACATAGTTTTCAAGAGTTTTGAAGAGATTTGTCATAATAATAAGAAACCCACATCATTAAGTGCTGTCTTTGTGGCTTGCATTAACACCATTGAGGGAGTGAGAATGGGCGATAAGTAGCTTTTCCAGAGTCACACAGCAAGTAAGTGTCGAAGGCCAAATTTGAACTCTAGGGCCATTGCTCTATCCATTGCACCACCTAGCTTCCCTTCCATTTTAAAGGTATTAAATATGCTTTATCTACTTTAAGTGCCCTTTTGAGGGAAAATATAAATGCTATGAATTATTTTAAAGGGAAGAAGTCGACTGGAAAATAGACGAAAAGGTATTTGAAACAGAAATTCAAGCAGAAACAAATGAGTTATTAGAAGAGCACATGGAAGAGTATGAAAAGAAAATGGAAGAATATAGAACCGAGTATCAGAAATGGAAAACCTGGAAGAAAGCACAGGTATGTCGAGAGGTTTCAACTTTGAACACAGCTGACCTTTGGCAGTGTGGAATGTGAGATTCTATGGTAAGCAGGCTTGGCTAATGTGGGCCTCTTCTTGTCCCAAAATCAAACATAAACTCCTTTAACATTTCAAGCCCTTCACAGATTGACACTTTGCTGCTTTTTCATTCTTAACATTTTATTCCCCAGTAACACTGGCCTTCCCTCCATCTCCTGTCTCCATGACGTTACACTGACCGTCCCCCATGCTTAAAATGCCTTCCCTCCTCATTTCTACCTCCTGGCTTCCTTCAAGAATCAATTCAAATCCCACCTTGTGCAGGAAACCATTATTGTTCTCCCCATTCCATCTCCCACCCTCCGGCTGCAATCTCCTTCTCTCTGAGACTACCTTGCATTTCCACTGTATATATCTTGGGTGAATATAATTATCTGTTGTTTCTCCTCCATCCAAATATGAGTTCCTGGGAGGAAGGGACCCTGCTGTTGCCTCTTTTTTGTATTCCTAATGATTAGCACAGTTCCTTGCATTTAGTAAATACTTGGGCTGCTAGGTGAACAGTAGATAGAATGCTGGACTTGGAGTTAGGAAGATCTGAGTTCAAATTCAACCTCAGATACCGCCTAGCTGTGTGACCTTGGGCAAGTCACTTAACATCTATCTGCCTGAACCGCAAACAGGGAGTAACAATAGCACCTACTTCCTAGAGTTGCATGAAGATCAGGTGAAGTAAGTAAGTAACAAGTGTAAGGTGCTTAGCCCGATATGTGGTACATAGCCATTAATATTGTTGGTGACTGACTACAACATGAAAAGTACCACACTAGGCACTGGGAATGTGAAGATAAAAATGACACAGCCCCTGCTCCCAAGGAGCTTATATCTATTGTCTTTTCTATATCCCTATCCCTGACTTCTGACCACAAACCTCACCAAGCCTGCCATCTGTTTAAATAAAAATTATTAGAAGAAGAATATGGGTTAAGGTCTTTAGCCTCAGTTCTCCTTAGCTATGTTTTAAAAATGATTAGGTCTTGACATAGAAGGAGGATGAAAATAACTGTTGTTATGTACAGAAGTAGTCCCAAGCACCGTCAGACACTGCTGCTGACAGAATCCTTTCCCTATGGTCTGTTCTGCTATTGATTTTTGCCAGCTTTTTAGCCTCTGCTGCCAGGAATATAATGCTCTAGCAACTAAAGGGCACCATGTTTCCATCAGCAGTGTTATTTTGCTACCTATTATTTTTGAATGAATAAGGAGAGAATGAATGAATGAATAGCACTGTCCTCTTGGAATCTCCAAAGAATGATGCTGCTGAAAACATGGCCATTAAGGATCGAGTCTGGAAAGGGCAGAAGAGAAGGGATGTGTGCTACAGAAGCAAAATCCTTCATTTAGCTATTGGTGCTAAGTAAGCAACGCTAAGAAGAGGTCTGTTCTCATGAATTCTCCTCATCTATCAATGTCTTATGAATACCTAGATGTGCTCTCTGACCGAGAGCCCCTGCTTCCTAGTGTTACTAGAATCTGAATCTCAGACGCCGTTGTTATAGAACTAGTAATGAAGACAACAGTGCCATCTTGAGCTCATCTCTAGTAAAATATACTTGTCCACGGACAGCACAATTGGACGGAACACTATGATAGAGAGGCCAAGCTCATGGCTTCCATCCCCACAGGGGCCCATTGTGTTCCCTAGCCACAGACTAAAACCCTAATCACATCTGGCCATTTGTCACATGCATATCATTAGTCACAAGGGGAACTGTGTAGCATAATGTGGATAGATGAGCAAAAAACTATCCTTACTACTGCAGAGACAACTTAAAATGACCACAAATCAAATAGAAGAAATACAGGATTTTTACCTAAGTGAAGTAATTATAAGCAGGCTCTTACAATTTAGGCTTTAAATCCCTATTCAACAAATGAGAGGTGCAGTTTACACGTCCTTTCTTTCTAAGTCTCTCCCTGGCTGAACTTCCCATAGCTCTTATATTAAATTTAATATGGAAATATGACTAAACATAATTAAGCACAAGTGTATGATACATGTGTTATATTATGTCATATAAGTACACATTATATATTTACAAGTAACGTTATATTCACACAGACATTGTGCATATTTATATATAATGATGTATATTCATACAAATATATAGGTATATTTTTATATAATCATATATTCACACAAATACATTACATATATATTTATGTATCATATTTGCACAAATATATTACACGTGTATTTATATATTATATTTACACAATATATTATATATTGATATGTAATGATCATTTTATATATTGTACATATTTGTGCTTGATCCTATTTAGTCTTCTACTTCCTTAGCATTGTTAGAATAAAATGTAAGCTCCTTGAGGGAAGGGCCATGACGTATACTTCTTTACATTCTATTTTGCATATTTTTTGCCTTACCCAGTGCTAGATCCACAAAGAGTATCCAACAAATATCTCCTAAGTGGAATGCCATGTAATCGTATGATACAAGGCTGAAAGTTTCCATCAGCTTTGTAACTTCCCTTTCTTTTGTGTAGAGGGTCAAGAAAAAGAAAAAGAAGGCAACAGAAGACCAAGATGAGGTAGCCGAGGAATCAGAACATGGTGAGGAACCTGTGAAGCCCGCTCCTCCAGAACCTGTTAATAGATCAACAATAGAGCAACAGGTTAGAGAGAAAGCCTTACACAGCAGGAGGAAACCCGGAGAGCCTATTTTAGTTCCTGAGCTGAGCCTGGCTGGGAGTGTGACACCCAATGAACTCTGCCCAAGGTAAAGTAGTTCTCAGACTTTAAAGAATCTTTCCCTTGTTTATAATCTATAATTATATATTTATAAATATAATATATTTTATATAATTATATTACATATAATTATGTTATATTATGTAAATATAATGTAAACATAACATAAATATAATTTATGTCCATAGATACAAATGACGTGCATATATTATAGCTGTATACCACATTGGTCTAAATATAAACTATATCCTAAAATAAGATCTCTTAAAAGGAGTTATCTAGACAGATACAAGTCTTTCTATTCATCTATGTTGTTGTTCGGTCATTTTTTCACTCATGTCCAACTCTTTGTGACCCCATGTGAGATATTCTTGGCAAACGCTGGAGTGGTTTGCCATTTTCTTCTACAGCTCACTTTACAGATGAGTAAGCTGAGGCACACAGGGTAAGTGAGTTGCCCAGAGTCACACAGCTAGGAAATTTCTAAGGCCAAATTTGAACTTAGAAAGAGTAGTCTTCCTGAATCTAGGCCTGGCACTCTGTCCACTGCGCCACCTAGCTGACCATATTTAAGTACAGCACAATGAAAAACAGATTCTCAAGATCACTGATAAACTCCGTCCACCAATGCAGATTGCAAATCTTCTCTACTTTAATAATGGTTGTTTATGAATTGTTTTGGTTAAAAAACAAAAAACTCAATCTGGTGATGAACCTTGAGTCTTTCTGGTTATTTGGGCTGGTCTTCAGACAAGGAACCAGGCCAGTACTCAATGCCTTTCTAACCATAGGACATCCTTGAACATGTGCTCCACTGGCATCACGTTATCACCTTCAAAAGCCCAGAGCCAGCTCCCTCACCCTCACTCCCAATGTTAGAGCATCAGAGCAGGACATTAGTAGGGGCTTAAAAATAATTACATGAATTGTTATAATTTATATACATGTATGCACATTGACATACACATATATGAGAAAGAGTATGACACCGTAAATGCAGAACCAACATCAGAGGCAGGAAGACCTGATTTTATCTCCGGTTTCTGACGGGTACTGCCTCTAGGTCAGTCCTTAACCTCTTGGGCCACAAACAACTCTTCTGAGATTGTAAGTTGTATAAAAGTGACTGCTCTCCATTGGTAGGGAGCACGTCCTCATTGGGAGTTTCCACATAAATGAAATTACAAGTCTGGTTGGGGATGTATATGTGTATTCCCTGGAAAAGGGTTATCCAGGCTATTGCTTTATTCTTTTCTGTCAGAGAGCTTCAATGTGGAAGGGGACTTATCTTGTATCCAAGGAGTATTTATATAACTATGAAATTTTGCCATCAAAAAATACAGTTGTAAGTTAGTTACCTCACAGGAGAAATGATCTCTTAGGAGCCTCATGGATCATTGTGGTCTTTTAGTAGCACACTAATGTCTTATTTATTTATTTGTTTCTCCTTAAATGTTCATTTACTTTTAAATTCACTCTCTAGTGAGCTACTTCCCTTTCATAATAAGTTTTTTAATATTATTTGTTTCTGAATCCTACATATAAACAAATAAGCTCTGGCTAGCAGTTAAGACACTTTTGAGCTACAAGGACTATTTTTAAAAAATAAATTCTTCAAATAACTATATTCAGAGACTATGCCAGAGGTGGGGAACCTGCTTGTGAACTTCTAAATCCTTAGGTGTGGCCTTTTGACTGAGCCAAGTTTTACAGAACAAATCCCTTTATTAAGGAGATTTGCTTTGAGAAGTTTGAATTCAGTCAAAGGGTCACACTTGAGGACCCAGATGGCCACATGTCACCTCAAGGCTGCAGGCTCACAATCCCTGGACTATATATTTTGGGTTTTTTTAGGGGAAAAGGTGAGTTTTAGTTGTTCACCTTTAAGAGTCTTGTTTTAAGAGTCTTGAGGAGTCTTTTTCCCCTCAGGTTGTCTCACTGAATGTTCCCATTTCCATACCAAGATTTGGACCATTCATCCTAAATTAAGCCAGACTACAAGTAGAAGCCATCTTTTCCCTTTGCCTAAGTGATCAATGAAAAGAGGCTGCCTCCATAAAGGACTTCAGCTCTCTGCATGGGATAACTTGGGACTAAACTGCTCATCAGCCCTTTGGGTGACTTTTACTTAGTTCACACCCAACTGAATCCACAAGGATTTGGGGTGACACTTTCTTGACAGTTGGCGTTAAATGCTCATTAATATGGTAATTAAACTGCAGCAGAAATTGAATATGTCTGGGTTGATTGATTGTTGTTCTTCATTCTCGAAGAGGACCAAAATGACATCACTATGTTGGAGTCAAGGTACAGTGTGTCCAACTGTGGCTGACTGCATCAGTATGAGCTCAGAATGCTCTACCACAGGTCAGGCACAAATAGTCCAAATGAACATGTGCGGTAGACATACATCTGGGTAAGAGCATGAAAAACTTCAAAACTGCTTCTCTGTAAATCTTAGACCTGATATGGCCCTTGATTTCACGATCTGGGTGGAGTTTTTTCCCCCGTTGTCAACACTCTGACTTTCGGTGACAGTCCTAAGCCAAGAGCTGTTTTTGTGAAGACAGCATCATGAAACTACAGGCTGCTATCTTTGTTTTTCCCTTTTTTTAATCTTTATATTTGCATGAAAGATCTTTTTAGCACCCACATTTATACTTGCTACTTTCCTGGATTATTGTGTAGTAAGCATTTGATTTAATTCAGTAAATAGGTATTAAGCATTGTATTAATACATATGTAAAAATTAATAATTAATAAATATGTATTAAGCAATATGTACAAGCAAGGTACTAAGTGCTGTGAGAAGATGCCCTTACAATGTATAAAGTTGGCAAGGGAGGTTCACAGATAACCAAAATCTAAGGTAGAAATTAATAAGTTCCTAGAAGAGGTATAAAATCACCCAAGAAGACAGAAATTAATTGACATTATAATAAAATGTAAGTTACCTGGGGCAGGACTATTTTTTTTTGTCTTTGTATCCACAATCTAGCATAGTGTCATATATATTAGGGGATTAATATTTGTTACTGACCCTTCATATCACAAGTATATATTAAATTGTATCCTAGAAGACAAGAAAGGTCCACTAAGGGGTCTCTTGTGGTACGAAAATACTCATGTAATTTCTAAAATGTCTTATTTATGACCAGCAATATCTGGTCTATTGTGAGATTACTTTGTTGCATTCTATAATACACTAGATTATTTGTGGGTGAAAAGTACTGCCAAAATGTGAAATTCTCTTACAGAGTCCATATTTTTAATACCCTGTGTTTGATACCCAATGCATTCCTAGAAGTTTCTTGCAAATATAATATTCCATCTATGATATGGTTTGCAAGGCCTGCTTGAAGGAGTAAAGAGTTTTGGAAACCAGTGACAAACACCAAAGCTCATTAAGCTTTATGTGTTTTTTCGATGCAAAATTTTAACTCTTTCAACTTCTGCTTTCTGTGTTAGAATAACATTATACTAACCTCTACTGGGCATGGTCATCTGGCTCTTTTGGTTGATAGTGATTGTAAAGATGACCTCAAGCTGTCAGAACTTTCTTTTTGTTCTGTAAGGTAACACTTTTTTTTTTTAATTTGGTTAGATTAGTTGTGCCTTTGGCAAATGTTCTTTCTAGTCATTATCAAAAGTTGTGCTAAGCCTACATGAGCATATGATTCTGTCTTTCTCGTTTCCTAGGGCAGAGATCTTGAGAAGAGAGGATGTAAGGAAGCGTTCAGTATTTTTAAAAGTCCTTTTCAACAACAAAGAAGTTTCAGAGACGGTCAGTCGTCAAATAGGCATGGACTTCCGAGTACATTTTGGACAAATTTTCAATTTACAGATACATAACTGGCCAGAGAGTTTAACACTTCAGGTAATAAATTTAATTTTTAGTAATTATTTTAGGATGTTTTAACATGCATTCTTTTTAAAGATGACATTTGTAATGACTCTAGAAGATAAATTGGCTATTAGCTTCTTCGGGTGAAGTATAGGATGAGGTTTGTTACAACTTCTAAGGTTCTGTGACTGGGTAAAATCTCAAGGACCCTCTCTCTGACCTTTTAAAAGTACTGTGGGTGGAGGCCATGGGAAAAAGTGGTATTTCTGCCTCGGTGACCTTAGCAGAGCAAGTCTGGGATTTTTCACAAGAACCAGTAGCCCCATTGATTCCATGAGAATAGTTCTGTGTGAAACATTCATTTTTAAATCCTATGGCTTATGCACTGGGGTTGGCAACAGGGGACCTGAGATCCATTCTCTTAGAATTAGCTTGTCCTAGGTAAAGATATTCCTGGCATGCATATATGTAGGGATAGGCTTAAGAATAGGTAGCTGTGTCACAATCAGAGGGTAATATGATTTTAGGTGTCCCAGGGAAGTTCTATTGCCCAAAATATCTCCTCAGTGGTATGTTCTGGAGCCATGCCTGAATGTCAACATAAAGATATGGTCTCCAGCTTTCAAGAGTCTCATATTAACATAGGAACAAATGTATAGTTTAATGAAAAGAGCACTAGTATTGGAGTCAGAAGACCTAAGATTGATTCCCACCTCTCTCATTTACTAGCTGAGTAACTTACTTTCTCTCTCTGAGCCTCAGTTTAATCTATAAAATGGATATAATACCTAGCTGATAGGGCTGCTGGGAAGATACAATATGATAATAGATTTGAGAGTCTTTCATAATCCATGAGGTTTATTTATTAGTATTATCATAAAAATTCTAATAACAATGAGGAAAGTAGTATCTTAAACCTTAGTAGCTAACTCCTTTGGGAACTTTATAATGGCTAGATGATAGATTAGACTCCCTGGGAGGATGGGCCACACAGGAAAAAAGGGAAGGCATGAAACAGGGGGTGCTCCTCTTTATTTTTTTCCTATCCTTCCCTGTTTTCTGACTCTAATTCACACCAAGCCTGCCATCGGTATAGCAGAAAATTACTAGAAGAGTTAGAACCAAGGTTCACATTAAGAATCTTTTAATCTCTGAAGCAGAATATCATAAAATGCCTAAGATCTGTCCCATTCCAAATTCCTGAAGAGGGATGAAACAGTATATCATTTTTTAAAATTGATATCTTTTCTTCTTATACCATTTTCCTTTCCCAATATATAACCCCCTCATCTTCCCCTCCCAGATGCCCTACTAAACAGCCTCTCCCAGGCTTTCTGAGAATTTGTGGGCCTTTCTAAGAGGATCTGTAAAATTGTATAGAATGTATAGAATGGTGTTTTCCTGAAAAGATATTTGTAAATCCTCTGGTGAGGCTTTTTATAAATTAAAGAAATCTTTTAAAAAATAAAAATCATCCACCTCCATTTGATCTGTTTTGACTATGAACAAAACAGTCCTTTTCATTGGACCTCTGACTTTTCATTAGTTAAATAAGAGGACAGGTTAGATGATTTCTAAAGTCCTTTAAGTCCTAAATAAATTACCATATGGGTCCACATTTTCATCAATTTGTGCTTGTGAGAAAAATAGGGTGGAAATTAAACATTATTGTATGGATACAGTCCCCAATTTTAACTGCCATAGCTTCCACTCTTTATAGGACTCCATTTGTCTCAGAGGTATGAGGAAAAAGGATGAGGGCCCCTAAACGGGGACACTGGAAGGCAGCAGAGGCCACCTTCAAAACACTGGCCAATAATTAACCCTGACATTGAAAGTAACTGATTCCTTAAAACAAACTAGAAAAACAAATGTGTTTGTTTTCTATCTTGCCCTTTTCCCTTTCTTCAAACATTCTCTTTTTAACTTTTAATTTCTAAAGTTAAAAGCATTAGGAGTTAAAAAATTGTGTGTGTATCCCCCCCCCCATGTACTCATAACAGTATTTAATCAATAATGTCTGCACAACACTCAAGGACCTTCTTTCATAATCAAAGACCTGCGCAATCCTATCATCATCTCAGTTTTTAAGTTTGTATTTAATCTGCAGTTCTCTCACTCAAAGAAGAATTTTAAAAGAGAGTAAAATATTCAGAAGGTATTCCTCACAGATTCACCTGAGCTGTTTCAAATGATCACAAAGTAGTAATATGATCTTTATTCAGAGTTTATTAAAATTGTATTATCTCTATGAAATCATGAGTTTGAAACATCTGGCTCAAAGCATTTTCTGAAATGCTAGAATGGATGAAATGTTATTCATTAGAACTGTGGATATTTTCATGGATGAATACTAAGATTTTTCTCTAAATTTCAAGTAAGGAAAATAATGATTCCAAAGAACCCCCATTTGTTCAGAAAATTTGAAAAATACAACTTACTTTTTTCCTATAGTAAGCTTAATGTGAACTTGAAACGCAACAAAGGAAGGTTAAAATGTTTTAAGAAAGAGAAAAAAAGCATTGGGAGGCACAGAGAGCTTTTGACTTTTCTTTATTGATGGTATTTGATTTTTCCCTGACTTCACTGAGTATTGCTTTAGGAAAAGGGTCTCCTCTCTCTGGTCTGCTCCTTTTACTTCCCCCCAATGTTGTTCACAGAGTTGAGGATGGATGGAGACCACAGAAGTAAATTGTCTCACTGATACGTCTGCTTGGAGACAGAGCCAGTCAGAAAGACAGCTTTGACAGATACAGGCTTGATGTGGTTGAATCCAGTGACTCCATTTTTAAGCATTTCATGTCTAGAAGAACAACCAAAATGGCTGATCCTGTTCTTTTCTATAATGCCAGTATTAAAAAAGCCAAGTTCCAGTAACTGCTTAACAGGAGGAAGTTGTTTTCTTTTATGTAGTCAATTCCTATTCACTTTACCTGTTTGGAATGGTTTGGAGGGAATTCACGTTTGCCCTAGATGTTGCATTGAATTGTCTCTAAATTCCCTTCATATCATAAGTATATATTAAATTGTATCCTAGAAGACAAGAAAGGTCCACTAAGGGGTTTCTTGTGGTATGCAAATACCCAGGTAATTAAGAGACCCCCATGAGTCTATACTTGTGTACATTATGCTACCAAAAATAAAGTCCAAAATATGTTAAGAAAGATTTATGATTCTTATTCTTTAAGGGATCTGGGAATACCTTAAAGTATGTGCTGAAAAGAGGTGATAATTTCATAAGAGACTAAAGAATATCTAAATAAGAAAACCTTTTTAACGAATGAATCTATACCTAGTAAATCATTTTATATGATTTTTTTCCTTATGTTCTGAATATGAAACTTTCTACTACTTAAAGTAGGTTTGGGAATTCTGAGACATCCACACACTGCCCAGTGAGGGTCTAGGGATTCTGATTTCAGCTGCGATTGATGACAAAGATCACTCTGTATAGATTTTGGTTCTACAAAGTTATGATAGCACATTGGCAGATAATCATTAATGTTTCTTCCCATTCCTCCTCTGCAGAGGGAAAGATAATCAGAGGAAGACCAAGGACAGCCAATGAAGAACAGATAGAAAGGCTAGAATGAAAAGAGGGAAGCGCAGCAGAAATATGAAAGTAAGGCAACAAGATAGTAAGGATTATAGCCTTTGGAATGCAAACCAGTCCTACACTGAAAAGGCAAAAAGAGAGTTGAGGAAAAAAAGAAAGTCCTTCCCCTTTCTTCCCTCTACCATTTTCTTGCTCATTATTAATGAAATGTTGGATTACCTACTATTTTTATTTATTTGTCATCTTGAAAATGCCATCCATTCATTTGTTTAGTCATTCACCAACTTTTTATGACCCAGACCTGAAACCTCACATAACAGTATTTTGTACCTCCCTAATATACTTAGCATGTACTATAGATATTATATATGATAGTCCTCTCTCTCTTATCCCTTTCCTGGACCCTGTGCTTCATGAGTGTATGGACCATCTGAATTTTGTATCTACCCATTTATTGAAATGGATGAAATTTTCCCAAGACCTACCATAGTGCCTTGAATACAATAGGTGTTTAATAAAAGTTAGCTGGATTGAATTTGTTGAATTTATTAACATCTATTATATATAATAGATTATATATAATTATATGTAAATTATATATAACAATTTATTAACATCTATTATATATAATACAAAAATAATTAAGACATGACAAGTTTTTTCAGAGAGCTTATAGTCTAATAGAGGAAGTACAGTATGGGGTATAACTATGAAACAATGGAATATGATGGAAACTATGAAGTGCCATGTAAAGTTTGAGGAAGAAAAACTTCACTAAATATGAGAGCAAAGGTAGAAGAGAGGCGGTTTGGTAAAGTGGTGAGAGTCAGGCAATGTGGAGATTTCAACTCAGGCTCTGCTACTCATTTCCTTGGTAAACCAAAGCAAAGTCTCTCCCTTCTAGGCCTAAGGTTTTTTTCCTCTACAAAATAAAGGATTGAACTCATTGATCTCCGAAGTCCCTTTCATGTCTAAATTTATAATAGTGCCTTAATTATCAGCATTTGAATATTTTATTTCACATACTTCTGCACATGAAACATTCCCCACTACAATGTTGAATCTATTAATAAGCTGTATCACAATTGGGATGTTTATTAAAAAACTAATTCTTTAAAGTATTATGAAATAATTTTTTAAATGAAAAGATTGTTGTAATATTTCTCAGATCCACTTGCACATAGCTTAGGACAGATGATCCAAACATTAGTACCTAAATTTTGTAGCATCTTTTTTAGAAAATAAAAATTAATTAAATTTTTAAACTTGGCTAGATGCTAAAGTTTTCCATGGGAATTTAATAACTGATCATGGAGTGTAGTGGATTCATGGCATAATTTGTAATGACTGAAGTTACAGATGAAATTAATGTAGGTCAATATTGCATTTCAGTTCTCAGGGAATATTTATCTACATCAGGAAAGTAATACACTCTTTGGAAAATGTCCATGCAATTGCTAGCTTAGAAGTAGGAAAATGTTCAGGAATTGCTGGAAGTTTTAGGAGAAAAATTGATGATACCCTCTGAAGTATATACAAGTAAGGACACAACTATCAAATTCTGACTCTAGTATCTAGTGCATTTTGACCAAATTGGTCAAATGCTTATCATATAATCAGCATTTTGCAAGAAGATATGAGAGAACCATACTACTTGCTCTCTAAAATTTTTTATTTAAAATTACTTTTCTCATTTAACAATCATTTATTTTCTCTCCCACCTACCACCCACTGAAAGAAAAAAAAAGAAAACCCTTATAACAAGTATATGTAGTCAAGCAAAATAAAAATCCCACATTGACTGTGTCTAAAAATGGATGTCTCATTCTGGATATCTAAACTTCGTATGAAATTCATAGTTTAGTTAGGAGAAACATTTAATTCCACAAGCATTGACAACTACCAGTCATGAATCAGTTGGAAGTCAATAGAAGGCAATGGGTAAGGTACAGGCAAAGTATGACTATTGCAATAGTCCAGACATGAGGTGATAAAGGGCTGTATCAGGGTAGTTGTATCTAACTGATTCATGTTCAGTAGTTGTCAGTACTTGTTGAACTAAATTTGTTTCTCCAAGATAGGCTGTAAACTTCTTACAAAGTTTAGAGACCCATGATGCAGAACAAGAAAGGGAAGAAACTGGGAGCAGGAAAATAAGTTAGGTACACTGTAGGGGTAATCAAGGCATGAGATTGTCTATTAGGATGGTAGCACGAGACATGGAAAACCCAAGGAAATCTAAGAGGCAGGACAAAGAAAACTGAAAGCACTGGGTCACAAATATCATGACATGGTTTTGAGACTAGGATATTAGTGGTGCCATTGCAAAGACAAAGGGAAATGGGACAAGGTTCGGCTTCAGGGGTATCACAAGCTCTTCCACAGCAAGATCTGAGAATCAATTCTTGGATTCTCATTTCTCTCATATATCCTTTGATTACTGCAAAATTGAAATCTGGACTAGAAATCAAAATGCCTTGTGATGATTACCTCTGTTTCTTAACTTGCCACCCACATTTATGACTTTGACACCATATGCATCTTTATGGCTCTCAAGAATGAGTATCTGATATAAACTATTGTGCATCTCCTCCATTCTTTAGAGACGTAAACTCTCCTTGAGGATAAAGCAAGATTAGTTTTTGTGCTTCTACCATAGGGAAGGAGAAATGGAAACTTACATTTTAACCCAGTTGGCAGTTTTTACTATTTTATCGTTTTAATTTCTCCTCCCTAGGCCTCTCTGGATTTCTCTGGCTCATCCATGGAGTTGAGAAGAGATGAAAAATCTATAATTAGTTGGATAGATATGCCATCTAATTCTCCGCTAGCTGACTCAATTATTGTTTGCTTGTGCAAAGAACCCATGTCCCATTAAGACAGGCTTTATGTGAGGTAAACATTGAAGGAGATTAGCCCAAGAGTTATTTTTCATTCTTATCTTGGCTACACTAGCAAATGAGCTGTCAATAACTTAGGTTGTTGAAAGATTTGAACATGGAGTGAAGAGGATTTTGAATAGGGAGCCATGTTGGAAGCCAGGAAGTTTTGTGACAGAAAATGTCTGGGTAAGATTTTACTGGAAACAGGGTATGGAATGAGTTGGAGTGAAGAAAATGAAAGGAAGTAGGCTCAGTTGAGAGGCTGGTATAATAATCCAAGGATATTGTGACAAAGGCCTGGACTAAAGCCATGAATATAGAAATGGAAGAAAATGGCAAATTGGATTTATACACTGAGAATAGCAAGCAATATGTGATAATTACTTATGTGTAAGCAGGGTGAAGGAAACAGCTATGAATGAAGCTCCATTCTCTGTTCTCAGACAGCTTGACATTTTGATGTGCCTTTAGAACACTTTGAATTATTTGTCAGCACTTAAAGTTTCTTGAATTGTATGGATATTAGGACAAAAGGTAGAAATTCATACAGTTTGTAAATTATTGTACAAGAATGGGATTGCATGTAAGCTACATTAAAGAAGTTTTATAAGGAACATAGAAGTAAAATTCTGGAATATTCCCCAGTTAGGGAAAGAAACACAATATGAATAAATAATTACCCCAGAATCTTAGGTTCAGTTATGCTAACTCATTTTCCCAAAGATTCTAGTGATTAGCTTCTCCACACAACAACAAATGTTGGCAATACCCAAGTACTGAATTAAAACAAGCATTTTTCTTTTCTAAACATTAAAAAGAAAATAAAGAATACAACCTCATAGTTTCAATTTCTTAGTATTTGATAATTGCTATTGATTTCAGATCCACCTTGCTTTGTGTAACAGATACGTTCCTGAAAATTTAAATGTAAATTAAAATATATTTCCTTATCCATATTATAATAGAGACAGTTCTCATTAAAAGCATTATGGCTCTGAAACATCATGAAAGTCTTACTTGAGTACAGCAAATTTTTAGAAGTAAATATTCTGTCCCGATTCTTCATGATGGGATGTAGGTGACTCTGAGTTCTCAATGGTTACGATCTATATTCACCTGTACCTTCTACACCTATATAGGCTGAACTATACTCTCCAGCAAATCCTACCAAACTGGAAAAACTTCAAATACAAGCCAACCAATGTCTGTGTTCCAAGGTATTATCTACTAACAACAATGGAACCATGGGCTTCTGAAGCACCAAAATGAGTCCATTTTCTGGTGTTAAGGCTTGAATTCCTGGGTTAAATCTGACCACTACAACCAACAAAACAGTAAAACAGAGTAACATGAAAACCTCATGGGAATGTTTTATGTTTTTTTGGCAATGAATACTTTGAAGTCAGCCTAACTTTTCAGGGGTTGGTGAGATGGAGGGATGAAAACCATAGTCATTCAATGTTCCAGAAACATTTACTGATCATCTACTAGGTGTCAAACACTGTCCCTATGGAAAGTACAAAAGAAGCGTAAGAGAATGTGTCTGTCCTCATGGAACTTATAGTCTAGGTGAAGAGTCAAAAGCAATGCAAATGTTTAAATTCTAGTAACTTAAACATGTATTAAGACCATTGGGACAACCTGTATGTTAACCTTACCAGAGTGGTGTGTGCTTTCCCTGAAATAAAAATACCCAAATTTGAGAAATCTCTTCCTATTCCCTTAGTAGCCTGGATTCTGCAAGTTTTGCCTTTTATACTGAACTGGACTGCCACATTTGCTACTGGGGGAGTATTCTTAAGCAATTTCCTGAACTTTAGGGTATCTTTTTTGGCAGGGCATCTTAGCATAGTGAAGGGATTCTGAACCTGCAATTCATGAACTTTTTTTTAATATTTTGATAACAATATTTCAATAGAATTTGTTTCCATTGTCCTATATATTTTATTTTATTCATATAAAAACTTTAATCTGAGGAGTCTTTAGATTTCACCAGAATGCCCAACGAACACATGACCAAAAAAAAAAGTTAAGAACCAATGATATAATGGAAAATATCATGCTGCAGCGAATAGACTACTAGACTTGGAAATAGGAAGACCTGAGTTCAAATCCCACCTCAGTCATTTTCTAGTTATACGACCTTAGAGAAATCACTAGCTAGCTCTGAGTCTGTTTCCTCATCTGTAAGATGGGGATAATAACACCTATAGCCCCTCTCTTGAAGAGCTGTCATAAAGCCCAAATAAGTTTATGAATATAAAGCACTTTACAACTTTAGAGTACTATATTAACGTCTGTTATCGTTTATCATCATCATCAGTCAGTCTAGGAGTCAGCTCAGTGTTGGCTGCCCTTGTTGCCTCTGACCAGTCTGGCTCAATCACTGACTAACTCTGAGGCTCTTCGTTAAATTGTAGGTCAAAGTGTCTCAGTTTTTTTTTCTTTTTACAGGGACAGTAACACCTCTCCTTCTACCTCCAAAGGTGGCTATGAAAATAAAAGAATAACTAGACAAAGAGGTGCTTTTGAAAAGCTAAAAGGAATTATATATATAAATATATGTATGTATGTGTGTGTGTATATATATATATGTATGTATGTATGTATATACATATATATTCAAGATGGTGATTATACCAGGGAAGCCATGACCACAGCCCTCCTTCTTAATAAATATAGCCACAAGACTAGAGTTCCAACAGTGAGTATCCCATAAATGATTCCCTGCTCTGCCGGTTTGAATCCTAGGTGGGATGCTTCCTCATTTCATCTGTGTAGGCATTTCATCATACTAAGTAGCCTTTAAGCATTTCAGGTGATATGGGAGAGGGTAAACAAAGATAAGCAAAGAATTCCCAGGAAAGAAACCTGGGAATGTGATCCCATTCTGCTTACTATTCAAACTATGAAGATGACTCCATCACCCTCTGCAAAATCCTTTATGGTTTGAGTGCAGCTGTTGCCACGTCACTTTACTTTATGCTATTCAGTTTTTATGGCATTTCAATCATTTGCCTTTCCCCCAGGAAATTATTAATTTAAATTAATTGGCTCTTTATGGGCTACAGTTACAAGGAAAAGCCTTATTAAATTTTTCAACTGAATTTCTGAATATATTCATTCATTAGTTTTCCTGTTTCCTAAGGCACAAAAAGGAAGACCATAGTCCATCAGTAGAGTTGTGTTGGAATACAGATATAGAGTCCATTGGTTGACTTGTATTTGAAGTTTTTCCAGTCTGGTAAGGTTTGCTGGAGAGGATAGTTCAGTATAAGATACAGATGAATATAGATCATAACCTTTGAGAACTCAGAGTTACCTATACCCCATCATGAGGAATTGGGATGGAATATGTGCTCTGAAAAATTAACTATACTCTTAAGACTTTTATTATGTTTCAGAGCCATAATGTTTTCTATGAGAACTGTCTCTGTTATAATACAAGTGAGGAAATATCTTTTAATTTACATACTCAACAAATTAAAAGTCATATAGGTTGACACTGATATTATGTAATTCATGTTAGATTGACCAACCTACAGGATCCTTCATTCAGTGGGTCATGATTCACACAATGGATTCAGAACTTGTCTTTTTTTTATAATTTTTTTCAAATTATTAAGTATTCCCTTTTTCTCCTTTCCCCCTCTCCCATCACATTGGGGGTGGAGGGAGAGAAGCAAACTCTTATAATAAACCTGCAGAATCAAGCAAAACCAATTTCCATATAGTCCTTATCTAAAAATGTGTCTCATTCTGCCTTTTTAGTCCATCACCTCTATCACATCATCATCTGTCATCTGGAATCATGATTGGTCTGAGCAGAACTCACCTTATCTACTGTTAAAGTATCCAGTGTTTTATTTTAACTAAATGTTGCTAGTTTCATAGTTCTATATTTTATTTTGCTCAAGATTTCTTAATTGATAGCTTGACAAAATATTCACTTGGCAAGCCATGCAGCCTTGCTGTTTTGTATGCTGAGTGTACAGGTTTAATGTCTTTTTAACCTTTTTTTATATTACCTAGTTTTACTTGAATTTTCATAGCTATCCTAAGGAATATTCTGCTTAATGGTACATTCTTTATTTGTTGGTGGTTCATTAGCTCTATTAGTTAAAACATCCCAGTAGCAATGCCAAGGTCATGGGTTGAGTCCTCACCTGAGTCAGGTAGTTTTGCTGTGTTTCATCATCCCAAACTCTGTCCCCCTTGAAAATATGAGATATTTGGTTCCTATGAGAGGAATCAAATGAAAAAGAGTAAATGTATCCCTACTACCAGGAAAAGAACTCAAAGCAGGTAGGTACCTTACTGGGGAGGAGAAGGGGCCAGTCAGCATAGAAGATGGTCTGTATTATTATCATTGCCTTTATTTAAGATTTTAAGATTTTTTTTTCTTATCTGGCTTTAGGTCTATGAAACAGTGGGCTATGGCAGCAGTAACTTGTTAGCAGAAGTCTTTTTGCCTATCCCGGAGACAACAGTGTTCACTGGAAGGGCCTCTATTGAAGAAATTGAGTTTAGCAGCAGTCAGCATGTGACACTGGACCATGAGGGAGTCGGAAGTGGTACAAAGAGCTTTTTAAACCTTAATATTTCTTGCTTATATTTTAGCATTTGACCACATAGTTTAGCACACTTCTTTTGCTTCTAGACAATGGGATAGTCATAAAATTGGCATTAGAGATTTCTGGAATGTCACAATTTTTCCAATAATATTATACATACTTTTACATGCAAATTTTAACAGATATATTTTGGATAGCATTCTCTAAAAAATCATTGGTTTTACAAAAATGACTTATCTTTTTAGATAAACAATAATGATTGCTATCATTTCCATTTTGTACAATAAAAGATGAAAGAAAAAAACATTTTTTATAGGAAGAGTTCTTAACATTTTTGTGTGTGTCATGGACATAAAAATGGCAGACTGCAGAAGCCTATGGACCCCTTTGGAGAATAATGGCTTTAAATGCATAACTCAAAATACATAGGCTTTCAAAGAATTATATTAATATATTTACATATTGAATAATTAAAACATTAATATATTAAGTTGCTTAATATATTAAAATACAGTGATAAAATTTTTTTGAGAAAAAATTCACAGTTCTTGGGTTTAGAAGTCTTGCTAAAAAAAAAGATAGCATGGTATAGTAGCTAGATGTCAAACATCACAGTCAGGATCAACTAAATTCAATCCTGGCTCTGACAAATACTGGCTGTGTGATCCTGGACAAGTCCCTTAAGGTTTCAGTCCCCAGGCAATTCTCTAAGGTCAGAAGGTGTAGAACAGCTGCCAATTTGCATTGGTAAAGGCAATTTCCTCATCCAGGAGTCCCCTAGACCAAAGAAAGAATAGATCTAATCCCCAAAATATCAATAAATGGTATAATTATGAAGTACTATGAAGGAAATGAATGTTTCATAGATATTCAAACCACAGCCCAATCCCATTTTCATATTATCAGAAATTTCTGTTTAGTAGGATGCAGGTTCAATGAGATTTTACCCTATTCTCACCAGCTCAGCAAAATTATAAATCATAAATGACAAACTTTAAATACAGAAAGATGTATACATTTTCAGACATGACTAATGTAGTCATCTGTTTTTGCTGGACTATAAAGATACAGAATGAGGCATTTGGGGTTTCTTTTATCATTTGAGAGTTGTTTGGTGTGTGTATACATCTATATCCACACACACATGTATACACATATATGTATATATATATGTGTGTGTGTGTATAAATATATATACATACATGCTTAATAAGGCACAGTGGTAGTAAGAGAAAAAGATTAACCATTCTTATCATGGAGTGCACTTAGGCACTCTTACCATGATGTCCCTAAAGGTAACTAACATTTCTCTAGGCCATATTTGCTATTTACACTCCCTCCCCTACATACAAAGGGGCAGCTAGGTGGTGCAGTGGATAGAGCACCAGTGCAGGAGTCAGAAGGACCTGAGTTCAAATCTCACCTCAGACACTTGACACTCACTAGCTGGGTGACCTTGGGCAAGTCACTTAACCCCGACTGCCTCATCCTGGGTCATCTCCAGTTGTCCTGATGAATATCTGGTCACTGGATTCAGATGGCTCTGGAGGAAAAGTGAGGCTGGTGACCTACACAGCCCTTCCTCACTCAAAACAAAGTCAAGTACAAGCCATGTCATCATTTCTCTGATGACACGGTCTTCTTGGCAGCGAAGGACAAACACCACACACCTACATACAATCAATTCCAACCAGAAAAATTTAGTTGCTCTTAATGTGGATTCCCTCAGTATGCGATATGCTTCTTACAGGTGAGCCCTTTTCATTTGAAGCTGATGGCAGCAACAAAATGATTTTAATGACCTCTGGGAAAGTGTTCAACAGCGTTGCCTGGGCAGTTGGAGAAAATGGGATACCTTTGATCCCACCAGCATCACAGCAAAGCATTGGCATTCGAAGGTAATGTTTGATTAGTGCTAACTATAGAGGAACTCAACGGTATTAAGAGAAACCATATGTCACATTCATTTCTTATTTTAATACAATACCTTATTGGCAAGATTTCTTGCTCCTATATGTGAGGGTGGAAATGTCACAGTTATGAGACTTCCATTAACTTCACAGCAGCTTGAGAGATGGATATTATCTTTACTTTACAGAGTAGGACACTGAGGCTTAAATATTTAAAATGACTTGCTTGCGGTCACATGACCAGGAAGTATAACTGGCTTACTAATACCTCACATTGATCTATGTTTTTGGGTTTTGTTTTTTTTTAAGGTCTACAAAGCACTTCTCTTATAATGACCTTGTGAGACAGGCAATGTCAGTATGGTTATCGCCATTTTACAGATGAGGTTATATGGCTAGGAAATATCAGATCTCAGATTCAAACCTAGATGCCCTGATGGTAAATTTAACTTCCTTTTCACTATACAACACTGTCTCTCTAGCCAACGGTGACTTCTTAACGTCTATGTACCATGTTAACATAAAAAATAGACTGAGAGTGAATAAAAATAAGAATAATCTGGAGTTTATTGTCCACTCCAATATGTCTTTGATTTTACTCCTGTTGAAGTCTTTCAGATTAATATGATTTAGATTCAATGCATGAGATCTTCCATGTTAATTAAAGTCTTCCATATAATCATGACAAGAGAGAAAAGTATACACATGTTGAAAAGACCCATGGAAATAAAAGTTGAGGAACAGATTGGAAACAACACTGAAAAAGGAAGGGGAGGGGAATAAGCATCAATTAAGCACCTACTACGTAGGCATTGTGCTAAGCCCTTTACAAATATTATATCATTTAATCTTCACAACAATCCTACAATGTGGATGCTATTATTTTCCTCATTTATAGTTAAAGAAACTGAAGCAAAGAGAGATTAAATTACTTGTCCAGGGTCACATATCTAGTACACTTCTGAGGCTGGATTTGAACTCAGATCTTCCTGACCTGGAGTCATAAGTCATTGTCGCTGTTCAGTCATGTTGTTCAGTTCATAACCCCATGGCTCTTCCATCCTCTTCTCTTTCCCAAAGTCTGTCCAAGCTCACATCACTTGCTTCTATGACAGGAGTAACATGACAATACATACTTCCAAATCCTGGTTCTACTTAATACTATGGGTATTACCCTGAGAAAGTCAATTCCTCTCTCTGGAGCCAACTTTCCTCAACTCTAAAGGGCTGGAGTCAGAATGGAGGATCTCAGAAGTCCCTTCCAGCTCTAAATCCTATAGTCTCATTGACTTACTTGGATCTGCCTTGAAATTCCCTCCTGTCAAAAGTGGATGCTGGTCCATGAAGCTTTATTTTTCCTTTAACTTTGTGCTCAGCACATTGCTACAAATGGCCACCAGCTGAGAATGATTTACAGCTTTCTAGTGCTTCTATAATCTGAAGTCGATGGATTGCTTTGATTGGCCCAGTTCCCCCTGACAGCAATCAAAGCTCATTTTTCAAACTGGTTCCTAGCATTCAGCATGGGTCTGGTTTGGGTTATTCCCATTTATGTTAGCAATTATTCTTTTCATTTGCTTGGATGCCAAAAACATATTTATTATTTATTATCAAGGGAGGAAAATACAGAAAGTGCTGCACTGGTTGAGGGGAGAGAGAGTGACTCTCAAATGAATAAAAAGAAATAGAACCGTGATGAAAATCAATTGATAGATTCTCCTTATCCTGATCAAAACCTCTGACTTTAAATCTGAATGATTTGGGATTTACTATATTATTTCAATGATTTAAGGAAAGTCGATGCTATTGCATCCATTGGAGCATCAGGTTTAACAGACATGAAGAAGTTGGCAAAGTGGGCAGCAGAATCAAAACTGGACCCAAATGACCCAAACAATGCCTCCCTGATGCAGCTGATCATGGTAAGGAACACTCCCAATTCCACTCCTGTGAACTGTGTGTCTAAAAGTAACTTAGCCTTCTGAGGATAATTATATTCAAACAAATAACCTTGGCTGAAGGTTGAAATTTTTATTTTACATCAATACTTAGCAGTTAAGCTATTTTTGTCCAACATAACACTAGAAGTTTTGGTGATTATATCAGTCAGGGACCTCATTTTTTCCAGGCAGCCAACTGAATTGTTTTCTTGGAAGTGCTCACATTAGCATAAAAATATAATAGATAAACAAATATACTGGCCGGGAAGTGCTCCTAGCAACATGTTCCTGTGATTGTGTTTATTATGATGATTTCATCAGTGAGATAATTATAACCAGGGTGAAGATTTTCCATTTAGATTCTAGAGATTTGTCCCAATGTGAGTTCATATAATTTATAAACTATTTAATATTCGTTATTAGACTTTACATTGCATAAAACAGAAACTATATTTTAGTGTTCTTTGCATCCTTCAGGGTCTATTGCAGAGTGCCTACTACATAAAAGATGCTCAGGAAATGTTTGTTGAATGAATGAAAGCTTTTTGCTAAAATTCTCTTTCTTAATTCAGGTATTGTAAACATTACTAAAGAATAAATCTGTAAAATTTAAGAGCAGTATAATTTGTTGCATGCAAACTTTTAAAACTATATTGTCATAAAAATTTTTTATAAGCATATTTGTAATTTCCTTCTCAATTCGTATTTCAGCTGTCTTCCTGCAACAGTAATAAACTTGTATAGCATTTTTAAGGTTTGCAGATCTCTTTCCTCTCAAATCTCTGAGAAGTAGTATAAGTATCATCAGTCTCACTTTGCAGAAAAGGCTAAAAATACCAAGCCTAACTTTTCTGTTCTACAACTCTGGATCTGTAAACTAGTATGGTTTGCAAGTCAGCATGGTATGATGGAAAGAGCATTGCCTTTGGAGGCAAAAGACCTCCATGTGAACATCAGCTCTGCTATTCACCTTCCCCCTCTATGAAATTAGAGGTTTAAACTAATCCCTTCTAACTCTAAATCCAATGGTTTATTTATTGGATTTGCTTAGTTTAAAGCAGATAAAGATCCCTTACCCTACACACACACACACACACACACACACACACACACACACACACACATACACACACACACACACACACACATACATTTACACTCAGGAGCTAGGTTGTGCTTAGTAGTCATGCCACTTGAATATGGCACCAGCACGCTGTTCGAAAAGCAAATGCCTGGGAAAGAGGACTGGCAACACTGAAAGGAATGAATTCCTCCATTAAGTGGCATCCAACAAACTGCTCCCCGTTTCACTGAACTAGTCATATCATCAGTCTAGTGTACACTCACTGAGTCCCTGCTGGTATTTGAATGCCAGGAACACAATCTGAGGCTACAGAATGAAGCAAAACTCACCAGTTCATCTGGGAATTGAACTTGTGACTGAGGCTCCTCAAAACCACTGTCATCTTGTGCCATTTTTGAAATCCAGAAGAGGTTTTGCTGGGCGTAGGAAAGCAATTTATTGCTGCCTGACTCAAAGGAGTGAAAATGCATTCATTAAGCACTCCTTCTGTGGCTAACACAGTGCTAAGTGCTGGGAATGAAAACACAAAATCAAAGGCAGTTTCTGCCCTCAAAAGGCTTTCTAATTGTAAGAGACAACACATACAGGACTAGGGAGAGTCCCTTCAGTTCAAGTAACAAGGATGACAAATGAGACCTTAGAGGAATAGATGGCTGGGGAATAGGGAGTGAAGTGTGGGCCAGCTGAAGCAGTCACTAGACAGAACAGTGGGGTCACCAGATGGAATTCCCAAAGGTGAAAGAGGTTAAACCTCTAGAGTATGATCTCTGGTCTGGCTGCTAGGGAGGCTGTTGGAAAGAAGGACAGGACTAGGGAGTCAGAAAGAAAAATGATGGAAAGTATGAGAGGCATTGTGTCTAGTTCAGTGAAAAGAGACCTGGACCTGGAGTCAGAAGACATTTGGGTCCAAATATCCTCCTTCAAATACTTATCAATTGTGTGATCATGGGCAAGTCCTTCATCCTCTCTGACCCTCAATTTCTGACCCTCTGTCCACTGAACCACCTAGATACCAGAGCCTGAGTTCCATTGGCATAACCTTAGAGAAGACAGGGTCACCTTCACACCATGACAGGCCCTCACAGTTGGATTTTGAATACTATAGCAGAATCAATACTCAATTGCCTATTATCACAAAGCTGACCTACACATGCAGTATTTCTGCCATTACAGGTACCACACAACCTACACAAACAAATTGGTCTGAATGATATGTACATGTTGTAAGTTCATATTCATTATTTTCTCTAGGTTGCTACCAGTGGAGACACTTATGTTCCAGAATACTTCAGACTGGAGCAGTTGCAACAAGAATTTAATTTTGTTTCAGATGAGGAGCTAAATAGATCTAAGCGATTCAGACTCCTACATCTCAGAACCCTGGAGGTACCAGAGTTCCGGAATTTTAAGCAAGTTCCCATTTATGACCAAGAAATCATGGAAAAGGTATTCCAGGTAAGACATTTTCTCCATTGACACTTTGAAAATTCTCCAGGTCCATCCATATGGGTGCTTCCTACACCAATGCATGATAAAGTGTCTAGCGATCAGTAGACTACAGCATACTACCCACAATGACTTGGATGCAAGAAGTGGCATAAAAGACATTGTCAAGGCCAGTATAGCCAAAAAAGGTCATAGAGCAAGAAGGAACTATGAACACATGAATATATGAAATATGCATGGCAAATACAAATGAAATATATGAAATACCATAAACTTGGAGCAGAAGCTCTTAACTGGTTTTTGTGTAATGGACTCCTGTGGCATTCTGGTGAAATCTATGGACCTTTCCTTAGAATCACATTCTAAAATGCATAAAATAAAATATATGGTTACAAATAAAATCAATTATATTGAAATACAGTTATCAAAAATATTTTTTTATTTTAAAATTTTTAAGAACACTTTAAAATACAAGTTCACTCCAAGTTAAGAACCCCTGAAGAAGGCCCCTGTGCCTGGTCCATAGTAAGAACTTAATAAATGTTGATTAAGTGATCATGAACTTAAAGCAGCAAAGGACCTTAGGGTTCATCTAGTGCAGTCCCATTATTTAATGATATGGAAACTGAGGCTCAGAAAGGTCATAAATATCAAGAGTTTCAAAGCCAGGCCTCCAAAGTCAGTGTTCTCCACACTGCACCACAAACAGCCATGGAAAGTTAGCAGGTACAGTCATCCCTGCCTTTAAGTAGCTCACAGGCTGATTGGGGAGACACTGGGCAAGCAACTAAGTACAAACAAGAGATAGATGGATGGATGGATGGATGGATGGATGGATGGATGGATGGATGGATGGATGGATGGATAGACAGACAGACAGACAGACAGACAGATAGACAGATGGAGAGATAGACAGACATATAGATGATAGATAGATAGATAGATAGATAGATAGATAGATAGATAGATAGACAGATAGATAGATAGACAGACAGATCAATTGATCTCAATGGTATGGTACAGTTGCTGTCCTTCATTCTCAAAGAGGACCAAAATGACATCACTGTGCTAGAGTCAAGTTTCAATATGTCCAACTGTGACTGATCAGATCAATATGAGTTCACAATGCTCTAGGCACAAATAGTCCATGTGAACATTTGGGGTAGATACTCTAAATTTGTGCATCCTGCATTTTCTTTGAGCTGTTTCAATTCTGCTTACTCATAGAGCACAGCACCTTCTCTGATGTGGGCACACCATGTTGAGCAGTCCTCTGCCAGTGTCTCCCATGTCACACAATCAGTTCCAAAGTTCTTAAGTGAGACCTTGAAAGTGTCCTTGTATCACTTCTTCTGACCACCAGGTGAACACTTGCCCTGTGTGAATTCTCCATAAGACAGTCTTTTTGGCAAGTGTACATTTTGTATTTGAAAAACATGGCCAGCCCATCGGAGTCGTGCTCTCTGAAGCAGAGTGTGAACGTTTGGCAGTTTAGATCAAGCAAAAACCTCAAGTGTCTGGCAGGACCACCTTATCCTGCCAGGTGATCTTCAGAATCTTCCTAAGACGTTGGAATGGAAGCGATTCAGTTTCCTGGCATGGCACTGGTAGACTGTCCAGATTTCACAGGTATACAACAATGAGGTCAGCATAAAAATTCTGTAGACCTTCAGTCTGGTAGTCAGTCTAATACTTCTCTCTCATACTTTCCTTTGGAGCCTCCCAAACACTGAGCTAACTTTGGCAACACATGTGTCAACCTCATTATCAATGCGTATATCCCTAGAAAGTACATTACCAAGGTCCATCTCTACAAAGGTAAAGGAAATAAATTGTCCTGAGACAATCACAGGGCAGTCTCTCTCTTAGTCATTACTGGCAAGATTCTTGCCAGAGTCCTCCTTAAAAGTCTGATCCTTCAAAGGGAAGATGGTCATCTGCTTGAGAGTCAGTGTAGCTTCAAAAAAAGACAGATATCGATAGACAGCTATTCTTCATAGACATCTATATTTATCTATAGAAGATCAGTATCTATCTGTAGATATCTCTTTCAATATCTATGTAGATAGATATCTACCTAACTCTATTTCTTGATATCTATCTATACATATATATAATGTTAGAGATTATCTCAGGGGAAGGTATTGACATTAAGGAGGAATGGAAAGGTTTTAGCAGGTATTTGAGCTAAAACTTTCAGGAAGCCAGGAGGTGGAGTCAGAGAGCTACCTGCAAAATATTTCTCTGCCCAGAGGCATCTTGGCTTTCCCCTCAGGACCCATGGGTCTTACTTTGATCTCACCATTTGGTGTTTGCCTCAACTTGACCAATTCTTTTCAGACTCCCATATCACAAATGTTACCAGCGTTCATCCAGGACTTTATCCTTCATCCTAAGATACTTGCCTTCTTTCGCGCCTAACCCTCCTTCTAGAGGACTAGATCCACAACCACCCTTGGGCCCTTCCATTATTGCTCTCCACTGCTCCATATTAACCATATACTAAACCTATTAACTGTTCAGCATAGCTACATACACACTTAGTCAGTTGTAGAGTCATTGGATAATAGATTTCAAGTTGAAAAAGACCTTAAGGGATGACTAGTCTAAGTCCACCATTTTACAAATGGAGAAATTGGAGTCCAGAGTATGGAAGTGAAAGGTCCAAGTTCCCACAATAAGTCTCAGAGCTAAGACACAGACTACCAGATTCTCTGACTCTAGATACAATGCTATTTCCACTACACTGTGGGTATCTCTAAGGAAGGATATGGAGACGACCACAGAGGAAGTAAAGACAAAGATGGGTTGCAATCATCACTGGGAGTGGCTATATTGATGAACTCACACATCCAGACAAAAACAGCATGCTCTGAGTTCAAATGAGAAGAGTTCACCACCAACTGAGGAGGTCAGATAAAGTTTACAGTCTAGTTGGGGAGAACAGATTACATGAAACAAAATCAAACAATGGAAGGTGGGACATACTTAAGTTCTTTATAATATCAAAAATAATTTTAAATCATAAAATTACACTTTATTTTAAATGCAGGACTATGAAAAACGGATACGTGACAGAGGTGTAATTGAAACGAAGGATCACTTAGATATTCATAGAGCTACAGTGGCCAAGTACCTCCAACAGGTGAGAAAAATTAATTCAGTCTTTTTCTCTCTTGCATTATTTGCCTATTACAAATTATTAGTAATTTACTATAGGCACAAGTGTGTTTAGGCTTGAAAAAAAGAAAAAAGTCATGTGGGACTGATCCTGGACAGAAAATTCAAGTATATTGGGACAGAGATGGTGTTTTCTTCTTTTCTTCTAGTGGAAATGTGGGGCTTTGGAAAAGAAAGTAAGGTACAGGAAATAAACCACTGCCTATGTAGATAGTAACAAAAAACAGTATTTGGATTTCTGGGCCACCACTAAACACACTGGAATTCAGGGCTTCTGGCAAGGGACAGAACATATCTCATGAAGACAGGAAAGAACATTTGGGCAGTTTTCTCTATGTGATGAAGAGGCTTAAACTAGAAATGGAGTGTTTCATTTTTAGTTTGCATACTCCTTGAAATGCTTTGCTTTCCCACACCAAACAGCCACTGCAGTATCTCTGTCAATGAAACATGCTTTTTAATTACAATTTTCCTTAAAGTAAGTCATTTTTAAAAACCACAGAATTAAAAATGCAATTAAAGAGAGCATAAAACACATGGGTATGTATGAAATCCAGCACTTAACTGACAGAGAACTAATTAAAGGGGAGGAAACCAACTTAATCCTTTTTCAACTTTTTAAGATCAAACATTGTGAATCAGAGAAGGGTCAATAGAAACATGAGCATTCCTAGCACAAAAGGAAACCATATTAGAGTTACTGCTTATCTCAAGCAATTCATATATCACCTTAACTATATAGAAATATTTATACAATAAACACAAGGTAATTTAGGGGAGAGGCACTGAGGGAATCAGGAAAGAACTTATTTAAAACATAGCACTTGATCCGAGTTCTGAAGGAGACTCAGAATCTAAGAAGCAGAGGTGAGAAAGGAATGAGTTCTTGGCATGGGAGACAATCAGGGCAAAGACCTAAAAAGAGGACATTGAGTGTCATGTATGAACAAACAGAAAAGTGTTCAGTTTAGCTGGACTGAAGTGTGTGAAGAGGAGTGAAGACTGGAAAGGTACGTTGAAGGCAGATTGTGAAGGGATTTAAATAACAACCAATCAATTAACAAGCATTAGTGCCAAACAGAAAAGTCTGTATTTAATCTTAAAGGTAATAAGGAGCCACCAGATTTCATTGAACAGGGAAGTGATATGATCAGACCTTTGCTTTAGAAATATCACTTTGACCTCTGTGTGAAGGATAAATTAGAGAGAGAGAGAAGACCTGAGAGAGTTAAAGCAATTAAGAAGCTATTGCAATAGTCTGGCCAAGATGTGATGAAGGCCTAAATCAGGGTGATGGCCTTGGGAGTGAAGCTGTAAGAATGAACAGAAGTCATGGAGGTAAAAATAACAAGATTTGGCAACTGGTAACTATGTGGGATAAGAAGACTGGATAGACAAGGATGATTCTGAGGATGTTCACTTGGGAAACTGGAAGAATGTAGGATTTCCTCAGCAGTTGGATCTCAGAAATAGAGAAGTTTATTGAAGGGTGGATTTGAAGGAAAAGATCAGTTTTGTTTTTGGATATTTTTAATTTGATCACTGTCTCTTTGATACCGAGTTTGAAATAGGCCATTAGTAGCTGGTCACATAGGACTGTGGTTCAGGAGAGAGACTGAGGTTGGATGACCTGGGACCCATTTTCATAGAACTGATAATAAAATCCAAGGCAGCTGATGAAACTGCCAAGAGTAGAGAGAGAAAAGAAAAGAGTTTGAATGCTTAAATTTTTCTTCCTCATTGAGATATGTGTTGATGGTATTGACAGAATTTTGTTTTTGAGGGGTCCCCATTCCTCTTGAGCCCCTTTCCCTTTTATTGTCTCAGTTCATGGTATCATGCCTCTCATTTCTCTGAAATCATTGCAATCTGTACTCCTGACATCAAGAAAGAGTATCAGTGGAGCTGTGAGCGCATCCAACCATTCTGGAGAGCAATTTGGAACTATGCCCAAAGGGCTACAAAAATGTGCATACCCTTTGACCCAGCAATATCGCTACTAGGACTATATCCCCAAGAGATCATAAAAATGGGAAAGGGTCCCACATGTACAAAAATATTTATAGCAGCACTCTTTGTAGTTGCCAAAAACTGGAAGTCAAGGGGATGTCCATCAATTGGGGAATGGCTGAATAAATTATGGTATATGAATGTAATGGAGTACTATTGTGCCATAAGAAATGATGAACAAGACGACTTCAGAGAGGCCTGGAAGGACTTATATGACCTGATGCTGAGTGAAAGGAGCAGAACCAGGAGAACTTTATGCACAGCAACAACCACAGTGTGTGAGAGTTTTTTCTGGTAGACTTAGATTTTTGTAATAACAGAAGAACTTTTGAAAAAAAAAAAAAATCCCAATGGTGGACCTCAAGGCAAAATGCCTTCCACACTCAGAGAGAGAAATATGGAAGTCACTCACATAATGTAGCAGATCATGTTTGTGTATGTGTATCTGTTTGTGTATCATGTTCTGATTTGTTATATGGATTCTTTCATTTATCTTAGTCTGACTAAATAGCATGACTATAGTGAAAATATACTCAATAGGAAAGTATATGTAGAATCTATACAGAATTGTATGCAGTCGTGGGGAGGGAGGGAGGTAGTGGGGGGTGGGTGGGGAGGGATAAAATCGCAATTGTATGGCAGTGATTGTTAAACATTAAAAAAAAAAAAAATTAAAAAAAAAAAAAAAAAAGAGTATCAGACTGCCTCCAGGGCTCCTCTTGTAGGTTATTTCAAATCCTAAAAAGAAAAAAAGTCCCTTTTTTCCCAAGGCTCTCATCAATTCCATTTTACTAACCTCACTGGTCAGAATTAAGTCTACTGTACTAGTTTCTCTCATTACTTCCTCTGCCTTCTGAGATATGGAATTGTCAGCAAGGCAGAGTCAGGACTTTATCAGATTTTAGCAGAGTAAGACATAGCAGATGTTCAGCTAATTAAAGTCCCTATCACTACTATACTTTGGCTCCATGCCCATTTTATGAATTGCTATGGGAACTCATTATATCTTTCTTCTATCTGATAAGGTAATATATAGTATATTACAAACCCTTCAAATTCTCTCTCCATTTGTTATCTTTCGGACACGTCCCCCTATGCGTCCATGGAAATATAGCCTTCTTTCCCTTCCATCTATCTCTTCCCTAACCCTGACCCAAGTAATTTATTTTAGCATAATCACTATCAACATATTAAAAATGGAAAGTAGCTCCTCCCCACAAAAAAACTTGGGGGTCCCTGGATCATAGGAATAATTATTAATTAATTTTTAAATGGCCATAAAACTTCAAGATTAAAATTTCATTTTGATTATTAAGGCAAACTGTAGCTCATAGATAATTAGGCATCAAGTTAGATGTGGAGAAAAGGGGCTTTTGGAATCAAGCCCAGACTTTTAAATTCCATTAGAATAATAATCTATAGTGCATTTTAAAATAATAACCAAACAAGAGGTAGATGTTAGACAACATTATGAAATGCAAAATGGCTCATCCTGATTACATTCAATTAAAAAAGGTTTGCACAAACAAAACCAACATAACCAAAATTAGAAGGAAAGCAGAAAAATGGGAAACAATTGTTACAACCAGTGTTTCTGATAAAGGCCTCATTTCTAAACTATACAGAGAACTGAGTCAAATTTATAAGAATACAAGTCATTCCTCAGTTGATAAATAGTCAAAGGATATGAACAGGCAATTTTCAGAGGAAGAAATTAAACCTGTCTATAATCATATGAAAAATGGTCTAAATCACTATTGATCAGAGAAATGCAAATTAAAACAACTCTGAGGTACACCTCACACCTATCAGATCAGCTAATATTACAGAAAAGGAAAATAATAAAATGTTGGAGAAGATGTGGAAAAAAATGGAACACTAATGCATTGTGAACTGGAAAAGGACCTACATGTACAAAAATGTTTATAGCCGCTCTGTTTGTGGTGGCGAAGAATTAGAAATTGAAGGCATGCCCCTCAATTGAGGAATGACTGAACAAGTTGTGGTATATGAATGTAATAGAATATTATTGTTCCATAAGACACAATGAGCAGGCAGATTTCAGAAAAACCTGGAAAGATTTGCATAAACTGATGTTGAGTGAGGTGAACAGAACCAGGAGAACACCGTGTACAACAACAGTAACATTGCAGATGAAGTTTGATAGACTTAGCTCTTCTCAGCAATATAATGATCCTAGACAATTCCAAAAGACTCGTGATGGAAAATGCTAACCGCATCCTGAGAAAGAACTGACGTAGTCTGAATGCAGATCTAAGCATACTATTTTCACTTTGTTTTTTTCTTTCTTATGGTTTTTCCTTTTTGTTCTAATTCTTCTTTCACAACATAACTAATGTGGAAATATGTTTCACATGATTATACATGTATAATCTATATCAGATTACTTGCTGTCTTGGGGAGGAAAAGAGGAGAAAATTTTATAAAAATAAATGTTGAAAACTATCTTTACATGTAATTGGAAAAAATAAAATATGATTAAGGAAAAAATAAAATAATCTACAAGGCAGCATGAAGGAGTAAAGTACTGTACTTTGAGTTAGGATACCTACGTTCAAATCTCAACTCAGACATTATCACTTTATCTCCCAGAGAATCAGTAAAATGGGAATAATAAGACTTGGATTATTTTTCAAAACTTAAAGTCCTATATAAATGTGAATTGTTCTCACAAATTTACTGAGAAAACTGCAAGTCAACCTGACTTTTTCCCCCTAGGTTAGAGAATCTGTGATAAATCGTTTCCTAATTGCAAAACACCATTTCCTTCTTTCGGACCTGGTTGTAGAAGAGGATGTTCCCAATATTAGGTAGGTAAGTGGGGAATGTTTCTTTTAGAACTTTGAGTTTTGTTTGCCTTTCCATAATTAGGGTCTTTTGTGAAGGAAAGATGGCCTGTGAATGTAGGATCTCCTCATCATTCAAGTCTCATTGTGGCCTGCACTATAACTGGTAACACATATGGCAAAGTCCTTGCTATTAGAAGTTACATATATAGTAAAGTCATTGCTATGAACACACTATCAGAAGGAACCATGAGCAGTGACAACACAAAGCCTGCAGCTAGTCTGTTACAATCTCCTTTCCTATGCCCACTTAGCCAGAGCCCTTCTCACCCTTTATTTCATTTCAACAACAAGCATTTATAAAATGCCCATTCCTTGTGTGAGGCATTGCTACCAGATGCTGGGAGAAATTCAAAGAAAAATATATGTACTCCTTGTCCTCAGGGAACTTTCAATCTGTTAGAGACAATCACACATACAGAAATAGATATGTCACCCCAAAAAAAATCCCCTAAGAGGTCTGAGAAAGGAGAAATTGCTTTGGATTTTAGGCGAAATGGGATTGAACAAGAATGGTTAATCAGGGTTAACCTGATAGCATTAAAGATGGCCCCTGAAGAATGGGTTGTGATTTCATTGAGTGGAGATGAAAGAGGAGGGCACTCCAGGAATAAGAAAGAGCATGAACATAGATTCAAAGATGGCGTTACCAATTCTTTCCACCTTCTCTCTTCCCACAGAGCTGTTAGCCCACCTAGGTTCTTTATAGTCTTGTTTCTTTAACGTATCCTTCCATGCCATTCCAACTCCCTTCCTTTTCCCACCCCGATCCAATTTTTACCATACCTCACTATCACAGAAGCATAGGAATTTGGCTGACCAAGAATAGTCAATGGGAATGGTGATGAGATGGATCTAGCTACCTCAATGGGAGAAATGCTGTGGCCACTAGTGTAAAGATACCTGGCATATTCATATAAGTTGTTAATAGACTGTATTTCTCTTGTCAGTTTTATTTCCATAAATAACCTCTGAATTTTCACAAGAAGCCTGATCCCTCACTTTTTCCTCTCACATAGTCTATATTCCAACCCTAGTGGATTACTAGGCATCGCTCAATCTCATCACACACTCTCCTGCCTCCGTGGATTCACATAGGCTTTTCTGCCATGTCTGAAATGGACTCCTTCCTCATTTTCATCTACTAAAGTCCTTCTCCTCCTTCAAGGCACAAACTAGTCAGGCATAACCTTCTCTATGAAGTTTTCTCAGATCTTCCCAACTGCAAGCAACCTCTCCCTCCTCAGATTTTCAGAAAACACTTTATCTATGTGTCTGTGTTGATCTTATCCTATTCCATTTTGTTACAATTATTTAAGTACATATCTTATTCCCATTAGATTATAAATCCCTTGTGGCCCCTAGTGTCTTGTATGATGCCGTGCATTAAGAATTCTAATAAATGTATTACAGTGGGTTATCTAAGTCTTTAAAGTTCAAAGGGATATCACTGATGGAATCCAATTCAACCTCCTCATTTTATAGAAGAAACTGAAGCCCAGAAAGGTTAAATTAGTTACTTGAAGTCACACAAATAGTAAGTAACAAAGCAAAGATTCAAACCCAGATTTTTTTCCATTCTACCTTTGTGTGATGAGTTATTTATAACTAATTTCCTCAAATGTGTTGTGTTGAATAATAGAAAATTAAATTATGTCAAAAACTATGTGTTTTGGACTGGAGGGAAGGAGGCAGAGAGGAAGCAAGCATGAAAATACTCCAAAGCTTTGGACAACAGAGTAACTGAATTTGTGGTTTTGCATTATAAATGCATTGTCAATGAACATCTCTCCTTTTGCCATAGTCTCTTCCTAGCTTTCCACAAAATCATCTGGCTACATGGCTCCCCAAAAAAGAACATTTCTGCTGCAGAGATTTTCTTTTTTTGGAACATGATCAAGGTGGGAGAATGCAAAAGAAACTAACTAGAGAAGCCTACTACAGAATCCATTGTAGGACACACACTCTTCTTCTACTCAACCCCTGACCCTCAGACACTCCTCCTTGGGTATCCAAGAATCTAGAACCCAAGAGTACATCCATTTAGTCCCTTTGATCAGGTACATGGTTGGATATGTTCAAAGTAACATTCACCAAAGCCCTCTCTTGCCTATACTTTGGGGAAATCCAGGTTCTTGGTTTGTTTACAATGCTGCAAGTTACTTGTAGAACAGAAATATATTTTTCATTTTATGTTGTTTCTTTTTTGTGCATGCCATTCTGCTTTATTTGGGGCATTAAGTTCTGATGGCTCAGGGTATGTGCTTTCCTATTTTGTTTTTGCATTTAGCTATTAATCTGCTTCTATGTTTGGTACTCCCAGTCAACATGCCATAGCCCCCTGCATAGAATACCTCATAGGTGGGTCACCCTCCAGGATCAGTGCACTGACTTGGAAAAGTGCTTTAGCAGATCATACCCTATGCTCCCAGCCCCACAATAACTTACAGAAGAACTCCAAGTTCATGCCCACTTCCTTGGAACAATCTGCCTAACCCTGGTGATAACAGAGCATGGATCTACAAATAGCCAGACCTGATAACTATGATAGCTACCCAACTTTCTTAAAAGAACTTATCTATCGGTGGGACCTATGAAATCTACTTTGTGGATTCGGCAGGGAGGACGAACATACTTTGTTATCAGCTGATGTGAGCTGCCTAGGGGACCATGAAGTCCAGCCAGGCACTGAAAAAAAATGTCCCCACATAGGATCAGCTCATATAGACAAGCCCCAGAGTCAGTTCTATCATTTTCCTTCATTAGTGGCTAAAGCAAGCCCATCTCTCAAAGCTGTTCAGTGTTGGACTCTCTTCTTTTTCAGTACCACATGTAAACAAAACTCTCAGTTAAAACATAGCCAGGATTACATGCTCCTTACATGGGAACAGGAATCAATGAAGTCTACAAAGCTATGCCACTCATTTGTGGCCAAATGAGGAACAGCTTCCTCAATGAAAACTATTCCAGTGCCTCACTATGACATGTAGGTGATTCTAGGTTCTCAAAAGTTGCTCCCTGTCCTACCAATCTGGCAAGTACAGGGTAGCTGACGGACTGTGTACCTCTCACTCAAGGGGCAGCCTGACTCAGCATGGAGGATATTTTCATCATGAAGTCGGCCACCAAACAAAGAGGAATATTTTGGCCATGGTCACTCACAAAATCTGGAGCAGTTGTGATCAGAATCAATGGAAGAATTGCCCACACAGATTTTTTTTTCTAAAATCCTGATTTTTAAAAAGTATTGAAGCAAAGGATTATCTTAGAAAAAGTTTCAAAAAAGGAAAAAGAAAAAATTATAAAAAGAAAAAAAAGGAAAAGTTTCCATGCTCTGTGACTCATTAGTTTTATACTTTGTTAAGTTTATCTTCTTTCCCTTAAGTCAGGGTTTCTTAACCTGGAGTCTATGACCTTGTTTGTTTGTTTGTTTGCTTTTTAAACTATTTTAATAACTATTCCCACATAATTGTTTTCCTTTGCAGTCCTATGTATTTTATTTTATGTATTTAAAAATATCACTTTGAGGAAAAGTACATAGGCTTCACTAGACTGCCAAAGGTGTCCTGCCTTAAATAGAATTACTTTGCCTTATGTGATTTTGAAAAAAACTCATTGTCTTCCTCAAGTGAACTAAGTAGGTGGAAAAGATCCTCTGTGTTGAGGACAGAAAGATCTGGAGGAACAGAATTACTCTGGAGGCCAAACAGAGACTAGTGAGGTCTATCACTCTTTACAACTTTGGGGGAAAACCTGCCTTAGAGATCAAATAAGGAAAACATCAGGTAGACCTGGGCCTGAGGTTCAGCTGGGAATGTAGCTCTTATCCACATGAACAGTGGTCAACATTCTGATCCTTCACAGAGAGACCATCTTGGCTCCTTCCATTAGATTCCAGCCGTTGCCCATATGAGATCAAGGTCTTGCAGAACTCCCTTTGTCCCTTGACCTTTTAACTCACCCTCCACAATTCTACCTACAGAATGAAATTTAGGTAAAAGTGGTTGATGTATATTTCTAAACTAGATGAGAATTTAATTCTTTGGTTCATATTACTTTCCTCTTTTTGTGACATATTGTTTTCATTCATTCATTATTTATTGAATGCCTATTATGTTCAATACATTGTGAAAAGCCCTATCAGGGATATAAAAATGTATAAATGCTGTTGTTCAAAAGGTTACAGCCTAGTAGAGGGGATAACATAGGTACAAAGATAAACCAAATATTAAGTAAAATGTAGTTAAGCACCATATAAGGGAAAGTGACCATTGTTTCCCAAACTGAGTTCTATAGAAATTTGCTATTTTGCACAAAGTAAAAAGAGATTCCCTAAGGAAATTTTGTTGCTAAAGCTATTTGCTTTACAAAAATATTCAACATCAAATTGCATACATATCAAAAATACATATTCTCTGCATCATTTCTTCAAGTTTGAAAATAGGCTTAATTTCCTCTACTTTGCTCTAGAATTGCCTATCCCCTAATTTTTTTTGTTGAGGACATTCCTTATCTTCAGACCCCCTGGTCATGAATTTATGTGTTATGTAAATATTTCAAGCCCCAAAATAGCCAAATAAATTTTGGAAATGCACATAGACAACAAGTGCTTCAGCAGTACAAGGGTAGGGGGAAGATTGTTTCTAATGGAGGAGATTTTTTGTGGAAGGCTTCATTGAAGAGATGTCATTGGATTTGGGAGCTAGAAGAGGAGGATGTGGATATGTGGAAGAGTATGATGAACATTCCTTGCTAGAGGAAATGAAATAAACACAATTTCAAGGAAAAGTATTTTTGTTAATTAATGGACTGATCTGGTTAGAACTGAGAGTTCATATAGTAGAATAGTATAGGATGGCTCAGAATTTAAATATTCTTCCTTAGGCAGCTAGCAGTTAAAATAAATTTAGTAACAGTCCCCACTGAAGTGTCTCTCTCATCACAGTAGGTTATGCAGGTCAATCTCAATTTTCTAAAATGGCTAGGGGATCATTGAGAGACCGTTAAGGTGCTCTGAGGCAATTCATGGGTGGAGGTCTCATGGTCTTTCAGACTTGTACTTTATAAAATGTCTTCAGTAGCTCTGATCAAGACAATGATCCACCACAATTCCAAAAATTCTATCCCCCTCCAAATACAAAACTGATGGATTCAGAGTATAGATTGGAACTTATTTTATTCCTTTATTTTTCTAGATTTTTTTTTCAGAATATGACTAGTGAGGAAATATGTTTTGCATGATTCTGTGTGTGTGTGTGTGTGTGTGTGTGTGTGTGTAAAATAGGTGCCATATTTCTTCCCTTCTCAACGGGGAGAGGGGAGAGAGAGAGAGAGAGAATGTAGAACTGAAAAGAAAAATTAAATTAAATTAATAAAATGTCTTTAACATCCCATTCTGTGGTCATTAGCATTCTGGGTGTAAGCCTCTTCAAGTTGGCAGAACAAAAACGACCACTGAAGCCCAGAAGAAAAGGAAGGAAAAAGGTTCCTGCACAAAATCTGTCAGATGGAGATATCAAGCTCTTGGTGAACATCCTTAGAGCCTATGACATTCCAGTACGACAACCCATAGCCAGGTAAGAAAGAGCCACCACCTCCTCCAAGGTGAGACTGTTGTTTGAGGGGTGGATGAGATGTGAAAGCTCAGTTGATCCAAGCTGTATCTAAAAAGAGCATCCCCTTCTACGGCATCCTGAACAGGGGAGTATCCATCTTCCATCTGAGCATCTGTAAGGAGTGGGAGTCCATGACTTGCCAAGGAAGTCTGGTCTGCTTTTGAATAGCCTGAGGAGTTATTCTTTGTACCAGAGAAGTTTTCCCTTGAGTCAAATTCTGCTTCTTTGTAATGTCCACCCATTTCTCCTACTTCTGCCTTCCAAGGTCAGACAGAACCAGTGATCCCTCCTCTACCTCAAAAATAGCTAACCTTGGCCATTAATGTTCTTTACCTTTCCCTTAATGCACAGTTTCAATTAAATGGTTATTGCATTTGTTAAAAATATCTATTCTACTGGGTATTTATGCCATTATATGTACTTATTCCCCTAATGTGCTGAAGCAAAAGTTATTTTTGCAAACACCGATTACTCATCGCTCACACTACTTTTACAGTGTTTTAAGTTTTATAAACCTCTTAAGAGGTTTATACAGACCTGAGAAAGGGGAAGTGAATGTATTATTGTTCCCATTTTATGGATGTGGAAACTGAGGCTCAGAACAAGTAAGTGACTTGCTCAGGGTTGCATAGATAAGAACCCAGGTCTCTTGCCTCTAGGTCCAGGGCTTTTTTTATTACCGCAAGTGACCATGTGAAAAGAGACTTCTCCCCTTTCTGTCTGATTCTGTGCTTCCTGCATTTTGTGGAAAGTGAGTTGTGATTCAGAGGGTTCTCTCATTGGGCTGAAAGAAAAGGCCTCAGCATTAAGAAGTAACTTACTCCAGTTCAGGGACTCTCTACCTTGGTGCTACAGTCTTCCTTGCTCTAGTGAACAATAGCACTTCCGCCCCTCTGTCTTTGCTATTCTTAATTCTCTGTCCCTCCTCCTCCCTTTTATCTCCTCTTCTTTCTCCTGCTTGGCCTGCTCTTATAAAAAGAGGCACGCAGGGAGGTGTGGTACTAGGAAGCAGAAGACCTGAGTTTGAGTTCTGGCTCTTCCCATTAACTGGCTATGTGGCTTTGGTCAAGTCACAGTTTCTATGAGCATCTGTTTATTCATCTGGAAAAAAAAAATGGGAGTTGGTAAGACTTGGGCTCTCTACCTCACTCCACAGTTGTGAGGCCCAAGTTGGATCCAGCATAAGCCATGTCAAGGCAAGCTATTCTTAATGAATGCAAATGGTCCCTTGTTGATGTCTTTCCTGGTGCTTGGTTGTCACAAAGCCAAATGCTCCTAGGAATAGTAGATCTGTTGCCTGTACATATTCACAATACCCCAAGAATTAATACTATTGTATGACTTACTCTTATGGCTAACATGACCTCTTCACTCTAAAAGGATCATGACAGTCAAATAAAAATTTGTGTTTCTCAGAAAATATGTACATGGCTAATTCTATTTATTAAAGCCTCTGGCTAGATTTTTTTTTAAAGTCAATCCACTTTACCTCAAATAAATAAATAAATACAGGCATACATCAAGAGATATTGTGGGTTCAGTTCTAGACCAATGCAATGAAGCAAATATCACAATAAAGCAAGTGACATGAATTTTTTGGTTTCCCAATACATAAAAACGTTGTTTACACTATACTATACAGTAGTCTATTAAGGATGCAACAGCATTATGTCAAAAAAAAAACACTGCACATTGATTAAAAAATACTTTATTGGGGAAAGCTAGGTGGCATGGTAGATAGAGCACCAACCTTGCAGTCAGGAAGACCTGAGTTCAAATCAGAACTGAGACACTTGAGAACTATCTGTGTGATGCTGAGTAAATCACTTAACCCCAATTGCCTTGCCAGAAAAAATGCTTTATTACTAAAAAATGCTACCCATCATGTGAGCCTGCAGTAAGTCATAATCTTTTTCTGGTGGAGGGTCTTGCCTTGATGTTGATGGCTGCTGACTGATGGTGGTTCCTGAAGGTTAAGGGGGCAGGAGAAATATCTTAAAATAAGACAACAGTGAAATTTGCCATATGATTGACTCTTCCTTTCATGTGAATACTTGGAGGCCACCACAGGGTTGTTGTATCTCAAGGAATAAATAGGGAGACCTGAGGAAAGTGAGAAAGAAGAAACAGCTGGAAGGAGGGGCAGTCAGAACACACAACATTTATCAATTAAGTTCTCTGTCTTATGTGGGCATTCATATATATGTGAGGCCCCCAGACAATTACAATAGAAATATCAAAAATCATTCATCACCATAATGGACATAGTGATAATGAAAAATTTGAAATATTGTGAGAATTACCAAAATGTAACAGAGAGACACAATATGACCACATGCTGTTGGAAAAATGTTCCAATAGACTTGCTTCATACAGGGTTGCCACAAACCTTCAATTTGTAAAAAAAAAAACAAAAAAACCCAAAACCTAATATCAACAAAGCTCAACAAAATGAAGCATGTCTATAGAAGCATGCTTCTGCATGAAGACCTATACTTAGACATTTAAGTATAAGTACAATACTCTCATGGATTTGTAATCTCATCAGAGTTGGTATTTGATATTTGCCAGGCTAACTCATTCTTTTTTTCTCTCAACCTTCCATTGCTTTATTTGTTGAGGTAAATAGAATATACTAAGTGGCAAAGATAAGGTCTAGTCCAATGAGATAATTTTTGACTCATCTATTTTTTTCCCCACAGTGATGATGAGCTGACTGACATATTCAATAGAGTTCAGGTAGAAATGGTCCTTGGACAAATCAATAGCCTACTATTGTTCTACTAGAGTTCATGTTTGGTAGACTGTTATACAGGTGCATAAAATGGTTGCTTTTGGTGATTTTATAAAAGCATTAGCATAGAAACTCCTTGACAGATTCACCAAAGTTCTCCTTGGAGATGATATGTGCAGTTAGGATGATAACGTCCAGGCTTGGTTTCCTTCCACTTCTATGCTTGAAGAGCTTTTCATTCCACATAATTTGGAGGTTAAGAATATTCAATATGTCATCATCTATTAAAAACATTCTTAAATATTAAAAAGTCGGTATTCTTTCCAGAAATTAAAATTTCAGTCTGTCTGTCCATGCCTACCCACCTCGTGTGTTGCCCTTCCATGTCCTCTCCCTAAGGTTGCCACAGGGAGTCTACCCAGCATGCCTGAGGCTTTGTTCATGTGCGTTTTAACACTACATAGATACCAGCAGGGCACAGGGGCTGTTATCCCTTTCTCTTGCTATGTGACTCACCAGTATTTCTTTCCACTTGCACATTTATTTGATGAACTCCTTTACAGCACCTTGCTGGTGCAACTCCTTATTTATAACATGCTCCAGTCTGCTCAGGCTCACCTTTATCTCTCCCTTGTCCTCTGGATGATTCTCACCTTCATTTCTTCCTTAAATCTTATAAAGATTAATTAATCCTTGGTCTCATGTCACCTGGAACGTTTCTCTCCTAGCAAACTCCAGCAGCCTTCCCGATCTTCAAGGCCTTTTGGTGAAACCCTTGTGACTTCCTCATCAATGCAAAGTCCAGTCCATATTGTGGATAATGTGCTCAATCAGGTAATAAAATCCAGACTCAAGTTCATTTTTTTACATTTTATTCTAGAATTAAATCTGAGAAACAGCACATCTTCATATTTTCTTTTGCCCCATACTTTTGCCTAAGACAAAACCTTTGGTTTGGTTGTTATGAATTTGGGCTTTTTTCCTAATTTGCTCTTATTTTTAAGGTTTTAGTTCGACCTTTTGTAGAAGTTTCTTTTCAAAGAACCGTTTGCCACACTACTACAGCTGAAGGTCCAAATCCTAGCTGGAATGAGGAACTTGAACTTCCATTTAGGTAAGGGCAAATCATGCTTTTTTTTTCTTTCTCCACAGATACATAAAATCTTAGAAATCATTGAACTAACCCCTTCATTTTACAGAAGAGGAAACTGTTATCTAGAAAGACAAAATCTGTCCAAATAGCACATTCTGAATGAACTCTTTCCTGATTCCACCTTGCTGACACTGCCCTTTTCCCTCCAATAAAAAAAATCACTTTATACAATTTATTATCTGATGAGATAATAATTATAAAGCACTTACCACAATGCCCAGCACATAGTAAGCATTATATAAATGTTAGCTATCGTTATTACTATTACTTATTTTGTATATACTTTTTCATGTACTTGTTGGTTCTTCCAATAAAATATAAGCTCCTGAAGGGCAGAGGTTGCTTCATGTTTGTCTTTGTATCCCCAATGACTAGCACATACTAGGTGCTTAATGAATAATTGTGAATTTTTCTTGCACTGAGAATATGACATAAAAATTGTTCAAGGAGTCACTGATATGGACTACTGCCAATGATACTTATTAACACAACCAATTTATAATTCTTGGAGCACAGTCCCAAGAAGGGCCCCAAATAACATTTTTGACAACTTTTTGTAGGTTTAATTACAAGGCAGTATAGATACAATTGGAATTTTACAGATGGTAGAACGGGAAGCTAAAGATTTACACATCAAAGAACATAGCAGAAAGGGATAATCTATATGAGGTTAAAGTAGGAAACTAGCCAGTAAACACTGGAGCTTTATAGCTGATATCTCAAGCTGGAATTTTTTAAATAGGAAAAATGAATCAGATAGCACCAGGGCTATAGTTAATATCTCAGATTAAGTAAACAGAGATAATAAAGTTGAGCCAGAAATTCTTTTGCCACTAACCAATTAAATTGGCTGAACTAAAGTCTGGTGTCTCAATTGAATTCCTCATGCTTTGGCTAGTGATGTGACTAGCTCTCTTGAGGAAAAGGTAGTCATAAAACTAATTCAGAAAAAGTTTCTTAACACAAAAGAAAAAAACCTGACTTCAAGACCTGGTTTCCACATATGTGTTGCATGACCATAGGTGGACGACAACCTCTCAAAGCCTCAGATTCTCTGTCTGTAAAGTGAAAAAATCATATTTACACTATATGTTTTGCACAGTTGTGAACAAAATATTGTTTATAATTTCTAGACTAAGGAAAGTTGGACAGGGGAGTGATGTGATCCATTTTATGAGTTTCCTCAAAAATGTGACAAGTTTACAGGGTTTGTCTAACCCCATGCAGAAGACAGTCACATGCACTGGTGCTTTGGTAAGAGGACAGAGAGTGGCATTTGATTGGTTGCAGACACTTGGGCTATCCCCAAGTTGATTGGCTGGCTGAAACTCACAAGGATGGGATTTTTCAGAAATGAGCTCATAAACCTGCTCAACCTTTTCACTCCCCCCCCCCCACACTTTTAAACTCTTCTCTTTAGTCTTTCTTCCTCAAGGGACTCCCCTGAGGATCACCACCCTCACCTTCACACTCATTACTCATGTTTATAATAATCTGATTGTACTTTGCTTTGCTAGAGCTCCTAATAGTGATTACAGCACAGCCAGTATGCAATCGGTGAAGGATGACATATTCATTAACATCTTTGATGAAGTACTCTACGATATCTTGGAGGTAAGCTCATGGTTTTGAGGAAGATGTCCGTACTGTTGCTTCTACCTTCTAGCAGTTGTAGGTATATTGCTTACCCTGATCCTAACAATGGGTGAACTGGGTAAGTTGAGTGAGTTGTGTCAAAGTGAATTGGGTCAAAAACTGTGAATAAGTGGGAATCTATTCAGAGTTGAGGATCAGAGAAAAAAGAGTTGTCAAATTTCTGGCCACTTTCCCTTCCTGCCCACCAACTGCAGTCAAGGAATTCCTTTACTGGCAAGAGTCTAACGTCAAGTCAAGCTCCAAAACTAGACTCATTCTGCTGAAAGGGGCAAGGGTGGGAAACTGTGAATGGCATAGAAGCATTGTTAAAACCAAGAACTGCAACAGCATCCAACAGGATTCTAAAGAGTGACAAGGGTAGGAGTTCAAGCTAAATGTATTTTGATGATGGACAAGAAACAAGATATTAAACTAGACAAAGAGTGATCTGAATTTACCAGAGTTGGTCTTTAGACTTCGTATGTATGGGTGTGAGTGTGCATGTGCACGTGTGTGTTTAATGCCAACTCATGTTAAGAATGTCCATCAGTTTTTTCTTAATTCCTCTAAACTGGAATACCCCTTACCAATACCAGCCTCATTTTTTCCAATGAGTCAGTGCCAATATCAAGCCAGTTTTCCAAGTTCTTATTGGAAAGTATTCAACCTGGTGTTTACAGGTCTGTTACACTTCTAGACTCTACACGGTGGCATGTTAATGAATTACCTAGGATTTGGCAAAAATACACACAAACTCTATAAATATTTATTCTGAAAGAATGGGTTATCTAGATAATTTTTATTAGTTCTTCCAAAAATTATTCAGTATGAAAGGCCATTCTGATAAAAATGAAACGTTTGCATGACTAAGAGTTAAGAAGCAAACCCTTTTTGTTTCAGTCATTGTTTAAAAGTCTTTTTTTTTAATGTTTAAGCTCATTTACTGCCTTAGTAAATAGAATGTAATGCATAGAACTGAATCTCTCTTTGAAGATAAAAGATCATTCAAGGTTTTAAGGCCATAGAATACTTCTAAATTCTGTCAATTCTGTTTATAGAATATCTCCTAAATCCACCACCTCCTCACTATTCCTATTGCCCCACCCAAGTACAGGTCTTCATTGCCATCCAACTGAATTGAACTATTGCAATAACCACACATATACAAACTGAGAACTAGAAGGGAACTTACAGGTCATCTAGGCCAGGGGTGTCAAATTCAGATAGAAACAGGACCCACTAAACTGTACATGAGAATCCCAAGGCCCCATACTGACTTGGAAAACTACCTATTAACATTATCTATGGTTCTTGATACTTTTGATTATTTTGTTAAATATTTCCCACTGGCATTTTAATCTGGTTTGGGTTGCAGAGGAGTGCTGAAGGCCAAACGTAGCCCACAGGCAGTTGTTTGACACCTCAGATCAAGTTCATGTTCAAGCTTTTCAGTCATGTCCTACTCTCCACAACCCCATTTGGGGTTTTCTTGGCAAAGATACTGGAGTGGTTTACCACTTCCTTCTCCAGCTCATTTTACAGATGAAGGAACTGAGGCAAACAGGATTAAGTGACTTGCCAAGGATCACACTGCTAGTTAGTATCTGAGGATGGATTTAAACTTGGATCTTCAGGACTCCAGGGCCAGCACTCTATCCACTGGGCCCCCTAGCTGCCTAGATCCAATTCAACTCCCTCATTTTACAGCTGAGGAAACTAAAGCGCAGAGAGATTTACATCTACATGCAGAGGCAGGATTTGAACTAAGATCCTCTGGTTTCAAAACCAGCTTTCTTTCCACTGTGTCATACTGATTCTCTACAAGTCTTCCTGCATCCATGCTCTCTCTCCTCTAAACCTACGAGGATAACTGCTTCAGAAAAAAGTTTCTTGGGGGCAGAGGCAAGACAGCGGAGTAGAAAGACACACATATGCAGGGTCTCCCCACACAGCCCATAAAATACCTGTAGAGAGGGACGCTCAACAAATTCTGGAGCAGCAGAAGTGGAGAACAACAGAGTGGAGGAGATTTCCAGCCCAAGGTGACCTGAAAGACCCAGAGGAAACATTGGTTGCACCGGACATGGAGCAGAGCCCAGCCTTAGCCGCGCGGCATGGCTCATGAACAGCCCTTGGGGGCGGAATCTCCAGTTGCGGAATCCCCAGTCCCAGTAGCAGCGGTTCCCAGATCCCTCAACCTACAGGCACCAAAGGTCAGTGACAGGGTTTTCTCAGCTAGCCAGGAAGGGAGAAGGGCCTTCCCATAGCTCTGGCAGCAGGCAGCGCCCACAGAGGCTGCACAGCAGTTCCACTGTTGGAGTGTAAAAACCCCTGGGGGCACTGAAGAGCTGAGTCTTACCTCAGCTCTGTGTGGAGGCCCTGGCCCTGGCTGGTCTTTGTCTCACACTGAATGGCAGCCCTGCCCATCCAGATCATCTGAAAATCAGCCCCCAGTGCTGACTTGGTGGAACTGGAGGCCAGGAGGCTGTGGAGAGGCAACTGCTAAGATTCTGGGCACAAAAATCCCTTTCTGCGTCCAGACCAGTACACGCTTGATCGTGCCACCATGGAGGAACTGAGATCTCATAGATTCCCAGAGTATATCCTACTCTTGACAAAGGACCCAAAAGTCAAGTAACTGGTTGAGGAAAATGCCCAAAAAAGGGGAAAAAAATAAGACTATAGAAGGCTACTTTCTTGGTGAACAGATATCTCCTCCCATCCTTTCAGATGAGGAAGAACAATGCTCACCATCAGGAAAAGACATAAAAGTCAAGGCTTCTATATTCCAAACGTCCAAAATAAATATTCAATGGTCTCAGGCCATGGAAGAGCTCAAAAAGGATTTTGAAAATCAAGTAAGAGAGGTGGAGGAAAAATTGGGAAGAGAAATGAGAGAGATACAAGAAAATCATGAAAAGCAGGTCAACACCTTGCTAAAGGAGACCCAAAAAAATGCTGAAGAAAGTAACACCTTTAAAAATAGGCTAACTCAACTGGCAAAAGAGGTTCAAAAAGCCAATGAGGAGAAGAATGCTTTAAAAAGCAGAATTAGCCAAATGGAAAAGGAGGTTCAAAAGCTCACTGAAGAAAATTGTTCTTTCAAAATTAGAATGGAACAGATGGAGGCTAATGACTTTATGAGAAACCAAGAAATCACAAAACAAAACCAAAAGAATGAAAAAAATGGAAGATAATGTGAAATATCACATTGGAAAAACAACTGACCTGGAAAATAGATCCAGGAGAGACAATTTAAAAATTATGGGACTACCTGAAAGCCATGATCAAAAAAAGAGCCTAGACATCATCTTTCATGAAATTATCAAGGAAAACTGCCCTGATATTCTAGAACCAGGGGAAAAAATAAATATTGAAAAAATCTACCAATCACCTCTTGAAAGAGATCCAAAAAGAGAAACTCTTAGGAACATTGTGGCCAAATTCCAGAGTTCCCTGGTCAAGGAGAAAATATTGCAAGCAGCTAGAAAGAAACAATTCAAGTACTGTGGAAATACAATCAGGATAACACAAGATCTAGCAGCTTCTACGTTAAGGGATCGAAAGGTGTGGAATATGATATTCCAGAAGTCAAAGGAACTAGGACTAAAACCAAGAATCACCTACCTAGCAAAACTGAGTATCATACTTCAGGGGAAAAAATGGTCTTTCAATGAAATAGAGGACTTTCAAGCATTCTTGATGAAAAGACCAGAGCTGAAAAGAAAATTTGACTTTCAAACACAAGAATGAAGAGAAACATGAAAAGTCATAAGGGACTTACTAAAGTTGAACTGTTTACATTCCTACATGGAAAGACAATATTTGTAACTCTTGAAACTTTTTTCAGTATCTGGGTAGTTGGTGGGATTACACCCACACACACATGCACACACGCACACACACAGAAAGCACAAGGTGAATTGAATAGGATGGGATCATATCTTAAAATAATGAAATTAAGCAGTGAGAAACAAATATATTGGGAAGAGAAAGGGAGAAATGGAATGGGGCAAATTATCTCTCATAAAAGAGGCAAGTAAAAGACTTTTCAGTGGAGGGAAAAAGGGAGGAAGTGAGAGAAAAAACATGAAGCTTATTCTCATCACATTTAACTAAAGGAAGGAATAAAATGCATACTCATTTTGGTATAAAAACCTATCTTACAATACAGGAAAGTGGAGGAGAAGGGGACAAGCAGGGTGGGGGGGATGATGAAAGGGAGGGCAGTGGGAGGAAGGAGCAATTTTGAGGAGGGATAGGATCAAAAGAGAGACTAGAAGCAATGGGGGGCAGGATAGGATGGAGGGAAATATAATTAGTCTTACACAACATGACTATTATGGAAGTCATTTGCAAAATTACACAGATATGGCCTGTATTGAATTGTTTGCCTTCCCAAAGCGAATGGGTGGGGAGGGAGGGATGAAGAAAAGCTGGAACTCAAAGTTTTAGGAACTGTTGAGTATCGTTCTTGCAACTAGGAAATAAGAAATACAGGTAATGGGGTATAGAAATTTATCTTGCCCTTCAGGACAAAAGAGAAAATGGGGATAAGGGAAGGGAGGGATGTTAGAAGGGAGGACAGACTGGTGATAGGGGTAATTAGAATGCTTGGCGTTTTGGGGTGGGGGAGGGGAGAAATGGGGAGAAAATTTGGAACCCAAAATTTTGTGAAAATGAATGTTGAAAACTTAAATAAATAAATTTAAATAAAAAAAGAAAAGAAAATGCCTAAGTAAAAGTTTTAAGAAAGTAAAGGCATCAATAAAAAAAAAAGAAAGAAGTTTCTTTCTCAGTCAAAAATTTTGAGAATCTCAGATTTAAATCAACATTTGAAATTGCCTAGGACAAAACCTGCCTCATCTTATTCCTTTTACCTCCCAAAGCACCTACTACAACACAGAAGCCACTCTAACACTTATCAAATAATTGAATTTATCATTGGGTATTAATTTACTGTTACCAATTTTTATATCTTCTCTAGGATGATCGTGAAAGAGGAAGTGGCATCCACACCCGAATTGAGAGACATTGGCTGGGATCAGTTCGAATTCCATTTAGTACTTTATATTTTCAGGGCAGGGTAAGCATTTGAAATTTAGTGCTGAAATGTTCTCACTACAAAATCACAACAAATGTGTCAACAGTCTTTTCTAATTGGGTCACCTTTAGTAATACAGAATATATGCGAGTAATTTTAGAATTCATTACAGTGAATTAATCCATCAACTTCTACCTTTTAAAGGAGAGCACTCTAGGGATAATTGTTCTAGGCACCAAGATAATATGAGTAAACACTCTAAAAATCCCAAATTATAATGCAAAAAGAAGGTGGTGTTACAGTTATCACTCAGTGCTCATTTTTGTCACATGTATGACATAAAATACACATTTTCCTTATATCCCCAGTGTTTAGCACAGTCCTTTGCATATAGTAGACACTTAATAAACGTTTGACTAACTTATATTTTTGAAACTGGCTACTGAAACAAGCTCTCTTTCTCTTCTCTTATCTCTTCTTCCCTCTCTTTTTTCCCCTTAAAATTAAATACTAGCAGGGATAAAAAAGGGCATTGGATTGAAAAACTCACCAGAATAGTAAAAGTGAATGAATATGTAAGTTTCTTTGAAGTTATAAATAACATTTAGCAAAAAATTGTGATATTCATTAAATACAACACATAGAAAATTATAATATTCATTCAATAATATTTACTAAGTGCTTACTGTGAGCAGAATACTGCTGAATTCTGGGGAAGATACAGAGCTGAGACAAAATATTTCACTGTCCTTCAAGACCTTATTGTCAAAAAGAGAGATGAGATAGAGATGTATACATTAGAGAGGTATAAAAATGAAATGCTTCCTATTAGGGAAGGTCATTACTGGCATGGGATCAGACAAGGAGGAAGCATTTAAGTTTTGATTAAGGATAGGTAGGAATTTAACAAGTATAAAGGGGAAAAGTAGGAAAGAACAAAATGCTTGGGAGCAATGACAGTCAAAAGTCAATTTCCATCAATATTCACAATCAAGGAAGTAGAGGAAAAAACTGATAGCGACACATCCGAGAAATACACAATTCTGCAGAGTTGAAGGATTTACTTAAGAGGATTTGTTGAGTTAAATCTTCAGTTGCTATAGTAATTCTCTCCTGAAATAGCTTTAATCCATTTAGTGCCCTTGATAGCCTGAGGTTACATCCATGGCAACAGCAGGCCTGAGGTTTAGGGTTGTAGCTAATCTTTACCAGCCAACAAAGGAGTTGGAGGTTTAACCCAATAAACGGACTTGCCTTGAAGCAACTTTACCTAAGGGGAGTAGATAGAGAAAAACTTAGTGCTGTTGGTCAGGTTGTAGAGGGATTTTCATGCCTCAAGCAGGGAGCTAGACTAGAAATGATCTTCAAAATTCCTTCCAACTCTGATCCTATGAAAAACTAGCTGTGTGATCTGAGACAATTCATTTCCCCCACTTCTGGGCCCAAGTTTTCTTATCTATAAAATCAACAGGGCTAGACTAAGTCATCTCTGAAGTTTAAAATTCTATCTGATTACATGGAGTGGCAAGATGAACATTTACCATTTCAGTCAAGGCAATCATTCTCATTAGGCAGACAATGGGTAGCTATTAATGCAATGAAGTGCTTATCTAGGTAAGCATTAAACTCCCCAAGTGAAGACTTGGGTTCTTTTTGCATGGATATTCAAATGATTTCTAAAATTATTCACTGATAAATACTGCTGCCAATCATTCTTATCAACAAATGGAGACATTTAATAACCAGTTTATTATATTCTCAGAGCATGATCCCACGATGCACAAAAACAAATGGGCCATGAGTAGCATTTTGAAAAATCTTATTATGATCTTTACTTATATCAGCATGAGGGATATAGTTGGAATCTTACAGAGGGCAAAGGAAAAGATAACGAATTACACCTCAAAGAATCAATAGTCAGAGGGGAAGATCTACATCAGGTAAAATAATAACTGAATCAGCAAATACTAAGGGTTTTTAGCTGGCAGTTGCAGAAAGAGCAGAAACTAACAAGACAGCAACGGTCTAAAGTTAGATGTTTCAGGCAAAATGGCAGCTCTACCAAAATTCTCTTATGATACTTTCCTTTTACAAATTAAAAATCCCATGCCCTCTAACATGTTTTTGCTCTAGGTTTTGGAGCAAAATATCTTTATAACCTAAAGAAAACATATCTTCAAGCAGAGAAGAGATCAATTTAATCTAAAGGGCAACTCACTCTCTCAAAGTTCATTTTATCTCATTGGCCTTTCAGATATGGAAGTCAATTAATCAATAAGGATAAATCTTTAAATTGGGTACATTTCACTTTGGGGAATTTCACCTCCTAAAACATACATACTTGTTTATTGGTACTATCTGAATATTGTTCATAGAAGCTAGTATCATTAGAAGACCCTAGCCAAATCCATAGACCCATTGTTCCAGAGTTAGAAAGGGCCTATGATGCTATTGAGCCCAATTCTTTCACTTTATAAATTATAAAACTGAGGACCAGGGAGACTTCAGTGACTTACACAAGTTCACTTAGGCAGACATATCAGTGGGGGTATCAGAACTCAGATCCTCTGATTTCCAGAGCTGCAAAGGAAAGTAGATGTCATTTAGGGCAGTTTACAGATAAGAAAACCAAGACAGAGAAGGGAAAATGGCTTGCCCATTGTCACACCGCTGAAATACTACCCTGAACCTTTTTTGAGCCTCAGGAAATAGATTTTATGAGATATCTTGTGTTTGTTGATTGTTTCTTTTGCACTCTCCATGAGGAGATTTATTGAATTTTATTTTTTCTCACAGATTGATGGTACCTTTAAAATAGATATTCCCCCAGTTCTCCTGGGTTACAGTAAAGAAAGAAACATAACTAATGAAAGGGGCTTTGATTCTGTCAGAAGTCTGAGTGAAGGCACCTACATCACACTCTTCATAACTATTGAACCTCACCTTGTACCTGGGGAGTCAGTTCGAGAAAAGGTAAATAGTTTTCAATGTTATAAACTAATCAGTGCTTCTGGTCGATCATTTAAAATTTCTGTCCCCTATACATGCAAACATACTGTGTTATTTTATGCATATCAAGCTCTCTAACAGAAATGTTTATTTGGGTATTTTTTTTCTGGCTTGGACCCAATAACTTTATACTTTTAGTGTTGAACTGAATTGCAAAAATAGATCAAAAAGGAAATGGATTGTGAAACACACTTCTTTGCCTAGACTCACATGTTTGAATATATCAGTAACCTATCATAAGACCAGAGGTCCTTAAGAGGTCACCCCCAGTGCCTTAAGGCAGGAACAGGCAAATAAAAGTGTGGGTTTAGGTTTTTTTATCTTTTCTTTTTTTTTTTTTACTTGTTTCCTCATTTTTAGAGACCTCCAAAAAAGGTGATTTCATTGACTTCATTGATAGCTACTCCTGAATTTCACAATCTGTACTGTGCAGAATCTCTTCCTCAATGTTTCAGTTTAAGATTGTTTTGTCTTTCCTTCAAAGAAGAAGGAAAACCACTTTTTCCATGAGCGCAAATATATTCTCATATTCATTTTCTGTACTTTACTGGATGGATTCAGATTCACATGGAAGTGCAATCTTATAATTCTTTTCTTAAGTCTGAATTCATAAAACATAAAAGAAATTTTCCTATTTACCAAATTTTAAGACAATTTATGTAGTAGATATGCTTTTCATTGAAGAAGAGTATTGTTCACAAGGAAGCACTTTGGGTCATACCTATTTCAAAATATTCTTAAAAGGGAAAATATAGGTATATATTTTTATATATTTTTCTACATCTGTAAACTAGAAATAGTAATATACAAGACAAAGAAGTAAGTATAACTTCATAACCATTTGCTCTAAGGAAAAGGATGATATTTTTCTTATAGTTATTTAAATAATTCAAGGACTAGTGATTTCATCAGTGTAAAGTCTTCCTCCACTGACATAGGTGACAACCTCCCCATGACTCAGGAGACAGTTCATTCAATCAATCAACAATCATTTATTAATATCCTACTATATGCCAAACACTGATGATACAAAGAAAAGCAAAATACACAGTCCTACCCATCAGGAATTCACATTTTAATGGTAGAGAAGACATGTAAACAACTGTTTATATACAAGATATACACAGGGTAAACTAGAAGCAATCACAGAGGGAAGGCACTAGCTGTAGGGGATGAGGTCGACAGAGAAGAACTGAGAAAAGCCTCAGTCTTGAAGGAAGCCAAGAGGGAACCTCCTCCAAGAGCACAGAGAGCATTCCAGGCACAGAGGAAAGCCAATGAAAAGGTCAGGAAATGGGGCACTGTGTTCCAGGAAGAACAAGGAGACTAATGTGGATGGAAGGAAGGTGTAAGAAAGCTGGAAAAATAAAGGGGGACCAGGTTGTAAAGGTCTTTTTAGGATTTTATAGTTCATCCTTTAAGTAATAAGTCTCAGGAATTTATTTAGAAAGAGTTGAAATGGCCAAAAGAATTCATCACATTCTGTTGGATAATTTTCTCGTGATGAGCCCCTCCAACTTACTAGACATATGATCTATTGCAAGGTCTGTACTCAAAGCCTTTCCAGCTTAGTAAGACCTGCCCGGGCTAGTTTGTCACTGACCACTGAGAATCCTGGGTCACTTCCAGGTCACAATGAAACATCTGAGCAGGACTTTCTGAAGGATTTTTCCCCATATATGCTTTAGCTCAGTGGTGTCAAACTCAAACAGAAATAGAACTCTGAAGTAGCATACTGACAAAGAAAACCACAAATTAACATTATCTGTGTGGTATTCTTTTATTTTGTTAAAGATTTCCCAATTATAGAGATCATAAAAATGGGAAAGGGTCCCACATGTACAAAAATATTTATAGCAGCACTCTTTGTAGTTGCCAAAAACTGGAAGTCAAGGGGATGCCCATCAATGGGGGAATGGCTGAATAAATTATGGTATATGAATGTAATGGAGTACTATTGTGCCATAAGAAATGATGAACAAGACGACTTCAGAGAGGCCTGGAAGGACTTGTATGACCTGATGCTGAGTGAAAGGAGCAGAATCAGGAGAACTTTATGCACAGCAACAACCACAGTGTGTGAGAGTTTTTTCTGGCAGACTTAGATTTTTGTAATAACACAAGAACTTCTTACAAAAAAAAAAAAAAATCCCAATGGTGGATCTCAAGGCAAAATGCCTTCCACACTCAGAGAGAGAAATATGGAAGTCACTCACATAATGTAGCAGATCATGTTTGTGTATGTGTATGTGTTTGTGTATCATGTTCTGATTTGTTATACGATTTCTTTCATTTATCTTAGTCTGACTACATAGCATGACTATAGTGAAAATATACTCAATAGGAAAGTATATGTAGAATCTATACAGAATTGTATGCAGTCGTGGGGAGGGAGGGGGGTAGTGGGGGGTAGGTGGAGGGGGATAAAATCGCAATTGTATGGCAGTGATTGTTAAACATTAAAAATTAAAAATTAAAAAAAATAAAAATTAAAAAAAAAAAAAGATTTCCCAATTATATCTTAATCTAGTTCAGCCAGTCCAAAAGTTTGACATCTCTGCTTTATAATGAAAGACAGATTAATAGCTGATAAAGATGGAGCAAGAGAAAAAGAGAGGAATGATGTGGATAGATAACATAGATACATAGGCAGACATGCAAGCAGACTGACAGATCCATAGATAGGCAGAAAATTTATTAACTGTTTACTGCGTGCCAAGAACAGGGATGCACTGGGTATAAGTATAAGCAAACAAGACAGCCCCTACTCTCAAGGTGATCACATTCTAATGGGAGAAGACAACCTATAATGCGAAGTTGGAACGCTTGGAGGGGATGGGTAGAGAGTGCAGAAGAATGCCCAGATTGGGACAAGACTGCTGGTTAGGAGACAGAAAAGTCTAGTGAGACTTGGAGCTGGAAGTAAAGTGGTGTTTTGCTTGTTTTTTTTTAAGTGTGTTAAGTTTTCACATGGATTTGTCAACGCATGTGAATATGACTGAAAGAATTAATATATTTTAGGATTCCTTCCATCCTTAGTGGCACATAACTTACAGACACTGACATCATTTTTCATTAATTTTAATTGTGCTCCAGTGTCCTTTAAGCCTCTTTCCTTTTTTTTCAAACACAGTTTTATACATTCTTTCCTCCTTTTGTAAAAATGTTTTTTCCCAATCTGCTCCCTTTTTCGGTGCCTCACTGCCACAGTGTGGTCATAGAAAATATGATCCTTGTGCATATGGACTTAGCTATACCCTAAAACTTCACCAAGATGCTCTTATGCCTTCTGATGACAGCCATATCCAACATGTCTAGCATTCCACTAGAAGAGGTGGAGAGTGCAGGCACTGTTTGTTCTTCAATGATCTATTCAGGAAAGAGGAGTTCGGGCCATAAAACAGCCACTGAAATTGGGTATGATGTAGGATTTGGATGCATTTTTTCATTTTGTAAACTTTTAGGAATGATGAATAGTGTATCAATCTTCATATTTACTCTAGGAACCAAGCAGATTTTTCTGTGCCATTTTGCAAGTATTTCTTAATGGAAAATTTTTAAACAAAAACAGGTGTAGAAGCTGAATGCCTTTCACCATTTTAGCAGCTCTTTCACTGTATTGTTTTGGCAAAAGAAACTGATTATTTCCATTTTTTAACTTTGTATTTCTGTTATTACACTGTTTTGCTTGCTATTTTTTTCTCTTCTTTGCTTCTGATAGATGGCTGACATGCTAAAGAAGGTAAAAAACATTTTATTTCCCAATACACTGGTCAATATTTATTTACTGGTCTTGAAATAGCAGCTTTCTCTTCTTTTCTACTTTTGAACGCTTTCTGTCGTAGCATGTGTGCCTAGCCTTTTCTACACACACTTCACAGGATTTTAAAGTCCCCCAAACTGGGAAAGAATCTCAGAGACCTGAAAGATTCTCTTACAAACACATTTATCTAGCCTTTGCTTGGAGATCTCCAATGAGAAGAAAGCCACTGCCAATAGAGGCGGACTATTCCATCGTGGGATAGCTCTGATGGCTAGAAAGGGTTTTCTTTTATTTTTTTCTGACATCAAACCTAACTTTGTCTTCTTTGCTACTTTCATCCACTGCTTCTGGTTTTTTCTCTCCTATATCCAAAGGAACAATTTCAATTAAATTGTCAAGTTGTCCTCTACATGACATTTCTTTAAAGACAATTACTATCTCCCCCTGAGGCTTCTCTGCTCCAGGCTAAACATTCCTTGTAATGGACTCCGATGGCAGGGGCTCAAAGCCATTCACCACCTAAGGCACCCTCCATAATTTAATGTCCCTAAATGATAGTGTCCAGAACTGAGGACAGTGTTCCAGATAATATATCCAGATTCCTAGATAGGACAAAGTAAAGTAGAATTATCATCTCCCTAGGCCTAAAGCCTCTTTTCAAGCAGCCTAAGATCACTAGCTTTCTCTCCTCCACATCATTCAACTGACTCATAGTTAAGATGTAATCTTCTAAATTTCTAAATCTATTCAGATGATCTATCTAGCCTTGTTGTCCCCATCATGTATTTGTAAAGTTGATTTTTAACCCAAATGTAAGTCTTTAGATTTATCCCTTTATGGCTCATTTTATTCTAATTGATCAATGTTTTATTCTATCTTTATGGCTCCTGACTCTCTCATACAAAAGTAGGAGGGCCTGATAACTACTGGGTCATCTGCACACTTGATAAACATGCTACATATCCCTTTATACAAATGCTTGAGGAAAATGCTAAGGAAGACAGAACCAATCACAAGTGCCTGTCACACTCCACTAGAGACTTTCTTCCAAATTGTCATCTAACAATTGATGCCAATTTTCAGATCCCGCCACTCAACTAGTTCTGAATCTAACTAAGTTGTCTAGTTTACATATACCTATCTAGTCTACAATAGAAGTGTCAAACACATAGCCTATAGGTCACAAGCAGCCACAAAATTCCCAAGCCTGAACCAGACCAAAACGTAATTGGGAAATGTTTGAAAAAATAAATAAAAACACATAATAATATATATAATAAAAACAGACAATGTTAATTTGTAGTTTTCTAAGTCAATATACAGTCAAAAGTGATTTGAATTTATATTTGAATAAGACACTGACCTATATGATTGAGAGATTTATTAAATGTTATGCTAAAATCTAGGTAAACTATCACATTGCTGTGAGCAATCACTGTCAAAAGAAGAAATTAAATTAGTCTGGAATTCCTGATCTTAATGAAAACACTCTGGCTCTTTATCATTCTCACTTTCTTTTCTAAATATTCACTAACCAACCATAACATAAACCTAATAAAAGGTTCTAGAATTGTGCCAATAATTTAAGTCATTTTATATATATATATATGTATATATAATTAGGATAAAATTTGATTCCTGTGTGAAAGCAATAGTCTTTCAAAGATCATTGACAGTGGAATAGTAATCAGATGCACCAATTATTTTGTATACCTCGGGATGTAATTCATTTGTGCTTGTCAAATTGAACAGGCAACTAGGTGGCACAGTGGATACAGTGCTGGTCCTAGAGTCAGGAAAAGTTATCTCACTGAATTCAAATCCAGTCTCATTACTAGCTGTGTGACCTTGGGCAAGTCACTTAATTCTCTTTGCCTCGGTTCCCTCATCTGCAAAATGAGCTGGAGAAGGAAATGGCAAGCCATTCTAGTATCTCTGCCAAGAAAAGCCCAAGTGGGGTCACAAAGAGTCAGACACAACTGAAAATGATCAAACAACAAAAATTTGAACTTATCAATGGAAACTAGGTGTTCTCCTGCCACCTCTCAACTTATCATGAGTACCATTTCCCTATTAATATTTTTGTTTTATCCTTCCTGGTCCAAATATCCTTCTTCCTAAATTCTTCCTCTCTCTGATCCTTCGTCTCATCACCCACTCTTCTATCTTACTTGCTTCTATCATACATCTAAGGCATAACTCAGAACCTCCCAAAATTTATCCAACCAGATAACAACTACCCAATTCTGTTGATATTCATGGGAATACCGATTCTGCTAGAAAGTATCCAGAAAGCACTGCTAAAGAATATGAAGTATTTATGGGTAGCTAGGTGGCTCAATGAATAAAGCAATGACCCTGGTGTCAGGAAGACTCATCTTTGTGAGTTAAAATCTGGCCTCAGTTCCATGACCCTGGGCAAGTCACTTAATCCTGTTTGCCTCAGTTTCCTCATCTATAAAATTGAGCTAGAAAAAAACAATAGCAAAGCACCCTAGTATCTGCCAAGAAAATCCCAAATGGGGTCACAAAGAGTCAGACACAACTGAAAAACAACTGAACAACATGAAATCTTCATCAAGAAATAAAAGATTTGGGGAGCAGAGATAATGATGTCATTTGCTGACGGATGACAGGGGCTTTAGCAGAGAAAGGCAGATTTGGAGAGCCGACCATAAGTGAAAAAGACAGTGACAAAGCAAAGAATTTGTTGGTATCATTTCAGTAAGTCGCAACTTCAATACCAACCCTTCCTCGAGGGGGCAGCCGGAACTTGTCTCTTCTTCCTCTAACCCTAAGAAGTTGTTGTCTTACCTTGGGGATCCACCTCATTGCACCCAGAACAACAAGCAGCTCCTAACTCCTCCAAATGCTCTGTTCTCTCCTGTTCAGTAAGAAATTTATATCTATTACTTAGTTTCAAGTGTCAAGTCCCCTCTATGTCACATTCTTCTCCCCTCTGACCTCAGAAACAGGTCAGAATTTCCCTCTGTCTTCAAATCTTTTTTCTGAGGGACCCTTCATTTTACCTGATAACCTGAACAATAGGGCAGCGTTCTTCAAAACCCCTGTATCTTTTCTCCTGAGAGCATCACCAACCTATGTTCTAAAGCATAGATAACAACTACTTTGTTTAGTCATTTCAGTTATGTCTGACTCTTCATGACCCCATTTGGGGTTTTCTTGTCAAAGATCCTGGAGTGGTTTGCCATTTCCTTCTCCAGCTCATTTTGCAGATGAGGAAACTGAGGCAAACAGGGTTAAGTGACTTGCCCAGGATCACACAGCTAGTAAGGGTCTGAGGCCAGATTTTAAATCAGATCTTCCTGATCCCAGACCCAGCGCTCTATCCATTGCAATGGTCAGACCATATCCATACTACTATGTTCGTTAAAGGCCCCACAATCTGAGAAAGATGATTCAAAACTTGGAAGTTTTCACCAGATGGTGAAGAGACTCAAAACTTCCTTGTGAGGAACAGTTGAACGAAGTAGAAAGGTTTAGCCTGGAGAAAAACAGCCCACAGGGAGGGAGAGGAAATGTGATAGCTGTTTTCAGTTATTTGAAAACCTGTCATGTGGAAGAGGGATTATATTCTTTCTGTTTGGCTCAAGTGGACAAAATTAAAACCAAAGGGTTGAAATTACAGGAAGACAGATTTTGACTCAACATAAGGAAGTTACTATTGATCAAAGTTGTCCGAAAATGGAAATGGCCTCATCATAGTTCCTCATCATAGAAAGCATTCAAGTAGAAGCTGACAGTTTAGGGATTTTGTAGAAGGGATTCTTATGTGGAATGGAAGGCTGTACTGGATGACCTCTAATCTCCCTTTGAACTCTAAAATTCTGATTCTATAATTAAATGCTCCCTCTTCTCACACCAAGCCAAAGACAGATGTCAAACGTTAGCCCTATTGTGAGGGATAGTTTATGGCAGTTATGACTGTGAACCAGACATTTAAAAAAAAAAGTATGGTGATATTTCCACCCCATAACCCCCAGCCATCCCCTTTACATAATACAAGAATGAGGCTCACATTTCAACTATGAATACCAATTAGAAAGACTAAGAAATAGGTTTCTTTAGTTAGTAAGCTTGACAAATTGAGGCCCATGAAAGCCACTATAAATAAAAATCAGAACACACATACATTCTTTTCATGAATGCTAAGGTGATATTCTAATCTTTTTAACATACTTAAACAACGGAACAATGACCTGAGTGATTTTGTGACCCTGACACGTGTTTCTAGACAAGCATGCCATGTTCTTTGTTACATCTGTTTAACGTTACCTAAATATCCTGGCAGCCGGTCACTCACCCTGGAGTGAATCATTCTAAATCACTGCTCTGTATCTGTGGTGCTGCTTATACATCCTTTCTCTGGAGATGAAGAATTCTTGGATGTCCCCATGTAACTGGATCTGGAACTCCAAAACATATACAGGCACATCTGCAAACTTGCAAGCTTAGAATTTTGTTGAAATTTAAACCTAAAAAATAGTTTTAATAACCTGAAAACAAGAGCAATGAGACTTGCTTGAGGGGAACATTGACAAACACAGTCCATGACTGCAATGGTTTTTGTCAATTTGCCTTAGCTCACCATATTGATGCTTATGGGATTTTCAGTCAAGCACCTTCTATTAAAGAAGTGGACACCTTTAGGTTAACTAGCAGCTCTTCATTCAGGATTGGTCTATTTAATGCATTAAATGACTTTAAAGACTTGATCTTCTTTTTGAAAAATTACGAATGCAACCATTTCAGTATGGTAGAAGAGCTGCACAGTTTTGTGGGCAGTTATCTGACAGCATGTTGAGCTATACACATAATCTACAGAAAGTAAAAACAGTCATCTGAGTAAGAAATCCTTCCATTAGTTACATGTTGGTGAGTCTCATTCATGTTGGATGTTATAGTTATAAACATATCCTATCATGTACCCACAACTATCTATTAATCTATGCTCTTTCTGAAGTTTGATTCCCAGGAAGATGAGAAATTACTTTGGGCAACAGAGAAGTTTCATGTTGAATGTGCCCTGAAATTTCCAAAACGCCAATGCCTTACTACCGTAACCAACTTAAGTGGGAAAACAGTTTTTATCACGCGTTATCTCAAGCCTTTAAACCCACCCCAGGAGCTTCTAGATATGTACCCCAATAATCCACAAGCAACGGCAGTAAGTATTTAATTCCTAAATAATGTCCTGGTTAACCAAGAATATGACATTTTAATTTCACTTAAAATGACAACTATTGTAAGAAATTTTTGTGTTCAGAGGAGGTAGTCTTTAACACCAAGAGGATATTCTCATTCATGGGGATCTGAATGGTTATCACAAATCACACAATAGTTATTTCACAAAGGAGACCCTAACTTGACAGAAATCAAGGGGAACTTTTAGTACTATACTATTCCTATCAAGCATAAGATTCTAGCACAAGAAGGGCACTTATAAGTGAGATGATACAACTTTTGTGCAAGGAATGAGTCTTCTTTCAATATTCCTGATAAGTGATACAGACAATGCTCATACATCTCTGCCAGTGTAAGGAGCTCCCTTCATGAGGAAGTCCTTTCTACTCTGTTAAGGAGTCCTTCCTTAGAGAGAGCTGAAATAGCCTGCCACTCATTCCAGCTTTCCTCTCTGGAGCCAAGCAAGCTAAGTATATAGTGTTAAAGCTCTGTCCCAAGCTCTAAGGCATCTTAGCTAGAGCTTCAAAGAGACCAAAAGCAATTTGTCCAAGCTTTACTTGTTTAGAATAGGGAAAAGTGTGTCATGTTTTAGCTCCACTCTTGGATAAACTGACTTGTTTTAACTTCAACAAGTCACTTATTGCTCTAGGGTTCCTCCCTTGTGAACTAAGGAGGATGAACAAGGCTCTTAACATTGTTTTGGTTTTATGAATACTTCTAACTTATAAACCACTTTTGCGAGGTGGATGGCATAGGGCAGATGCAGCTACCTAGCTAATTAAAATAGTAACTCATCAACATAGTCTCAGAGTCAAAAGGGACATCAGAGAACATCTAGCCTTACATGTAGCCATTCAAGAATCTTTTTTTCATCAGTTTTCTTTGTTCTGTGCTCTGAAGAAAACAGATCTAAACTCTCTCCCATGTGCAATCTCTTCAGATACATGAAAACTACATCCCCAGAGCTTGTCTCTCTGGGTCTAATAACCTCCATGTCTTTTGACTAGTCCTCTTGGGGCATGGGCTCCAAATGACTTCTAAAACGGGTGTCTTCTTATGGGTACCATATGTTATGGACATGCTCCATTCAGGCTGTCAATGTGCTTCCTAAAATATAGTATCTAGAATTAAATATCCCCTTTGAGGTAGGGAATAATAGGACATTCACTTCCCTCAGTCTGACAATATTTCTCTTTTAATGCAGCCTAGTACATTGGCTTTTTTGGTGACTATGTTACAATGTTTATTTATATTGAGTTTACAGCCACCAACCCAATTTTTTCCCCAATGAACCTATAGTCATACCACCTTAAGATAGTTGCCCAAATTGTATCTTACTTAGAAGTAGAGTAAATGACTATACACAGAATCACAAGTGGTTAAGGCCACACCCCAGGTGAGTTTCCTTATCCATAAAAATATAACAACCTCCCTATATTCTACAATGGCCTCCCTCTCTTCTGCCCACCACGGCTTACCCTAGCTGCAAAAATTACAAGCTATTGCTCTGACTCAAGGCTATCATTTTAAGTTGTTTCTTAAAAGGATATACAGCATCAGGAGCCAACCACATAAGCAGAGTAATAGTCACCGACTCCACTATTCCCACATCTGGGCTGTGCAGTAAACTTTTCTAAGCAGGAGGTACTTACTCATCATTATTCAGTTCAGTGACCCAAAGCTGGGTCCCAAGCTTAACTGAGACTTTTAACCTAGAGAGGTCTTTGTAACTTGGGAATAGGTGTTAGCACTTACTTAATAAATTCATATCATGCCTTACTCTTGCCAGTCCTGGGACAAAAGTATGGCATGTACTTGACACTTAAATGGCTATGGAATCTTGTCTGATCTTTATCAACATGACTGTTCCGAAACCCAAGGGCTTTCAATGTTTCTCTCTCTCAATTTTTATCTTATTAGCTATGAATCATTGTTTTAGCCTGTCAATAACTTTCTCAGATTTTGACTGTCACGTTACATATTACCTGTCTCACTCAACTTTGTCACTTACCAATTTGATAAGGGAGTCGATAAAATAGGTCAATGGACTTTAACACTGATTTGTAAATTTCAGCAAAATTGTAGACTTTGTTACTAAAAGGATGGTTGATAAATATCCAGAAAAGGAATCAGTGATGACAAAGAGCCAGAACAGTTTAGTTAAGAACAAATCATGCCAGACTAACTTCATTTCACTTATGACATTGAAAAAACTGGTAGATCAAGGTAATGCTATAAATTCTACCTCAATTTTAGCGAAGACTTTGATAAAATCTGTTATACTGTCATTGTAGATAAGATAGAGATGTAGGTTAGCAATACTATGGTTAGGTTGATTTGGAGCTTACTGAATGATTGAAATAAAAAAATAATTATTAATGGTTTGATATCAACCATAGAATGACAGAGGAATAAATAGTTGGTCCAGTGATATTTAATATTTTTACCAATTACTTGGATGAAGGTATATAGTATCCCTATCCAATCTGTATATAACATAAAGCAAAAAAAAAAAACCTAGTTAACCTATTAGATGACAGAATTGGGCTCCAAAAAGACCTCAATAGGATAAGGACAGTGTCTTACCTGAGTTCAAAACTCAGCTTCAGAAGAACTAGCTTAAGGAAGTATGACAAGATAGGAGTTAAAGAAAGATGAGGGGGCTTAAAAGTTGACTGAAAGTTCAAAAGGAGTTAAACAGACTTATTACATTGGCAGTAAAAGATTGTATGGCATAGTAGATGGAGAGCTGGCCTCAAAGTTAGGAATGCCTGGATTCAAGTCTTGCCTCTGACATATAATGACTGTGGGACTCTGGAGAAGTCACTTTAACCTCTCAGGGCAACCTATAACTCTATTAAACTATAAACTGAAGAAAAGGTATTAACCTGCATTTGTAGAGGGAGTTTCCTTACCAGAATTTCCCTGTACCAGTGAAATTACTGGCCCAGTGTTCTTCCTCCACCCCACCCCCAAAAAAAGGGGGCAAAATTTGGAATTTGTTTAAACAAAAAAAACCAAAAACAAAATTAAAGAACAAAAAGCAGTCAAAAAAAGCCAATGTGATCTTGGGATAAGTTTAGAAAAGTGATAACCCCACTATCATCTTCTTTGAAGCATACAGACTTTATGGAATATTGCATTTAATACTGAAATTAGTCCATAGGTGAGGAAGGGCATTGATGATCTGGAGACCCTCCAGAGTGGGGCAGCCAGGATGGTGAAAAGCTTTGAGGTCCTGCCATATGATGATCATTTAACAGAGCTGGCAAAATTTAGCCTGGCAAAGAAGACTTAAGGAGAATATGGTGGCTCTCTGAACTTCTATGAAAGGTCATCTTCTGTAGGAGTTAGATTTGCTCTGCTTAGACCTAAAGAGAATAACTTGGAGAGATGGACAGGAGAGAGGATGGTTCATCAGAAGTAGAAATGACCGTAGTCAGAGGACTTGGGTTTAGATCCGGTCTCTGACATTTATTCTGACAAGACCTTGAGCAAGTACCTGGACGTTGCTAGATCTCATGTCCTCCTCTTAAAATATGGAGGTCAAAATAGGTAGTCTCTGATCAGCTCTAGAGCCTTGATTCCATGATCCTATGTGCAAAGAGACAAATTCAGTTAGGATATAAGGGGAAACTTCCTGGTGTTTAGAGTTCCTTCCAAAAATGGAAGGGTTGCTCCAGGAGGAAGTGGGCTCCACCACTGATCATGAGAGAGATACAAACAAGGTACAAGTAGAATTCAGAAGAGGAAAAGATCACTTCCAACTGGAGTAGTCAAAGAAGGCTTCCTCAAGGAGATAGCATTTTTTTTTTAAAGAGCAGATGGGAATTCAAGTATAGCATGGCAGGCTTTGCCAATGCTTTCCTGAAATCTAGATATACAAAGTGTACAGCATTTGTATAGGGGTAGCATAACTGTTGGAATTCAGTAGGACCTGGGTTCAAATCCTGCCTCTCTTACTAAAATACCCTGGGCAAATCACTTACTGCCTGTCTCCTCATCTGTAAAATGGGCATAATATACTTTAATACCTATCTCAGAGACAATACAGAGTACAGAAAGCTAATCTTGGGGTCAGGAAGATCTGGGTTCAAGTCCTGCCTCTGATATATTCCATATTACCCTGGGCAAATCACCTAACTTCTAAGTGCTTCCCAAGAAACTCTCGAAGACCATAAATTGTAAAGATTTCAATACGCATTGGTATGCTCACTCCAACTCTGACTACTGATCTCCTTGGCTTCCAACTAAAATCTTCTCTTCTGTCAGAAACCTTTTCCTAACTCCTCTTAATTCCAGTGCCTTCCTTCTTTTAATTATTTCCTATTATCCTGTATGTAGCTTGTTTGTACCTACCTGTTCATCTGTCCCCATTAGATGGTGAGCTCCTTGAGGGCAGGGACTGTCTTTTCCCTCTTTTTGTATCCCCAGCATTTTGTTTTTTCTTTCTCATGGTTTCTGTAATTCATTCTAATTCTTCTATACAACATGACTAATGTGAACATATATTTAATAAGAATGTATGTGTAGAGCCTATATTGGATTGCACCCCATCTTGGGGAAAGGAGAGAGGCAGAGAAAATTTAAAACTCATGGAAGTGAATGTTGAAAACTAAAAATAAATAATTAATTTATAAAAAATAAAAATAACATGTTAGAAGTAAAAACAGTTAATAAATGAAAACTGAGCACAGAAAAAAAAAAGTGAGCAACCTCTTTTTCATGATGTCTCTACTCCTAATTCCTCTCCCTCCCTATGTTACTGATACCATCCTTCCGAGCATCCTTTTTCCAGGCAAAATAAAGGGAAAGCTCATCTACTAGAACTCAGGATAGTTCCAGGGTCAGACTCCAAGGTTGCAGTGGAAAGGAAACGATAAGACTGAGGCCCGAGGCCAGAGCACAGAGAGCATGATTTGGGTATGGTCAAGAAATGATATGGAGTTCTGATTCTAGACAAAACTGAAGGTGAAAGCAGACCCTTTAAAATGAAAGCTCATCTATCAGAACCCAGAGTGGTCTCAGGGTCAGACTCCAAGGCTATAGTGGGAGGAGGATGAAGAAGTCAAAGGACAGTAGACAAAATGCAGAAAGTATGGTTTGGGTATGCTTTATCTGGCATAAAGTTTGCCAAACGGAAATTCTCACATTTTTTGTCATTCTATAGGAGCTGGTGGCCAGATATGTTGCTTTGATTCCTTTCTTGCCTGACAGTGTTTCATTTAATGGGATCTGTGATTTGTGGAGCACATCAGATGTAAGTCATGATAATTTTTCATTCTCATATATTTATTATTTGAAACTTAACTGTTACCTAGGATTCACTAAGATGACATAACACATTTATTAAACACCTACCAACTGAGGATAATAATAATAAATGAGAATAAAAATAGCATTTATTTTGCACTCTAAGGCTTACAAAGTAATTTACAAATTTTATCTTCTTTGATCCTCATAACAACTCTGCAAGGTAGGTATGATTGTTTCAATTTTACCAAAGAGCAAACTGAGGCAGACAGAGGTCAAGAGACTTGCCCAGGGTCACACAGAATTTAACCTCAATCTATCCACTTCTTCTAGCAACCTACTGTCCTGGGGCATGCTCTGAGCCTAACTCAGCTCTGTCCATTGATACTGGAACCTATGGAGCATTAAATACCACCTAGAAGCACTTGTAGGTAGATCCCTTTCATCTTTTTTTTTCAGACCTCTTCTCTTCAGTGTCATCACCATTTGTCCTCCTTCCCTCCTCAATTGCCCATTAACTCATCCTTCTTTGAGCTTAGAAATTATTAGGTCATCTTTCAATCTCTTGCTATCCACTGATCATTATTAGTGGTCTTGTACCTTACCTTTTGTTCCAGGGGTGGGGAGGGGGCACTAAAACTGGGCCAGCTCTTTCTTAGGTGTTCTCAAGATCAAGCATCCATGTAAGCATGAGGTTTTCATCAGACAGAATTTCTACTATCTATTCACTGCATTTAATGTACTTCCTTTAAAAAAATAACACCCCAAAAAACCAAACAAACAAAAAACCCTGTATCTCCCACACTCTCCTATAATTCAGGTGCCATCTCAATATACAGTTACTTATCGGGTACAAACCAGAGAGCCTAAAAATAAAGGTATTTAAATGAATTCATTAAATTGTTACACAATATGTTTTGACAGCATCTAGACTGGTAATTTTAGAGATATCCAGTTTGTTTGGTTTTTTTACCTAAAACCTTTTCAAAGCATGTATTTTTTCTCAGGGCATAATTTAACATACTAGGCTTGTCTTTTTTCCCATCTATTTGCAGTAATCACATATGCACTCTGCCCATCAGTACCATCATCCACATCACGGGGGTATTCCATGTACAACTTAAGTGAATTCTTTGTTGTGTGTTAAACAGGATGTCAACTTTTCATTGAGGATTTTTATATTAAGGCATTTCCACTAAAGGCAACTTAAAAAATATATGACATGTTGGAAGGGAATTAAGAGCTTGCCAAAATGATGAATCTGCCAATCTATTTAGCAAAATGTCTTTCTTTATTAGCAATTTCTTGATCTGCTGGCGGGAGATGAAGAAGAGCATGCAGTGCTGTTGTGTAATTATTTTCTGGCCCTGGGTAAAAAAGCCTGGCTTGTGATGGGCAGTGCCATTCCTGAGGTAAGGTCATTTGTACTTCCCAGAGTCACAGAGTTAGAAGTCACGCAGTTAAAACCTTCCTTTCATTAAATGCATAACTCCTTTAAAATATCCCAAATAGTAGTTAAGGTTGAAATTTGATTTAATAGATCTAATCGTGGACAGACTTATTTTCTATAAATGTACAGAGTTGCTTATTGGAAAATGACAAAATGACCTTTGGTTGGGCTAGGGATGATAGACTATGCCTTACTTGGATGGAGAAGGAAATGGCAAAACCACTCTATTATTTGTGCCAAGAAAATTCCAATGAGCTCAAGAAAAGTCAGACACAACTGAAATGACTGACTCACAATAACAAAACAACCTTACTTAGAGCACTCGAGGTACCTGGGAACTGTGATGGATGTTATGGTTAAAGAAAAAGCTGCAGAGGGTTCAGTCATTACTGGCAGCTGCTTTCCCAACTCCTTTCACCCATCCTTAGTGCCAGCATACCTTATGCAACAACTATTTTAAAATGAACATCCCTGGCCAATTAATTATCCTTAGGAAGTGAATGATGTGATAACTTAGGAGCAGTTGATACCTGGCACATGGAAGCCCTATTATATCTAATTATTAATCATCATTAGTACCATTCAGTGTGCTTACATAGATGACAAAGAATTCCCCAGGTTCTAAGAATTTAATTTGTATTGTTGACATGATTTTGACATAAAAGTCAGGAGAGGTCTCCTCTTAAATCAGAGGAGAGACTAATAGTTATGTAAGACAGCTATTAGTAACATTATGACCAGTCATGCCAGAGGTAAGTGCCACCTAGGCATTGCAACCAAGACAATGGACAAAACTGTAAAATTTGTCTTAGACTTCAGAACTGGTTAATGATAGGGTCAATGTTTAAAAGCAGGTTTACTGACCAAAGAGGTTACCGGTAAGTAGAGGGAATAGATGTCACAGTGAAGACAAAGCAGAGGTTTAGTTCTTTCTACACCCGCTCAGTGGCCCAGTAGTACCAAAGGGCTTAATTATCATCTCTATGCAGATGACCTACAGATTTATATATCCAGTCCTGGTCCTCCCCTGAGCTTTAGTCCCACATTACTGGCTGCCTACTGGACATTTCCAACTTGAAGTCTTAGAGACTTTCGATGTCAACACTTCCAAAACGGAATTTATTGTCCCCACCCCAACCCTTTCCAAACCTTCTTACTTCTCTCAAAGGGAATCATTGTTCTTTGAAATTCTCAGGATAAGAACTTCAACATCACCTTCATCTACTCACTTTTACCCCACTTACAGGATCACCTGCCACATCTTGCAATTTCTATCTCCACAATATCACCCTTCTTCCTACTAAAATACCTACCACTTTGGTTCAGACCTTCATAAACTCTCATGTTGATTGCTGCAACACCCTCCTTATCGATCTTTCCAACCTCAAATCTCTCCCTACTCCAGTCTATTACCCACATAGCTGCCAAAGTGATTTTTCCTTAAGCACAGATGTGGGTATGTCATCCCCCTACTTAATAAAAAGTGACTTTCTATTGACTAGGATAAAATATAAATTCCTCTGTCTGGCTCTTAGAATCCTTTATAACCTAGCCCACAGCTGCCTTTACAGTCCCTCTGTACACTACTCTACTTCCCATATTCTTTAATCCAACCAAACTGGCTTTCTTCCTGTTCCCCACCCATGACACTCTATAGCCTTTGCATTGGCTATCCCACATGCCTGAACTGGGCACACACAAGTCATTACCCATCACCCACTATTTTACCCAAGGTCATGATGTCAATGGTACTCTTCAAAAATGAAGGACAAACAGCAGCTATATTAAGAACCTATCACATGTCAAACTCTAGGCTAGAAGCTAGGGAAGATAAAAAATTGAGATATAACATAATACCTGTCTCCTGGAGCTTAGAGTCTGAGTAAAAATTGCATATATACCATAACACAGAAAAATACAATTATTTTAGGGAGGGACAAAGTACTGTGCAGGTTCTGAAGATAGACTGGCCAAAACCTACAACTAAAATGCAGAGGACCAAAAGGCTTAATTAACCCTCCCTGAAGCTTCAAAGATTTAAAGCTGGAAGGAGCTGTGATGAACCATAACTACTGAAGGAGCCATAATCATAAGATCATCTACTCTAACCACTTCATTTTTTTTTTTATACATAAGGCAAATGAGATCCAGAGAGTTCAAGTTACTTCCCTGTGGTAACACAGGAAGTAAATAGCACAGCAAGACTTTGAACCCATATATCTTCAGATACTGCACTTTTTCCACTACCCCAGTGATGTTAAACACAAATAGAAAAGGATCCCTTTGGGCAGTATACTGATTTAGCAAACCATAAATTAACATTAGCTTTGTTGTATTGTATTTTTATTATTTTGTTAAACATTTCCCAGTTACATTTTAATCTGGTTCAGTACCTATGTCAGCCTGGATTCTGTACTAGGCCGTATTGCTTCAAGTCACACCACTTTAAGGTTGCTTGTTAAGAGTATACAGGGAAAGGATAGAGATTTGTGAGCAGAAGGACAGTCCCTGTGATTCCTATCTCCTTCTACTCTATCACCTATCCCAACATTTACTAACCTTCCCCCTCATGCAAACAGATTTTATCAGCAATCTGACACCTCACTTCTCAAAAGCTGGCAACTTCTGATCTCAGCTTTATACAACTGTTCTAAGTTAGTAAGGAATTAGTGCTACTGTGTTCACAGATGCTAAAATTGGAAAAAATAACAGAGAAGAATCACATGGTCCCTACCCAAAGCTGACACCCAAATTTACAAAGCATTCCATATTTTTGAACTGTTCATATTGGTGGAAGTTTGTCAAACTCAGAATAACAAAAAAAAAAAATTAAAATATGAAATTTAGGATTTGGAGGTAGAAGTCTCATAGACAAAGTGGGATTGTTTTGTCCTAGAATTTTATGGGAAGAACTCCTTTGGAAAGTCTATTTCATATTTTTTAGAAAAGATACCCCTTAGCATGTTCACTATTATTTGACATGGTTAAGACACACTGATGTAAAATCTTCTATGGGAATAAAATATTCATCCCCAGGAAAGCTGAATATTAGAGGGCATCAGGGTAACCTATAAAGCTACGGACATGACTACTGGTCATTTGGAGGAACTCTTTCTTCCCAGTGACAATTTTACTCACAGCTGAGATTACTATTTAATCTGCTTGTCTTGCTGACAAAATACCACCAGTGTTAGCATTAGAGCATTACTGTTATCTCTTTTAAGCCAAAATTAAGGATTAATAGCTGTTCAGACTACATAGAGTTTTACAGTATACAAAACCCTTTCTCCAAGCAACAGCCCTTTGAAGCAGATAGTGCAAATATGGCTTTGCTCCTTCAAAAAAGTTTATTTTTATTGCTGAGCAAATCTGCGTTCTTCTGCTTTGCAGGTTGCAATCTATTAATAGATGCTTTTTAAAAAATCACCCAGAAATTTGCTTTGTGATGTGACAAGATTCTCTGCCCTTAACTGGGCCAGTCCCTCAGAAGACAAATAGAGTTTATCATGGGCTCCTTGCCCAAAACCTTTTATGCTTAGTAAAATTTACCAGAGCTTACACCCCAGTAGTAAAACCTTCAAGTGTCCAAAGTCACCTCTACCAATTATGAAGTGATAAAGGAGAACTATATTGAATGAGTGTAAGCATTATAATCCAAATTTTCCAGATGAGGAAATAGGCAGACACTTAAATCCTGTTCCTTTAACTCCTAAACCCACTGTTCTTTTAGTCACACTATAAAAATAAATAGCGCAGTTCCTTGGATGTTCCTTGGATAGAATTTTGTCCTTCAGCAACCAAATTTATGGTTTTAATCAGCTTCAACTTAAAATCTCAAATATATTCACTGTGATTTTAGAAATATTAATTTATGATTTAAAGCAATAATCCAACAAAGCAAAACTCCAACTAGTTCTGTGGACTACTTAAGTATAAGCTCAAAAATCATTCAGTTTTTAATAAGTATTTACTTTTCCTCCAGGGTCCAACCGCCTATGTGCTAACTTGGGAACAAAGCCAGTATTTAATATGGAATCCCTGTAGTGGACGCTTTTATGGACAATTTGATACATTTTGTCCTTTAAAAAGTGTGGGCTGCTTAATAAGTCCTGACAATGTAAGTGTTCCCTGGTTCTTTTTATAAAGAGATCACTATTTTCTTTTTTTCCATTTAATATTTCAACAATATTGTACATTATTGGTATATCTGTTGTATATAAATCATGTCTTTTCTTATAATGACTTATAATGGCAAATTAACTTTAAAATTACAGTTTCACTCTGTCCAGTCATTGAAACAGAACTAATTCAAATAAACCTTTTACTTAAATTCACCTTCCTTAGTAAATGCTGTTAATTGATGGGTTGTTCCTTGGCTTAATCTCCCTTGTCAAGTTTGAAGAGCTGATGAAGATACCAAGTAGTGTCAATATATTTGCGTGGAAAAAAACCTGATGGTAATACAACTATGAGGTCTCTCCAGTTGGGAACTAGTCTTATTCCTTTTCATAATTATGTAGTAAAGCTCTTAGAAGTTAGGGTCATTCCCCTTAAGTCTGTAATTTATACAATTATGTATAATATTGTCTCTCTTCTGACAAAATAGGACAAGAATGAATTTTAATATTATACGTTTTGAATAAATGTTCTGAAGAGACTAGGCCCCTCCAAATGTGGTTAATATCTATCTGCTAATATATTTCAATTGGTTCTTTAGATTTGGTTTAATATTCAACGGTATGATTCTCCAATGAGGATAAATTTTGATATCACCAAACCCAAACTATGGAAATCTTTTTTTTCAAGAAGTCTTCCTTATCCAGGGCTCTCAAGTGTTCAGGTATTTATATTATCTTTGTTTTATGGGGATTAAAATTGCCCAATCTGCAAGAAAAACCATCGAGAAAGAGCTTTGAGCCAATGGCATTTTATTAAAGGGTCCATGGTCCCCTCTAAAGAAGCAGACCTCAGATCTTTCTCAAGTTGAGATGCTCCTCGTCCCCAAGAACTTGTTTTTATAGGATTTAATACTCAAATATGTGAAAGAGACATGGTAAAATACAGAATCTCATTGGTTGATAGACCTTGCTCTTGAGAACCAAAACTGATGTATCAGTAAGGGGGTCACAGGTTGGGTGAAGCATGTCATATCTCTACTAAGTGGTCATAAGATGGTCATAAGATTGTCACCTGCTCACACACTGGACAAGAGAGAATGGTCCAGGGGTACAAAAATAAGTTGGGAGACTTTTCAAACAATGAAGAAATCCCACCCGTGCTAGGTTTGGACATGGAATTTGAGTAAAACAGTATGGAGATATCTTTGTCAGCATTCTTGTGGTTGCACAAGTAAGCCTTTTAACTTGGTAAACAAGTAGTAAACATTATATTAAAGTTTGAAGCCCATTATAATGGCCTACTATAGGAACCTATCTTATCTGATGCTTCCTATAAGATTTATGTAAAACATAAAACTGATTACTACTGATTGGAATAGAGTAGGGGGCCAAATGAATTATTTCTCACAGTTGCCAATTAATATACACATGGAAACATTTGAAAGAAACTACAGAATCATTTTAATAGCCAGAACTTTTCAATACCTAATTTTGCACAAACAGGTGGAGATATGTTTAAGATATATTATTTCATAGTATCAAAGCTTTTTTAATTCTTCATAGCCTTTTCAAACTCTAAAACATTTCTTCTCAGCCTGAAGAATTAATTTACCAACGGGCAGACAAAGTTGCTGCAGCAGAACTACAAGACAGGTAATTTTCTCTCTATAATTCCCTAATTCTATGGGTAACAACAAATGTCCATTGAGTTGTAATCTACATCAATGAGGCAAAGGATTTAATTATTTTTGTCCATTTTTAAATAGAACTACTACCTTTTCCTGCTCTGTATACACACTGTACATTATTAGCTGGTGTATATGAACAAACTCGTCCCAAATTGTACCTCTGTTGGTGCAAGATATGTTTTGACCTTAGGACCAGCCCTGAGCATGAAATAAGAACTAAATGCCTCAAGTCTAGACCATTATTCTTTTCCCCTTGATCTTATTAAAAATGACTCACCACAAATTCCCTTCTGCCAGGAGTAGATACTAATTGATAGTCATTCAGGTTCTGTGATGCGAAGATGTGTTGTGAATTATGTTTAGACTTTAAATTGCACAGTGTTTCATTCCATATTGGTCAGTTAACTATTATGAGTCCTCCAATAACATGTTGTGCTCTTTTTATTATAAGAAAATCTAGATGCCTGGAGACACATGCAAAAAAAATTGAAGGGGCTTCCTAGTTGCTATTTTCAAAAATGTCAGGGGCTGGATGGGAGGGAGAAGAGTGCTTTATGTAACCATTACAGAAGCAATAGGACCCTCTCAAGGAAGCGCCTAAATTTTGTCCTAAATGTTTAAATTACTTCTCTTCATCTATATAATGAGGCTGGACAAAATAATCTCTAAAGTCCTTTCCAAGCTAACATTCTGTGATATACATAGTCTAAATTCAGTCTAATTAGATCTTCCCCCCTTACTGTCTATAAACATATGTCTCCAAATGACAACCAAGATGCATATTCTAATTCCTTAAGTCTTGGTAAGAATGTCAGAATGGAAAGAACAGTGGATGAATGTCAGGAAAGGTGAGGTTTATATCCTAGCTTTGCCACTTACTACCCATTTATCTTTGGACATGTCCCATTAGTTCTTTGGAGCCATTTCTTCATTTGTACAATGGAGGGCTTAGACAGAATGACACCTCAGGTCTCTTACAGTGCTAAAGCCTATAACTTTTTAGTTTAATCATGAACCTTACAATCAGAATCATATCATTGGGACTTCAGAAGCCACTCCACCCAACCTATGCCTAAACCACGAATCTACTCCATAGCATTCCCTCTTATGTCAATGACAGAAAAAGAAAAATCCCCTCTACCAAAATATTCATAGCAATACTAATAAAGAAAATCAGGAAACAAAAGTGTGTTTACAAAGACTGAGGAACAGTTGAATAAATTGTGGTACACAAATAAAAAAAAATATTATAAAGTAAGGAGTACTTTAGTAGAGTAAGAAGAAAATTATAACATATGGAGAACTCAAGGAAACATGAGAAAATCTGCATAAATTGCAGAGTAAAGAAATCAAAAGAATGTATACAACAATATTTATAACAATACAAATAAATATAATACTAAGAGGTAACAAAATTCAGGTCAAATAAAATGGATGTTGATTCCTAATTATTGGAGTTAAAATGCACATCCTTCCTTTCTGTTAAACTATAAGGTGCTATGATGTCCCAATCCCTGTTATAGAGTTTTAAGTCATTTTTATGAAAAAATACTGGGGTCAGGAGGGGTGCTTGTTGAGAAGTAACTGATATGTCCATCAAAACAAAATGTAGACCCCCCAATAAAAAAACAACAAACATTACTAAGAGAATCTCTAGCATCTGCTCATACGACTCCAATTAAGAAAGGTTAATTCATTACAAAAAGCCCTCATTCAAAAAATATTAAGTGTCTTTTCTGTGGCAGGATGCTCTTAGCAGCTAGGCTACAAAGGGATATAAGGCAAAGTGTACAGTTTAAGGTACAAAATCTACAAGAATGCTCATTAGTCCATTAATACTTTATTACTCTGTGACCCAATAGCAAGGATTTGTAGTTTCCTCTTCTGTGCTGTAGTACAGCACATGTACTACATTAATAATCATGAGGAAAGCTGCTTATAAATTTTAAAGTGATCTACAAAGTAAGTTGATAGTACTAGAAGCACAGTCCACAATCATATGACAAAGTAGTCAACTAGGCCCCTAATTTATTTGCTTCTATCCTTTTTACATTCTATGATTTACCTGATGTTCAATATGAGCAAAAAGGTCTTGAAATTTTAAATCCTATGATTAAATTAAAATCATAATTAAATCTTATGATTAAAAATTAAAATCTTATGCTTATCCAGAGCAAAAAAAAAAAAAATGGTAGCCCTAAAGCCTTCTCCTTCCCTGTCTCTGAGTCTGGTTATGAAGGATAGGGAAGGTTTAAAACAAAAACTCAGAAAATGACATACTCAAGAACAGTAATAACATAAATAACTCTCATTTAGATAGCACATCAGTGATTCCAAAGCATTTTGTTCATAACTGCCCTGTGAAATTTTGCCTATAAATTCCTTGAGTATTTTCTCTGCTAACTCTGGAATTGTAGTATTTACTATTACTGTACAAGTGATTGATTTTGACTAAATCAGACTCCTATAGTAAGCAAATCCTCTTACAAATTTTCATCATGGCTAGATTACAGGTACAGTCCCCTAAAGACCAAACCTTTTTTTTATACACAGGATTGAAAAAATACTAAAGGAGAAAATCATGGAATGGAGACCACGCCACATGACTCGATGGAATAGATATTGCACATCTACTCTACGACACTTCCTGCCTTTGCTAGAAAAGAACCAAGGGAAAGATGTAGAAGATGACCACAGAGCAGAACTCCTCCGACAGCTAGGAGATTATAGGGTAAGAGAGAATACATATGGCCTTTTGAAATGAACACATCATTTCCTACTTGAGAGGAAATAATAAAACAGCACCAATCAAATTTCTTGTTCAAATAATTTACTTTTACCCCTCTAAGTTTAGTTTTTCTTACTGTGTACATGCATTAAGCAGATGAATAGAAATGTAAATAGGGACCATAAATTCTCAATGTTTATCATTAACTTTCCGAAACCTAGAAGACATAAAAGGTATTTTATCCACCAAATGGGAAGACTAGGTAAATCATTTCTGTCAAAGGATTGCATAAGGAATAACTAACCACTTTAAAATTAAACTCAAGAACTAAAAACAATTAACTAAATCACTTTAGATTAAGCAACCAATTAAAATACATCAACCAATCTTCATGGCATGCTATTTGGCTATTAAGTAGATCTATCACTTTTTTTAACTTTCTTTTTCTTTTCTTTTTGGTCTGTTTTTTTTTTTTACATGACTATGTAAATGTTTTGTATGACTGCACATGTATAACCTACATGAAATTACTTGCCTTCTCAATGAAGGGGGAGGGCAGGGAAAGAATCTGGAACTCACTAAAATTTTTTTTAAATGAATGTTAAAAACTGCTTTTACATGTTATTGGGAGGGAAATTTTTTAATTGACCCATCAGATTTAATATACGTAATTCCTAAATTAACACTCTCTCCCCCCTCATTAAGCTCTAGTTTATATATAAAACCCAGAAAGTTACCATAGCCAAAAATAAGCCTTGTTGCTTCAGTTGCACCAGACAAATGAATGGCTTAAGTTTATAAGACCAAATAGTTGTTTATGGGTAAATTTCTTACAATAATGACTAAAACATCTCTTCTCTTTAAGGTTAAATCAATATTCTGGGAAACTGTTAATTCACCTGCTCCCATAAATGATATTGCTTACAAGTTAGCAGTCTAATTCACATGCCTCTCAACATGTATAATACACATAGACTTTTGTGCATAAGCAGAGTAACTAAACAAAGGAACTCCACTTCAGCAGTTGGGTCAATTATATATAGCAACTACAATACATCTACTTGAAAAAATAAACTGAAAATTGTAGGAAAATGCTTTTTATATGCTAATTTAAAAAAAAACAAAACTCTTTACTGATTTTATTTTCCCCTCTAGTTCTCTGGATTTCCAATTCATATGGCATTTTCTGAAGTGAAACCTTTGATAGAGGCCATATACAGCACTGGAGTTCACAACATCGATATTTCCAATGTTGAATTTGCTTTGGCTGTCTATGTACATGCTTACCCCAAAAATGTGCTCTCCGTATGGATTTACGTGGCTTCACTTGTTCGTAACAAATAAATGCTCCCAATGGTGCACTGTATACTTGAGTATCCACAGGTAAAATCAGATCAAGAACTAATAGCACCAGGCTCCTTGGGAAATGGGGGAACACATTTTCAGTTATCAAAGACAGAACGAGTGTGCTTAATTTGAAAGCCATTACAAAAAAAAACCAAACCTGACTGATTTACCTCATTTAGATACTACTGGTTTTATTCTGAAGCTTACAGAGATGAGTTTTTCTATTTGTAAAGAAGATATTTGAGGTATGATTTTTGGAAATTTACCAGTTACATAGTAGAAGCTCTCCAGACTATAGTTGTATGTGATTCGACACTAAGTAAATGAATTTATTAGACAATAAACATCTTTATATCTTTAAGAAACTTTTTACAATATGGCACATGTCTTTTTGTAACTTGTTTTACGATCTGACATTACGTTCAGGCTTATGACACGGTCTTTAATTCATCATGAAACCAGTTTTATCACAGTGGATATTAAACATGTTGCTAATGAACTGTCCACTTTTCCAAGTCTATCTTTGATTATGGTTCATAGGTTTTAATGAAATCTAAATTAAATGAATGTACTTGAAGTATATCTATCCAATTCTAGTGGATATATTGCTTAACATTTTGTGGCATTGCACAAGTTTACATCCCAGTATTCCCTTGCCATTTGCGAACAAGTTTGTTCCTCAAGATATCAATATATTTATCAGAGTTGATCATTCCCCAATAGGGACAAAAAACTTCCAGGCCCACTGAAAGTCAAAAAAAAAAAAAAATTTAGGGTGTAGACATTTCAGTTTGATGAATATCCCCCTAGTTCTCACAAATCCACCTGGAGTTCTTCTGACCATAGTTTTGTTATAGCATTGAATAAAAGAGTTTAAGCCTTTTGGCAGCCTTTAGCAGCTTTCAGAAGTTTTTAGCCTTCATCATGTTTGTCTTGTCCATGGCCAGCATTTTTTCTTCAGAGGGATGGGGTTTTTTTTGCTGTTGTTGCTGCTGTGGTTGTTCAATCATTTCAGTCATGCCTGACTCTTTGTGGCCCCATTTGGGGCTTTCTTGGCAAAGACACTGGAGTGATTGAGTGACAGGTGGACACCAAAGGTAGAGGAGCAGCCCTGAAAAGGCCTCCACAAGCCTTACTCTAGAGGTGCTAATCCTCCCTGAATACCCCATATACCTGCACCTGTCCTCTAAGAAGTGAGCATAGCAGCCATATATAACCTTGGCAGAAAGGCTAAACCAGGCTGAAGGTAACTGACAGGCCTCAAACCTCTCAGTGGATGAGAACAATCTGCTCCAACAGCCTTGGAGGTAGCTGAAGCAGGCCCTGTGCAGTGTGTAGAGCTTGGTCAAACATCAAAGCTGCCTCAGTCATCCATTGCATCCTGGGGCACTGCAAGTCATCTTGACTTCTGTCTTGCCATTGGACTTCAATGACCATGGAAGAGAGTGAAGCTGACAACTTTGTTCAACTCTGCCTCATTTATAACCAATTCACCCAAAAGTCAAGACATCACTTCAAGATGTCATTGGTCCTCTCTGAAAATGAAGGAAAAATCACAACTAGAGCAACAATTCCTTCTTCAGGTCATTTTACAGAGGAAGAAAACAAACAAGGTTAAGAGACTTGCCCAGAGTCTCCCAGGCCAAATTTGAACACAGGTCTTCCCAACTCCAGGTCTGGCGCCCTGGCTGCCCTCCAGGAATGGTTACTATCTGGTTTGTTTTGTTTTTCTGGTCTTCCTGCTATTCTCCCAACTTCAAGAGGTGTTTCCTTCCTTACTGAAGAGGAAGCGATAACCACCCATCCAGCTGCGAGTATCTCTAAAAATCCATGGCTTGTTTTCGGAGCATCAGGCTATTTTACAACAATTACTTGCTGCACTTGTCTCTTCTTGACTTTTTTCCCCTCATTTTTAGCACACTCTCCTTTGTGTTTTGGTTTGGATACTGTTTCATCATGGGCTTGAATGATCCTTGAAACAACCTCTAATAATCAAATTGTTCTCTTAAGAGCTACAATTTTTGTATGTTGCATTGGAGAGAGAAAAATAAGAGTCAGACAGCAAAGAAATCTGCATGAAATGCAGCACTTAGCTGACAAGGAATTAGTTAAAGGTAGGGAAATCAACTCAATCTGGTTTCATATGATCAAAATTAAGTGCAAGTATACAATCGTTGCTATCACAAAATAAGGCTACATCAAAATGAATGCTTATCCCAAGACACTGCACACCACTGTATTAACTGAACCAATACTACTTCACTACTCACACAGTTGCACACTGGCAAATTTCAGTTTAAGTTAAGAATATAAACACCAAGATATTTAAAAATATACCACTGAACTGATGCAAAGTGAACTGAGAAGAGCCAAAAAGTCATCGTACACACAGTCATACTGTATAGCAATCACGATCAACTGAATGACTTAGTTATTCTCAGCAGCACAATGATCCAAGACAACTCTAAACGACTTATGATGAAAAATGCTATCTACCTCCAGAGAAAGAACTGATGGAGTCTGCATGCATATCAAAGCATACATTTTTTTATTTTCTTTATTTTTCTCATTTTGGGGGTGTTGTTTTGTTTTAGTCTGTGTTCTGTTTTGCAACATGGGTAATAGGGTAATAGAAATAGGTTGTGCATAACTGCAAATACATATAATATAATACATATAATCTATATCAAAGTGTCTGCCTTCTCAAGAACAGGGGAGGGAAAGGAAGAAGGGATTTTGGAACTCAATAACAGAAAAAATGAAATAAAAACATTTTTAAAAAAATATCACTGAGGTACATTGATAAATATATTAAGATATATTAAATACAAAATTACAATATACTTAACCAAGGTCAGAATTTCTAGAGAACTGACTAACTGGGTTTCCAAGTCCTGAAGGGGAAAGCAACAAAAACAATTAAAGGAGTGGGAAGCAGGCAAAAGAAGAAGCCAAAGAATACATTCAAAGATAGCATTATCATGGAAGTGATCATCAATTTAAAAAAAAGGAAATGGATTAAATTATGCCAAGTAATAACTGCATAAACTAATAATTCAAGATAAGGACTAAATTTTCTCAAATCGTTTGGAAAGGAAATTAGCCCACTAGAATAATAAAAGTAAAACTATGAAAGAAACCTTACAGGTAACATAGAACAAAACCAAAGCATGAACTCTCAGAATTTTCCTCATAAGTGGTCATCCAGCCTCTACTTGAAGAACACAAAGCAAGAGAAACTCATTACTCTCACCCCACCACCAAGGAAACAGATCATTCTATTTTTGCACAGCTCTATTATCCTAAAATCTTTACTATTATCTTTCAGAAATCAACTTCTTTATGCTTTTGAAAAACAACCACAAAAAGATTAGCTCTTGATCCAAGATGGCTGAGTAGAAAGATACACATATGCTAGCTCTGAACCCACAGCCCATAAATTACCTGTAAAGAAGAACTCCCAACAAATTCTGGAGTAGCAGAAGCCACAGAACAACTGAGGTGACGAGATTTCTGTTCCAGAGAGACCTGAAAACCGGACACGAAAGGTCCCTCGTGCACCCGACCGGAGCAGAGCCCAGCCCTGCCTTGGCTGCGAGGCACCAAGAGGAGCAGATCCCAGCAGCCCCACAGGTCCCTCCATCCACAGGCCTCAAAGGTCAGTGAGAGAGTCTTTTTGGCTCCCCGGGAGGGGAACGGGGTGTCTCCATAACTCAGGCCCCCTTGGGAGGCAGCAGCGGGGGCGGCAGCAGACCGGGGCTCCCCAAGCAGGCAGGAGCCCAGATCCACTGCTGAAGGTCTCTGCATAAACCCCCTGAGGGAACTGAGCCCCTTGTGGCGGCCCTGCCCCCACCTGAGCACCTGAACTTAATCTCACACTGAATAGCAGCCCTGCCCCTCCCCCCCCAAAGCCCTGAGGCTGGGAAGCAGCATTTGAATCTCAGACCCCAAGCACTGGCTGAGCTGATCTGGAGGCCACGTGGGTGTGGAGAGGACACTCAGAAGTCAAGTCACTGGCTAGGAAAATGCCCAGAAAAGGGAAAAAAAATAAGACTATGGAAGGGTATTTTCTTGGTGTACAGATATTTCTTCCCTTCCTTTCGGGTGAGGAAGAACAAAACTTACCATCAGGGAAAGACACAGAAATCAAGGCTTCTGTATCCCAGTCCATCCAATGGGCTCAGGCCATGGAAGAGCTCAAAAAGGATTTTGAAAATCAAGTAAGAGAGGTGGAGGAAAAACTAGGAAGAGAAATGAGAGAGATGCAGGAAAAGCATGAAAAGCAGGTCAACACCTTGCTAAAGGAGACCCAAAAAAATGCTGAAGAAAATAACCCCTTGAAAAATAGGCTAACTCAATTGGCAAAAGAGGTTCAAAAAGCCAATGAGGAGAAGAATGTTTAAAAAGCAGAATTAACCAAATGGAAAAGGAGGTTCAAAAGCTCACTGAAGAAAATAGTTCTTTCAAAATTAGAATGGAACAAATGGAGGCTAATGACTTTATGAGAAACCAAGAAATCACAAAACAAAACCAAAAGAATGAAAAAATGGAAGATAATGTGAAATATCTCATTGGAAAAACAACTGACCTGGAAAATGGATCCAGGAGAGACAATTTAAAAATTATGGGACTACCTGAAAGCCATGATCAAAAAAAGAGCCTAGACATCATCTTTCATGAAATTATCAAGGAAAACTGCCCTGAGATTCTAGAACCAGAGGGAAAAATAAGTATTCAAGGAATCCACCTATCACTGCCTGAAAGAGATCCAAAAAGAGAAACTCCTAGGAACATTGTGGCCAAATCCCAGAGTTCCCTGGTCAAGGAGAAAATATTGCAAGCAGCCAGAAAGAAACAATTCAAGTATTGTGGAAATACAATCAGGATAACACAAGATCTAGCAGCTTCTACATTAAGGGATCGAAGGATGTGGAATATGATATTTCAGAAGTCAAAGGAACTTGGACTAAAACCAAGATCACCTACCCAGCAAAACTGAATATAATACTTCAGGGGAAAAAATGGTCTTTCAATGAAATTGGGGACTTTCAAGCATTCTTGATGAAAAGACCAGAGCTGAAAAGAAAATTTGACTTTCAAACACAAGAATGAAGAGAAGCATAAAAAGGTAAACAGCAAAGAGAAGTCATAAGGGACTTACTGAAGCTGAACTGTTTACATTCTTACATGGAAAGGCAATATTTGTAACTCTTGAAACTTTTCAGTACCTGGATAGTGGGTGGGATTACATACACACACAAAGAGCACAGATTGAATTGAATAGGATGGGATCAAATCTTAAAAAAATGAAATTAAGGAGTCAGAGAGAAATATATCAGGAGGAGAAAGGGTGAAGAAAGGGAGAAATGGAATGGGGCAAATTATCTCTCATAAAAGAGGCAAGCAAAAGACTTTTTAGTGGAGGGAAAAAGAAGGGAGGTGAGAGAAAAACATGAAGTTTACTCTCATCACATTCCACTAAAGGAAGGAATAAAATGCACACTCATTTTGGTATGAAACCTATCTTACAATACAGGAAAGTGGGGGAGAAGGGGATAAGCAGGGGGGGGGGGGGAGGATGGAAGGGAGGGCAATGGGAGGAGGGAGCAATCTGAAGTCAGCACTCTTGGGGAGGGACAGGATCAAAAGAGAGAATAGAAGCAATGGGGGGCAGGATAGGATGGAGGGAAATATAGTTAGTCTTACACAACATGACTATTATGGAAGTCATTTGCAAAACTACACAGATATGGCCTATACTGAATTGCTTGCCTTCCAAAGGGAAGGGGTGGGGAGGGAGGGATGAAGAGAAGTTGGAACAACTGTCGAGTACCGTTTTTGCTACTAGGAAATAAGAAATACAGGTAAAGGGGTATAGAAGGTTATCTGGCCCTACAGGACAAAAGAGAAGATGGGGACAAGGGAAGGGAGGGATGATAGAAGAGAGGGCAGATTGGTGATGGGGCAATTAGAATGTTCGGTGTTTTGGGGTGGGGGGAGGGGACAAATGGGGAGATAATTTGGAACCCAAAATTTTGTGAAAATGAATGTTAAAAGTTAAATAAATAAATTTTTAAAAAAAGATTAGCTCTTAACAATTTAATCTGGAGAACTGGAATTTGAGAGGGAAGAAAAGGTTACAAGCTAAAGTGGTATCATCCCTTTCTCCCAAATTAGGACATAATACACTTTCTGAAACAAATGCTTACAGTAAACATGGGGTGTTAGTATGCAATCAATTATAGCGGACAATGAACTAGACCTTTTGTTTGGAAATTGTCTGCATCAGCATTTTATTATAAAAATTCTATTGTGCTATACGTTACAGCTAGTGTAATAGAAATAACTTTGAACTTATAGTCAGAGAACTACATTATGAGTTCAACTACTTATTATCTCTGTGACTGATAAATCATCTTCTTTCTCTGGTTCTCAAAATTCTCATCTTTAACATAAATGGATGGGACCTAGTGATCTCCATGATCCCTCTTCCACTCTAAATTTAAGTTCCTCCAAAGTTTTAAATTTTGATTGATGTTGGCCTATTGATATCAATAATGTATGATTCTAATGTAGACTTCTGACAAAATGACAAAGATGACAAAAGATTACAATAATATTGGAGGATAAGTGGAAAGACACACTTATGCACTCTTGATGAAGCTGCAAATTGGTCCAATTTTTCTGGAAAGAAATTTGGAATTATGGAAAGAACATGACTGACATTTCCATAGTTTTTGACTCAGAAATTCCACTGCTAATATACTTGCCAAAGAAGTCAGTGGCAAAAAGGCCTCATATTCACTAAAATATTTTTAGAAATGTCTTTTGCAGTAGACACTTTTTTAAAAAAAGTATTTGTATATCAATTGTGTGTGTGTGTGTGTGTGCGTGTTCTTCCTTCATTGCCGAAGACCATGGCATCAGAGAAATGATGACATGACTTGCACTTGACTTTGTTTTGAGTGAAGGAGGGCTTCACCAGCCTCACTTCTCCAGAGCCATCTGAATCCAGTGACCTGATATTCCTCAGGATGACTGCAGATGACCCAGGATGAGGCAATTGGGGTTAAGTGACTTGCCAGGTCACACAGCTAGTGAGTGTCAAGCATCTGAGGTGAGATATGAACTCAGGTCCTCCTGACTCCTGTACTGGTGCTCTATCCACTGCACCACCTAGCTGCCCCGATTGTACATCAATTAAGGAATGGCTGAACCAATTGTTAAATATGAATGAAATTTTATTATGCTGCAAAAAACAATGAGTAGGTTGAATACAAAAAATCATGACAAGACACATGAACTGACAAAAACCTGAAAATACAACACAATGACAATACTATAAATGGAAAGAATGGCAAAACAATAGAAAACTGAATGATACAAAGGAAAAGTAGAAGAGATAGAAGAAGGCATGTCTGTCATATCTTTGTACAGTATAGTGCTATATTAGACTTTTTCAAAATCTTGGTTAACCTATTCTGAACTATTTTTTTCCTTTTTCATTATTGTAAGGGATGAGTAGAAAAAGAAAGAAATACATTAGGATATTTGAATGATATAAAAACAAAGCAACTGATACAAATTTTTTAAAAAACACTTTAAATATTGTATGGGAAATATAACTGATCTGTAAAATGTAAATTTATTAATGCTTTATAATTCAAAAGCATTTTTATAGATCACTATGTTTTTTCAACTATACTGAATTTTACATAAATGATATTTTCTGGTTATTATATATGCTTGGTTTCTCATTTAATTCCAAGATGATTACTTTTGCGTATGGCCACAAATAAGCAATGTTGTAAAAGGAATGTTTCAAAAGAAAAAGCTGTAATTTTCAGATGCTTACATGTGTGCTGAATATTCAATATTCCAATGGAAAGAAAAGTATGCGCACACACACACACAAAATCCTTTGTTCCTGTATTTCAGTAAGTTAACAAATGTTTATTAAATATTACTATGCGCCAGGCACTAAGTGGTAGAAATACATATACAAGCAAAAAAAACCAAAAACCAAAAAACAAACAAACAAACAAAAAACCAGTCCCTGACCTGAAGGAGCTTACATTCCTTGAGGAAAAAACAGAAAGGGGAGCTGAAAAGGCAGGCAAGGAACACAGAGAGGGATAGTGCTCATTATGGTAATCCAAAGACAAGAGTCAAGAGCAGAGTTCAGAGAGCAGGAAAAGACTTGAGCATGCGGGGCTGGACTAGCCATGAGTCTCAAGGAGGGCATCACGAGAGTAGAGGTATCTTCAAGGGTGAGAAAGTTGCTAGGTATGAGTCAGGAGGAGCCTTGTCAACTCTGATGATATTTCTGTCCCTTCAGCCCCATCTTCTGCTTAGTAAATTCCTCCTAGAGTCTATAAAATTCACTGAAACAGTTGTTAATCTGTGCTAGACACTATTTTTGCACTGCTTATTTTCTTTTCCAATCTACATTCAACATTAACTAGCCCTTCAAACAAATAACGGACCTTAGCTCTAATACACTGTATCTGCCTCCACTTGCTGTACAGATAGTAAGGGTCAAAAAATCACTAGAAAGATGACTGGCCCTCTAGCAAGTTTGATAGTCCCTACCTCAGTTCTTTCCCAAAACATCATCACCCCTCTACTGGCTACACTCTTCCTTTCCCAACTTGACTTCTTGGTGAACCAGTTCAACTCCACACTGCTGTGTACACTCAAATCCCTGGATCCCTTATCCCATTGCCAATCACACCCTGCCAAGCCCCAAACCTGGAGTTTTCCCACCATCCTCTGCCTTTGTTCCTATTCCGACTATGTTGAATGAGGCTGTAGAAAAATCACAAAACCATGCTGAGTTTACTACAAACTGATGTTACAGAATCTCAACTGAGGCCCTACTTTAGCAAGGAAATTCTTTTACAATCCCTAACTGGCACATTTCTACTCATCAAGCAAATGGTGGAACAGTGGATAGAGAAATAAATGATCCTGAAGTCAGGAAAACCTAAATGAAAATTCATCCTTACTTTCCTAGCTGTGCAAATCACTTGACCAGTTCCCTCAATTGAAAAATTGAGATAATGCACTTACCTTGCAGGGTTGTTGTGAGGATCAAATTAGCAGCATCTGGTACTATATAACTGCTTACTCTCTTGCCCTCTCAGAATGAGAGCAGAGGTTCCAAACCTTGTTCTCCCTCTTCAAATCATCCCCTGGCTCTCCTGTCCCACTCATTCTCAGTTGAGAAACACTGAAAAAAATGAGGCCATTCACCAAGAGGTCTCTTCTTTTCATCTCACCTCCTCCTTCATTCATCTCATATGAAGAGAAGGGCCTTCTGCTTACAATGGTAAGCCCCTCTATATGCACACATGGTTCCATGACATCCCAACTTTTCTAAAAGATTGCCTTCTCTACCATGCTTACTCTCACTAATCTTCAGTCTCTTCCTATCTCCTGGCTGCTTCCTTGCTGCCTGTACACATCTGTGTCCTTCATTGCCATTAAAAGAAAAAAAAATCTGCACTTGATATTTGCTATCGTTTTATATATATCTCCTTCCTTTCATGGCTAAATTCCTTGAGAAGGTTATCTACTACTGGTGCTTACATTTCTTCTCATTCCTAAAGTCTAAAATTTGGCTCCCTTCAAAGTAGCTAGTAATCTTAGTTACCAAAGCCTTTATTCACTCTGCACCCTCTTCTCTCCAGTGCTTTAACCACACTTCTCAGTCTCCTACTCCCCTTTGCTGAATCTTCATTCAGTTTGCAGGTGCTAATGATGGGTATCCCCATATCACCAAGGCAATGCATTCACAGCTCTGAAGGTGACTGAATATGCCAGTGTAGTTCTGAATCGCAAAATATAATGGGAGTTAAAAATCTTCACCTCCCACTGATAGGCCTGGGGTGGGGCTACTGAGGAAGGAATTGGGGAGGCTTGTTTCCTATTAAGGCCAACACCTTTGACTGATTGCTAATGAGGCACTAGGCCCAGAAAAGAATATATATATTCTAAGGTGAGGTTTTGCTCTGAGGGCTTAGTTTTTGGAAGAAGGTTTGTTTGCCAGATGAGACTCAGGGTAGTTTTAAGAAGCACCCACCCCCCACCCTGGCTTTAAAAACCCATTTGTTGGTGTTTCTTTCTCTGGTAATGATACACATATTTCCTGTGGTCGGACAGTTGGAAGCCCTGTCAGTCTTTTCTCTGTTGGTATGTGTTTGATTAAAGCAACTGCTCACTCCCAAAAAGAGTTGCTTTCCTTTCAGAAAAGCAGATCTAAGAACCTGTGCAGCAGATCCTCCTGTGTATGCAGGGGTGCTTACTACCTTACAATCACCTAAGATTCTATCCTAGGCCTTCTTCCCTTCTCTCCCTATAATATCTTGTTTGATGACTTCATCAGCTCCCACAGATTCAATTATCTCTATGCAATGATTCTCAGATTTATCTTGTCCTAAACACTCTCCTGACCTCCAGTATATTTTCAACTGCCTATAAGACATATTGAACTAGACAGCTCCAATTCGACCTGTCCAAAACTGGTCACATCTTTCCCCCCAAATCTTCCCTTACTTCACATTACATCCAGGGAACCACATTCCCAAGTCATTCAAGTTTCCAATTTAGATGTCACCGTTGACTTCTTACCATCACCTCCCATCTCCAATCTATTTGGCACCAAGCCCTGTCAATTCATTCATATGTCTGCATTTGCACCCTCCTCTCCTCTGACAATTACCACCCTGGCACAGATCCACATCACCTTAGACCTGGACAACTCCCCAGCCCAGTTCATACTTCACTTAAGAAGTACATTCTGACCATAGCATCCTCCTAGTCAATAATCTCCAGCAGCATAATACTGCCTCCAGGATCATATATAAAATCCTACAGGGGCTTTTAAAATTCTTTATAACATAGTCTCTTTCTAACAGTAGCATTCCTTGCTATTCACTATATTCCCATCTTTAGTTGTTCGGTCATTTTTCACCCATGTCCAACACTTCATGAATCCATTTGGGGTTTTCTTGGCAATGATACTAGAGTGGTTTGGCATTTCCTTCTCCAGTGAATTAAGGTAAACAGAAGTGACCTGTACCTCTGCAGCAGGAAGCAATCTGGAATTACTGAAAGCCCTATCAATCAATCAACAAATATTTACTAAACATCCAAGTGCCAGATATTGTGCTAGGTACTGAGAATAAAAATGAAATGGTCCCTGTCCTCAAGAAACTTACATTCTATGCAGGGAAACAATGTATATACATTAAGATATATAGAACATATAATAAGTCAAGGAGATGCTGGGAGGAAGATAATGGATTCATTTATACGGTATTTGAGTCTTAAAGGAAACAAAAGATTCTAAGAGACAGAGTAGACTAAGGAGTACATTCCAAACCTGGAGGCCAGCCAGTACACAAAAGCATGGAGATAGACTTATTCTTAAGGAAAATCAGTTTGACAGCTGTAAACAGGATGGACTGAAGAAAGAAGAGATATAGGGTAGCTTATACAATAATTGGTTGTTACAACTGTCCAAATTAGATGATGAAGTCCTGAACAATGGTTGTGAGTACTGAGTCAAATAAAAAAGATGGGGTGATAAAAATGGCAAGATTGGGCAAACACATGGAGAGTGAGGAGTTAAGGACTGTCTAGAACACAGGCATCAAATATGTGGTCTTCTAACTCATATGCAGCCCACAGGAATTCTTAATGTATAATAGCTGCCATTTCTACTCATTTGACACCAATTATCTAGAGAACCTCACCATCAACAAGATTTGATTTTGGCACAATACCCTTCATGAAGCTGGCAAAATTCCTTTGCCATGCCATGTCTCCCTATCGTGACCTGGTATTGATAACAACAATCATTTAACCAAGTTCTCCACAGTATTTATCAAGGAATTTTACACGATCTCACTATGTGCCATGTGAAAAAAACAGTAAAACATTTTCTTGAGTCAAATGTTGCTTTTGTAATCAAGTTAGACACTACAAGCTCTTATTTGCCTATACGGACACAACCTGCAGCAGAAAATGGTTTATGAAAGTTTGTCTTATTCTCTCAAATTTTCATCAAGCATACTCTCAATATAAGCATGTTATAACATGCACAATTCCCTCAACATTATTGATGAAGCAGGTAAGTTTTGACAAGATTATTCTATATTATAATATATTCCGTATTATTCTCTAAATGTTAGAAGTATGATACAATAAGTACATGTATTAGTTACTTAAGTCACTTACAGAAGGGGAATGGGGGAAAGGAAATGTTGTTTCTAATCTTTCCATTCTTTTGAAATCTTACCATTTGAGATTATCTGAAAAATCAATTCAAATGTTCCACGACTGATCTACATTTCTTCCTTATGTGTTTGGTCAAGTCTAGTAATTCTTCCCAACTGCATCTCCTACTTCACCTACTTCACCCTAGAGGACTAAACATTAAAGCTCAAATGTTTGTGGCTCTTTCACTCAAATTAAAAATATGTGATAATTTGTCACAGCATCATAAATTTAGGGGTCCTTTAACTAAAACAAACCCCTTATTTTACACTGGAAATTATAAATTAGCTTCTAGTGCTCACAATAGGTGAGACCCCCTTTGAAGACCTCAAGACTGTGTATCACCAAGTTTTAAAAAATCAAACAGTCCTTATTCCACATAAAGCCAGGCATTGTCAAAAATGATCAGCTTCAACATCACTGTTCAGGGCAGTAAAGTGGTATTAAAAATGAATTCTCTGAAAAAGATACAAAACTACTTTATTGCATTAATGCATTGATGCTAAAGGAAATAGGTACAAAAATGCAGATAAAGGAGATATATCTAACAAGGCAAAGAACTCACAGGATGCGGTTCAAAGTAATCTGATCTCATAGCATTTTCAGAGACTATAGTAATTCATATAGTAAGCCATTCAACATACCATACAGTTCAGAAACTCACAGCTCTTTAAGTGACATGGACACCTTCTGGCAGACTGGTGAATCCTACAGGTTATCTCTTGAACAATATTTTCAATGTACAAAACATACAGAGTTACAAAAGAAACCAACTACACTTAAAAAGCTAACAAAATGTTTTTAAAAGTTCTTAAAGTCTCAGTTAAAAATCCTTGCTCTAGTATAGTCAGTTAACCAAAATATCTTTTTTTTAAAACAAAGTTCACAGAACTTAAGAAGCCATGTTCAACCACCTAACCCAAGGGGTGACCTAGCCTCTACAAACCCTAGCATAATTAGGGTTGCCTGTTAACTATCACTTTGACAGAAACTGATAAGAATGCCAACATATAATCTACTGATTATAAATTAAGCCATGAAAACTGTTTTACCAATTTGTAACTACTGATAGAAATTACTACAACTGCAGTATTTTTTATATATAGTTCAGGTATGCAGATATAGACATATCCTAATTTGTATTGTATTTGTCTGTGACACAACTATTCTCCTAACTATAATATTCACTTAGATGCCAGTAACTCTCAACTCTTTCGTATTCCCCTAACATCATAGTGTGTATAAATATGCTTGAAAATTTTTGCTGAATCAATCATTTTTAATTAAGACTAACCCTTTTTTACTATACCTTACTTTGAAGCACTGGTTGCCAAAAAAACCCAAAAAACAAACAAAAACCAAAAACAAGTATGCTTTTGTTAAATGCATGTGTTAATTAAAATCTTTTGCCTTCTCAAAAGGCAGTGGGCCAAGAATAAGGATCATTCAATTTTTTCACCAGAGCTTAGAATTCTTATTGTAGAATTTTTCTCACATACATCTAGTTCTTTAATTTCATGTGTCTATAGCTTAATTTGCTACAGTACTACAGAAAATGGCTGAATAGGACCAAGTGGTATGTCTTTTCACCAAACAAACCTTAGTCTTAATATCACTAGTAAAATCAGGGAAAATCACAGAATTTCAGAATAAGAAGGGACCCCACTAGCTATCTAAAGCAATCCATACTCCCCACAAATCCTTATGACCATGTATTAATAAATAAATAAGCAGGAATTTGGCCTTCGCTTGAAGACCTCCAAACAGGACTCAAGGTGTAGAATAAATACATTTTTTAAAAAATATGACCAATGTGAGAATGACTATATATGCTATTATGACTTAACTATACACATTATTATGTGAGAATTTTTTTGTTGACATTATTGGGTGCGAAAGTGGAAATGAGGAAAAAATATATACTTATTAATTGAAAAAAATTCAATTAAAAACATTTTTAAACCTTCAATGATGGAGAACCTTCTAGAACCAGCTCACAAAACAATCTATCCCATATTGTCATAACACTCAATTGTTGGAGCTCGTATCCTTTTAAGCCAGAAACAAACCAATTAAATGACATCACTAGTCACATTTAAGAATAGTCAATAGCCAAGTTAAATTACAGTCTAAGAACAGTACCCTCCCTATCTCACCCCTGCCTCCTTCCAGACATTCCATCACTATCAGTACAGAAGCAGGAGGCCTGTTTTCAAAAAGATCTCCAGTGAATATCAAAATCATGCAAAATTTATTTAGAGATTCAACATTTAAATTGTTTTTCAATATAATCTCTCTCTACCTCACCTATGTCTTTTCAAAAAGCAACTATAAGAAGCTTAAAGAATTTAAAATCTTGACTAGTAGGTATTTAGAAAAAGAAAATATAGTTCAATAAAACTGACACATCAGTCAAAGGTTAGTTGTCAGACTCGTCCAAAAACGTTATTTTAATCCTACCACATAACAAGATAAATCTCTATCATCGCTTCCAACAATGAAAGTAAAACACAAAGATTTTAGTCAGTGAAATCTTCAAAGTAGATTTTATTTATACATTTGTTCACATGGTTTGTGAAATTGTTGAAAATCCCTTCCAAGATTCAACATTCCTGAAGATTTAGGGAAACTGGCGGGAACCTATGGGGTTTTGAAGGAACTTTATACATAGTGGATGTTTTCATAGAGCTCACACCAAGCTAATTCACCAAGTAGCCAATTAATTTGATAGTAACCTTTTAAAGAATCTTTATATTTGGCTATGTTTAATTGGCTCTAATAGATATAGTCAAATAAAAGAAAATACAATGGGAAAGAAATTGGTTTCCATAAATTTCCATTTTGGAAGGTTGGGAAAAACAATACTTCTAAAGATGCACAACTTAAAATGATCTGCAAAGCTTGTTATGCTATTTGTATAATTCAAGAAAAACAGTAGGTCCCCCATACTCTCTAACACAAAATAATCAAAAGCATACTGAAGTGTCAAAAAACAAAAACAAAAAACAACCATGACACTAAAAAGAAATTTGATAAGTCTGTTCCCACCCCCACCACAAAGTCTAACCCTGTTCTGAAACAAAATGAGATCTGCATGAAATACAACACTGAACAATTCATTGGTGAATTAAAATTTTTGAGGCTGTCAGGAAGGGGCCAAAAAAGGTCATACTCAAAAAGGGATGGTTAACACAAGAAGTGTACTGTAAGTAAAGTGCATGAAAGGAAGCCTGCTCAGCTAAATAAAGTAGACAAAGATCAGAAGTCATGGGTCATTCACCAGACCGGCAGCAGGCTCGAAAACCACACTGCAAATTCTGGCATCCACTGGCGGTTTCAGCATGAGGACCTGTGGAAACAGAAGAAATGTGAAAGGAAGAATTTTTTTTTTAAATCTAAGATAATTGGTATTTTAAAGGCAAACTGGTTGTATTTAAAAGTTACATATTGTTATAAAACTAAGAAATACAAAATTCATTTATACAATTGTTAAGAAAATTTTTTAAAGAGAGAGAACACATCAAAACAGCCTGACTTTAGCTATTACCAAAAATTTGGGTAGAAGAAAAAGAAGCTGTTAAAAAAATTTTTACATAAGTATGCCTGGTAGACAAGAAAATCAAAGAAACAACAAATATGTTAAAAATTCAACCACTTCCAAATAAGAAAACAATTCAAGAAAATGTGTTTGTTTGCTCCTCCAAAATACAGTATATTAAACAACTGCAATAAAAATTCCAGAAATGAAAACAAAATAAAGCTCACAGATATAAAAAAGCACTATCTTAGTTCAAAGTATTTAAAGTAGAATTTTTTAATAACTCTCTGGATAAATCTAGTTTTTAGCATTTAACTTACATCTAATAGTAGTAATGAAAAGATTAATAAAATGGAAGATGAAATGACACAAAGATCTTAAGAGATTTATGGCTCATTTACAAAGCAGCAACTACCAAAAAAAACAACCACTCACAACATGGTTATTAACACTTTATCTCAGTCTTTCTGGATGCACAGGCATTTAGTAAAGGAATCATGTAACATGAAGAGTCAAGGTCACGAAGAAATTACTGCCATCAAAAAAGGTTTCATTACAGATGTTTGCATTTTAAAGTAAATGGATCAATATGACAGTTTTCAAAAACAAGGATGTGGGAAAAAAGTACATTTTAACTATCAAAGCCTCATCAAATTGTATCTCATTCAAAACTGAAAAATTCAAAAGTAGGTGAGTCTTGTTTTTATCAATTAAGATTAAGTCATTGAAAATCTGGGTTTACTATTATCATGAAAATCCATGCCTAATTTCACAACAAAACTTCAGAAATATTCATACTAATATATTCTCACTTTTTAAAAATTCCAATATAAAAGATCTGTATAGCCCCAGAGTTGAACTGTAGTTCTATCATCTGGGGTACTAGTTTAGTTAGCTTTGCAGAGGTACATCATTAAGAGAATTAGGCAAAAGTAAATCTTTCAACATCAGCTACTCAGAAAAACTATCCACTCAAGAATGAAAGAAGGGTTAAAATCTGCTTCTATAAAGAGAATGCCGACATCTGTGGTATTAAACTCAAATAGAAATGGTGCCTGTAGGCAGCATACTGACTTTAAAAAACCACAAAACTAATAGTATCTATTACATTTTATTTGTTTTGGTAAATATTTTCCAATTACATATTTATCTGTTCTAGAGTTTCACAAGCCATGAGTGAGACACCTCTGATGTATACCACTGAAGTAACTGATCTTTGAAGTACTGAAGCAACATAAAAGATAACTAGAGCCTAGCTGATCATTACATAAGTTAACATTTGCCTTCAATTAAAATATTTCTGAGAATTTAATTCCATGTTCTCACGTTCACTGTAAATTACAGAAACTACATATAGAAAAGTAAATCAGTATAAATCCTCAATAGAATTAAAAGAATTACAAGTACATACACTTTAACATGTCAAAGTATATAAACAGTAAAAGAAATTAATAAACTACACATTTATGTAAGAGTGCTTTTTCAATGCCTTTTTTTTTTCAGATGGACAAGACTGAAAGCTTAAAAACAAAATCATTTGGAAAAATAATTCTGGTTTCTAAAAGCAGAGAAATTTTTTTTCTGAAAAAATATGCTGTTAGGACAAGCACCCTATCCTCCAAGTCCCTAAATTTTCTCAAATCTCATTACCTACTCCTTCACTAGATCTCTGTATACCATATGTACCCTGGATTACACCCTAATCCACAAATGTTCCCACCTTCATGATCAAAAATTACAATTCCTGTGCTAAGCATCTCATATTATTCCCTCACTCTCTATACTTTATATCTCCAAATCTTTTCTTTATCCTCATTGGAAATTCCAATTCCTCCAACTCATAGGTACTTTCTCAGGCTATTAACTCCTACTCTGACTTCCTTTCTCTCCAATCTTTACCGATAGCTAACAAGTCAACGTCATAATGTTCCCACACCTCTACCAACCCCCTAATACTAGATTACTCTTTTTCCACCTCCTTTACTTGTTCTCACCTGCTACCAAATGGGAAAAGGAGCTAAGAACACAAACTGAATGTGTCCCGTACAGTCCAGCTACTTAATGCAGTAAAGCAATCATTTTATTCTTCTACAACTGATTGCCTGTCCCACGCGGCACAGAAGCTGATCAAAATCTTCTCTTTCCTATTCTGACATTTCACATATCCCACTTTGATCCCTCACCATCTCATCTGAGGACTTAGCCTTTTAAACTTACTGAGAAAACTGAGATCTTCTAGTGTAGGTCATACCTCTTCTTGACTTCTCTTCCTTTCAAAACCCTTTAATATCCTCCCCTTCTGTCTCCTCCTTTTATTCCAATCTCTGCTAAGAGACAGTCCCTCCATTTGCAGAACAAAAATGAGTTTCCTCCATTAAAAAAAAAAACCTTCACCAAACACTAATATCCTCCCATGTCTTTATTTCTTCATTCTTTTCTCAAAGTTCTTTTTTAAAAAAAAATGCCTAATTCTCTTTCCTCCATTTTCTCTCCTCTCACTAATTTCTCAACCCTTATCTGGTTTCTAGACTCACTCAAGTGAAACTTCTCTCCAAAGTACCAGTGATCTCTTATTTGCCAAATCAGATAGTCTTTTCTCAGTCTCCCTCCTTGGTCTTTTTGCATCATTTAACAAGGCTGATCACCTTCTCCAAAATATTCTCTCTCCAGGTTTTTATGACATATCTAGTCTCTCGTTTCTCCTCTGGTCTTGTCTACTCCTCTGTTTTCTTTACTGCCTCATTTTCAATGACATCCTTAAGTGTGAGTTTACCCTAAGGCTCTAATCTGTGTCCTCATCTCTCTCTCTACATTCTCTCATGGCCTTATTGGTAGACTCATGGTAAAATGAGGATAGAGCACCAGACATAGACTTAGAAAACCTAGAAGCCTTTGACAACTTTGAATATAAATATTGTCTCCAATACCTGTGGACCTAGGTTAATCATTTATCCTCTTAGCCTCAGTTTTTTTCATCTATAAAAAGGGGAATAATCAATAGCAACCATTTCACAGGGCTGTTGTAAGGATCAAATGAGATTATGTCAAGCATTTTGCAAACCTTAAGGTGTCAAATACAAGTAAGTTATTATTATTATTAGTAGTAGTAGCAGCAGCAGCAGCAGTAGTAGTAGTAGTAACCCCATAAGCTCCCACGGGTTTAATTATTATCTCTATGCAGATGACTCCCAAGATCTATTTCTCTAACCTCAGTCTCTCTCCTAGGTTCCAGACCCGCATCAACATCTATTGAACGTTTTAAACTAAGAGATATCAAGAACTCCAGATGTCCAGAACAAAACATCATCTTTCCTAACAAATCTACCCATCTACCAAACTTCCTTGCCTCTATCAAGAGCATCACTATTCTTTCAGTCTCCCAGGTTCATAACCTTAACATTATTCTTGACTTCTCACCAAGCCACACATCTAATCAAGCTGCCAAATCTTGCCGTTTCTACCTTCAAGATACCTCTCAAATATGCCCACTCTTCATATCTCATGGTCACTACCTTAGTCATCGACTCATCACCTTTTTCCTAGATTAATGTGCTGGAAGGGACTTCAAAACTCTCCTAATTGGTCTCCTTGGCCTCAAGTTTCTCTCTAGTCCTTTCTGTTTTCCACACATTTGCAAAGGGATTTTTCTTAAACAAAGATCTCACTCTGAAATCTCCTTACTCAAATTCCAGCGTATCCAAATAAATGCCCTTGTTTGGCTTTTAAAAGCCTTTCACAACCTGGCCCTAATCTATGTTTCCAATTTCATTGTACATAAATCTCTTCCGATTCTCGACAATCCAGACAAACAAGTCTTCTCTTCCTGTTCCTTATCTATGGCACTTCTTTGCACTTGTCACCCCTCTCCCATATTTAGAAATACACTCCCCTCTGGCCTTCTTTCTGCCTCAAAGAATACCTCACTCCCTTCAAAAACCAACTGAAGTACCATATTCTATACTGAACCTTTCCTGATCCCTCTCAACTCTACTGCTTTCTCTCCCTACTTTGTATTTAAACATGGAATGAATCTAAGATCCTTAACAGGAAAGATTCAATTTTTGTCTTGGAATGCCAGCTGTATTCATCAGTTATTTGTGTGACATTGGGCAAGTCATTTAACCTCTTCTGGACCTCAGTTTCCACATTTGTAAAATGAGGGTATTAGAAGAGGACAGATGTCCTGTGAAGTCCCTTTCAGCTCTAAATCAATGATCCTCTGTCCTGCCCCTATACCTGGGTATGGCCCTGGATCTGTCTTACGTATTCTTCCATTAGTTTCTCTTGATAATCTCATCTGCTCCCATTAAGTTCAACAGTCATTTCTATTATAATAACTCAAATCTACAATCCAGCCCTTATCATTCTCTTAAACTCTACTCCAACACAATGACTACCTTAATATCTACACCTGGACATCCCAAAGGCACCTTAAATTCAACGTGTCCACAAAATTAACTCATCATCTATTCCCCCAAACTCAACTTTCTCTCCCAATTTCTATTGAGCATACCATCACCACTCTACCCTTCCAAATCGTCCAGGTTCATAGACTTTGTTGTCAACGTTCTAAATTACTCAGTTTGATCAGTTACCAATTGTGGTAATTCTGGTCCCACAACATCCGGGGGGGGGGGGGGGGGGGGAAGAGTCTTCTTTCCATTTATATCACAAACACAGTAACAGTTCAGGCCCTCATCACATCTCCCCCAAACCAGTGCAACAGTCTTCTAATTGATCTGCCTCCTCCAATAATTTCCAAAACATCCTCCATAAGTCTCCACAAAACTGATATTCCTAATGCACAGATAGGACCTGCTCAAGAGCTCCCCTGTTCAAGAAACTTCAGAGATTCCCTTTGGCATGTAGGATTAAAATATAAACTTCTAAGTTTAGAATTTAAAGTCCTTTACAACCTCACTCCAGTTGCTCTTTCTAGATTTAAGTGTCTAGACTCCCCTTATACACTCTATCCCCAGCCAAAAATGTCATCATATCTCCTCCCTCTCTGCCTATGCAGAGGCTGTTCCCCATGTCTAGAATGTTTTACCTCATCATTTCTGCCTTCAGAAATCCATGACACAATTCATGGCTCAGTTCATGTGTTTATGTCTGAATATGTCCAATATTCTTGAGAATTCATGTCAAATAAAACACTGAAATTGCAGTTAAGAGCTGCTTCAGAACTGAGCTGTCACCCATTTTTACATCACCTTGATAACACAGTCAATGCTCACTATTCTCTCTAAAAATGATTTAAGAGTTGTCTCTCTCAAAGCCTCCTGTGAACAGTGTATTTTGAGTTTCAAAGGATGTAACAGAAAAAAAAAAATCAAAGGATCAAGGGCCTAGAATTTGGGGGCCATCTAATCCAATCCTCTTACATTTAACAGATAAAGAAACTGAGGTCCAGAGACACTAAACAACACGCTCAAGGACACAAATAAGGAAGAGAGGTCAGAATCAAACCTAGGTCCTATAATACTAAATCTAGTGCTCTTTCCATTGCCTCACTAAATTTGAAACAAAGTCAGAAAGCAATTTTGGCAGATAAGTGGTAATCTCAGTCATCATCACCATCTCAAAAATTCAACTGTCATAAATGGCATAGTCATCTGGTTAAAAAGCTCTTGTAATCCATGGATGTGTAGGCAACTCATCATTTGATTTTCCTGAATTGTTCTGACAAAGAGGGACAAAAACAGGAAAGTGAATGGATAAAGCAATCACAAGAAACAAGCACTGCTTTCATCTAAGGTTGGGCTTATGTAGGGCAAAGATTAGTAGTTCTTAATATCCAGGAATCACAAGGATCTAGAGCACAGAGATATAATAAATAAGATATAATAAAAATGTTTTAGTAGGTAGAAATCAGCAAACTATCAATGTAGAACTTCCCAAAGAGAAAGCTAAGTGGATTATAGAAATGAATAAAACATAACTATTTAAGTAAAATAATTTTTAAAATGATATGACTAATACAAGATGTATATTCATTTTACTTTATAGCAAATAATAATTCAAAAAGTAAGGCTTTTTAGATTTTTGTGTCATGAGAAAATTCCTATCAAATAAGTCAATTACAATGTACTTGGCAAGCAAGACTCATTACAGTCATATTTTAAAATCAAACCATTTGAAGCAATTCTAAAAATTTAAAACTAAAATGTTTATATGACTATTAAATAAAATGGTTCTGTACAAGAAAGTGAAGTACAACTTATGAGAAAAATAAAATTTCATGTAAATATCATTTGAAGGAAAATAACTACATAGGCAAATCCGATTACCATCCGCCAACATTTGTTACTGGAATGCTCACGATTTTTGTCTAACTTCATTTACGTAATTTTGATGTATATCTGCACTTACCTTAACTTACCTTTACTCCTCTTCAACTTAAATTAAAAACATAAAACAGCAAATCATCTAAGGATATTTTACCTTCAGAACTATGAATTAATCTACTGTGATTTTATACACGGTTTTAAAAGCAAATAAGTACCTTTTTTAAAGTGCAGTAGTCAAAACAGTATTAAATTAAATTAATTCTAAAACAGAATTAAATTAAATTAGAACACAACAGTAGAACTCAATATAAAAGTGTGTTTGTAAGTAATAGAGCATTATGAAAGTCTGAGCCTTAAGATATGACTTTTTTCTCATTTTAAAATTGAATTTATGTTCAAATACTGTTAAGTGTCACATAGGGAAATAATGTGGAAACCCAAACTAGCTTTTAAATCAGTACATCACACAAGCACAGTACAATGAGAGGCATTCAAATCCAGTTTACTGTTTGATAAATCATTCCTCCTTCCCATCCTACCTCACCTCACACTCCCCTCAAAAGTCTAATATTAACAAGGCCTGATATTAGGGGGAAAGAGTAAAAGTGGGGTAAGGGGAAGGGGAAACATTATGTCATATCCTTAGTTATTTTAAGCAAAATAAAACCTACATTCTTTCCCTCAATAGTGACAATGCTGACAAAAGGAAAAGTTAGTAGCATACACTTAATTCGATCATTTTTGAATTTTTACTCAAATTACATCTCAAATCTTCAGCAAAATACTAATGTTTAAAATTACAAAGATTCCATCTACATAAATACATAAATCTAATTCTAAACCTGTAGAAGACATATTTACTAGCACACTTTTCCTTTAAAAAAAATAAAGTCACAAACAGGAAAACTAGTGAATCAAAACATTTATGCTAAAATCTTTACAGTGCCCACACCTTAGGAGCTCAATAAATATTAAATATTTTTAGAAGGTAAATAATTAGAGAATTGTACAAAATTAAGTACAATAAAATCTCACTTTAACATTTCCTAGGTAATAAACTGCCTGTCCAAATGCCATAAGGAAAAGATTCTATCACAACAGTGCTTTGAGGGAAATTGGCCAGAATGACAAGGTACAAGTTTACACTACAAGGGTAAATATTATAAAGCACATTTCCGTGAAAACTTTGAAGGGTTGCCATGCTTTTCAAATCATGTTTGTCAGGGTGTGAAAAGCAGAGTATAACACTGAGATAACAACACTTGTGGCATTATTTTTTTCTGGGAATTCAAAGTACCATGTCTTAAAGTATCAATAGTATGTTCAAGAAAACAGTTTCATATACAAGAATTTACAACTAAAACTGAGAGAAACATTGCAATAGCAAGCAAATTCAAATCTATTTAATTCTATATTAGATGGCCACAGAAAGAAAGCATAGCATAGATGGATTAGATAACAGGTATTGGAGTTAGGATGATCCAAGCTTCCAGTCCTGCTTCTGACACATTCTATAGCTGTGTAACCATGGGGAAGTAATCTAACTTGTCAGACATCAGAGATACATTGCTAATATGCAATAGTAGGAATATTCTGCATATATAAATATGACAGGTACGGACCCCTAAAAATAGCATTTAAATTGTTTCAAGAGGTTTGTCAAACCAAAGTCTAATATGAGATAAGCTAAACTCATAAAAATGAATTACTACCACCAAGGTACTACATGACAATTTAATTTTTATAGTATTGTTAGCTATTTCAATATATCAACTTAAAACATGTCAAATTTACATCTCTGGACTTCAGTTTCCCAACCTGTAATATAAGGAGGTTTCAACTGGGTGATCTTTAAGATCTTTTCCAGTTCTTTCTATAATTCTGAAATGCTAGAACTTTTCTTCAACTACAAATATGTCTTCCATAGAAATGTCTAGAAAAGGTAAAAGCACTTGAAAAGGGGACTCCAAAAAATTCTGACTAAAAAAAAATTTTTTTAAACTCTTCTATGGTCAAGATATCTATGTCTTTATAACAAATTACAAATTTCAACCTACATAATTATCAATTAAACTTCTCCATTATGTCAAATGTAATAAGTATTCCTCACTAACTGTCCAAAACTGGAGTATAAAATTCTTCTCATTTTCTTCCAAATAAATTTCAAAATAGGCTTCTGATCACTCCAAGGGAAAAGATAATTATTAAGGTCTGAAACAGATGACTTCTGAAGTCTCTCTGAATTTGGGGTTTCTAGTGTGTTTATATATAAGTCACTCCTCAATATTCACAGCTTTCACTCTCATGTTTTTGGTTATTTGTGGGCTAGCCATCAAATGATAATTTTTGGAGATTTGTGGCAAACTTGTGAAAATTGCAGAAGACATGAATATGTAACGAAAATGAAAACATTTAGAAAGTCATAAATGCATAGATGCTGTATGTTGGTCATCTATTTTATTTATCATTTACTACAATAAGTATACATAAATTTCTTATAAACAGGTAAAATTTGGGGCAGCTAGGTGGTACAATGGAATGGATAAGAGTACCAGCACTAGTGTCAGAAGGACCTGAGTTCAAATCTGGTCTCCAACACTTACTAGCTGTGGGACCTAGAGCAGGTCACTCAACTGCAACTGTCTCCAAAAAATAAACAGCTAAATTTTCTTTCAATGTGATAAAGAATTACAGGCTACACAGTCTCTTTGGTACGTCTCCTTCTCTATCTACCACCCAGAATCAAGCAATACGTTTTCTCCAGCAGTGCTTCTTGTATTTTGCATGCTTTTCACAGAAAGAAATCTGGGAAGCAGTTGCTACAGACACACTGCCAGTTTTGAAGACTCCACATAGCATGTGAGATATTAACCTCTTATGAAGAATTTTTATGGATGTAGTGTACTGTTTATGATCAAAATTATTAAAAATAAAGGCTTGGGGTGGGACCTAAAGTTATTTGTGATTTTTTACATTTGTGAAGGTCCTGCACCCATGAATGTCGAGGGATGACTATCCATAAACATATACAAATATATGTACCTATATATATCATAGTTAAGGTCAGTAAACTGGCTACAAAGGATGACCAATTAATCATCAATATGGATCTTCCTTTTTTCAAGGCAACAGCAACCTCTGCTGCGTGTTTACAACTTGGGCTCAGGCACTCTTATTTTCTTGTCTGAACAACTGTGATAGGTTACTATATTAACTGGTCTTTCTGCCTTCATTCATTACCTTCTTTTTATCCATACTCTAATACCGCTGTCCAGTAATTTTCCTCATGTCCTACTATAATATCACTTTTCTACTTGAAAATATTCTTTGGCTCCCCAAGGGTCACTAATTAAACTATTAACCCCTAACTGGCATTCTAAGCTCACCTCCCCCTAAAATGTGGCTCCAACCTGTTATATCTCCTTTTGTATCTCAATATCTTACACACGCAAGGTATATATGTAAATGCAATATACAGGAACAATTTATTATTTTATTAATGCCACACACAACAACCCTTAATAAAGATAGTAGTCATCATCATTTAAACAACTGTAAATAGATCTCTCCTTCACAGGCCTAACTGCCTAATTTGCTGAACCTCAATTATAAGATATATATTTAGCTTAAAATAGTTAAAGTTCTTATTCTTTATAGTCTGGGCTGTGGGGTTTTTTTTTTTTTTGGCAGAGAAGAAATGAAAACATCTCTATTTTTCTTCAAGAATCATATGGAATTTACAAGTACAGTAATGGTAGTACACTATAACAAGCAACAGACATTTTGATTTGATGACTATACATAGTTATTCTAATATCAAAAATATTTTCACTATAGTTTGGAGATATTTACAATTAAAAAACTTAACAGATTCCAACCAAAAAATTTCCACCTCACCCATTGAGAATCTAAGGTGACCACTTACCTTTCAAGCTTGCCCTAATATTAGATATAGCAAGAGCAGTACTCTTTTGTACTTACTTTTGACGCAAAAAGAAAAGAGTAACTCCCCCCATCCCACTTGAGCTCGTGACCCCAACCCCAACATGACTGAAGTGGTCTCAGAAACCACTTTTATCTGCTAACTTGTCTATCCCTCCACTTAAGCAAGAATTCTGTTTTCCCAAACTGAGCTGGTCATTTTTGCCCTAAGGAAAAACACCAAAGCACCTCCATCTATCCTGGAGGTCAATCAGATTTCAAAGTTAAGTTATTTTTAAACAGAAATCACTACCTGTTTTTAATGGGATGTGAGGGGGATCCAATGGAAAGAGGGGAATTTGGGGCTGATCTATAAGTAGCAAACTTATACCACAGCAAATTGGCATGCCTTATTTGTTTTTACTTGAATCTTAGCTGTACTTAGTACTTTTAAAGTAATCACCTTAATCTATAGCTTGACCTTTACAGTAATTTTAAAGTCACCAGGACGAACCTATATATTTTTCTCAATACCAGACTGAAACAACCAAAGCTGCCCTACAGATCCTCCAAATCTTAAAAAACCCAAAACCCTCTCGTAGAGGGAATGAAGTATCAGGAACCCTTTAAGGATTCTGATTAATTCCAAAGTAATCCCAGGGAATTCAAGCATCCTAAACTAGAATTCCAGCACCACCACTATTCCCTCCAACAATCAAAGTACACTGTTCAAAGAGCAAGACTGAATCCTATGATGTAAGTCTCCCAAGACAGATCTATTCTGCTGCTCTTTAAATGTGATGCACGCTCAAATTGTGAGCAAATTTTCTGCCCTGTGCACCTCTCATTTCCAAGGGTTTTTAAAAGTTCTTAAAAGAGATGTCCACTGATCAAAGGAAAAGATAATGTTAATATGAATCCTGACTGTACTTTGCAGAATGGTGGAAGAACCTTTGCCTCTTTTGGTTTGTTTTTTCATCTGTAATACACATGATTGTATTAGGTGATCTTTAAGGCTCCTTTTTACTCTAAATTCTGTCACACTAGGCTGGTTTGTCAAATATGTATTCTAGTTTATTTATAACTCCACTCAGAGACAAAGTCATGGCTGCCAGTGTAATTACTATAAGAGGACTACAGGAATAACTAGGAAAGAGAAATTTAGTCCAATGCCCCAAGTCATGCTCCATGTTTCTAAACCCTTATAGTCCGTCCTAAGTTACAAACATTTCTAAATATCCACCACTTTGAATACTTAAATTTCCATATATCTCAATAACATTTGATATGGCTTATAATTTAAGTATGCTTTTTTCACAAGTAAAACTTACCTTAAAAGAAGCTCCTAAATGTAAATTTAAGTATTAAATTTACCAAAAGGCAAAGAAATTAATTTGAAATCAGTGAAGTTAGCTTGGTGAAGACAGCCAAGCAACTGAGCATAAGTATTAGTATTTTTAAAGCACAACTTTTTACTATCTCACTTAAAAAAAAAGAAACGTTACCGTTAATGTTATCACAGTAGTAAAAGTGTTCATCATTTAGAGAAGGACATGCTGAGACCAAATCCTGCAGGCCAGCACCGGTTACAGTAAGACAACCAGATAGATTAAGGTGCTCCAAATGAGGCAGTCCTCCTCCCAGAGTCAAAACCCTGTTAAAAGAGAAATAATCAAATCAGATTAAGCTATCTCAAAGAGAAGATTAAGCAAGAATCCTGACAGTGCACTTGAACACAGTTTAAATTTATTTTTCCATATAATGTCCCTGGAAAACAGAAATAAAAGAATATGACAACATTTATAAAACAGAGAGACCAGCACAGTGACTAGGCAGAGAACTGGCCTTGAAGTCAAAAAGGCCTGCTTTCAAGAACTATCTCTGACACATAAACTGTGAGACCCTTGACAAGTAACAACTACTTAATTTCCCAGTGTCCCAGGTTACTTCAAGAAAAGAGTTCTTAACCTTTCATGAGTCATGGACTCTGGTTCTCTGGTGAATAATGTTTTTAAATGCACAAAATTAAAAAGGAAACTATACTAAAATAAAGATGTAATTTTCTCCCAAGTTATACTCTAACACTAAGTTTCAGAGCAGGTGTTGATTTACATTCATAGAGGAATTTGCTTGCTAGGAGCTCACTAGTGTTGAAATTACAGCTTTAGTCTATCTATCTGTCTATATCTATACACACACACACTATATATATATATATATATATATATATATATATATATATATATACACACACATACACACATACACACATATATAAAAATAAACATTTTAAAATAGATTTTAGGCAACATTATATTCAAGTTAACTGTTTAATCTCTCCAGATCTTGGGAACAAGGAAACCCCTAACCTATCTTAGTAAAATATATTCCAGGAACTCAAAAGAAAAAAAAATGTTGCTTTCACATTCTGTGATTTATAGTATCTTCTGCTGTCAAAATTAAAGTAAAAACTAGAATTTTTATTTTAAAAATCTATTGAAAGCTAAAATGATTGTAAAACTAAAAACATAAAAGCAGCATAAAAATAACGAGCTATGATTGAGGAAGCCACACAAAGTTACAAAAGTATAATGCAAAAATTCAAATAAAGATGGAAAAAAGTGAGTATCGTATCTATAAACATGTCAAATATAAAATCTAAGATTTACTCACATACAAAATTCTGATAAGGAAATATGTTTTAATTCAATGTAATTTCCCACCTGGCAGAAGTGCTGGTCACAACAGTGGCAGTTCTGAATCTCTCAAGGCTTGGCAAGAGTAGTTTAAGAGTTCCTATTGCCCTACAATGGGCAATAGGTAAATAACAATCAAGATTGACATGCCACAGTACAGAAACTATTTCCATGCAAAAAGGAGGCACTTCAAATTTTAACAAGAACTGCAAAAATCTTTGTTCCACACAGCCAAGGTAGTCTGCTTGCAGACTACAATCCTCTTATGCCCCATTTCTTGACATGGAGGTGGAGCTGAGTTCTCTACAGTTACATATACAACAATATCAGAATATTAGTTCTGGTAGGTCCAACCAAGAATTAAAGGCTTCAAGAATATCAATGGAGTGACTGACAAACTGAGTGCCTGTCTGTCATCCAATCACACTAGAGAGATAGAGAACCAGGCCTAGAGTCAGAAAAACCTGGATCCAAATGTGGCCTCAGACACTTATTAGCTGTCTTATTCTGGACAATTCACTTAATCCTGTTTACCTCAGTTTCCTCATCTGTAAATGGCAAGTCACTCTAGTATCTTTGCCAAGAAAACCCCAAATGGGGTCATGAAGAGTCAGACACAACTGAAAAGACTAAACAAATTCAGAGAAGCTCATCACCACAATGAACTGTCTGGGTCAAATTAATTCAGAAAGATCACCAAGCAAGCATGGAAAAAACGTTTTGCTTACTGATAATCACAGAACCTTGAAGTAGTTAAATATTTAAAATAAGTCATTTGCTATTTATCAGAAAAAAATGAAATTTGCAGAGATTACTTACATAACTGTAAAAGGATTGTAGTTTTTATTCCTGATATAGAAGTAATGTTACCTGAAAATATTTAGGAAAGGAGTGGGACGCTAGATTTCGATGTAAGAACCTGGGGCTTAAGTCCCAGTTTAATAAACTATATTATATCAGGTGAATGAATCTGTTTCCGTATCTTACTTTTTCATATTTTTTCAAGTCTTCAGAAATATTATACTGCACAAATAAATTTCTTTTACAGATAAAAGGTTAAAGCAAACTTTAAAATCAAAATTCCATCTCAAAAGCACTCAGACAAAATTAGATGGCACTATTCATGTGGCCAAATGTCTGTCCCTATGTCTCACATAGTTTAAAGGGTTATTATTAAAACTACATTTGCCAATCTATTAACAAAGGAAAAAGTGAAAAGAATATAGAAATAGAGTACAGGATCATGTATTCTGAGGTAGAAGAAACCTTACAAACCATCAAATTCCTTCACTTTACAGATACAGAAATGGAGACCCTGAGAGATTAAGTGATTTGCCAAAGAACACAATTACTAACAGGTAATTAATAAATAAATAACTAGCAGGACTAACTCCCAGTGTCCTCCATCTGGAATACCAGTCTTCATTTCTCAGTGCCACATCCCAACTCAGTAACAACTTCATTAGGCATTTATTATATACAAGGCACACAAAAATTTTTTTCAAAACCAGTCATTGGCCTCAAGAACTTAACATTCTCAGGAGGGGATATATTATGTACAAAAATAAATATATTTAAGGAAGGAGAAGACATTAAATCACTGGCTTGGGGGAGGGGAAGGGAGTTAAGGTTTTATGAATGAAGGTATGCTGAATTAAAGTGAAAACTTGAGCTTGGAAAGAAGGTATTTACTCAGGAAAGTAAAGTGCAAAATAATGGGGTCAAGTGAAGTTTCATATTTTCTGTTTTTTTAGAACAAGAAAGACCTGAGTACAATAGTATAGTGAATAAAGACAGTGGATGAGAAGAAAAGGAAATTACTGAAAGGAAAATGAAAATGATGTCAATGAAATATTTAAAAATACACAGAAGAGACATAAACAAGGCAGGTTTGGTACTATCATGTAAAATTGCAATAAAGGTTCAATTTCATAGAGGGAAAGGAAAGGGAGGAAAGGGGAAAACAAAGCAGGAGAATTATCGGCAAGAAAATCTCCTGGAAGAGATGAGAGGATGGGACATAGACACATATAAAAAGGAAAAGCCCTAGCAAAGAGAAAGACCAACTTTCTTTCTCAGAAACTGGCGAAAAGAAGGAAAAAAGACATGGCATTCTGAGGTGTGGATCAGGCGAGAAAAGGGAACTCTTGGTTCAGGATTATAAAAGGTGACCATGATTTTTTTTTTCTCAGTAAAAAGGAAACAAAGGCATCATCTACTGCAAGGAATTTCAAGACCTTTTCCCACATCTTTGGGTGTTAGAAGAGGGGATAAATTTCGGAACAACTGCATGAGCATGACAGGGAAGAATGAAAGGATTATCTCATGAGAAACTTAAGTACTTCACTTTTTGCTTAGGTTATTTGTTTATATCTGTATATTTATCTATGTATATCTCTACAAATAATGGATCAGAGAAAATCAAAGCATACATAAAATTAATCTGGCACTGTGTAGAGTACCAAGAAAAGTGCTTTATCATGCAAAATAATTCTGAGCTTATTGTGATACATTTCTATAGAGGTTCTGTATGCATCTTTAAAAGTATTTTCTGGCTACTCTAAGACTTTTGAAAACAGTTCTCAAGTGGAGTTTTTAATGAAAAACACATCCATTTGTTTTTAATAGCTGTGCTGGGCAAGGCCTAAATGACTTACATTTCAGAAAATAATCTTCGATAAAATATAAACTGAATAAACAACAAAAAGTTGTTCAACATTCACTAGTTCTTATATCAAGGGTAATCAACCAGCATATGGTTACAATGGGATGCTAAAGTCTAACTCAAATAACAGGCAGCACCAATTTATAAGATTAGTACAAAGTAATTGCAATTGCCTCAGTACAAGCTTATGCCTCCCTCAGACTGCTACTTTAACTGCTCTGATTTACTCTATACTTCTGTAAAGGAAAATTTCATGAGACTTTATAGTCTAACCACAAAAACTTAAGCCCAATCAATAATTTTTTTTTAAGTTATTGATACATCCAAAGGAAGAATTGATAGTCTAAATGCAGATAAAATAAAACTATTTTTCACTTCACGTTTTTTTCCTTTAGATCTGTGTCTTCTTTCACAGCACAGGTAACATGAAAATGTTTTCATAAGACTGAATTATGCATAACATCAAATTGCTTACCATCTTAGCGAGGGAGGAGGCAAAGGAGAGAGGGAGAAAATATGGAACTCAAAAATTTTCAAAATGAATGTTAAAACTTGTCTTTATGTACTTGTAATTGGGAAAAAATAAAATATTTTTTAAAAAATGAAATTAGTGGGGCGGAGCCAAGATGGCAGAGTAGAAAGACGCACATACACATAGCTCCGAACCCACAACCCATAGAACATCTACAAAGAAGTAACTCACGGCGAATTCTGCACCCAGAGGCCACAGAACATTGGAGCGAGGGAGATTTCTGTTCCAGAGAGACCTGCAAACCTCTCACAAAAGGTCCTTCGAGCTGCGGACTGGGCACCGGGACTGGGAGCTGAGTGCAGCCCTGCCGCAGCCGTGGCACTGAGAGGAAAAGATCCGAGTGGGCTTCAGGGGCGGGATCTCCAGCGGCCCTGCGGGTCCCTCCACCCACAGGTGACGGGGGTCGGTGAGAAGGTCTCTTTGGTGGGTCGAGAGGGGAGTGGGGTGCCCCCATAACTCAGGCCCCCTCGGGAGGCAACAACAGCGGAGGCGGGAGCAGACTGGGGCTCCCCAAGCAGGCAGGAGCCCGGATCCATTGTTGCAGGTCTCTGCATAAACCCCCTGAGGGAACTGAGCCCCTTGTGGCAGCCCTGCCCCCACCTGAGCACCTGAACTTAATCTCACACTGAATAGCAGCCCTGCCCCCGCCCAAAGCACTGAGGCTAGGAAGCAGCACTTGATTCTCAGATCCTAAGCGTGGGCTGGGAGGATCCGGAGGCGAGGTGGGTGTGAGGAGAATATTCAGAGCTCAAGTCACTGGCTGGGAAAATGCCCAGAAAAGGGAAAAAAACCAAGACTATTGAGGGTTACTTTCTTGGTGAGCAGGTTTCTCCTCCCCTCCCTTCTGATGAGGAAGAGCCGTGCTCACCATCAGGGGAAGACACGGAAGTCAGTGCTTCTAAATCCCAGCCCACTCGATGGGATCAGTTCTGGGAAAAGGCCTTAAAGAGCCCAAACAATTTTCAAAATCATGATAGAGAGGTGGAGGAAAAACTGGGAAGAGTAATAAAAGACTTGCAAGCAAAGTATGAACAACAAATCAGCACCCTGCTAAAGGAGACCCAAAAAAATGCTGAAGAAAATAACACCCTGAAAAATAGGCTAACTCAATTGGCAAAGGAGGTTCAAGAAGCCAAGGAGGAGAAGAATGCTTTCAAAAGCAGAATTAGCCAAATGGAAAAGGAGATTCAAAAGCTCACTGAAGAAAATAATTCTTTCAAAATTAGAATGGAACAGAAAATTAGAATGGAACAGATGGAGGCTAATGACTTTATGAGAAACCAAGAAATCACAAAACAAAACCAAAAGAATGAAAAAATGGAAGATAATGTGAAATATCTCATTGGAAAAACAACTGACCTGGAGAATAAATCCAGGAGAGACAATTTAAAAATTATGGGCCTACCTGAAAGCCATGATGAGAAAAAGAGCCTAGACATCACCTTTCATGAAATTATCAAGGAAAACTGCCCTGAGATTCTAGAACCAGAGGGCAAAGTAAGTATTCAAGGAATCCACAGATCACTGCCTGAAAGAGATCCAAAAAGAGAAACTCCTAGGAACATTGTGGCCAAATTCCAGAGTTCCCAGATCAAGGAGAAAATATTGCAAGCAGCTAGAAAGAAACAATTCAAGTATTGTGGAAATACAATCAGAATAACACAAGATCTAGCAGCTTCCACATTAAGGGATAGAAGGGCGTGGGCGTGGAATAGGATATTCCAGAAGTCAAAGGAACTAGGACTAAAACCCAGAATCACCTACCCAGCAAAACTGAATATAATACTTCAGGGGAAAAATTGGTCTTTCAATGAAATAGAGGACTTTCAAGCATTCTTGATGAAAAGACCAGAGCTGAAAAGAAAATTTGACTTTCAAACACAAGAATGAAGAGAAGCATGAAGAAGTAAATAGCAAAGAGAAGTCATAAAGGACTTCACAAAAGTTGAACTGTTTACATTCCTACATGGAAAGACAATATTTGTAACTCTTGAAACTATTCAGTATCTGGGTACAGGGTGGGATAACACACACACACACACATGCACATGCACACGCACACGCACAGAGTGAACTGAAGAGGAGGGGATCATATCTTAAAAAAAAAAAAATGAAATCAAGCAGTGAGAGAGAAATATATTGGGAGGAGAAAGGGAGAAATGGAATGGGGCAAATTATCGCTCATAAAAGAGGCAAGCAAAAGATTTTTTAGTGAAGGGAAAAAGAGGGGAGGTGAGAGAAAAACATGAAGTTTACTCTCATCACATTCCACTAAAGGAAGGAATAAAATGCACAGTCATTTTGGTATGAAAACCTATCTTACAATACAGGAAAGTGGGGGATGAGGGGATAAGCAGGGTGGGGGGGATGATGGAAGGGAGGGCACGGGGAGGAGGGAGCAATTTGAGGTCAACACTCATGGGGAGGGTCAGGATCAAAAGAGAGAACAGAAGTAATGGGGGACAGGATAGGATGGAGGGAAATATAATTAGTTCTTACACAACACTACTATTGTGGAAGTCATTTGCAAAACTACACAGATCTGGCCTATATTGAATTGCTTGCCTTCCAAAGGGAAGGGGTGGGAAGGGAGGGAGGGCAGATTGGCAGACAGGGGCAATTAGAATGCTCAGTGTTTTGGGGTGGGGGGAGGGGACAAAAGGGGAGAAAATGTGGAACCCAAAATTTTGTGAAAATGAATGTTAAAGTTAAATAAATTAATAAAAAAATGAAATTAGTGACAATATTAAATATTTTCTCAAAATAAATATAGCTGGTGAAATTGATCATAACTACCTTCAACTACCAAAAAGTGATATTGTATACCCATTCAGGCCAGAAAACTAGTATATTACAGCCATACACAGAATACAAAACTTTAGCCTGAGCTAATTTACTTCCAATCTAGAAACTGCTCCTGAAAGTTATAAAAGGAATCATGGTTTTCAGAGACTATTCAACACATAAGGGGCCCTTTGATACAGCATGTCTCCCATTATACAATACGTTAACACATCTTACTAGAGTATATAAAACCTAGATTGGTAATCCAGTTATAATCATAACAATTTAATATTTTAAGGTCAATATAAACAAATTCAGAAAAAAGTTAAAGGTGACTTTTACACTATAAAAAATATTTGCTCGTTACAAGAAGATTCAACCAGATGATTCCTTTAAGGTGTAATGAATACAGGATTTAGTTTACAAAGATTGAACTTACAAATAACTTTTCAAGAATATATAAATTATGCAGAATACAGCATATCTTTAACACAGATCACCTTAGGAGGGGCCACAAATTTTTGTAAAGACTTCAGTAAACATTTTGATACTATTGATGACCATGTAATATTATTTCATCACTCATTCGAACTTCTGAACTGAACAGTTCTGGCTCAGCTCTTGCTATTTCCTAACATTCTACAATTAGTTACCTACCTGAGACCATGATCTGTGATCTGATAACACCCAGATAAACTGAGAAAAAGAAGTACACGTCCAGTCTCTTGATCAGTTTTTTCACTCCCAGAGTAAAGTAAGTCTTTTCCCACAGACTGTTTAGTCCTTGCTGCTTTTCCACAGAGTGCAGATGATTCTGGGAGTGAAGGTATAGTTCTTAATGTGGTCCCAGTACAACAAAATGCATGACCACAATATGTGAAGGCAGGAGAAGCACAATGCTGCTGCCAACAAACACTAGTCCTTAGTCCAACAATGTCCTTATTATAGCAACCAGAAGTTGAACAACTGATATTAGATGCTGTTTCCATTACAGAAAGTCCTTCAACATTTCTATGTCTCCATTCTACAGCATCCTCAATATCAGCCAAATCTTCAGCATCTAACATCCACACATAAGCAGAACTGAAATTTTCAGAAGAAACAGGCTTAGTCCAGTGGTGTTCATTGTCTACTTCTTTGCCAAGACTTTCATTAGTTATATCATGCAAACAAGTATATTTGCTGTTAGATTGCATGACAATGTCTTTATTTCTCCATGTAGTCGATGTGCTCTTGTTTCTGCAAGTCTTCAGAATGCCACCTTTATGAGATGAGAGGACTCCCAAAGCTCTGGAAATCTTCTCTAAAGCCACGTCTGTAATTTTCTCACAACCTGAGAGATCAAGATGTCGAAGACTCTGGCAGCAACCAAGCCAAGACCAACTACAACCAAGAGTTAAAAGCTTATTAAAGAACTTTTCTAAAATTACAAAAATGATTAGCCATCTACCTAGTTGCAGATCAAAATATTCAATTCATATCTTGATACAAAACAAATTACAATTTAAATCACTATAAAAACTACAAAAAAGAATCATTACGTTCACAATATGGATAATTTGAAAACTGAAAAATAACTTACCTGTCAAATGCAGTGTCTGAGATGTCAGTTTGGGTAAGATCTAAATGTTCCAGGTTAGGGCAAAGCTCTAAAATCTGTCTAACCTAAGAGGGAAAGGAGGGAATAGGAATTTTTAATTAGAATATTCAGTCTTTGTGATTCTAAGGCAAAAGAGAATATGTATTTTTGTAACAATGATTTAAACTCAACTTTCTCCTCATCAAGACACATAGACATTATATAGTTATACCATTTTAGAGTTAAAGGGAAACTCTGATTTATTTTTAGTCCAAATCTATACTGAAAACAAAAATAGAACTACAACACCTCATTGGAAAACTTGCAGTTGTGTAAAGTTATTATTTCTAAAGGTTTTCGTTCATAACCATTTAATGATACACTGTTTGATGCTTACCATTTTACTGGAAACTGCAGAGCTATATGCTAAAACTAAAGTTTTTACAGACGTGCCAACATGCGGGAGAACATTTTGAATTAAGCCATGTAGTAAACGTTTTTCCATTTGTGCAATATTGATGGCAACTGATTCTTCTACAGACTCTTCTGTTAAAAAAAAAATAATAAATCTCAAAGATATGGTCATTTTAAGTGGTACATAACATATTAAATGACTTTAAACAAATGTGAGATTAGCAATAATACTGCACATTTCCATCATTCATAATTTCTTAAGTCTTCCCAAACACCAGAGTATGTTATATACTATGCTGGTACCAGATTTAAATATTTAAAAAAACAGTATTTTGTAATGTAGGTAACAAGCATGAACAAAACATTTTCTTCATTTACAACATAACTTAGAAAGTATTTAATTAACTTATACAATTATCATTGAGCAACTCTGCAGTAGCAGAAAAAAGAAAAAATTGCTTAACCTCCAACTTTGGCCTCTCTTATTTTTCTTCCCTTGTCTACCTTAAAATTAGCTGTCATTTAAGATAGATGTCATATCTGTTGGTGGAACTGTAAAGTGGTCCAAACGTTCTGGAAAATAATTTGGAACTATGCCCAAAGGGCTAAAATCTGTCCATAAACTTTGACCCAGCAATACCACTATTAGAGATCAGAGAAAAAATCCCAAAGAGATCAGAAAAGAAGGAAATGGCCCTATCTGTACAAAAATATTTAGAGCAACTCCTTTTGTAATGGCAAAGAACTGGAAATTGAGGGGTTACCCATCAATTAAGGAATGACTGAACAAGTTGTAGTATAGGCTTGTGTTGGAATACTACTGTGCTGTGAGAAACAACAAGCAGGATGCTTTCTGAAAAACCTGGGAAGACTTACATGAACTAATACAATTTGAAATAAGCTGAACTAGAACACAGTACACAGTAAACACTAATATTGTAATGATGAGCAACTGTAAAAGACTTAGCTACTCTGACAAATAAACTGTTTCAAGACATATCCAAAGTACCCATGATGAAAAATATTGCCCATCTCCAGAGAGAGAACCAAAGCAGTTTTTTTCCTTTCCTTTTCTTGCTTTCTACTTGTAACATGACTAATTATGTTTAATAATTTCATATGTATAATGGGTATGTTTCTTGCCTTCTCAGAACAGGGGAGAGGTGGAGAAAGGGAAAAAATTTGGAACAGAAAATAAATACACTTTTCTTTATTTAAAAAGAGAGATCTCACAGAATAACAGACTATTTGAGCAAGAAAGGAGTAAAGAGCAATTAATTCAACCTCCTTTACAGATGGGAAAATTGAGGCCCTAAGTTTGCTATAGATGGACTGACTTCATCCTGAGGTATAGTCAATGGTTTTAGCACTGACTGATGCTGGTCCAATGAGAACACTATGGAAATGTTCAACCCATCTCTTCAGGATAATGTCCTTATAACTAATCAATGTGGCTCCATCAGCATGAGTAGACAAGATGTACCATAAGTCTTTGGCCCGTAAAAAGCCTTCAGGTCATCAAAAAAGTGCTTTGGATTGTTATTACCAGCATAAAACCAAGTTTCATCTACTTTCTTATTTAGCCAAACATCATCTATCTCTCTAAGCTTTGCTTTACTTTTGATGGAGTTAAATGCTGCCTTCCTAGAGACAAATGAACTATCCTGCTGGTGAATCCTGTGGAGTTCTCATTTTTCATTTAGCAGCTTCTGAATCTCCCCATCATTTTCATCAATGAGTCTTGATGTATATGAGTGTTCTGGCCCTGATGAGTAAATGCAATGCTGTATACCAAATCTCTGAAAGCTGCCCACTCCTTTTCTGCTTCGCTGCCAACTCTATGTTGGCTCAGCTTTCCCTCCAAGTGAGCAACAAACTGTCCAAACTCAGAGAAGCATTCTAATCTATTAATGTTAATAAGTCTTCTGGTAGTCATCTGCAGCTTTTGTTATATTTAGCTTAGAGAAGCTAAGTCTATGATCAGTCCAGGATTCTGCAGCACACACTGTCTTGTCACTCTCACATCCTGTCTCTTCTTGCAGAGTCTATTAAATGACAATGTTTACTGAGAAGGCGCACCCACGAAGTTTAACTGCACTTAGGTAAACAGAAAACAATGTTGGTGATGAGATCATGAGATGCTCAAGTCTTAGGTAGTAATTGCTGTTTCTGACTGCATTCCTGCTATGTCTCATAGTCTGTGCCTGTCTGCGTTTAGCACATCAAAGATGAGGGTTCTCCATGTCTTTATAAAATTTTTCTTTGACCTCAGCAGGGTTCGTTATGGTTGGAATGTACATACTGACGATAATAGCATGGCACTTTACTACAATGGCAATCACAATATCACAAGCATGTCATTCACTCCTTTTGGGAAGTACACAAGGTTGCTGATTAGATTGGGTCTTGATTGCAAAACCTAAGCCAGTTTTAGGGAGCATCCCTTCATTGTGGCCACTCCAGAAAAAACATGCAGACAGTTCAAATTTTGGTAAGATGGCCATCACTTGCTAATCTTGTTTCACTCAGGGCTACTATTTGGATGCAATACTGCTGCATTCTCTCACAACAAGAGCTGTTCATCTTCTAGGTCTATTGGATTTTGTGTTATCCCTAAGGGCACACACATGCCATATACTGATGTCAGTGAATGCAATCATCAAGCTAAGACTTGAAGGAAGCCAGGGAAACCAGAAAGTGAAAATGAGGAATAAGAGAGTTCCCAGCATGGGGGACAAGCAGTGAAAATGCTTGGAGTCTGGAAATATGTAAATTAAGAAAAAAACTGACAATTATAGGTAATCAAGGAAGAAGGCTCAGTAAAACCTCTGAAACAGTTTATGAAGCAGTATGACCAGCAAGTTGAAATCAAAAATGCAACACCACAGAGGTTTTAATCAATAAGAAGATAAGTGTAAATTACTTTTAAAAGTGACTTAAAAAATTTAGGCAAAAGGGTAAAAATTGTTGGTGACTAGATACAGATTGAAGCATCAAAAAAAGGTAAAAATTTCTAGGAAGCCACAAGCACAGAATTTTCTGTTCAGTGTTCCCTTTCCACCTAAGAAAAATGATCCACCTATACTAAAATGATTAAGGAATTAAAACTTGTGTCCCAATTTTCAGTTCCTATTGATTTGTGCTTCCCTAAGGATACAATTCTGGGTAATATCCCAAAACACAGAAGCTAAGTCATAAATTAAGTAATTTTTGTACCTTTACTACAAAGGACAGTTTTCACTCAAACTAAATTCTCCCCTCTCTTTTCGTAATTGTCATCTGAGGTTAATCTCACTGGAAAATAATTCAATTTGATAATACTTAAAAGAACTTCATGGCAATGCAGGGACTTAAAAAAAAATTTCCAATGATCTTTTAAGGCAAAATGCCTTCCATATCCAGAGAAAGGACTGGAATTCAATCGCAGATTGTAGCAGATCATTTTTTTGGTGTATTATGTTTTGGTTTGTTATATGATTTCTCCCATTCATTTTAATTCCTCTACATAGCATGACTATAGTGAAAATGTATTTAATAGAAATGTATGTGTAGAAACTATATAAAATTGTATGCCATCTCGGGGAGGAAGGGGAAAAAAAATCTAAGATATATGGTAGTCATTGTAGAACAGTGGAAATAAATAAAATTAATTTTAAAAATACTTAAAAGATTATGGTTAAATTTCATAACAATAAAATAAGGAGTTTGAAGTGGAAATGAAACTAATAAAAGCTTACAATAGAAGTATAAACATAAGCTAAACAACAAATTTGCTAAAAGACCTAGGATCTTAAGAGTTGCACAGACATTAAATGGAATGCTTACTTTGACTTACATACTTTAAATTAACATCTTTCAAAGTCCTTTCTTTAACTACTTAAAGATTTTATTCCTATCCCTAATTCCTGAAAATACTGAAAGATTTAATTATATCTTCATGTTTCTTTGAATTCTGAGGATTCTGTTCTTTAACATTCACAAGATCTAGTATTTTAAACATAAATGGATATCTTGTCTTTTACCAAAACTTTTCAATTCTATTCATATTCTACAAAAAAAAGAAAATTATTTTTCTTCCATGTGACTACAGATTAAAAGTAAACAGTAGAAATAGGATTCTGGGAAGATAGTAGGTCAGAAAATCTAAGCTCTCCAGATTTCCCCTACAAACAAGGAACTGACACAAAGGAATTAGACTGGAGAAGGCTAGTAGCTCTAGAAGCCTACCCTCTTCGGAAATAGGTTAAAGAAGGAATGCCACAAAAATATATAGAAGGGAATAAAAATCTTCTAAATTCAGAAAGAAATAAAAAACTAAGGGGACAAGAAGGGGAAAGAGGATAAAGCAGAGATTTTTATTGAGAATCCTACTTATATCAGATCTGGGTTAAAGAGAGAACAATATATAATTAGAAGGGAATAAAAGTCTTCTAAAATTTATAAAGAAAACGGTGAGGGAATAGAATAAGGGGGTATAGAAGGGTGCCCAGATGAATGGGATAAAAAGGGAATAACATGTTTTGGAAGGCTATAAAAGTCTAAATTCAGATAGAAACAAGAGGGATAAGAGGAAAGGGCAGGGGGAGAGGACAAGGGAGGGATCTTTGGAGAGTGTTAGGCTAAGTAATAGGAGGGCAAGGTGGCAGGTAGGAGTAAAGTAGAAGAGTCAGGAGGGATAGGAAGAGATACACACAAACATAAAATAATGATCAGGAATAGAATTTATTAGGGAAAAAAGCAGGGGGTAGTAATATGATCTCAGATTAAGTTAAAACTAAAATAGATTTAATCAAAAGAGATAAGCAGAAAAACTATACTATATGTCAGCCATATTAATCAATATTATTTTAGACCATTTAAAATAACTAGACAATATAAGGTTAGAATACTGCGGTGACATAGAAAGTGGTAAGTTAGTAGACTTAGAAAAATAGGGAAAGATTTGGACTATGAAGGAAGATGTTCTCCACCGTGAAGAAACAGAGGTCAAACAACTATAGTATGGTCTTATATAGATGCATATGAATGTATGTGTCTATATATGAGTATGATTATAGATATCTAAGTATGTGTGTGTGTGTGTGTGTGTGTGTGTGTGTGTGTGTCTCCACACTTAACTGTAGTCCTCTGGGGAGAGGGGAACAGAAGGAGGAAAAAAAAGAACAAAGTAAAAAGTACACAGCAAAGAACAAAAGCAAACTACAAGGAAGCAAAGAAAAGACAGACAGCTCTAAACACAATGTGTAGTATTTAATATAGAGACTTTCTTGCAATGGAAATTTATTGTATACTTTGAATCCTCTCTTACATTTGCTGTGCATACGGCAATGCTTTTTTTCTTTTCTTATTTTGTATTTAAGTTCATGACATTTCTCTTTTTATTGTATATGTAAGTTATAGTATTTAAGTTTAAAATAAATTAATTTTAAAATAAAAAAAAAATTCAACAGTGATCCACCGGCCTGGAGTCAGGAGGAGTTCAAATGTGACCTCGGACACTTGACACGTACTAGCTTTGTGACCCTGGGCAAGTCACTTAACCAAAATGTCTCACCAAAAAAAAAAAAAGAAAAACAAGAAAAAACACAGTGATCACTATTTTATGGTTCACAAGTGCTTTATAACCTCAAACAAGTATCATTTTCTCAGTTCTTCAATTTAACACTCACTTAAGAGTGAGAAATACTATCTTTTCTTACCTACTTTCTAACAGAAAAGTAAAGATAAATATAATTGGATGTTATGACACACTTCAAACACAATGGAAGAAAAAATCTAAATACAAAATAGTTACAATATTAATGATAATTTTATAGATCATATGACTCTAAAGCTGAGATTGTGATGTATCAATCATCTAGAAGTTTCTGTCTCCCAAAATGGTATCAAAAAATTACCCTACTTCTTCAGTCAAATGAACTAAAGAACAGGAACTATTCCATTTTCACAAGTAACTTAGTTTTCTTCCAGACCAACTAAGTAGATGCGCTATACATTAATGAATTGAACTACAAATTTGGTTTTAGTGGGAGAAAAAAAGCTGGGTCTTTTTTTTCTCTCTGATGCAATTATAAGTCTTTCAATGACTATTCCAAACTGTCACTGGAGTAACAAGTTTCACAGTTAAAATAATAGTTGGATTTGGATACAGAAAGCTGTATCCAAAGACATTCACATATCAATCTAAATAATTTACAACAAAATAAACCTTACTAGGTTTAAAGCAAATATTATTATCCAAAAACATGGCTTATAAAACAATTTGGTATTGACAAAACTATTTTCAGCAAGCAATGATAAAACTTTATTTATGTAATCACAACCTTTAAGATGTAAAACGATGTGTATACAATTTTGTGAAAGAACAGAAAAATACTATGCAAAATTAATTTTTGTCCATAATTTGGCTTACCAGATTCATCTATATCAGCATCTTCATCCCATTCCTGAAAAGCTCGACTTTCATCTTTTCTATTTTTCACCCATTCCTCATCAGGTTCAGTATCAAGTTCAGTTGCTGGACCATTATACCAATCACCTTCTCAACAAAAAGAAAAGGAAAAAGATAAATGCAGACCAAATCTTCTTACAAGAAATCCCATTACAACAAACATCACTGCATAATGAAAAAAATTTGAAGAGATTTCTGCATTACAGAGTGGCCCATCAATTTCAAGCAATACATCAAAATTTCAGTTCAACAAATGATTTGGATAGTTCATTGAAGCTCACTGTAATAGGATCCGACCTTTAGGCACTTTGGTATGTTCAACATGAAATGTTAGTACAGAAAAAATTAACTGATAAAGTGTATAGGGGAAAACCCCTGTTCCTTTTGAAGGTTTGCAAATTTCTAATAAATATAAAAACACATACTAGTCTGTATTCTTTCATTTTTGAAGAGTTTGGATATTTTCTTTTCGTTTGTTCTACCTTGAAAAGCAGAACAGCTATAATCGCATTCCAATGTGTAACCTTATCAATATAGCAAGGATTTACATGCCATCTTGTAAGTCAATGAAAGTGACCTAACCTCTGACCCCTACTGGTGAAAACTGTGGCTGCATACTGGCCATGGCAGTAGTACCCCAATATGCTGGTGTTGATACACAAAGGCAGGAGTTTCTGGTCTGCAGTGAATTAACTGATCAGGAAAACAGAAGTAGGTGGGTATAGAAGTGAAAGGGGAAGATAAAAGGAAAAGCTAAAGTTCTAGCAGAACATACCTGCAATTACTATCTTAAAACAAGCATAAGTCTACTATGTAATTTAGTTTTCTAAACAATTTTAATATTACATACATCCAAGATGACCAATCTGCTTGGAGGACCAAATAAAACTACTACCTCTTACATAAAATTTTTGATTAAGCTAATTCAAACAAAGCAAAAATGTACGTCACACAGGAATTAACTATCTTTATGTTTGCACTGTGTTTAAGGAGACGTGTGTGTGTGTGTGTGTGTGTGTGAAGTGGCTCAAATAACTTCAAATATTAAGACTTTATAGAAACCTTTGTATCATATGGCATCTAATTTGTCTGGGACACTATTTAAACGTTTCAAAAGATCTATATAAGGACAAAAAGTGTCCACTGTGTTTATCTTTTTTGACCCATCATTCATTATTTCATTACTTTGTCCCCCCAAAAATAAAGTTAATCAAGAAAGCTGTATCCAAAGACATTCACATATCAATCTAAATAATTTACAACAAACATCCAAAAGAATGACTATGTAGTATATTTATAAAATGCCCCAAATGGTTTCTTTTTGGTCACTGAATATAGGATATCTAAGATTTTTTAAAAGTGAACTAGACAAAAGTCTACAATATAAAAGGAATCAAAAATATAAGTGGGTTACATTTATGTTCACATACACTTAATTAGGTAGGAAAACACATTTTCCGTGTTAATTGTCGCAATTACATGGTAAACCAAATGGTTATAAAATTTACAAATGTGAATCTAAAGCTAAAGAACACTCACCTAGAAAAGCAATATTTATACTACTTTTAAGTCAAAGAGAAAAATGTGGTTCATATCACGCTGCATTTTATCTTATGCCTGCATGGAGTCATCATGAAAAGACCAAACTTTCAATAAGGTATTGATGCAAAAGGCACTGTTATCATGAAAATTTTAATTTTAAATTAAACGCTTTACAAGAAAAATGATACATCAACATAACCAATGACCTTCAAAAGAGCAAAAATACTTGGCGAAATCATTTTGGAATACCCCTAACTTCTATGACAAGCTTCCCTAAGAGTTTATCTTCTGTCTTAATTTAACAGAATTTCCATTTTAAATCAATATTCAACTTCTTCCAATTATTTTAAGCTTCTACTAATCTATTTTAATTTTTACTTAATTTTAAAATAATTGGAAAAATATTTCTATTTTATGAAATTAGTTTGTTAGGTGGAACTTTTCTAATTTACATTTTTAACTCAGATACATTTTATCTCTAAATAAACAGCTTCAGAAAATATTTTTATAAAAATAAAGTTATCACTTACCTCTAGCCCAATGAACAGGGTAAAGATGCTTCCAAAGAGATCCAGTTTTAGCCAGCTGAGACCATTTAGTGTTCACTTGACTGCATCTACACAACTCTTGAGGATTAAGATAACTGAAAATTGTCAGCATTACTTCAGGAGGAAGATGGGTAATATTTGTGGAGTAATCTGTCTCTTCGGTTTCTGGAAGAAGAAAAGAAAATTACAACCACAACACTAATGCCTTAAGAAATGAAAAGCAAAAAACACAACAATATAATTCTACATATAAAAACCAATGCCTGAGGTTGGATTCCTCCTGCTTGCAAGGCGTACAAATGAAACAATATGCACTAGAGGTACCATGAGAATGCTTAACTTGCTAAAGATCCATAACATCAAACTACTATGACATAAGTAATACTTATTAATAGGATGCACAACTACGAAGAAACTGAGTTAACTTCCTTTTACAAAGGCATCAGAGAAAACAATCTTCACCTTGTGTCACAGACAGTAGTATCATTTGAAAAAGGAACTAGACAGGTTGTGCAGCTTTAAAGGCAGACAAGCCTTTATTAAAACAAACATGTGTGAAGTGTGCCAAATTATGAAATCCAAAGACTGAATCCCTCTATTTATCAGATGTTTAACTAGATTCTATCATTAACAATTACTTTTCAAAAATTAAACAAGCTAACATCATATCAATATATTCTGTTCTTTGTATAGAATCTTACATATCATGTTCTGCCAAGTCACTATTTCTCAATGTCAATGTAACATGAACATTTTCACGTATCAAGCCCATAATTTTAATAGTGAGTTTCTCAAGAAGGCTGAAAAATATATGAAATGGAACATAAAATATAAAAACTTCTTATAAATTATATCAAGAATTGACTACATTCTATAACTGACTAGATTCACAAAATAGCCTAAAGACTAAAAGGAAGGATGGAGAAAAGAAGGAAGAGGGAAGAGGGAAGGGAGGAAGGAAGGAAGGAAGGAAGGAAAAAGATATCTCAAACAACGCAACTAGCATTTTCTTAAAAGGAGTGGCAAATTAAATACCAGGTATGATGCTTTTAAATCACATGTAATAATTACAATAAAACATGACACAACTGGCATATAGACATAAGCATGTGTTTCCCAGTAAAGAATCCCAGTGAAGAAGTTTTATAGATTTAATGATAACCTACACAGTTTTGTTTCAAATTACAGAGTCCCTAAGTTTTTCATTTAATAAAAAAGTCAGCAAAGGGAACAAATTTCTTCAAGCATCATTTCAGAACTTTTCAACAGCATTACGACAACTAAATCTTCGGTCTTGGTCCACTGAAATGTAGTAGCAAATACTTCATAAAAGATTAATAAATAACAGAATGGCAGCTGAAAATTAAAGGCAAAATCTATAAGGCTATGCATGGTTTTTACTTTTTAATTGCTTTCTCAGAGAACTCTATGCAGATAAATTTACTGGACTCAGAGGAAAGACAATGAGAGGGTCACAGGAATGAACAATACATCCATTATTATAGATATACAGTCTAATATAATTTTGCAGATAAAGAAACTAATGTAAAAAAAACTTCTCTAGTAAGTGGCACAATTAGGAATTGATTCCTGATAATCTGTATTTATTCTGTGTATATGGGGAGGATAGATATACACACAAATGTACATTTATAATGTATGTGTGTCCATCCCTCCACATAAACAGAATATGAAAATATATATGGATATATATATACATATAGTAAATATAAGTAGATAGAGGTGTGTATATATATATATAAAAATACATATACACACACATATCTGTATATATATGTACATGTGTATATACACATACGCACAATGGTTGGTGGTTGGTTTATGTCCTTCATTCTTGAAGAGGACTAAAATGACATCACCATGATAAACTCAAGTTTCAATGTATCTAACTGTGGCTGACCAGATCAATACAAGCTCAGAATGCTCTACCACAGGTTGGGCACAGATAGTCCGTGTGAAATACACATACACACACGTGTATAGATAGATATATATACACATCTATCTACATATAGGAATATGTATCTCCATATATCCTATCATGTCCTCCATTAGAAGAAAGTAAGCTCTTTGTGAGTAAGGACTTAATCATCCATCATATTTGCATCTTTAGCACCTAGCAGAGTATCTGGCACTCAGTTAAAGCTTATTAACCGATTTATAAATATATTGTCATCAAAACAAACAAGAAGGTAAGCACTTTGTATGCTGGGAACATAAAAAGAAAAAATACTTCAGTGATATGCATATACTAGGGCAATAAATACACATTTAATTCCAAAAAAAACACAAGTAGATTTCCCTTAATTTCACTCTTCCCAGATTTATCTCTCTCTCTCTCTCTTTTATATATATATAAAAATTCCCAGGTCATCTATATCTTTAGCAAATAAGATTAAATGCCTTTATTTAGAATGCAAATACTTAAAAGTTTAGAATAAGGAGCTTAAATCAAATTTATACTTTAAAATAATTACTTCAGTTCTAAACTATAATGCAAGCTTCATTTCTAAAATTCCTACCAAAAAAAATCTACATTTCATTTTAACAATCTGAAGTATTTTTGAACTATGATGGTAAATGGTGAACTACATAAGTCTTACCTTTATCTGATTTTTCATCCACAGAATACTTAAAAAACTTCTGTCTCTCTTCAGCTTGATTCCAGAGACTAAGCCCTCGAAGAAGTTCTGCAGTGTCCTTGTGGGAACAATGTTGTGCAATCACTTTCTTTTTAATGTCCTTTAGCTCTTCATAGGTAAAATATTCCATCAACATTGGCTGAAAAACCTAAGTTATTACAAAGTCAGAAAAATAATTTGAAAAGAAATGTCATAATTTTCAGGTATTAGTGATACTTTAAAATATTTTTCTACTTTTAAAGGCAATTTCCTTTAGAATCCTTAAATTCACAAAAATCTTAATATCCAAAATTATAGCACTATATAAAATCGTCCTAAAAAGTAGTAAGACACTAATCCAATTTTCAATAACAAGGAAATATCTTATACAAGGCATTGTTTTTGCACCAGGCAAAGGAAATGCAGTAATTACATTAAATTTACTACAAACGATATCTGCTGTTTGGTTATTTTAATGTTTACTTACCTGTAAGCAAATCAAAATGAGCAACAGTGAATGGAATAGATTAAATTGACTACCACTAAACTAAATAAGTCTAAACTTCAAAATAGATTTCAATGTCTTTTTAGTATGCTTCATGACTCATGAGAATAATGAAAAAGGACTCAATTCTAATTAAAACTATACACCCATTTAACTAGATATTTTAAATGTAGGCCTGCCTAAAGGAAGCAGGACAACCTACATGGCCATCATTAATACTACCAAAAGTAAATCATTAAACATCGTCATAAATACAAATGAATATCTACCTCAATGATATAAACCATAGCACATCTTCCACTTAAGATTCAAGTGGGTAGCAAATCTTTAAGGAATAGTTCCAAATTGGGAGAATGAGCTCAAAAGTTGCTTCACAAAATAAGAAGCAATGAATAAACTAGTGCTCAACTTAATCTAGTTTGTTGTAGTGATGTTTCCCTTTAATTGTTCTTTTTTTTGAACACTGGAAAAATACTGGAGTTGTAAGATTTATCTTTATTATATACGTAATATTTTCTATTAAATTGTACTACTTTGAAAAATGTAACAACAGTAGTGGCAGTAACAGCTAACACATAAGGGCTTTAAGTTTTGCAAAGAATTTTACATGCATATCTTATTTGCTATTCACAGGAGCTGAGTTGTGCTAACAGCAGGAAGTGCTATTAACTGTCCCATTTTTCAGATGAGTAAAATGAGGCAAACAGAGATTAATGTCATGCTCGGGGGTACAGAGAGAGAGGTAACTACCTAGAAAAGATGGGGAGAGGACCGGTACACACATACTGACTAACACGGGTAAAAAGAAGGACCCCCTCATCAGAAACTGGAGTAAATAAAACACACTGCCTATTTGAAAAGACAGTGGGAATGTTGGTCCATACTCACAAAAGATACAAAGAAAGAGGGCATTCACAAGGTACACTCCAGATTGCTGGTTCTAAAAGGAACACAACAATCTAAAACTATTCTTTTAGGGAAAGTATGGAAATGTGGCCAATTTTATATTTTTTTCAGGGACCTACAAAAGCTTTGAGTATCAAAACTCATCCTGCACTTTGCTTAAAAGTTTATGAGAACTGCCTATCATAGACTACAATTAAATGTTCCATAAATACTTATCCAGCTGAACTGCACTAATATAAACTCAAAGATCATTAGTGCAAAAACATCATTATGATCCTCTAAACAACTTAGTATGGGTGAGAGAGGAATATATTGGGAAAACGGAGAAATGGAATGGGGCAAATTATCTCTCATAAAAAAGGCAAGAAAGGTTTTTCAACAGAGGAGAAAAGGGAGGAGATGAGAGGGGAAAAGTGAAGCTTATTCTCTTCACATTTGGTTTAAGGAGGGAATAAGAAGCTTACTCAATTTGGTATGAAAATCTATCTTACAGTATAGGAAAGTAGGGGAGAAGGAGATAAGTGAGGAGCGGAATGATACAAGGGAGGGCAAATGGGAGAAGGGGGTAATTAGAAGTAAACACTTTCGGGGAAGAACAAGGTCTAAAGAGAGAATAGAATAAATGGAGGGCAGGAAAGGATGGAGGGAAATATAGTTGTCTTACACAACATGACTATCATGCAAGTCTTTTGCAAAACTACATATATATAGCCTATATTGAATTGCCTGCCTTCTCAGGGGGGATGGGTGGAGAGGGAAGGGAGAGAAGTTGGAACTCAAAGTTTTAGGAACAAACGCTGAGAATTGTTTTTGCATACAACTGGGAAATAAGAAATATAGGTAATGGGGTACAGAAATCAATGTAGCCCTACAAGAGAGAAGATGGGGATAAGGGAAGGGAAGGGGTGTGATAGAAGGGAGGGCACACTGAGGGAAGAGGCAATCAGAACGCAAGGTGTCATGTGGTAGGGGGAAGGGAGAGATGGGGAGAAAATTTGGAACTCAAAATTTTGTGGAAATGAATATTGAAAACTAAAAATAAATAAATAAACATTTGAAAATTAGACTTCAAAAAAAAAAAAACTCTGGGTAGTCATTGTAAGGGCCCCCCAGCTTTGTGAACCCAGATATTGGTGCTCTTTTGGTTGGGTGATGTATGTAAATCACTCTATTACTCTGTTTAGGCAATTGGAACCCTATTTACTGGATATGTCAGTCATTCTTGGGTACTCACTTCTTTACCTTTACCACCTTCTATTATTGTGCTTTGCCCAGAACCCAGATTGAAGTAGTCCCTTGTCCCTCTCCATGTAAGGCTGGGGGAGGATGAGATGCCCTAGAGTTGGGATAGTGTGGGCCAGAGATGGAGGCTAGGGACAGGAGCTCCTAGAGCCTGCTGTGCCTGAACCCAGAGAGGAGTAGGGAGAGCTTGGAATGGAGCAGTCCCTTCCCCCGTGAGGTGGCAAACAGAGCAGGAGTGGACAGCTGTCTGCATGTGAACCCAGGCAGGAGCCAGGAGTGGTTGGCCCCTAGACCTGAAGGAGGAGAAACCCTGAAGCTCGGAACTTAGCGCCTGAGTTGAGATGGAGATTTTGCAGCAGGGCAGGAGCAGTGAGTGTATTTTCCTGCCACATCTCCCTGTGTCTTCCAGGGGGTAGAGTTGTCAGCAGTGAGATGGGGGAAAGTGCCATAATCCCCAGGCACCTACCCTGTTTGCTTTGTCACTCAGCTGCCCCTCAGCACTTAGAAGTGGAGGCTAGAGTAGTATTAAGACTTGGACTCTTTTGCTCATGTGAGCATGCATGCACCTGAGAGTGCCAGGTGGGAGCCTGAAATAGTAGTGTGCAGACAAAGACACACCCCCCAGGAGGACTTTACTTGGGATGCTCTGTTTGAATTGAGGGGATTGTTACCTACCTTAGGAGTAGAGTCTGCTACCCCTAGGTTTGTTCTATGTTAAGGGAAGACCCTGGCCTGGTATCCCCTGATCGTATAAACAAATATTTTGGTACAGTATGCTATATACTGAATAATATGTTTTGTTTAAGGACACGTAACCATCCTGGTGATATTTTGTTATGTTATTATGAATTGTGAATCCTTTAGTTTCCTGAATAAGGTTTAGTTTTGAATAAATAAAATGCTTCTTAAAAAAAAAAAAACAGTATGGAAATACACATATCATTATAAGTTCATTATACAGGTGTTAGAAGGATCTCATGGTGTAATTGCAAACTACCAGGTACCTAGTGGAAAGTTATGCACATAAGAACTTAACTGTTAAATGAAGGAATTAATTCACAAACAACATGGACTTTCTTGCTTCCTTGACCTTTTCTACAGACTATAAAATGATAGGTGTGGAACCAATTTCACCTTTATCAAAGCAATGACTTATCTTAAAGCTGATTCATAAGAAAAACTTGATGTATACTCACTTCCTCTTCTTCCTTCATGTGAGGAAGGAAATCTCTTGTAAACGCTTCCAGCCTCTCCTTCAGTTGCTTTGCATAATTTAGCTGCTCATATTCATTCTGGAGAAAATAAAAAGAACTGAACTTTAAAATGAAGTTAATAACTAACGAAATATTGTTTATTTATATCCCATACTGATCTCAGGAAGAAGTTTTAAATTTTATGGGGCATTTTTACAAAATAAAAAGTTACAGCAACCTATATACATCAAGACCTATTGGGAAAAAATGCTCTTAAAATAATAAACCTTTGATTCCTTTAATACAATACATTTTCTTCCACTATAAAAGAACAGATATAATATATGACAAAGACCTCAAAATTTTGATTACATTCATTTTACACTGCTAAATTTTAAATTATCATTAATTGCTTACAAGTCCAAAAATATATTTTTATATAATTTAAATAAATTCCTATTTATCTTCATTTCATAGGCTTCTCTTCACTAACAAAATTATAACTGATACTACCAAAATATGATGTAAGCCAGACAACATCACAGGGGAGTACAGTTAATTCCAAAGAAATATCATAAATGTGGTAAATGGACAATTAGCCAAACAATGTTGTAACAGGATCTCAACACCATGAATGTGACTTTTGATTATAACGTATTAACTGGAAACCATGTTAATCAGGACAATTTTGGGAGATATGCAACTTTATTAAGTACTTCTAGTGATGATACTCCATAAAGATTACAGGATCATAGTCAGAATGAGGAAAGGTCTTAACACAAGGAGATAAATACATACAGCCTTAGAAAAATCATCAATACTTGGTGAGACACAACTCATGAGAATGAGTTGAATAGTGTTGCCTACTCCTGACTGTCCATTATCATTCCATTCCATCCAACTCCAAATATTATGGTTTAATTACTTCTTTGATTCTTTTTCCCTCTAATTTGGCTTTTGTTAAGACATAATTTTGTTGTCTATAGCTTTTCTTTTTGAACTTAGATTTTACACACATTTTCTCTTTATAGGAACCTGCCATAGATAATTTTACATTTATCCTTAAAGTATCTTTCCTAGATTCCATTTCAGCACATGTGTTTTTAACATGTAGCCTTGATGGCATGTTCTTCTCCCCTTCTCCCAACAGAATTTTGAGCTGGGGGACCCTAGCTATCGCCCTTCTCTGACTCCCTTGACATCTGCTCTCCAAAAATAAGGTACACATCAAAACTATGCCTAATTTTCTTTTTTCTCCTTCTGTAACAAATTCCAAGATGGAGTCTCAATAAAAAAAAGAAAATGTAAAATCTGTTTAATTTGACTAGCTGTTGCTTCAAAACTATTAAATACTAAGTTTTGGAGAAGCAGAATTCTGATGAAAGCAGGGTTCGTTGACATCTTTTTTGTGTCATAGACTCCTTAAGGAATCTGGTAAAGCCTATGGACTCCCTCGGAATGATGTTTTTAAATGCATAACATATATATAGAATTATAATTCAATCACACTGTTTAAATACACACTAACTTAGTATCAATATATTACATAACAGTCACTTTCTATTTTTCTTAACACAATGAAAAGTCAAAGAATAACAAATAATAATACTTCTTAAAGTATTATTTTAATATTATTATTAAATTAACCCAATTATTTGGGTTATTTTATTAACCCAATTGTCGCTTAAAAACAAACTCCTCCATACTGGCTATGAAATAATAAGAAAAAATACTGTTTCCAAAAGAACCCTTATTCTGGATGATGATGTTGTTATTCAGTCATGTCTAACTCTTCATGACTCCATTCAGTCAAGTTCTGCCAATGACATAAACTTGAGACTATAAAAATATTAATTATTTTAAAGCTTACCTTCACATTCTTCAACCCTTTCTCAAAGAGGCTAAGCATTTCAGAGAGTTTGTTGTCAGAGTGTACATTATAAGTGGTCCGGCTGCGTTGCTGAAGTAAGCCAATAATGTATTCATTCTCAATCTGCTCATGCATTTTGAATTCCTTGAATGTAGCATACAGAGATTGTAGAAGAGCACGGAAATCATTGTTGTTGGAAAAGTTGGTTTTAGAAAGCTGAATGAAAAATAAGGGTTCAAAATAAACACAGTTCAAACTAACATGCACAAAGAATATCAGAATCTTTCCCACTTATTTTATTTATAAACCCCTCCCTTTAAACTTTGGACTCTGGAAATGCAGCAGGTTGCTATAATACTAGACTAGAATTCAGAATACCTGGATTCTGATACAAACTCTGTCAACAACTAACTGTGTAATCTTGGGCAAACTACTCACCCTCACTCTTACTAAGTGATTCACCTCCAAAACAAATGGTTTGAATGACTAAAAAGAGATAGTAAGCTTCAAGAACATAAACCTGGTCTATTTGAATGGACTGTTGGAAATCTTTTTGTCTACATTACGCTGACATCATTCACCATCCTGTTTATTCGCCTCTTCCTATATTCATTATTAGTCAGCATGGTATAGAAGAGCGAGCTTTGGAATCAAAAAACCTGGATTCAAATCCTACCTCTGAAACTTTCCACCCTAGGTAAAGACTTGCTTCATCTGTACAACGAGAGGTTTGTGCTAGATTTTCTCTGTAGTCCCTTTGAGTTCTTTATGATCTTACGACCCAAAGACTAGGATACGTTAAATTTTAAAATCCTATGTTTCTGTGACTCCAGACTACTACTTATTGAATTTACATGTCAACGAAAACAACATTATTAAGGACTGTTTCTAGGACATTACTTTAGGTATACTTAAAGGGCAAATGGGTTCCTGAAGAATAAAACTTGAGAAATGGTCCTCCTGAACGGGTTAAGAGTCAAGCATAGAGAAGAAAAACTGGTCTGGTCTCAGGTAATGAGACAAAAGTTACAACGTGGTTGCGCCAACATTAGGAAGTAATAGGGTTATGTTAGGGACATTATTTTTTTTTAAATACATCATTTGGGACATTAAAAAGTCTATAAACCTGTTTTGCAAAGCACTTGGTAAAGTACCTGCTCTCCAGGTGATGACAGATTGTAAGTACCCTCTAAAATATTATCATAACTATTAATCAATGCTTTGAACACTTCCTGAGTTTGCTATAAGGTATCTTTGGGGACACTTTCACAACAAACATTAAAGATACCAGCCAAGCAACCAAGACAGATATAGTGCAGAATAAAGAAACAAATTCATTAACAACAGCAGAAAAATAATGGGTTTAGGAGAGCATTTAATCTAAAAAAGCTAGAAAAGGAGTTTTGTAATTTGATCACTTTCACAAATTTAAGTGTCCAAAAAGCAGCATTGACTGCTACTTGAAGTAGTTTTTAATCATTTCAATTAAATGACAAAATTAAAATAATCAAAGAATACACCTCAAAATCAGATTACAGTATCCAAACAAAATTCAAACACTCAAGCCCTGTAAACTTTTAGACTATTCTCTGCCCATTATATCAATTCCCAAACCCAATAATTAAATGGGGACAAGGGAAGAAAGGAGTCACACTGACTAGCAAAGTGGACTCATTAGGCAATTAAATGTTTACTGAATTGAATCTATCTTCTGATTAAGTCAACCAACAATAATGAAAATATCTATGACTAAATAAAACTTTCTAAAGGTGCTGTGCAATTAAAACACTTATGGTCTGATCTGCCTTAATACCACTTTTTCAACTGTAATTTCAATCTAATGACAATGCATCATTAAAAATAAAGGGAAGTAGATGATAGGCATCTTTCTTATGCCAAACTGTATATGGGTATTCATATTTTAACCAGTACTGAACACCATTAATAGTTCTTTATGAACCTGATATCCCACTTTTTCCATTTAAAATAATCCTTTATTGAAAAAAAAGGAATGAGAAAGTTTTATGAAAACTTTATCAGTGAAGATTTCCAGCCTTGTGCTTTGCTTTATCTGTAGCTATGTTTACACAGTAGATTAGACTGTTTCATAGAAGCCTTGTTTGTATCTCACACAGAAGTTACATAGAAGATATTCTATTACAAAAGTAAATCTCGAAGTAATGCAATTAGCATATGTATTTTTTTGCTACTAAGAAAAAGGAATATTTTTATTTGATCACGATCAAGGTGAAAAGGCTTAGGGAAAAAAACAGATCAAATATATTTTGTAATTATTAAATATGTAACTCACTCAAGAAACAACAGAAAGGAAAAACTAAGAGGGTAAGCAGTACGACCAAATATGACCAATAATAGGACATCATATTTTTGTAATGAGAATAATTTAGGCCCTCAAAAAATGAAAAATACCATACTCAGTTTGTCTCTCTTTACCTTTACTTGGAAAGTGAGCTACTAAAAAACCTATCTTGCACCTGAATAAAGTTTAGCCTATTTTAATTTTGGCTCCTACTTTACTTACTACTACTGCCAAGTTTCCTCCCTTAAAATAACAATTAGGAACATGCAATTCAGCTTTATTCCAAAATTTGGCATATATACAATTTTTCAAATACTATTTTCCTACACAAAGAGAAAGGTATTCAAATGTGTAAACTGCACTAAGAAAAAATAAGGCAATGATAATAGCATTTAAGTAACGCCTAAAAGGTTCACCAAGTGCCTTACAAATATGATTTCATTTGATTCTAAAGCCCTGGGAAGGTACATATCACAATCTAGTAAGGGCCCTTTAAGTAGTATAGGATCACTGTTTACAAATGAGAAAAACTTGAGATCCGGAAAGGTAAAATAACTTGCCTAAGGTCACACAACTAACAAAGTTGAGATTCATACCCACAATCTTCTGGCTCCAAATCCAGTACTTCTTCAGTGGTAATTCTACACAATTCTTCTCATCCAAGCTACACTAACCTTAAGGTTGACTTTTTATGTTAAATAATTATAGTAACAAGTTTTTCCAGTTCTTATGGGGTTCAATGGTACTAGGACCTAATGTGAAGGACCCCAGTCACCTACATAGCAACCCCACACTGAGACAAGACTATTGCTACCATTTTTCCAATAGCATGGGCTCACATAATGTGGCTGTATCCCAATTTGGCAAATTCCAAAATTTCAATTATCATTATTACTACTACTACTATTAGTATTATGATTCTCTGCTACTGTGATCTGTGATCAGTGATATATTATTATATAATATGATAATAATAATATAATATCAGTGATATATTACTACTGTAATTGTTTTGGGGTGCACCACAATAAATGTGTATTCTGACTGTTCCAACCATCAGCTGTTCCAAGTTTCTCCATCCCCCTTCTCCAGTTTATTTTTGTAGATATAATACTGAATATACTGGTCAATTAATAATCCTACAATGGCCTCTAAGTATTCAAAGTGAGAGTAAGAGTCAATCAATGCAGCAGACTTCATTGTTATCTCATTTTAAAAAATTATCACTGCTACTCCAACTTTCAGGAACCACCACCTGAATCAATCAATAAGCAGTCATCAACATCCAGCCAAGACACTCCACCAGAAAAGATTAGAATTCACTGAAGACTCAAATAGTGGCTAGCATTTTTAGCAATATTTCTAAATTAAGGCTTGTACATTTTTTAAGACATACTATTGCACACTTAATAGGCTACAGTATAGTGTAAATATGGCTTTTATATGCCCTAGGAACTCAAAAAATCCATGTGACTTGCTTTATTGCAGTGGTCTGGAACTGAACCCACAATATCTCCAAGTTATGCCTGTATTATCATGGCTCTGAAAGAATGAGAAACTGATTACATATAACAAAGTATCCAACATAAAGGATATCTCAAAATTTCATCCCTCTAAATTGCTGGTATAAGCTAAATATTTCAATAATCCAGATCTTCTGATAAATACCAAGAGCATGGGGAGAAAGAGAAGCTATTACAAATCTGCTTTTATCAGAATGTTGGAACTCCCAATCCTGGCAATGAGATCTTTAGTGACCTGCCAAAGTTCACAAACCTAGTCCTCTGTAAGAGGCAGACTCTGAAAGTATGATCTTCCTGATTCCAAGGCTGGACAACATTTTATTAACTAACATATTACACTTCGAGACTATAGGCCCTGTCATCCACATTAAGACATTATTAAGTCACTTGCTTTTCCCTTTTCCAAGTCAATCTGACAATGTGTTCATGTCAACAAGTGTTTTATTAAGCTGAGGACACAAAACTGAAAGGTAGTACCAGCCTCGCAGTTAGTTCATAATCTAATTGCAAGGATAGAGACATGCACAGAAGTTAAGAATGATTTAAGATAGTATAAATGGAGCAAAGGAAAAATCCATACCAAAAAAATACTCTGAAAATTAGAGGAGGGGAGGTAGGGAACACTTCTGACCAAAAGAATCTGGGAAGGCTTCATGGAAGAAGTGGCACTTGAGCTGAACCTAGACAGAAAAGATTTCAACAGGTATTGATAAGGGAGCACATTCCGTATATGTAATATGCTTGGCTAGAATAAAAAGTGCATAAATTAAAACAACTTTTAAGTGCCAACTCATACCTATCAGATTGGCTAATATGATTAAAAAAAAGGAAAAAATGTGGGAAAATTGGAACACTAATGCATTGTTGGAGTTGTGAATAAATCCAACCATTCTGGAGAGCAATTCGGAACTACGCCCAAAGGACAATCAAACACTTTGATCCAGCAATATCACTACTAGGTTTGTATCCCAAAAGGATCAAAAAAAGAGGGAAAAGGACCTACATATACAAAAATATTTATGGCAGTTTTTATGGTGGCAGAGTTGGAAACTGAGAGAATGTCCATCAATTGGGTAATGGCTAAACAAGTTGTGGTATATGAATGTAATGGAATACTACTATGCTCTAAGAAATGATGAGCAAGCAGATTACAGAAAGACTTGGAAAGACTTCCATGAACTGATACTGAGTGATGCGAGCAGAGCTAGGAGAATATTGCACACACTAACAGTAACACTGCTATGATCAACTACGACTGACTGAGTTCTCCCCAGGAATATAACAATCCAAGACAATTCCAAAAGACTCACAATGGAAAATGCTAAGCATGTCCAAAGAAAGAACTATGGAGTCTGAATGCAGATAAAAGCATATTATTTTCACTTTTGTTGTTGTTTTTTTGTGGCTTTTTCCCTTTTGTTCTGTTTCTTCTTCCACAACCTAACTTATGTGGAAATATGTCTTCAAGATGGCACATGTATAACCTACATCAAATTGCTTGCTGCCTTGGGGAGGGAAGTGAGGTAGGGAGAAAAATATGGAACTCAAAATCTTATAAAAATGAATGTATGAAACTATCTTTATATATAATTGAAAAAAATACTGTTCACAAAAAAAATAAAGAATGCATGAATGTATAATTCAAAAGCACATCTAAAAAGGTATACAAAACCCAGGTCAAACTCAAATTGCACAGGTCCTTAAATGCCAGGCCAATGAAATTATATTTTATCCCATAAGCAGTAGAAAGCCAATTACAGTTGTCAAGCAAGAAAGAAATGTAAGACCTGTGCATTAGGAAGATTATTTTGGCAGCTATACTAAAGAAAGACCAGAAAGGGGAGAGACTTGAATTAGAAAGATTGGTAAGGAGGCAGATAGCATAGTCCAGACAAGGGGTGATAAGGTGTGGTGACAGTGTTAATGGAGTCTAGACAGATGTAAGAAATATTATGAAGTACAATCAGCAGGTAACTGTAACATCAAGGTCAAGAGACTGAAGAGATTCAAAGATAATGCTGAGGTTTCAAGCATATTTAACTATGAAGATGACAACACAATCAAAAGAAGTAGGAAGAGTGGAAGGCTTAAGGATGATAAATACCAAGTAAGAATTCAGTCTCAGGTATTTGATTTTTGAGAGGCCTGGTAGACATATCAAGACATCTATGTCCTGCAAACAACTGGAGATGCAGAACTACAGTTCAGAGGAGAACAGTTACATATAAAGAATTGGGAGTTATTTGTATAGAGCTGATAACTGAACACATGGGAACAGATGAGATTCTCTAAGGAGAAGAGTGTGGAGAAAAACGAGAGGAACTGAGATGATAAATGTTTTCAGTAAAAGAGCAAGATGTCAGATAAACTCACAAAAATAACAATGAACAAGAATCAAGAAATAGACTTATCTTTTATACAATAACAAAAGTATCAAATATCTGGGCACTGACTTCTCAAGACAACTTCAAAATTATTTTGAAAGAAATCAAGGAACTAAACATATAAAGGGCTCTCTTTTGCTTGGTTAGGTAAAACAAATAAACTGCAAAACAATTTGCGGACTTAAAATACCAATCACAATATAAAAGTTTACTTTATAGTTAAGTCATGACAAAATTCTAGCAGGCAAGAATATAAAAATTTAAATGAGACAGAAAAAGACTTGTCCTACCAGATTTCCATAATTAAAGTAACAATTACAAGATTGTATGGTATGGAAAAAAAATAAATACAACAGTTAAGAGAACCCAGAAATAGGATTCGTAGGTTAGCACATGATAAAATCTATGACTAAAATGAACTTTCAGTAAAACTAATACGGAATGTGAAAGTATGACATAAAATAAGCTGGTATAAGATGAAAAATGAGCTTTAGGCACACACCCCGCACTATATAATAAACACTAACTAGATTAATAATGTAATAATTTGCCATTTTTAAAAACCAGAAGAAAAAATGTCTCAAATAAGAAGACAATCAACATTTTATTAAGCAAATGGAAAAATAATTTGAAATTTTGAATGGGTTTGACTATGTTAAAAAAGATTTTGCACAAAAAGAAATACCTCTAAAGTTAAAAGAAACAGATTATAGGGGGAAAATGTTTTTGCAATTGTCTGTCAGTTAAAGACCTAACCAAAGAAACACTGCCTTAGGACAGGGTCTTAAGAACCTATATCATATCTACTAGATATTCAAATATCTCTAAGAACTTTACCTAAATATTTCTTTTGTATTTATATTGTTCTTTGTATTAAAGTTAACTATATATACATATATATGTATATATATCTTCACTCCTTCCAATTAAATAAATGTAAAATCCTTTAGAGTAAGTTCCCTGGTTATAGCTATTTTTCTATCACCAGAATAACCAGCAGTGTTTAGTAGACATTTAATGTTTGTTATCTGACAGAGAAATTTATATTCATGTATGAATCTAACGTATCACATAGACAAATATATGTATTTTAGAAACATTCTGGTAGCCTGTAAAATATCCTTTTTATCTTAAATAAAACCATGATCATCTTATTTCCCTTTCCCCCTACTTTTTTCCAATGAAGTGGATCCCTGAATAGAAAAAGATTAGAATAAGAAGAATGTACTAGGATACCAAATAGACTATAAAACCGCACCAACTCATATGAATTGAGGAAAAGGTGAGAACTAGTGAAAAGTCTTAACTACCTAGTGGAAAAAATGTGTCCCTTAAAGTCCTACTTCAATGCATCATAATGGCATGATGGTAATCCTGTGTTCTGTAGAACTCAAGTTCAGAAAGGTCCTACCAAAAGAGAAAGGCTTCAATTTACAGGCCCAGTGACAGACTACATCAGTCAGTTGTCCAAAGACCAGGCTAAGTTCAGATAGGATCATCATAATTAGACTGTCACCAGGTGATCAATTTTTTCAGTCACAAAAACTCAAGAGACTTGAACAATGTATAGCAAAGTTGTAATCTATGACAGTGGAAAGGGATATACACACTGATGAAATTCTTGAAGTATTCACATATTAAAGAAATGAAGCTTAACTACTTCAAGTAATAGACACAGTATAGATTTAGGAGACCTAGATTCTTGCTGTGACTCTTTGCTAATTGCCTGTATGACCTTGGGCAAGCTACTCAGTATTTACTTTCTCACCTGCAAAACTGAAATAAACTACCCTATCTACGTCAGTTATTGTTGGTTTAACAAGTGTGAAAGTGCTTCACAAAAGTTTAAACTGGGAAATGTTGGGAAATGTCACCGACACTACCAAAATCCAGCTGAAGAATATTGCCTGACACTTAACAGCTAACATTTATGAAGCATTTACTCTGTGCCAGGCACTTTACAATTATTACCTTTCCTCCTCAAACACCCTGGGAGATTGTTGCTCTTATTATCCCCATTTTACAGATAAGAAAGCTAAGGCTGACAAAGGTTAAATGACTTGTTTGGAGTCTAACAGCTACTAGGTATCTGAGGCCACATTTGAACACAGACCTGCCTGTCTCCACAGTCTGGTGCTCTATTCATTATGTCAGCAAGCTGCCCACTTTGCTTAACAGTTTAAAATTATTTGTACATCCATCTATTTCTAAAATGCTAGTTCCAAAGCTAAATGTGAATTATGAATTGATTCTTTATAGCTACTTAGTAATCGATCTCTGTGCCCACCAAATAAGTAAGAATTTAAATAAAACATTGTACTTTGTAGCCTTTTCTTTAAAATGCGTATAATGAGAAGTAGCATGATAAGGTGGATGGAAAGGTCCAAGTCTCAAAGTCAGGAAGACCTGAGTTCAAGTTCTAGCTGTGACACATACTGGCTGTGTAAACCCTGAATAAGTCAGTGAACCTTCAGTGCCCCAGAAAACCCTAAGCATCTGAGCAGGTGCCCATCTGCATCGGGGGAGTTAAGTTTCCTCATAAAAGTGTATTAAATTTCAAAGTTTTAATGTAAAAAAAAGCATCGGTAGATAGTTTGGCTGGGCACAAGTGGTCAATGTAATTAAGATGGTGCCTCAGAATTTAAGATGTTATCAAAAATAAGGATAACTATTTTTCCATCTAATGCCTGAAACACTGAGCTGGATAAGTTTCTCACTTCATTTTCAGAGGCTGTACCAATACAAGCCCAAGAGGACCCCAAAAGTTATCACAGTGGAGCCTAATCCTTTCCCAAGAACTAAAAGGTTCAGTATTTTCACATGCAAATTTACAATTCCCAGGCATTCAGAGACGGAGGGATTAGCGAGTTGAGGGAAAAGGGGGACAGCCTTTCCAGGTATCCCCAAGGCTTAGCATGTATGATGCCTGGCACATAGTAGGCACTTATCATTTGTTGAGTAGTCTATGGTTCACACAATGAGGATCACTTCATCTTTACTGTTTGCATAAATAAAATCATTCGTTTGGAATATACTCCATCAAAACTTGCTATCACATATAGTTGCTAGAATGAAGTTCATTTTGACATTGTCTAAAAAAAAACCTTTTCCTAAACAAACTAATGGGTAAACATTGCAAGAACATGTAACCTAAAATATTTACAGGAATAGTCTGTAAATTTCTTTCTCAATTTTCAAATCATTTCACATACTCCAGAATTTTCTTAATTTCTAATTCATTGAAAAAAAGAGACAGATTAGCCACCAAACAACCCAAAGGGTATGTCTCATTAGGTGCCATTAATCCAGATTCTCCTATCAACTAGCATTTGGTCTTTAAAGGCAGAGAAATTGAACATTTTTTCTTCATCTGTAACCACAATAGTGCGGTAGAGGTCACAGAATGTGAGTTTGTTTTTAAAAAGTTACTACTAAACAACGGATTATTTATTCTGTTCTATAACATCCAGTTTTGTCTCCTGTTCAGGTCACGTGCTTTTCCTTCTCAGGCTTTTTCTATCTTTGGCCATTTCATAACACTGTTGAATTTAGAGCTGGAAGTGAACTTAAGAGGTCATCTAATCCAAACAATTTCACTTTATAGATGAAGACACTGAGTTTACCATGACTCGCCTAAGGTCACACAGCTAGTAAGCAAAAGGGAATTCAAAACAAGATCCTCTGATTTATAGGTCACCCTTCATTTACGCCAGGAGCCAGCATCTCTAAACGGTAGGTAAATAAAAATTTTTAGAAAGACAAAAAGTCCAAATTTAAAAATGTAAAGTGTTGTTCCTTGGTAAGTGTTTGGACATTACCATAAACAACTTGATAGGATCCATCAATGAGGTTTTTGATGAACAATAATTGTAATGTCCTCCAGGCAAACTTTATGACTACTGATTACCCACATAACGCACAAAAGCTATTACCACCTCTTCCGTTTATCAGGTTAAGTACTCGCTAAAACATCAATTTTTAAAGGCAATAAACTGGTACCTAAGTTACATGCCCTACAGATTATGTTATCTGAGTTAAATCTATGCCTCATCTTCCCCCCATTACCACATATAGTCGATTCAAACACACGGGAAGTACAGATTTTTAAATTATTCTTAATTTACTTATTTTTAGACAGCGCATTGCAGAAAGGCAAGCTCTTGGCTGACTTCAAAACAGTAATTCTGAATCTTGTGCTAAAATGGGAAAGGATCTCGGCAATCTCAAAATGATGAAATCCGTGGCCCAGAAATCCGAGAATTTATAAAACAGAGTATCAGGGCTGGGAGAGGAGCCTATGGATAATCGAGTTCATTTCCTTCATTTTGCAGATGAGGAAACTGAGGCACCGAAGCTCCCGTAGCCTGCCCGAGACCACCCGAGGGGAAGGGCTACTAAACCCAAGCAGGTCTCCCCCTCCCAAGCCCGGGGCTCTTCCTCCCAACTCCTCCGGGGCAGAGCTCCTCGGCTGCAAACCCCAGTCCGCCGCCGGAGGTGCCCAGGGAACCACACCAGCCTTTATCCCGTCCCGTGCAAATAAATATTAAAATTTAAGGAAGGAGATGGGATCAAACACGGTGAACTGGGCATCGGGGCAGGGATAAGAGGAGGAAGGCACTGAAATGCGGGGGGCGCGTGGGTATCAGTGGGGGCGGGGGAGAAGGGGAGAGATGAGGGAAATAGGGAAAGGGGCTGCGAGGGGGAGGGGCGCGATGGGAGAAAGGGGAGGGGAGCTAGGAGCCGCGACTGAGGAGGGGAGTAAGACGAGGGGGGCGAGTGGGGGAAGAGGAGGTAAGGAAAGAAGGGGTGAGGGGGTCACCCCCTATCCGCCCACCAAGTCCCGAGCCCCCAGGGAGCCGAGCGCCCCGGGGCCCGGGCGCCGCCGGGGAGGCCTACCTCGGCCCCGGGCTCTCGGGCCTCCGGAGGGCCGCGGCGGCCGGGGCATCCCCGCCGAGGCAGAGGCGGTGACAGCCGCGCTGCGCAGGCACTAATTCGCGGGGGCTCCGGGCTCCGCGCAGGCCGCCCGCCCCCCAGCCTCCTCCCGCCTTTACCTTGTCGCAGTAGAGCCCCACCAGCTGCTTCATCCGCCAGTGCGGGGCGGTGAACACGTCCACCTCTTCGGGGAAGGGAGCCATCTCCGCCGCCGCCGCCGCCGCCGCCTCTCCATAGACTCCCTCACCGCCGGGCAGAGGCGGCCGCGCGCCGACCGCCCCTCCCCTGCGCGCGCATGCGCCAGCGCCGTTCCGTCAGGCGCGCCCTCCCCCTGCTCTCCTTCCCCTCCCTCCTTGGGAGGGAGGCCCGTGGGCTCGTGGGCTGCCGCCATGCGGTCGGAAGGGTGGGGGGCAGGAGGAGGGAGGGAGAAAGCGCGAGTCCACGTGACCGAGGCGCGCGCTTTCCCCGCTTCCGCCGCCCGTCATCGGCGCTCAGTCTTCTCGATTCCCACTACTTGACCCCCTCACTTCCCCAAGGAAAAAAAACCAAACGGTTTACTTCTTGCGGTCGCTATTCAAAATTCTCCTTTCTGGCCAAAAGCTTCCCACACGCCGGGGAGGGGGCGGGGGGGCAGGTGTGAAGGTTGCCCTTTCCTCCTCCCCTCGCTCCGTTCGCACCGCCATCGCGCGGTTCTTTTTCTTCCAGTGCCAACCGTAATAAGAGCGACGATGGTAGCGCTGTTGTGGTTAGGGAACACGGCGGCACCCGGAAGCTCGGAGCGCTCGGTGCCCGAGGCCAAAGGAACCCTGGCGTCCCGAGCTCGGCGAGAGGAGCCCCGCTCGGGCCCCCTGACCCCGCTCCACCGAGAACTGCCTCGGAGCGGAGTGCCCCGAATCCCCGGGGCTCCGTCCGACCCTCGGCAGGAGAGGCCCCGGGCGGGCGGGCTGTTGGGCCTGCCCCTGAAACGTACAGCAATCTGGATGGCACGAGGGGAAAATGCGGATCATAACGGAGGCTTTGGGGTGCTGCCGTCTGAGTCCGAGCTTTACATAATACATTCTCGTATTAAGAGGATTCGTTCTGGTCCAAGGCTCCCCCTCTTGAGCACCTAGAGGGCCACATGTGCCTCAAGGCCAAAGCAAAAGCTACCGTGACCTTGGGCTGGTTCCCTTAACTGTTGTTGGCCTAGGTGACTTCATCTCTAAAATAGGAGAGGATAGTGGAGGAGATGAGCTCTCATCCAACATCCGGGGCTAACGTGTGTGTGCGCGTGCGCAAACGGGAAAGCTGCTGTGGTTGGTTGGTTGTCCTTCCTTCTCAATGAGGACCATGACCTCAGGATGAGGACATGACCTGCACTTGACCTTGATTTGAATGCGGGAGGGCTGCGCAAGGTCACCAGCCTCACTTTCCCCTCCTGAGCCATCTGGGTGCCGGGACCAGACATTCATCAGGATGCACTGGGAGACACCCATTCGATGAAAAGGCTTCTTTAAGTAATTACTCAAGGGAGGACCTCTTATATAACTGGGAGAGGACCCTCAGGGTGTCTGGGTAAAAGAGAAACAATTACTATTTAGTATTTACATTCTAATAGAAAGATGCCTGTGAATTGTGTGATCAGAGAAGAAGGCCAAAATTTCTCGGTATTTTGAAGGTAAAAAAGATCCTTTAACAGCAGGAAAGGAGGAGACTTGGTGATAGGGAAGTGTATATTTCAGGCAGAAGACAAACCTGGGACTGCCAGATCAACAAAGACTAGGTCAGTACGAGCAAGGGGGAAGAAAGGAACAAAATTTTATTTTATTTTTAACTTTTTTTTTTTTACTTTTCAACATTCACTTCCAAAAGTTTTAAATGTTCTCCCTCTTTCCTCCCTAAGGCAGCATGCAATATGATATGGCTCTACACATCTATTCCTGCTAAACGCATTTTCACGTTAGTCATGTTGCATAGAATTATAAAGAATGGGAGAGACCCCGAATAAGAAAAACAAAACCAAAAAATAATAAAATAAAATAGTCTGCTTCATTCTGTGTTCCCCGTCTATAGTTCTTTCTCTGGATGTGGATGGCATTTTCTATCATGAGTCCTTTGGAATTGTTTTAGGTCCTTGCATTTCTGAGAAGGGCTAAGTCTATCAAAATCAGTTGGAGCACACTGTGGCTGTTTCTGTGAACAATGTGCTCCAGGTTCTGCTCCTTTCACTCAGCATCACTTCATATAGGTCTTTCCAGGATTTTCTGAAGTCATCATTTCTTGTAGCACAATAGTATTCCATTGCATTCATATACCACAACTTGTTCAGCCATTCCCCAATGGATGGGCATCCCTTCAATTTCCAGTTCTTGGCCACCACAAAAAGAGCTGCTATAAATATTTGTGTACATATGGGACCTTTTTCCCATTTTTAATGATCTCTTTGGGATACAGCTCTAAAAGAACAGAATTTTAGAGGTAGAATGGAGATGATCTAGTTTATCTTTCACCTCCTCCTTCTATATTTAAGGAAACAGTTTAAAAGAAAACTCAGGTCCCACAGTTGTTAAGGACAGAGCCACAGGTGTAAATTGGTTGCTGGCTCCAAAGCCAAGGTTGCTGCATTGTCTTTATGGTTTGTTTTGTTTTGTTTTGTATCTCCCTAACAGCACCTAGGACAAGTGCTGGTAGTAGGGAAAGTGTTAGTGAAAGGCAATACCTCTAAACTTTGCCAAATACCTTGACTAAATAACTGACTCACTAGAGGATGAAGTAAGGAAATTTAGGGGGAAACAAGGATGTGGCTAAATTGTCTGAGAAGACTGGTAAAAAGACGTCAACACCGTGGATTGGAATTCCAGGTCTAGTTTACTATTAAACAGAAATCATTGTAAAGTCAGGATTAGAGGTTCTCTATATGATCATATAATAGAAAAGTACCAGACTCATACCAGGATAAACCTTTGATCTTGGGTCTCCTAGGCAGCCTAATGCCCAAAACATAACAATAATCATACAACATGTACCGTCAGATTACAATTGAGGAAATTTAGACTCAAAGTCCTCGCTTTTTAAGTACCTATTTGCTGCCTCATCTTGTTCTCTGAACTTTTCTCTACAAATTGTCTTCATTTGCATTTCTTATCTCCTGGTAGAGGACTGTCTTACTTTTCTTTTATTAAGTTCTTTAACTCTAGCTCCTGGAAATTATTATGACATAGTAGGCTTATAAATTAAGGGTAGATAAATGCATCAAACAATACAGTGTGGCAACAGAAAAAAAAAAAAAGAATAGATCTGCCCTAAGAGATTCATTGTGACGTGAGATTTGAGCCTTGCTGTGCTCTGAACTAGAATACATACACACACACACACACACACACACTGCATACCACTCAGGGTTCTGAACATGAATTCAACTGAATTTTCTTTAAATTACAGAATTGAAATAATAACATGAAATAAATTGGAGTGGTTATTTTTTCCTTTCCAAAGTGAAATTTTAGTTCACATCAGCTAACCATTAATATTTACTCTATAAACTGACTAGTGTAGCATTTTATCACATGACATAGCCAGAATTAAACAGCTGATGTAAACTGAACTTTACCCTTACAAGAGAGAAATGGAAAATATTGGTTAAGTATTATCACTTCAAGTTATAGCAACTACAGTTGATTAGCTCTGTGTTAAAGAAGCCAAGGCCATAGATATGACCCCCTCTATAAAAATCAGTTACCTCCTCTAGGGGTGACTTCTCTGTGCTCCATGACCACATACTACTCTTCTGACCCTAGCCAACTATGGTCACAAGGGAGATCAGATGATTGAGCTGAACCATCTACACTCTAAGTGGATACCTTCTTGATGATGGGGCAAAAGGGTCATCTTTGTGGACCATGCATGGCACATTATAGCAATAATACTCTAAATGCTTCCCTAGTAACATGAAAGAATGATATGTTAGTACTTTGCGCATGATAGGCACTTAATAAGTGTTTATTGAACTGAGAGTATCCTATACATCAATGTAATATTGTAAAAAGTACAAGAGCCAATATGGATCAGTGAGAACACTGAATTTAAAGAGAGTACTTATATTCAAATACTAGCTCTTATTATCTGGGTAAACTCTGCTACTATCTTTGTGATCTTAAGCAAGTAACTGTCCCTTTCTGGACATCAGTTTCTTCATCTGTAAAATGCCGAGTTTAGATTTAATACCAAGGTCCTTCACAGCCCCATATATGATTGTCTATGAACCAGTAATTTCTGGTTTCATAAAAGCAAGGTTGGCAGAATATAGGAGTGAACTATATCAAGGGGAAAGGTAATCAGTTTACTGAAATGTAATATCATAACTCTAGATTTTTAAAAATAGTTTTGAATATAGTTGTACCTTACTTTACGAAATATATATTGTCATTTCTTATCTCTTTTTTATATTGAACCCAATTTCCCATTCACTTTCTGTAGAAAATTTGAGATATGCTTTTCTAGGGGAAGGGGAGTTGCTTCTGTAATAGGGGCATGGTGATCATTACCCATAATATCTGAATTCTATGGAGACTATTTTTTGTCTTTATGTCCCCAGAACTTATCACAGTACTTGATACACAGTAGCTTAATAAATGCTAATTGACTGACTGACAAATTGACAAAGGCAAGGAAGCTATTGCTCTCTGGGAGAAAATTCCAGGGCTTGAGAATTATACCAATCTTCTACATGGATATAGGAATTGCTCCCCAGGGGCTTTGTTAAAGAAAAGAGTTAAAAGAAAGAGATATGATAATGGCAACATTGCTTTCTTTCCATCCAAAGAAAGCATGCTGAAGATGGCAGGCAGAAGAGCAAACTGCTCAAAGGATACAATGGATACGATGGATATGACTTGCTGAGTAGGGACTCCTGGTGTTGCAGCTCATACTTAACAAATTTAGGCTCCAGAGATTGTATTGGAGGTAAAATGAGGAGATCTGATACCAGAGTTGAGGCAAATTCCTAAATCCAAGAGGGTACAGAATATCTCAGTCTGCTGACAGTAACCACCCCACCCCTGTCTTGATGAGTTTCCTCATTTCTCTGAGGGTTGACTACATTTCATTGACCCATGAGGCTCTAAGAGGTTGTGCCATTTTATGTACAAGGAAGGAGTTGTAGGAATGGGAATGATTATATTGTCCAGTTTTTTCCTTTGTAATTATCTTGATATACTGTATTTAGTACTTTGCTCTTTGATTTGTACTTCCCATACAATTTGAATAATGAGTTTGTACTGAAATGAGAACTCAAGCCATATTTTCATCAATAGGCGTACCCTCTAAATTCCACTGAATTAGAGACAGTAGGGTCTCAGAACTGAGATGCAGGTTACTCTTTTTTAAATATTTTTTAAAGCAGTGAGACTTTTTTTTTTCAGTTCCAAATTCTCCCCCTCCATATTAAGAAGGCAAGAAAGACAATTGTTGATTAGTTAATGTCATATCCAACTCTTCATTTGGGGTTTTCTTGGCAAAGATACTGGAGTGGATTGCCATTTCCTTCTCCAGTTCATTTTACAGATGAAGAACTAAGGTTAACAGAGTTAAGTGACTTGTCCAGGGTCTCACGCACACACAAAGTATCTGAGGTCAAATTTGAACTCAGGCCCTCCTGACTCCAGGATGGGCACTCTATCCACTGTACCACCTAGCTACCCAAGAAAGACAACACCTCTCACAAATATGTATAATCATGGAAAATATTTTTGTATATTAAACATATGTGATAGTCATTTGAAACAAGGAGGTCTTTCTCATTCATTAATTGGCCCATGCGACCTGCATGGGTCATTAGTCAAAGTCACATGGAATCTGTGGTAGAAAGAGTTTGCTGAATGGGTAGAACAGGAAGGGTGAAGCAGGAAGAGGCAGAGCTAGAGCAGAACCGAGAAGAAGTTAGTCTTGAAAGTGATCAGAGCTAGGAAGGATGCGCTAATGTGAGTGATTTTGTGATTGTTTGTGATTTGTTTCATGGAGTTGTTTTGTGGGAAGCCTAGCTGGGGGAAGGCTTGAGGAGGGTGTTGTCCTCTCCATTGTTATAGATTTTTGTAATTGTGGTGGATTGGACTTTCTGATGTCTGAATCAATGTTTTGATTCTGCCTTCCATGTGGAGAGTCTGTTGTATTTCACAATTGAGAATTATACTGGGATATTCGTGGCCTTGGTAGGTGCTGCGAATACCCCATTGGCACTGTACCATGTTACCAAATATATATATATATATATATAGGAGATTGAACTAGGACTCCATCAAAAAGTTGGGCAGAAATAGTTCACATGAATGTCTAGAGTAGAGATGTCTCCCATTTCATTTTTCTTATCTGTTGCCATTGTGCTTAGTTCATAGAGTATAGCACCTTTTTTGATGCAGGAATATCATGTCCTCTACGAAGAAGAGAGGGAGATATATTCTCATACATCTTCTTTGAGATCAACCTTGCTCATTGTAATTCTGACACATTCAGTTTTGATGTTTTGGTTGTGGCAACTGTTCTTTCAGTTTACACTCTGAGAATTCTGGTGTGTTATGTTTCTTATGTTTCTACTTACTTGACTTTGTACCATTTCATAGGAGTCTTCCTATTCCTCTCATTGTATTGTCTATATTAATTGTATTTACAGAACAATAATATTCCACACATTTGTGTGCCATAATTTATTTAGCTAATCTCCAACTGATGAGCATCTACTTTGTTTACAATTCTTTGCTATCACAAAAAATGCCTCTATACGTATTTCAGTGTATATGACCTCTTTGGGGTATATCCCTAGCAGTGAGACATCTGGGTCAAAGGATATGGACACTTTCTTTACTTACTTGTGTAATTAAAAATTGCTTTCCATACTAATGCATTGTTGGTGGAGTTGTGAACTGATCCAACCATTCTGGAGAGCAATTTGGAACTATGCTCAAAGGACTATAAAAATCCTTTGATCCAGCAACACCACTTCTAGGTCTGTATCCCAAAGAGATCATAAAAATGGGAAAAGGACCTATATGTACAAAAATATTTATAGCAGCTCTTTTTGTGGTGACAAAGAATTGGAAATTGAAGGGATGCCCATCCGTTGGGGAATGGCTAAACAAGTTATAGTATATGAATGTAATGGAATACTATTGTGATATAAGAAATGATGAGCAGGCAGACTTCAGAAAAACCTGGAAAGACTTGAATGAGTTGATGCTGAGTGACATGAGCAGAACCAGGACAACACTGTACACAATAACAGCCACATAACCTGATGACCAACTTTGAAAGATTTATCTGTTCTTAGCTATGCGAGGATCCAAGAAAACTCCAAAAGACTCGTGATGGAAAATGATGTCCACATCCAGAAAAAAAAAAAATAAAAAAACTATGGAGTCTGAATTCATATTGAAGCATATTATTTGCTGTCTCTTTTGTTTGTTTGTTTCTTTTTTCTCATGGTTTCTCCCTTTGGTTCTAATTCTTCTTGACAACATGACTAACGTAAAAATAGGTTCAGTATGAATGTGTATATAAAGTCTATATCAAGTTACATGCCATCATGGGGTGGGGGGAGGGGAGAGATTGGGAGAAAATTTGGAACTCAAAATCTTATGGAAGTAAATGTTGAAAATTTAAAATTAATTAATTATTTAATTTCATTTGCTAAAAATTGCTTTCCAGAATGGTTAGACCAATCCACAGTTCTACAGTGGTGGGTTTGTCTGCCTGACTTCTGTGGCCCCTTCAAAACTGATCATCTCCATCCTTTTTCATCTTTACCAATTTTCTGGGTTTAAAGTGAACCCTCAAAGTTGTTATGACTTGCATTTCTTTTTTTTCTTTATATTAAGCCACTAGAATTTATTGAGTAGGGCGGTGACATGGTCAGACCTATACTTTAGGAAAATCACTTTTGTGACTGAATGGAGAATGAATTGGAGTGGGGAGAGACTTGAGGCAGACAGATCCACTACAGTTTATTAAGCAATTTCCCAATAGTTAGATACATAGGTTATTAGTATTTAATGATTTCAAAGGAATCACCAATGAACAATTTTGTTCAGATAAACTTTCCACAGGGTTTTCTCCCCAGACATGTCCCATTCAATAAAATTTAGGAAATAGTCCTAGTACTGAGTCCTCTGGATGACTTGCATTTTTAATATTATTGGTTATATAAAGCAATTTTCATAAGGTTATTAATAGTTTGAAACTTTTTGAAAAATTGTTTGTTCCTACCTTCTGACCACTTATCCACTGGGAAACGACCTTAATATTATACATTTGTGTTCCTTTCCTATCTTATCAGAGACCCCTCAAGGAAAGGTTCTTTCCCTAGCCCTTCGCCCCAGGACAGCTTTCATTGTTAACCTAGTTATATTGATTTTATTTTATCTATTTTATCTTTTGCTATCACTTTTATCATTTGTGTTGGTTAAAAATTCTCCCCCTAGTCAACACAATGAAAGGTACAAGATCAGCAAACAGACAATTGTCAAAAGAGAAAATAAAAATGATTTTTAAAAATCACTTGATGATCACTTATAATATTCTTGATGGTAATAATATAATTCACTAATAGTAAGAGATGCAAATTAAAACAACTTACACTCATCAAACTAGCAGAAATAATTTAAAGTGAGGATTATTCTTAAATTTTTTTATGTCCTGGACCCCTTGGAAAATCTATGGACCCCTTCTCAGAATAATGTTATTAAATGCATAACATTAAATACATAGCATTATAAAGGAAACCAATTATATTTTAAATACAGTTATCAAACTATTGACAGACCCCAGCTTAAGAACCACCGATTTAAAACAAAGAAATAGTTCTAGCAGGGGTGGATATACTTGTTCATAGGGATTTCTGGGTCACATGACTAACAAGATGGCAAACTAGGCATTTTTTCTGATCCTCTCTTTCTCAGACCTCTCCAAAATAGGAAAAATATATCAACCATAAAGCAATGTCAGCTGTCTCCATGGTCTAGGACAGCAAGAATCCAAACAAGGTAAAAACTTAATAAACTAACTGCAGAGAAGGTCAATATTCACTAACCCCTTGTAAGAACTCACTCAGCAACCCCCAGAACCACCCACCACCCACCACCCACCATGCTCCCAGTCTCTAGGCTGGACAAGCAGACCTAATGGCTGCAATAGATTAAACTCTACATCCCAACATCTTCTCCCTCTTTCCAGTGCCAAGGACATATCAACTACATAACACAGAAACTTGCTCAGGCTACAGTAGCCACGAGGAAACCTCCTGTGCTGCAACAGAGCTCTGCCAGAGAGCTAAGGAACAGAGGGAATTGGAACAGGACACGTGTCCCGGCATTAATAGAGCTCTACCCCATAGTTCTACCCCATCCTATCCTCCTCACAATACTAGGAGATCCAGATTTCAAATAGCACAAATTTGCTGAGGCTATGACAGCAGCATTCTGTGCCACTGAACCAGAGAACTGAGGAACAGAGGAAACAAGGTAGGACTCATGTGTGGGAAGGGATGTGTGGCAATCCATTAAACTTGAGGGAAAAGAGCCCAGCATCCAGCTGGGGCCAGCCAGTTCTCTAGATTTAGCCCCCAGGGAAACCACCACCAGAGGTAAAGAATCAAAAACTAAGTAATAAGGGAAAATAAAGGGGAAAAGAGTGAAATTACCAAAGATCTCAGAAGAAAGAAAATTCCAAGTTCCTGAGCACATATAGATAATGGGAAAATGTTAGCAGCAAATGGAAATATGACTACAGATCTTATAAGAGAGTTCAGGCATCTATGAGTAAATAGTGTAAAATAAAGAAAAATGATTCAACACTTGATATGACAGGTTACTGTGTATTTGGAGAAGAGCATGAAATCACATCATGCTATTTAAAAAATGGTTTTAAATGGTCTAAAAAAGAAATAAGAATTGTGAGAGTAGAATTTATGACTTGCAAGCAGAAATAATTGGCAGAATAGAAAAACTTGAATCTATAGCAGCAAGACACACAAAAGGAAGAAAAGAGAGGATAACTAATTGAGAATGAAACTACATAGAAGTAAAGGACAATCTGGAAGAAAAGAAGCAAAAAACAATAACATTAAAAGAAAACATACTCTCCTTACAAGCACAACACAATGATTTTGAACACAGGGTGTATAGAGACAACTTAAGAAGTATAGGTCTCTCAGAAGAACACAAATAAAAAAAAACCTGAAGAACATAAGAAAAGAAATAGTAAAATAAAATTGCTCAGAACTTCTGAACACAGAAAACAAAGTACCAATTAAAATAATCCATAGATCTCCAGGAAAAAAAATACTTTGGAGCTGCAAACTCTAAGATGTATAGTGGGTAAATTTAATATCCCCTTGAGAAAAAACATTCTGCAAATGATGTGCACCCACCCAAAAACCCAAGAGGTAATGGAATGTGTTCAGAAGAGCATCTTGAACTTCATTGCTACCCTGCAAATCTGAGCCTAAACATAAATGAAAAAAAAAAAGATGTATTTTCAATAGAAAAATTAGAAACAGTCTTAGGAAGAAAACTAGACCTCAAGAGATTATTTGCTTCTCAAATACCTCAGATGATACAGATACAGAAGGGCAAACAAAGACAGTAACCAAAGGCAACAATAGCAACAAAATAACAATGAACTATTGAGAGACTTCTTTTTAAATGTACGCAGGGAAACAAGGCTGAAGTAGAAGTCCAACAGAAGTGAAGGTTGAGAAACAGACTTGAAACATCATGAAATATTCTTCACGATATATTTTTTATTGTTTTTTGAGAGACTAAATTATAAAATGGGATGGTTTGTTCATTACCAGTACAAGTGAAAACTTGTCAAGTCTTTTCAAGAACAATCTAGCAATACATAGTAAAAGTTACAACAATAATCACTCCCCCTTTCCACAATAATTTCATTGTTGGAAATACCATCTGAAAATATATATTCAAACCAAGGAACTATTTAGAATTTTGTATAACAGTATCAAAATAGAGACATATCATATGCACATTGAACTTATACAAATTCAATTGTAAGAAAAATAATTTAAGTAGTATAGATGATTGAGCACTCAGTTCAACCGAAAGAATGTATGTATGACCCTGAGTGAATATGAATCCACTATTCCCTCAGTCAGTCTCAGTTCCTGCATACTTCTCCTAGCATCCCCTGGGCAATTATGATGCCATGGTCTCCTCTTTGTCATGCCCACAGACATTCTATTCATTTTGCTGAGACTGTTAGAGTTAACGAGAGAAACATACTTGTTAACTTTCCTAGTATTCCTGTTCAGTAGAAAGTCCTATGCTCTTTTTTATTTCCCTGTGTCTTCTTTTTTGTAGGAAGTAAGAAAGTTCTGTTGTCCACATTCATAGGTGATAAGGGTTGTGACCTAGCATGGTCAGGTTAGAGGTCAGAAATGTGCAAGGAGCTGTGTGAGGAAGGACCTATCAGGGAGGAGAACACAGAGTCCCGTAGCCAGGGGATGGTGTTGCAGGAGATCCAAAGTTCAGAAAGCAGTATAAGAAGCCCCATCTTCCTGCACGTATTGTAGTCTTGCTATAATCTTACTGGGGAGGTTACCCGTCCATTCAAGGGGACTGGATGTAAACATTAATAAAGTCTTTCCTGATTTCACAACAGATATTGTTCTTTATTTAAGGTAAGCATGCTTCTCACTATTGGGGGCTTGTTAAATGGGCTCACTTCCAACATTTTTCATCCTGATTAATCAAGAAGAAAATTTTCTTTTCAAATGGCATAGTCACTGTGTAATATAATCATACTTATGTGTGAAACCCTTTCAAGAGAATTTTCATCCTAAACTTTCATTTTCCTGCTAGCTAAATCTTTACTATTTTATGTCCTATTTAAGAAGAATCCTGATTCTCACCTCTATTCAATCAATAAGTTGGCTGGATATAGTGAAAAATAAAGTCCATCCTTCATTCCTCACGTGCACTTCACTAACCCTAAATCCTATTTGTTCTACATCCACAGTCTGTCTCCCATTTGTTCCTCTTTACAATATCACCATCCTAAATTGTTTTTTGTTTGCTCTTACCTGATCCATTGTAAGAGCCTCTTAACCAATTTCCTTGCCTCTGGTTTATATGCATTCCAATCCTTTTCCTCATAGTAATCAATAACAAGTTTCTAATGCATTGATCTAATCATCTTTTCCCTCTGCAAAAACCTTGAATGGCTATGGTACTCCTGACTTGGAAGTCTTCAAGGAGAAGCTGGATAAACACCTGATAGCTACTTTATAATCCAGATTCCTTTCATGTATAGGTTGGACAAAACAACAAATGAGGACTTTTTAGCTCACAAATGCTGAGATTTTGTGAAAATATAGGCTTTTTAGCCCTCTGCAATATGGCTCCAACCTACATTTCCAACCTTATTAGAAATACATTACAGTCCCCGCTAAATTGAAAAAGACAACCAGGATAATAGTTTAGATTATATGGCTTAGATTAAAAGCCACCTACAGATCTGTGCAGCTCTAAGATTCTGCAATTCCTCAAACACATAGACCACAATCCATGAGTCAGGAAAATTTCATTAAAATTGTTCTAAAATCTGTTGATTTACTCTACTTACATTCACACAAACCATTTTCCATGCCTGAAATACACACCTCTTCTTATCTCTGCCTACAAATCCCTTTCTTCCTTCAAAAATCATCAGATATACTCCATTCCTCAAGAAGTCTCCCCAGATTCTTCCTCCCCTGAGTCCTACCTCCTAGCTTCTCAACTTTTCTAGGACACTTTTCCTCTAGATCTATCCTTCACCTCAAATCACATTCTCGTTTGTATCATACTTATTTATGAACATGTCACTTCTTTATTTGAATATAAGTTTCTTTAAGACAGGGATTGTAATTTTCTATCTATGTATTCCCAGCACTGTGTCTTCCACATTTTGGATACTTACATATTTACTGAATTCCACACATACAAAGGCACAATACATTGAAAGTAAAACCCGAGAAAAAGAAAAAGAGCAATAAAGGGGGAAAATTAAAACAAGGAGAATAAATGGAAAAGGAAAGAAAGGAAAAAAATGAAAAAGAATACATCCTTATTAATAGGTCCAGGACTTCTTTGAAAGCACCAGGAGAGAAGGTAGACATGAGTTTCAGGGAAACATCTTCCCCACAAATAGTAATCTTAGAAATTAAAGAAACAGAAGTACAGAAATACAGCTGTGTAAATGGAGACATTAGGCCTGGCAAGGATAAGATAAACTTTATTGATTTCTATATTGAAGGAGACCTCTACTATCTTAGAGACTTCCTTTCCCATCAGGATATTCTGATAAGACTAACCTTAGAGAAATGCATTATGACACTGGAACAAATCTTATCTTTGCAACTCCAGAGATCCCAAAGTTAACACGTTCTACTCCCAGGGTCAAAATGTTCTCTCCCCAAATCACCTGACATTTAATTCCTCTTATTCAGCTTCCAAAATAAGGAAAATAGCTGAACATTTTCAGTATATATGCTCTTTTTGCCTTATAACAATGTTGCCTTAGGGGAATCTAGGTGGTACAGTGGAGAGCTAGGCCTGGAGTCAGGATGATCTGAGTTTAAATCCAATCTCAAAAACACTTACTAGTTGTGTGACCTGGACAAATGACTTAACCTTGTTTGCCTCAGTAAACAGGGTTAAGGCCGCTCCAGTGGCCAAGAAAACCCCAAATGTGATCACAAAGAGTCAGACATGACTCTTTGTACAACTGTACAACAACAATGTTGCCTTAAAGATATATAAAATCCTATATATGTGTGTCACTCCCTTTCTTCCTTGGCATTGGTGTCCACATGGTAACCACCCAAATCAACCAGTCAAATCAACCAAGGTGGGAAGAACTATTCTCCCAGAGGATCTTAGAACCTTTGGGGTAAGGAATTCCCCAACATCCCCAGAATAAATATTTTGGTAATCCTTAAACTTGTCTTGTGGCAGCTGTCATCAAAATTTCCTTCCTAAACCTACCTTGAATCTTTCCTATGAAACTACTGTTTGAAGCATGGTATTTTATTTAAAATAATAAAAAGGAGCAAATTAAACAAAATATTGATAATGATAGCCTCCATTTACATAGAGTTTTATGGTTTAACATGGTACCTGAAAAAGGACCCCCACCCCCAGGAATTTAAAAACAGTGTATTACTTTTATCTAAAATGTTAGTCCATGCTTTTGGGGAGGGGAGACCTGAGGGAATTCCATTCTATAATGAGGTCTAGTGGGGCATAATTAACCCAAATAACAAGGTCAATTGAGGGAGAACTTGAAATTGTTTATATAAACTTTTTTAGCTCAGAGAAGTCCGTGCCTGGATTGAAGGTAGTTTAATACAAACAAACAATTCAAATCAAGGAAGATGTTCCACTGAACACTGTTCTGAGAGAGAGAGAGAGAGAGAGAGAGAGAGAGAGAGAGAGAGAGAGAATCCTTGCCCATAAGTTGCTTAGATTCCACAACATAGTACACCAGTAAATTAACACAGAGACTTTAGGGTAAGAGAATACTAGTAGTTGATGGTAACCTACTATGCACTATGCTTTACAAATTGTTTGATTCTCCTAACCCTCTGAGGTAGGTGCTGTTATCCCTATTTTACAGTTGAGGAAACTGAGGCAAACTGAGCTTGGGTGATTTGCCTAGCATCACATAGCTAGCGTCAGAGGCTGAATTGAACTCATGTCTTCCACTCACAGTCCCACCATACCACCTAGCTATCTTTATGGAAAATATAGTATGAACGAAGTATAAAATAAGAAGATAGATTAAAGATAAGATTATAAACAATCTTAACTTTCAAGATGAGGAGTTTGCACATTATCTTAGAAGGAATCAGGAGCACCTAAAGGTCTCTGAGCAGGGGTATGGAAAAGTAATATGCATAGATTCTTTTGGGACACTTTATGAAGTGGATTTTGGAGAAGGGAGTGACTGTGATTGCAGCCAGGATGACCCCAATTGGGACCTTACTAAAATGACCCAAAAGAGAAGTAATGAGGGCCTGAACTAAAGTAATAATGCGGTGATGAGAAAAAAGGTGATAGAAGATTCTATGAAGACATAGCGAGTTAAGCAATTGGTTGTTTATGGGTGTGAGGAAAGGGGAAGAGTCTAAGATGACTCTGAGATTGTGAACCTGAGTAACTAGGAGGACTTCAAGAGAAAAAGAAAAATTAGAAGGAGGGACAGATTTCAAGGGGAAAGAGGAGCCATGAGTTCCATTTTGGACATGCTGAACATTAGGTGCTGGAGGGCTATCCAGTAGGGCTATCCAGTAGGAAGCTGACAATATAGATTTGGAGTATGTGAGAAGGATTAGAGCTGGACATAGACTTGGCATGCATATAGATAATACTGGAGTCATGGGAGTAAGTGTAGGTAGAGTGTAGAGAGAGAAAAGATTACCTAGGACTGATCTTTGTAGAATAGCCAAGTTTAAGGGCAGAAGCTAAATGACGATGTAACAGAGGAGACTAAAAAGGAGTCATTACAAAGGTAAGGTAAGAGAGAGAGAGAGCAGTGTCAAGAAAATCAGAGGAAAGAGTAAGGAAAAGGTGGCCAACAGTGTCAAAAGCTATTAAAAAGTCAAGAACAACAAACAATGAAGGGGAAAAACCCACCAAATTTAGCAGGAACTAAATTGGTAACTTTTGAGAAAAAAATTTTTTTACTAAAATAGTGGGGTAAAAAAATCCAGATTGTAGAAAGTTAATTAAATGTTTAATTGCTAAAGAAGTAGAAACAGCAAGCTTAGTCAACTTTTTCTTAGAGTTTGGTAGTAAAGGGGTTGAGATAATAGGGATAGATAATAGGGAACGGCAGAATCAAGCAATATTTCTAAAAGAGTGACCTGGCGATATTTTTAAGCACCAGGGAAGGACTCTCTAGATCAATGTCCTCAAAATTGTTCTGGCGACTCCTGGGATTTCTCGAGACACTTTAAGGGTGTCTTCAGGGTCAAAATTATTTTCATAACAATACTAAGATGTTTTAATATATATGTCAATAGATATTAGCCAGATGAACAAAAGCTCTTGGGGGGGGGGGGGGGTGTAAAAGTAAGCACCCTGACAGACACAGCCTGCTATCACAGGTTCTTAGATCTGCTTTTCTAAAAGGAAAGGCAACTTTTGAGGGATCAATAATCACTTTAATCAAGCACATTTATCATTCACTTTATTCAGGGGGAAAAGTCAGCACCCTGAACTTCAGAGAAAATACAGAAAAATAGAGATCAACAGACAGTGCTTCCATCTGCCTAAATAAGCAATACATAGATCACAGATCAACAGATAATTGTCAGAATATACATACATAGTTACCAGAGAGAGAAGCATCAATATCTGGGTTTTCAAAGTGGGGGGGAGCCTCCTTTGAGGGTGCCCAGACTTTCATCTGCCCAAAGAAACACTTTCAATGAGTAAGCCCCAAAGTGAAACCTCTTTTTAGAACCAGAGGGCATCACAATCCTTGGGAACCAGCGCCTCATTAACAAAAGGTATGGCCCTTCCTACAAATCTTCCCTAATCAAACTCCCCTTAATGGGCAGGCTCATTAATGGGTGGGGAAGATCTTCTTTAATCACATTAAAATAATTAACAATGCAAATACATGTGCTGTTTCTAGTTAAAGACTCCTGATTAATTCAATCAAAGACATGATTCAAACAAAAACAGCAAAAGATCCTACTTTTCTTGCCATTACACTCTACCCTTCTGGTACCCTTGGCCTTACAAACTAAATGGCCATGGATCCTAGAACAAATAGAGGCATTATATTTTGTGATCCCAAATCCAGGTGATTTAAGCTTATCAATGGATGGGAAAGATCTTCCCATTAAGAAGCAAAATTATATTAACAATAAGCAAAAATGGCATTGTCAACATGGGGGTAGTGTGTGTGAAGTGGATTCTCAATAGTATTTAAGAATATAAAGGAGTTAGGAGACCAAAAAGTTGCGAACTGCTGCTCTAGATGAAGATGAGAGACAAAGGAAATTCTTGAACTAAGACAAGTTATTAAAGAAAACTGTAAGAACTTGGATTAAGGACATAAATAGAGGTGTTAGCCCTAAGTAACTAGAAGGGCTCCTTCTTTCTCTGAGATCAGCTCAAAGGAGTGGAAAGAGGAGATGATAAAGGGAAGAGTTGTGTTGTTTTTTTCCCCCTAGTCTTTCAGGCTTTTAACAGTTGCTTGACTTTTCTTTTTAAAAAAAATCAATTTCTTTAAATTAACCAAAAAAAAATTCTCCATCTTGACACCAGAACAATGGAAGTGAAATAAACTTCCTCTCTCCATGATGAGAGATGGTAGACCATAAACATAGAATGAGACACCTTTTAATTTAATTCATTACGCATTTTAAGTACCTTCCATGTAGAATAAAAAATAAAGATGAAAATTGTCCATTTTTTAATTTATTTATTTTTCCAATTAACAAAATGTTCCCTTCTTTTCCTCCTGCTTTTCTCCTACACCACTGGAAACAGATAAAACAAAAGCCTGCTAATAAATATGTATAGTCAAACAAAATCAATTCTCACATTGACCGTATTGAAAACTTTAAAAATGGTATATTTCATTCTGTACCTCGTAATCCATCACTTCTGTGTCATGATGTGGGCACTATGCATTATCATTAGTGCTCTGGAGTCATGGCTGGTCAATGAATTGCTCAGAGTTCATAAGCATTCCAAAGTCATCATGGTCGTAGTGCCGTCATCGCATTGTTCACTTTACTCTGCACCAATTCATACAAGTCTTCCCAGTTCTCTCTGAAACTAACCTTTTCTTCTTTTTTTATGCCAGAACAGTATTCTATTACATTCATATACCAAAATTTATTTAGCCATCCCCCAATTGATAAGCACCCCTTTAGTTCTTTGCTACCACAAAGAGAAGTTATACATGGCTTGCTTGACTTCTCTAAAGGAATTTCATACTGTAAAATCCTACATCCTATAACCCACATCTAAATCTGCCACTGAGTTCAGCTCAACAATCAGCCACTACTTTATTTCCTTGCCTGTGTCCCTTTCTTTCTCTTCCCCTAAAACAGCACTGACAGTTGCATTAGTCACTGCATGAATTCTCCAATAAGGTGATCTGTGGAGCATCTAATCCTTTGACAGCATCCCACCCTCAAAAAATGGTTGAGGCATTGGTGGGAAGATGCTCTACATATTGTCAGTGTGGATATAGATACATGAGTCTATCCCACTCTGATATTCAGTGGTTTAATCAGCAGAATACAAAACCTGGTAGGTCCTACAAAGTTGGAAAGGCTTCAAGCATAGGTCTAGTATGTTTGTTGACCATCGATGAACTTAGTTAAACTGGGAAGGATTATTACTACCAGGTTGTTCATAGGGGGATGAATTTTTTTTGGATGTAGCAATTCTGAAATACTATCTATTAAGTAAAAGAAGAGTTGCTTCAATACTAATTGACATAGAAACCAAAAGCTCTTGAAGTATTAAAGTATTTCTCAGTCTTACAAAATAATAATAGCTAGCATTATAGGTTGCTTTAAGGTCTGCAATTCACTTTGCAAATATTACATACATACACCTGGGAGATAGGTGCTATTATTATCCCTGTTTTACAGATGAGGAAACTGAGACTAATAGAAAATAAGTGACTTGCCCAGGATTCCATAGTTAGTATTTGAGCCAGGACTTGAAATCAGGTGTTCCTGACTTCATGTCCAGTGCTTTATCCACTGTGCTACTGAGCTGGTTAAATGAGGGGAAATAGATGGAAAGCAGGATAATCAGGCAGCACAGTAGATAGAGTGCCAGATCTGGAGTCAGGAAGGCTTATCTTACCAGATGTGTGACTCTGGACAAGTCACTTAACCCTGTTTGCCTCAGTTTCTTCATCTGTAAAATGGGCTGGAAAAGGAAGGAAACCATTCCAGTATTTTTGCCAAGAAAACCCCAAATGGGGTCACAAAGAATCACAACTTTAACAACAACAACAACTAAAAGGGAAAACTGGCTTTAGAGTCAAGAAGGTCTGGGTTCAGCTCTATCTCCCATGTGTTCTAGCTTTATGACCTCAGACAGGTCACTTAATGTGGTCACCTTCCTTTCTAGTCTTCTTTCACCTTACTCTCCTCCATACTCTGTCTTCTAGCTACACTGATCTACTTGTAATTCTTCTAACATGATATCCATATCCCATCTTCCTCATTAGTTCTTTTGTACTGCTGTTGGTTCTGGCTCTGTTGTATATATTCTTTTTTGCTTTTAGTGAAGGAGACTGAAGATGGCTATGATCTCGTGAGCTTTAAAAGATCAGGAGCTTGAGTCACAGAAAGTCAGAAAGTAGAGGTCATTCTGGGATGGACTGAAAGTCAAGTGCTGAAGAACAAAGTGACCTATGTGACCCATTTCAGCAGTAGCAGAGATATAGGCTCGTCGATACATCCATCAGTCATGTCATTTTGGAAGTCAACCTGTTGAGCTAATGCCTGCTGGGTAATAAGTACTGGTGAGAAGTACTTGTATGGTAATTATTGTCTGAGATCATAAATGGCATGGGGGAGCGTGGGTCCCATGTGGTGGTAGTGAGCAATGTTTGTTAGTCTATTCTTGATAGATCTTTGAAGAAATTTTCTCTTTGTATAAGCTAATTGATGTTAACTGGTTCAATGAAACTAAAGTGATAATTACTAGCAGCTAACAGAGAGAGTAAGAAGCATATCAGAATTGGACTGATAACAGAAAAGATTTCCTTTACCCTCATGGATACTCATTAGGAAGCCAAATGGAAGGTACAGCTGGCCTAGGTTTGGGAGAATATCCAGCAGTATCACTGTATATATCTTATGTATGCCTAGTTATTTATATGCTTCACCCTCCCCCCCTCAAAATTTGTTTCTTGAGAGCAGAGAATTATTTTACCTTTCTTTGTATCCCTATCCCTTAGTACAACTTAGTAACCACTTTATACATTCTTCACTGTGGTTGACTGATTTAACTTCTCAGCGCCTCAGGAAACTCTGTAAGCACATGAGGTATTTATTTGGAGGGTTTTGGTAACTCATTGTCTTCTGTGCATTAATTTTTTTTTCAGTTGACAAGCATTTATTTTTCTCTCTTTCATCTTTCCCTTCTCCCCATTGGAAAAGAAAGGAAAAAAAACTTATAAGAAATATACATAGGCAGTAAAATAAATTCCCAAATTTGCAATGCCCAAAAATGTATACCTCATTCTGTATCTTCTCTGTTAGGTAAGCAAGCCTTACTATTAGTCCTGTGGGCCTAAGTCTTTCAAAGTTCTTGGTTAAAGACTAGAAGTTGCTGAGCAGTTATATTGGCAAAGGGAGCCCCTTTGACCAATGAAATCACAGATCTAGACCACAGCAGCAACAGAAAAAGCCACAATAATAACAACAAATATTTCCTGCAGTGATTCACTTTAAAAATACCAATTGGACCACGTTCCATTTAAACAATTATTCCTTCCCATTGGCTACTTTTCCCTTTCAGTCAAAGGAATTATTATGCAGCAAAGCATAAGAGGTTTTCTACATTGTTTTGATTCAAAGGCAGAGTTTGCCTTGTCATTGGACAGCTTTACTCAATAACTATCTCCAGGAAGACACACTTCCTGAAAGTTGTCAGGCTTCCAGTCACTTTGATGATGAAATCTAGCCGCTGATTGCTTCATCCTTGCCCAGAGGAGCAACAAGTTCTCCAGCTGTTTGAAAATGACAGCAGTTGGCTCATGTCTACCCAATTGCATTGAAACAGAGAACTGATCATTTCTCCAATAAATCAAAGACCAGTGTTTCCTAACCATTTTGAATCCTATCATTGTTTGACTCAGTTACACTGCCTACTAGTCCCCCATCCTAATTTTCTTAATAGCCTTAAAATCATAGATGATATATTTATTGTTAGAGGTGACCTCTAAGTTTATCTAGTACAACTTTCATTTTATGAATGTGGAAACTGAGGTCCATAGGGGTTAAGGTCACACTGATGTTAATATAATGTATATTTTAAGAAACAATTCAAATGAATTAAAATTAAACCTGTGGATTTGAGAGAGAATTTCACTAAGTTCTTTGAGATGACTGGAGATGCTCTGGGATTTTGGAAAGGGAATCTTAGGATGCACTGGAACAGACAGTCAATCTGAAAAACTCAAAACATTTCTTTAAAAAATATTTTGCCTGAATAATATTTTAAAGGATCTTCTTTTCCTCTCCCCAATAACCATCATTTCTCTTCATGTAGCTTTACAATTTCTAGGTTAATTATAGCCTAGCATATCAACCTACTCCCCTCTTTTCTGGTGGGGATTGGAACATGCATGGTAATTGGTACATGACCCATTGAGCATGAGCAGATCTGCCCTCTCTGCTTCTGGTATACCACATATGTTGTCACATCACTGAAAATGCGGACCCAGTTTTATCAAATGAGGACAAAATGAGATAATATTTGTAAAGCCCTTAATATAGGGCTGGGCACAGAGTAGCTGGGTAATAAGTACTTGTTCTTTCCCCAACCCTAAGTGTCCTAATACCTGGTCCCAGTACTGGTTAAGATTGTTCCACTTGTAAAATGGTGCCTGTTACTGAATTGGAAACTGACTGGAAGAAAGATTATGGCTCAGTAATCTAAGCATAGGGAAATTCTCAGGGAAAAAAATAAAGCTGTCATTTTAGAAAATAAACCTTTGACTTCATATCCAGTGTTCCTTTCATATTCAGGAGATCTAAATTCCAATCCTGATTGGCAATATATTATAAGATCATACATCTGGACTTGGGACCTAAGAGATCATCTTGACCAACTCCTTTTTTACAACTGAAGAAACTGAGACCCAGTAGGTTGTGACTTGTCTGAGGTCAAGCAGATGAAAAATATCAAAGACCATCTGACCAGCAGTCCTCCAGAGCACTAGAAAAATACATTTTCCAATGTACTCTTTGTGACATTAGATAAGTTTTTTTGGGAGTAGGGTGGATCACTTTATCATCTATAAAATGAGGAGAAATAACTAAATGATTTTTAAGATTTCTTCCAATTCTCAAATTGAACATAATTGCAGAGCATAATGCATAGCTGGATGATGTAGTGAATACAGCAATGGCCCTGGAGTCAGGAAGACTTGTCTTCATGAGTTCAAATCCAGACTCAGACACTTACTGTGTGATCCTGGACTGGTCACTTAACTCTGTTTGCCTCAGTTTCCTCATCTATAAAATAAGCTGGAGAAGAAAATGGCAAACCACTTCAACATTTTTGCAAAAAAAACAACCCCAAAACAAAACCTTCCAAAGCAACCTAAGTTGGGTCTTGAAGAGTTGGACATTTAAAAAATGACTGAGAAATGCAAAAATATAGAATAATAGTTGGCCTACAAAGAAAAAGAGTCACATTGTCCTACTGTATGGAGTTATCCTGAACAACAAAGAAAGTAAAAAATGACAGTGAAATATTTTGCAAATATAAATATCTCATTCCAACAAAGTAAAGAAAAAAGTTGGGAACATAAAGGAAAAAGTTTTCATATAGAACTATCTTACTTGAATTATTCTTCTGTTTTGATTCTGCACATTGGAAAATCATATTCTAGTGGTTATTGTTTTTCATAAAGGGGAGTAGAGACCAAGGGCTGTGTTTCAATCAATATGGGAAACCCCTGGCCTTCCACCAAAGCAGACTGGCAACTCTCCAGTGACTTATGGATAGTTGCTCAGTGCTCTGAGAGGTTAAATGATTTTCCTAGGGTTATATAGTTAATATGAGTTAGAGGCAGAACTAGACAGAGTTTCTTGATTCCAAGGTTAGCCATCTACCACTATTCCACATTGCCTGTCTTAGTTTTATGTAGTGTGTGTGTGTGTGTGTGTGTGTGTGTGTGTGTGTGTGTGTGTGTGTGTGTGTGTCAGGTGCCAGACCCTGGGGAGGGTACAAGGAATCATAAAGATATCATCCCTGCCCTTAAAGACCTTACAATATAGTTAGGGATATAAGGAAAATGCATAAAAAAGTCAAATAAACTTACAATATTTGAATGAACACTTCAAGGCACCAACACTGTCACACATTTAAATGCCTAGTGAAAAATAATGGATAGTAATTGCTATAAGAGTTCAAATAAGGAAATTGTCATTTCAGGCCTTAGAGAAAAGGTGGAATGGGATGCCTCTTGAAATTGAAATTTGGGGTTAACCAAAGCTTAGCAAAAACTCCTCTATCAAACTCTATTATTTAAAATCCTTCTACAATGTGTTAATAGAGTTTCCCACTTTAGCAAAAGAACAGATAAGGGCATTGCTGAGTGTTATGAGCAAAGACACTCCAGAGGACTGATAAACCAGTTTGTCTGGACTCATGGAAAAGAATGGGACCGTAGAATGCTGGAGCTGGGAGGAACTTGGAGATTCTCAAGCCCAGCTTCCTCATTTTACAGACCAGAAAATAGCCTCAAAGAGACAGTGATTTGATCATGATCACAGAACTCTTAAGAGCCAGGTCTGGAGCTTGAACCTAGGTTCACTGTGCTCCCAGTTCAATGGCTCTTCCAGGATATTCTACTCAAGGGAGGAATTAGAGTATAGCTGGATGCCTGTGGGACAGAAATCACCCATGTTTTCTGATCCACGGGCCATGGACACTGTGACTGCCTGGGGAAATAAAAACAGTTAGCATTTATCTAAGTGTTTTAAAGTTTGCAAAGCATTTTATGCATTCTTATTTGACCCAACCACACTGTTAGGTAAGTACTATTATTATTATTATTACCATTTTTATAAATGGAGAGAATTAGGTTGAGAGACCCTGTTCAGGGTCAGGTGGTATCTGAGGCAGGATTCAAACACAGGTCTTCTGACTGCAACTTCAATACTATCCACCAGACTGCCTTCACCTAGTAGGCCCCTTTTCTCATTGCCCTGAAAGAGAGGGAGAGTTAGAATCTCTGGAGAGGCAGGAAATATGCAAATCTTCTACCAAGTGGTAATCAAGGATGCTCATATGATAAGAGGGCTACAGAATGGGAGGATCCAGCAATAAACTAGAGAGATCAAAGTCAAGGGCCCTGGAGGCAAAGGTGGATCCCTACTGATGACTAAGTCCTCCCTCCCCCAAGTGGTTTCAACTAGGAGATCTGGATGTCCTCCAGGGGAGTGAGGGGGAGCAGGGAGGAGCTCCTGGGACCAGAAAAGGGAAGGGCCAGATATTCCTCTCTGCTCCCTGCCCACTGCTGGGGTTGCTGTCCCTGCTAATGCCTCTGTCTCTGACAGGGGTGAGATACTTCAGAAAGACTGTAGCTAGAAGATGTAAGGCCACAATAAAAGTACTGCAGGTGTCCTTCCTTGAGAAGAATGACTATTGATACTCTTTTTGTATTCTGTGGGAGAGCAAGTATATATTCCAAAGCTATGGAGATGAAAGGTGATAATGGCTTAAATTAGGGAGGGTAAAGACAAAGGCGGTGGATTTAGATATTGTAGAGCTAGAAACAAGATTGGATAGAGTGAGGAAGGAGTCAAGAATAATAGAAGACTGAAATGGGGAGAGTGAGGATGCACCCAACAGAAAGAGGAAAATCAGAAGAGGAGAGGTAATGAGTTGTGTTTCAGGCTTCTCAGGCTTGAGATGCCCATGAGAAATACAGTTTGAAATGTTCAATAGGCAACTGGTGATAAGTCACTTAATCTCAGGAGAGAGAAAACAGTGATCTCAACAAGTATGTGAGACAACGAGCTTGGTTACTATTACCATTTTAGAAATTATTATTACCATCATTGTTATTATCTTAGAAATAAGATGTAAAGCCTGGAAGCCTGATTTTTCTGGTTCCTCCTTCTGTCTACTCTTTCTACTGCCTCGTAAATGCTAGATTAAAACTTTTTAAAAGAGTGATGTAAGTTATTATTCATTTTGTGTGCTTAGTAAGATGATTGGGATATAGTAAGTGCTTAATGAATGCTTTTTTGCATTCATTACAAGAGAAGTACCTTCTTATCAAATGAAGCAGGAAAGAAAGGAAAGGTTTGCAGTTTTAAGTTTTGCTGACAGTAGCAAATGCCTTGCTTTGTTGGCCAGGTCCAAAAGTTCCAGTGGGAAGGACACTTGTCTGAGGGAGGAAAAGAAGAAAGAAAAAGGGGAAAAGAAAGAAGGAACAGGGACTGAGAAAGGAAGAAGTCAAAAAGAAGTTGTAAGAACACAAAGCCTCTTCTTTCTGAGTTAAGTGCCCCCTCCCCAACGTGTTTTCAACTACGAGATCTGGACTTCAGTAACTTTATTTGCTCCTTACACAAGGTCGTCTTCTCAGTCTTTCTCCTTTCCTGCCCCACTGCCCGGAAGTGAGTCTCCCACCAGAGAATTCCTTCATGGAGCCCTCTCACACAGGACTGCAGAGACTGATGCTCTTTCTGTTACTGTTTCTGGTGGGACAAGCTGATGTGTATACCAGGGTCGGAGAAAAGCGATGGCATGGAGAAGGCACTAACCCCTACTTGGAGAATATCTTCCTGGGCAGATGCAATGAGTATATCTCGATGGTGAACTTGGAACTAAGGTAAGTTATAGGGAGTGTCTCATTCAGAGAAAAGTTTCCTTATGGAGTAGGGAAGGACATTTCTCTGACTGGGGAAGAGACAGAGGTGTTGAGAACCTTGATCTCCTGATCTGCCCTACTCTCCTTTGTTTTCAAAATTCCTCTGACTCTCTGCCTTTCTGTTTTCTTCTTTTTATATTTTTATTTTATAACTGCAAGACAGAACTACTATGTCAGGAATCTTGGAACAAGAGACTTTCTCATTTAAAGTAATATGAAAATGGATTTCAAGTAATAATATCAACCACAGAACACTGGACAATTTACAAAGAATTTTAGTGAATTGTGTTTAGGTAGGTCCTATAGCTCAAAAGATTTCTAGTACCCCTGTAGTGAAGACAGCATGTTGTGACTGTCTTCTGCAGATCATTGTAGCTAATGACAGGGGCTTTTCACTAGCCTTGGACTGGCTATCAGATGATGCTTTTTGTCTATTCATAGAAACTCATGGAAACTATACCTCAAGGCTTGGTCCTGGGCATCCTGCTCTTTCTGTGTCCTGTGAAAGTTTAGTTATCTCTTTTATTTTCATGGGCTCACTTATTATCTCTACATAGATGATTTCTATATCGATTTATCTAGCCTTAGTTCTTTTTCTCAGCTCCAGTCCCATATCGCGGCCTCTTGGAATTTCAAACTATAGGCACTATAGGTATTCCCAAACTACAGGTACTGTCTCTCTCTCTCTCTCCCCCTTTCTGTATATATATATATATATATATTATAGGTACTATAGGCATCTCCAAACTATAGGTATTATAGGTATATGGGTACATATATGTACTATAGGACATACAATACATAGTATATATGCTATATATACTATATACATACATATAGTATATAGGGACATATAGGTATATATACATACTATAGGCATATAGGTGCATATAGGTATTATAAGCATCTCTAAAATAAAACTCACTATGTCCCCCCAAAAATCCTTTAGCCCTCTTCCAAAATTTTGCTATTACTGTTAAGGGCATTGAAAGTGAATTTTGGGGAGAACAAAACTGATTCCATTTTGTCCTGTGTTTTCTATTATTTCCTTGCCCTTTGACAGGTACTGAATATCCTCTTTAGTACCTCTCTTCCTCCAATCATTTTATGTTTACAAAAGAAAACTCTTAGGATCTTAAATAATTCCAAGAATTCACTCCCTTCTCTTTATCCTACAAGGCTTATTGTAGGAGCCTAACATTTGCTAATTAGCTGACTGATAAGAAGGTACTATTCTCTTTGATCTGGTAAAAACAGAACTAAGCTAGAGGACAGATTCTTTCCTTACTATGACAATTTTAGCATACTGTATTAAATATTTCTCCCCACCTTTATGCCCAACCAGCCCTTGGCCAAAACTGCTTTGTAAGAAACTTCTCTCCTGCTCTGCTCTTCCTTGTCTCTCAACCTTTTTGTTTTCCTGGCTAAGCTCAAATTTCACTTTTTTCTCTGCGCTAACTCTCCATCTTCACAAGTATCTTATCTAACTAGTTATTTTCAAAGTTTTCTCCCCCACTAGAACATAAACTTCTTGAGGGCAGGGACCTATTTTTGTCTTTTTTTGCTACCCCCAGGTCTTAGCATAGTGCCTGATACATTAATAAATGGTTGTGGACTGATTTCTAAGGGCTAGAAGACTGTGATCTCTATTGGTGGGGAGCACCTTTGTAGGGAGAGGGAAGGGAATGAGAGTTTATATAGTGCTTACTATGTGCCAGGTACTTTATAAAATATCATCTCATTTTATCCTCACATCAACTCTGTAAGGTAGGTACTGTTGTTATCTCCACTTTATAGTTGAAAAACTGAGGCAGACAGAGGTTAAGAGCTGTGTACCCAGGGTCACATAGCTAACTAGTAAGTATCTGAGGCCAGATGTGAATTTAGGGCTTCCTGACTCCAGACCCAGTGCTCTATCCATTATACCACCTAGCCACCCAGTCTCTTCCCTTTCCCTCCCCTAATTATTTTGTACTTTGTAAATATTGTGTATTTACTTTTCTGTGCATGTATTACTTCCTGATAATAGAACTTACGTTTCAGTCAAATATAAGCCCCTTGAGTGCTGGGACTTTAAAAAAAATTTTTTTTAACAGTACGATGTTGTAACAGCTTGCTAAGCATAGAGTAGTTGCTTAATAAGTGTTTCTTGAATTGGATTAAAATCATAGATCTTTTGAAATAATGAATCAGTACCATTGCTTGTTTTTTCCCTTATAGTGACAAAAACTGCTCAGCAATATGGGAGGCCTTTAAATCTGTGCTGCACAAGGATCCCTGCTCTGTACTGCCTTCAGACTATGACCTTTTTATTAACCTGTCAAGACACTCCATTCCCAGAGATAAGGTATTTTCTTAATTATGTGGAGAGGTCCCTCTGATTACCCTCTTTCCAGTCAGACATTTGTCTATGCGGAAGTATAAGAACTTAATGCTCATCACCTGTGGGCCAGTCAGCACTAGCCCATCACAGACTTGGGTTCATGTTTGTGGGGAGTGTTTTCCTGAAAGGGTACTCCATGAGGCTTGGGGTTCCACCACAGTGTGAAAATGAGAGCCTTAAAAGTCAGCTCAGGCGGAGCTACTCAGTTATTCCTGTCCTAACAGAAACCTAAGCAAACAACAGAATAAACACCAGCAAAAACATTCCATTGGAACAGAAAAAGAAATGAGAAAATTTTACAAACATTCTCTGCATGCATTCCCTTCCTTCATCTTCCCCAGCGTAGTCTACACAGCAAGCTGCTTTCTCTCAGTATTTTGATCTTTTTGTTCTTGTGAAATATCTCTTGTGCCCAAGCGTCAACCTCTTAGGAAATAAAGCCCTGATCTGACAGACCTCTTCTTGCCACATAGTATGGTAGGAAATATAAGCTTGCCATTACCTCACACTTCTCCCCACTAAATGATGACCAGAACTCAAAACTGGAACTTAGCACTGGGCTCACTTCCCCAACTCACACTGGCACTAAGAGATTGAGTCTCCCCAGAGGGGTGGTTACGTCTATTCTCAAGGTTCTAGAAGTAATTGTCTGAGTACCTATTTTCCTAATACTGTAGCTTATGATCTCCTGCTAGTGTGCTTCCTCTTATCAAATAAGCTAGTAGACTCAGTTCTTAGCAAAGGCATTAAATCAAATGGCATAGTAAGGACAGGAATTATAAAGCATCTCCACCTCTCCAAAAGCTGGAGTTATTCACTATTATCATGGCTTTTCTAAGGTGCAGGGGTGGGAAACCTGCAGCCTCGAGGCCACATGTGGCCCTCTTAAGTCCTCAAGTGTGGCCTGTATGGGAGGACCTAGAGGGCCACATGTGGCCTCCATGCCACAGGTTCCCTTCCCCTGTAGGATGTTTACTTTACTTCTTATTTTATATTTCTGCATCTTTTCCCCCTATGACCTTTAACCTTGTTAAAGTCTAAACAAGGTACTCCCTTACATGAATAACCATCTTTTCAACATAAGATTGTGCAGTTAGTGTTAATGAATCAGATTCTTCTAGCCCTACTCTTGAAGGAGAGGAATGTGCCTGCACAAACCAGTCAGTATGTGGAAATTTCCCCCCCTCCTAAGGAGTGGGATGTCCACCCAAATTCCTTGTTATTGGGGGAAATCATTTCATCCTTTCCTTATGTCCTAGAATTAGCCTGACATTATTCATCACTACTGGAAGAAAAAAACAGAAAAGCTTCATCATTTTTCTAACTGAAAAGAACTATGAATTCTAAAAGAAATTTTAGGCACAAACATTTGAGGTCATTCCCATTGGATAATGATAGCAATACCCTTGCAGTACGAGTTTGGGTGAAACAAAGTCCACATAAATGTACTATAATATAATAATGTATGAGGCAACATGGTGTAGTGAATAAAATACAGGATTCAGGAGACCTGGGTTACCATCCCAACTCTGCCACAGTGGTATGACCTTAGGCAAGGTCTTTAACCTTCCCAAGATTCAGTTTCCTTATCTGTAAAATGGATATGTTAATATCTCCACTACCTACCAATGATAGACCAGAAAAACCTATAGCCTTTGTTTTGACTAGCTGTCTCCTTTTCCTAGCAATTTTTTCTCTTTTGTGGAAACTTCCATGCCCGGTGTTTCTAATCAATCCCTAGTGTCTTTCTGCCTATGGTGTCATAGGTGGGAAACCAATCAGAGGCACCTGGGAAAGACCACACCTCTCACTGTAAAACCTCTTGACTCTTATTAATTTTCCTACTGTTACAATGTATGCGACTGTCCCAGCCTGTACCATCCATCAATTTAGAAGGAGTGACAAGAACTGGGCAGAACTTCAGTGTTTTCTAACCAAAGGGGAGACTTTGGCATGCTTGTCAACTCTCCTGCTGTGGTTGCAGTAACCTTTCTTAGTGCATTTGTGAATTCTTGGGCCCTGGGTATATCCTTGATTGCATTAGCCCATCCCAAGGTATTTCACATTGGGACTCATACCTTCCATTCTGGAGTTAAAGTGTACATTGATAAAGGCTTACTGCTTTTAGCATCTTTGCTCTATCTCTTTTGTTAAGGTCTTACTAAGACTGAAAATAATCCAAATGAACTAGGGCACTATCTTACAGGGTGGTTGTGAGTATAAGCCATGACCACGAGTCTCCTCAAGGATTCTGGGTTTATCAGAACCAGGTCTAATTCTGGAGATCTGACCCCAAAAGATCATTTTCTCTTTTTGGTTTATACCCCCACCTTAGAGTTTTATGGTAGGGACCAAGATAATTGGGGTATGGCTTATGTCTAGGTTCTCCCGAATGTGGATGGTGGGATTACCAATTATTACACAGGATCTTAATGTACAACATGATTATTAATTAATCAATAGAGAAACATTTCTTAAGTGCCTACTATGTGCTAGGCACTGTGCTAAGTGCATAGGAAAGCCCACCATAGAAAATGGACAAGATAAGAAGGAATCCCAGGAGCCCTCAAAAAGATACAAGTATTCAAATACCCAATAGATTCTCCCCTAGGTAAATACACTTTGGGGGAGCTGCTAAATATATAATTTCCCATTACCCTTGGGGATACAATAATGGATCAGTATACTCCATATATCTTGCCCCACAGCATGGCTTTGGTCCTTCAACTGAAGGTTGCTTCTCTCTTGGTGGTTTTCTCTTCCTCTCCAAAAGGCAGTTGAAGAAATGTGCCTTTAACAGACTCATGACCAAAGGATTGAACTCAAGAACTGCCACCCCCTTGGGAACTTTTGAATCTGGAATTATCAAGAGCACAATGAGTGGAAGGTCTATTTTCAGAAACTCTAGTCTCTAACTTGTGCTCAGGAAAAGCTAGAGAGAGGCAAAAGGTGGTCAGAAATTGGGTTTAAGAACCTTGGGGCACAGAGACAAACACATGCTGTTTGTGTCATGAAATTCTCTTTCAAGTGGTCATATTCGACTGGGGGTGGGGAGGGAAGAGAGGGAAAGGGAGAGGAGAAGAAAGAGGAAGAAGGTCTAAGGAAAAGAAAGCATGGGGGTGGGGGAAGAGATTTTTATAGATATGGATTAGATAGGAACTGCTACAGTTCCATGATCCAGATGCAAAGGGGTAGTGTAGGGATGAGTGCACTTTTGATAAGAGTCCATCCCACCTACTCAAATCTCCAGTCTTCTTGAGGACAGCCTCAACTACTGGGTACTAATCAGGTTGGTTTCCTCTGCATTGTCACAGAGCCAAAGGGTAGATTAATACCTTTAAGGGCAATAGCCTAAAAATCAAGGCCCATAACTTGTAAACTCATAAAATTGATTGGGGGAATGATGAAAAATGTTTTAATTGCTTTCAGTTAACAAGCATTTATTTCCCACTTACCCCACTCCTACCTTGGAATAGAAAAAAAGAGAGAGAACCCCTGTAGCAAATATGGATAGTCAAACAAAACAAATTTCCACTATTTGGCTGTTTTCAAATATGTGGGTCTCTTTCTGTATATTGAATACATTATTTCTATCGGGAAAGGGGTAGAATTCTCGTCTGTTCTGGAATCTTGATTGGTTATTTTAATGCTAATGATGTTCAAGATCTTCCCTACCTATTAATGGGCTTGCCCATTAAGGAGAATTTGATTAGGGGAGATTTGTAGGAAGACCCACACCTTTTGTTAATGAGGCACTGTTTCTCAAGTTATGATGTCCTCTGGCTCTGAAAAGTAAATAAATACTCTGAGATGAGGTTTTACTTTGGGGTTTACTCATTGGAAGTGTTTGTTTGGCTCAAAGAGACTCTGGGCAGCCTCAAAGGAGGCTCTACTAACCCAGATGCTGGTGCTTCTCTCTCTGGTAACTATGTGTGTATGGTCAGACAACTGTCTGTCTGTTGGTCTGTGATATATGCATTGCTTACTGTCAGGTAGTTGGAAGCCCTGTCTGTTGATTTTCATTTCTCTGTATTTTCTCTGAAGTTCACTGTGCTAACTTTTTCCCCTGAACTAAATGAATGATACATGTGCTTGATTAAAGTGATAGATGACTCCTTAAAAGCTGCTTTTCCTTTTAGAAAAGCAGATCTAAGAACCTGTGATAGCAGACCATCCTGGATGTATCAGGATGTGTAAACTGCTTTTACAGTTATTATGTTGATCAAAGAATTTAACTCTTTTAAAGTTGGAACATATAAAATTGAACAGAGGGTTCCTTCATCAGCCCTATTAGAAGAGAAAAGGACTTTGTAAATCTTGAAAGTACTATATGAATGTAATGATTGCTCTATCCTAGGACCTCAGAGTTCAAGAAGTATCCCTGAGTAGTTCTTTACATTGTAGAGAAAATTAAATTTTAGGCTATGACACTATACGCGATCTCGAAAAATTTGGTAACAGTAAAAGGTTTCTGAATACACGATGATCAAGAATTAATTAAAAATCAAATATTTAATGAAACCAAGGTGTTTTCTTGCCAGTGTTGCATTATGCAACTTCATTACGGCCCTGGTTCTGAATACAAAGCATATTCACTTTGCAGTGCCCATGCCCTCAGGCCTTGTAATACCAGAAAGGTCACAACTGGAAAAAGAAGCCCTGCTCTACAACATGGTAGGCCTGAATTTTGGTGTGTCCCCTAGACTCTTCACCCCTTCCCCTTCCCCATGCCCCTCATCTGCCAGTGATTAATGCTTTAGCTCCATTTAATTAATTAACATAGATGAGAAAGAAGAGAAGGACATTTCCCCCTCCCCCAACACCTAGAAGTCACAGTCACAGCAGTAGAAGAGGACCCACCAAGTTCATACCCAATTACCATGCTGGATCAGTTCCTGTCTAAAATAGAAATGGGCTGCATCTCAAAGGATGGTCCTTACCTCAGGACCTTGATGCTGTACTGACTGGCCATAAAACCTAGAATGTAGGAAAGAATTAACATCAGTGTAAAGAGCCTAAGGACTGTATTTATAGGCTACATTTCGGCGTCGGATGGGGAGGGTCAGAGGCCTCTCCATTTACTCTTCTCTAAGCAGAAGGCCGGCAGCAGGAAAGTAAGACCACAAAAGCACTGCTCTTGATAAATTCCTTTTGAATGAAACTCATTTCCATCCCCAAAACCAATCAAAAAGGCTTCTCTTAAACTTGTTAGCAAACCAGACTGATACAGAATGTCTCCACATGCCCCAAAGTTCCCATGGGGAACGCATAAGCTGAGCACTCTACACATGTTCATATGGACTCATTGGGCAGTCCCTGTTACATGAATATGAGCTACTGCAATTCAGAAAAGTTAAATTTATATGAATTTCATGTCATTGGTTAAACATTTCATTAATTTTTGCAAAATATCTCATAAAGAATTAAAATCCATACCCTTTTCCAAGGGGGAAATAGTGTTTAAGATAAGCCAGGATGAATTATTTGTCACTAAGCAGTTAGAAAATAAAATAAAATAGACGACAATTCTTTTGGTTCCTACATAAAACTTGCATAATTGATATACTTAAAAAAAAACTGGTAGTGACATTTTTTTTCCATGTCGTAATATTTTTCTCTCTAGTCATTGTTCTGGGAAAATAACCACTATCTTGTTATTGCTTATGCTGATAACACCCGCCGGCTGACACCTTTATCTAACATGCTATATGGCAGAGTAGGAGATTTGCTCAATTGGTGTCCGAAAGAAAATGACTCAGGTAAGATTACTTTGTCATCCAAAGGAGAACCAACATTGAAAAGCCAATCATAAGTTTCTTCTAGACTTAGAGACAGAATTGGATTTCTGATTCCCAACAATCCTAGGATAATTGTATTGACTTGTGCCCTCTCATCAAGCTTCTATGTTATAATTCTTTGTAGCATCAATATTGGTTATAAACCATAACATTAATGATATTCATCGCTCCCATTCAAATGCAAAAGAATGGAATTGCAATCTAGCTGAAGATGATAGAATTTAGAACTGGGAAGAGACTTTAATATTCACCTAGTAGTTCAACCTCTTCAATTTACAAATGAAGAAACTGAGATTGCCAGATAGGACATGTAGACATAGTTATTCAGACTTGGAGTCTGGAAGACCCAAATTCAAGTTCTTCTCAGATATTCACTAGTTGTGTAACCGTGAACAATCACTTAACCCTCCCCCCCCCCCCGCCCTGTTTCAGTTTCATCTGTAAAATGGGTATAAAATTAGCACTTACAGCACTCCAACAGCATCACTTAGTATATCAAACGAATTATTTGCAAACCACTTTATAAACCATAAAGTAGTTGCTATCCTTATTATCACTATTATTAATTTTCTGAGGTTAAACAGATATTAAGGGGCAAAGTTTAGATTTTAATTTATGTCTTCTGACTCTGAAGTCAGTGTTCTTTCCACTGTTTCAAGCTATTCAAATTAACCAAATTGTGGGAGCATGGATGGAGATTAGAATAAGTGGGACTTTTTTTTCCTTTTTTAAGATTAGAACCTATTTCATCCCATCAGTGGCATTTTAGAAGGAAATGAACTGTGCAGTTAATGAACTCTACAGATGTCATTAAATGACAAATATTACTTATTTCTAAATTATACATGAACAGAGGAGTTATGATATAGAGGCTAAAGTCTGGTCTAAGAGGAAGACTTACATTTAAGACCTGCTTCTAACAGGTATTAGGCATGTGACCCTAGGCAACTCTCTGGAAGCTAAACAAATTGGTGGAGGAAGTTTCTATCCTGTATGCTCCTTATATTCTTTATCTACCCCCTCCTAAAAATGAAAAATAAATTATATTTAGAAGTAATTGCTAAGGTTCTTTTATGTAAAACAAGATGGTACAGAATAGGTAAAAACACTAGTAGTGGGTAGAACATTGGGCCTGAGGTCAGGAAGGCCTGAATTCAAATTTGACCTCAGATATTTCCTAGCTGTGTGATCCTGGGCAAGTCACTTAACCTGAATCTCCCTCTGCTTCTTCATCTGTAACATGGAGATAATAACAGCACCTACTTCTCTGAGTTGTTGTGGACATCAAATGAGATCAGAATTGTAAAGTGCTTAGCACAGTGTTTGGCACGTAGTAAGTGACATATAAATGTTAGCTCTTATTGTCATTATTAAGATTCAGGTTTAAAATCCAAAACCTTGATGATGAGAAATCAGTGGAAGAAGTGATTTTTTTTTTTTTCACTAAGAGGTCAGAGGTTGTAGTTGAAGCCTTATGGCTTGACATCATGTGACCCTTGAACAGTTTTATCACTCATTCTCTGCCTCAGTTGCCTCTTCTATAAATGGCAATAAGGAGCAGCTAGGTGGTGCAGTGGATAGAGCACCAGTGCAGGAGTCAGGAGAACCTGAGTTCAAATCTCACCTCAGACACTTGACACTCACTAGCTTGTGACCTTGGGCAAGTCACTTACCCCCAATTGCCTCATCCTGGGTCATCTCCAGTCATCCTGATGAATATCTGGTCACTGGATTCAGATGCTCTAGAGAAGTGAGGCTGGTGACCTGCACAGCTCTCCCTCACGAAAAACAAAGTCAAGTGCAAGTCATGTCATTATTTCTCTGATGGCAGGGTCTTCTTTGGCAATGAAGGACGAACACACACGCACACACACACACACACACACATACACACTATAAATGGCAATAATACACATGCTGAAGACATGAGCATGAAGACAGGTGATCTTTTGAGGTCATTTCTAAGTCTATAGTCTATTGTTCCATGAAGCCGTTACTATACAAGCTCTATTCGTCAGCCTATGTCACAAATCTTTAATGTATTTTAGTCAGCCAGTCTATTTTGCCTTAACTTCTTTCTCTTGTGATAAAAGAAATCAATTAAACACTTTGGATTTTTCCTTAGATTTTGATTATCAATCCTGCCCGACAGCAGAAGACTGTGAGAACAATGCTGTAGACTCCTTCTGGAAGAGAGCATCCTCACAGGTAAATGCTTAGCTATGGGAGCCCAGATGGAAAGGATGTGTCCAATAGTGTTTAAAGCCAAATAGAGAGGTAGAGAGAGAGGCAGCATGGAGGAGTGGAATGAGAACAGGCGTCTGAGTCTTGGAAGACCTGGATTCAGGTCCTGTTTCTCTGCTCAAGTCATTTAACCTCTCAATATCCCAAGCATGCGGAGAAGATGCCCCTCTGCTTTGGTAGAGGGAGTATGAGAGTTCCTTCCATTAGTAAAATCACAGGCCTGACAAAGAAAGACTTGTAAATCCACAGTTTACAAGCAAAGTGCTGAGGTGTTGCAGAGAAGGTTGGGTTTTTTTCATTGTTTTCCTTTTTTTTCCCCCAAGATGGGGTGGATAGGTGATTTCAGCAGGGATAGTTTTCCTTATTCTTAGGTCAGCTAAACCATGCCTTATCTGTTCATGTATAACTTGGAAATAAAGAATATATTTCTCATTTAATGATACCTATAAAGTTTTTAGAGAAAAAAATCCATCAATCAATAATCATGAAGATGAACTTCTGCTAAGTGCTAAAGCTCAGTGAATCCTAATTTCATTTGTTATGTCATATCTTTGCAAAGGCAAGAAAATCAATGTGGAACAGGAAATGAGGGTGGGAGTGTCCAGTGTGATTTCAAGGGTCAAGAAATTGTACAGTGCCCAACAGGCGGGTCCATCCCATTAATAAGTAACTGTGATTATTTAAGAATAAAATAAGATATTTTTCTTTCAATTTATATATGTTATCTTTCTCAAATGGCTACTATATGGCTAGGACAGCAGTAACAATAATAGTATGATATGCTAAGTACTTTACAAATATTATCTCTTTTGATCCTTACAACAACTGTGGGAGGTAGGTGCTATTTTTATAACCATTTTATAGTTGAGAAAACTGAGGCAAACAGAGGTTAAGTGACTTGCCCAAGTTTGTCTGAGGTGGTTTTTTTGAACTTGAGTCTTTCTGACTCCAGGCCCAATTCTCTATCCACTGTGCCACCTACCTGCCTATTTGATTATTTGGACCTAACTACTTAATTAACTGAAGCATTGGGTATTTCTTTTCGCCTAGGGGTAGTGCGAAAAAATGGCTGAGATACTAAGACAAGGTACTATGAACTGAGAAAGTTTGGGAACCTCTGCTCATAAGGCAATAAGCCTTATTGATTCTGAACTTATGAATTAGAAGAAGGCTGTTTATCAGGGGCATTATCAGAACCCAATAAGGAAGGCCAAAGAAACGCAAGAGAATGGGGTGAGAGGGAATAGAGAGAGAATTTTTGAAGATGGTATAATCTCATTATAAACCTGAAGTTTGGAAATGGTAGTCCTAAAAGCTGGAATTGTTTATGTCAGAATACATTCTCTCTCTCTCTCTCTCTCGCGCTCTCTCTCTCTCTCTCTCTCTCTCTCTCTCTCTCTGTCATGTGCAGAGGCTCAGCCATGTACTTCAGGTAGGTTAAACGTCTAAGCTTCCATTGCTGAATGATTGAGAACCACTGTAGCTACTGAGGCCACTCCAAACCAGAGATCCCCTGGGATAGCTTGTCTGGGCCAGGGATAATCCTCTGGTACAGGATGTGGTCTAACACATTAAGTGACATAATTCAGAGATAAGAGACAAAGCAAAATACTGTTTAGGAGACATTGCCCTGGGGAAGTAGCATCAGAAAATGAGTCACTTGGGAAAAGCCAAAAACATTCCAGAGTTACTGAAGGGTAATCCCCTTTCTCACACCCACCAGGTGAGATAGCTTGCTGAAAGCCAGAACCAAGGAGAACTAAGGCTGGGCTCAGTGTTTGTAACCAGAATCAGGAAAGACAACATGTCAGAATTTTATTTTAAGGAGCTCAGCAAGGTAGACGGTTGTAGCATTTTGCTTTGACAAGGGCCTGCACTGTCTTTCTGAAGCAGTGTAATAAGCACCTGGACTTTGTGCTGTGAGATTAAAAGGGTGGTTCTCTAATGGAGTTCCCTCCTCCCCTTCCTCAACTTCCGCCTCTGTAGCTATGAAATGCCAGAGAATGGCACTTCTGTTCTACTCATGAAAACCAGTCCTCTGGAAATTCCTAAAGTACTTAAAGTTTGTCTTTTACAATCCTTTAGTTCTTTTTTTCCTTATCTCACCTTATTTCCTTTTGATATATGCTTCCCTGCCCCTAATCCCAGGTCTGCAGTATCCTCAAATCCTTGACCCAATTCCTTCTACTATAGTGATCATCAACTTTATTCCCAATCAAAACACATACCCAAGGTCTTTTCAAGACCCTTGCTCTCTACTTGGTGACAGTTGAGGATGATGGATAAATGAATTCCTGATGGTACAAAGCAAAGTGGAAATGATAGTAGATTTGGAATTAGAAGACTTGGGTTTAATTCCTACTATCCCTTATTAGCTTTGTGAACCTGGTTAAGTCATTTAATCTTTGTGCCTCAGCTTTTTTATCCATAAAATTAGGGATATTTTTATTTCCTATCCAACAACAAGCACTTATTCCTACTTTACAGAGTGATTGAATTCAATTCAACAGTGATATTAGATACACACTATGTGCCTGGAACTGTGTTAAATTCTGGGGATACAAAGGCAGAGAAAACAGTCCTTGCCTTCAAGGAATTTACATTCTTCTGACAAAATTGTGATTGTGAGGAAAACTCTTTGCAAACAGTGTCATATCATATGGCAGGCTGGCTTCTCTACTCATGTGCAAGGGCAGCCCTAAATGCCACTATCAAATACCTAGTTTGGGGTGAATGTAAAAGTTTGGTTTCCATAACTGTTGGGATAGACAAGATATATATATCCTAAAATTAATTACTTGCATCTCCCCTCTATATGGTGTTTAATTAATAATAACTGAGGAAACAACCCAAGCTATATGATTTATTAGCAAAACAAGTCTAACAAATGGGTCAAGGGACTCCCCAAGCAGTCCAAAAACCCTGAGTATAGAGTAAGATCTATTTTTATGTGTTAAAAACAATTAGTCAAAGAAAATGAATTAATTATAAGGGAGCAATTAGCCAGGATACAAAATTAGGTAATCTGATTTGATTTCTAATTGGAGGAAATATTAGGGGGCTTTTCAAGTTGGGAGATGGGAAAAGTTAAATTTTGATCAAGTTGGCAGGGGGAGAAATAGATTTCAGAGTCTTTCTTTTCCTGAAATTAAAAGATGCCGATTAATTGCATCCTCCTACATTTATGAAACAGGAGATGGCTGATACCATCTAGTTTCCCAGGGATGATTTGCAGAAAAACAAGATAGAGGAGAATATATGTAGAAACACAAGCTGGAGTCAGTGTTCTTGAGATAAAATCTAATTGTTTCTCTTGATTCCCATACCAAACCAACTTGTTGTCTGTCAATAAACATCTATTCAATAATTAATTACTTTAATTAGTTAAAGCACCTACTATGTGCCTGGGACCATGATCCAAAAAGAAGGAAAAGATTGCCCTTATCCAAAAGGAGTTCATCATCTCTTCTACTTCCAAACACATCCACTTCAAAAAATTCTGATTTCTCCTTGTTCTATATTCATCAGTTGCTAATTATTTGATTTTTTAAAAGTTGTTTTTCTTTCACAGTATGCACATGATAGCTCAGGGGTGATATATGTTATGTTGAATGGTTCAGAGCCATCTGGAGCCTATCCAGTGAAAGGGTAAGTGGAAATGAACTAATATTACATAATATATCTGAATGGTGTCAAAAAGTTGATGGAAAAGAAAAAAAAGATGAACTGTGAACCACTGCCTGCAAACCAAATCCTTGCAAATCCAGATAGCACAAGACCAACAAAATAGCTCGGAGAGAAAGGACAATCCCTGCTTCAGACTGACAAAGAGTTCTGGAGACAGGGATTAGTAACTGCTTGGCTAATATTCTACCTATAACAGCATCATTTTCCATGGTGAAAAGTTTGGGTTATGTGTGTATGGGCTAGTTGAGGGGTGGGGAATTTGTTTCCTCCAGGCCACATATGGCCAGCTAGATCCTTAAATGTGGCCCTTTAGGGGTGAGGAAGGGGGGAAGGGAACCTGTGGCTAGTGTGTATGTGGAAGGGGCCAGGTAGAGGAGCTCATGGATTTAGAATAAGAAATCACAGCTAAGCTTTTCTACTGTCTTGTTCCATTGGCTCATGGGGAGGTAGAGGTGATCATAGGCTCTCTATGCCTGGGCCGGTGGAGTACAAGCTCCAGCAGGTTGGTGGAGGAAGTACCTACCCTAATAAAGTCATAGTTTCTGTAAGTATTGAAGTTAACAAGGCCAGCTGGTAGATCTGGCAACAAATTAGAGCACTGCTACTTGCCCCACCTGCAGTACTCAGAGTATTATGAGCAGGTTATAAGAATGTCACCTCCTCCAGTGCTTCATTGTGGTGCTGAGGTTTTCCTTGAAGATTATGCCAAGGGAATGTGAAAGCTGGCAAGCTGCAGCAAGCTGGAGAGACTTTGAATACTGGCCTGGCAACCAAGCTTGCTGAGCATGGAAAGGTTAATCCCCAAGTGGGTCAGCCCCTTGATGATGAATGGCCATGGCAACCCATGCAACAAAGAAAAATGCAAAATGGCTCAGAGTGCTCTGCGATATTGTGGGGGAGGAGGCTAAAAAAATCACACCATTTTGATATCTTTTATAAACATCTCATGTTATTAACAGCCCCCTCATTCTGATAGAATAAGCTAATCCAATCATTAAGACATGAAATTTTATAGTCATAAATGTAAAATCATAATTTAGATTTCAAAAATCAGTAATGTAAGTATAATTTGGAAGAAATATCACTTATACAAGTCATAGTGTGATATAAGAGACTTTTAAAAAAAGTGAGCTTAGACCACTTTAATAGGAGTATTGTGTTCAGTTAAAGGGAGATGACAGACCTAACTCTACTCTGCTTTCATTAGGTTACATCCTGAAAGTCTAGGTAATTTTTTAGGTGTTTATTTTTAAGGAGTTTTAATAACTGGAGCAAGTCCCAAGGAGAAAGGCCAGAATTCTTTCAGACCCTATAAAACTATAAGGATTAATTGCAGAAACTGGAAGAGTGAATAAGAAAATTTAGGGTATAAAGGAGTATGATCTTAAAATAATAATTAAAAAAAGGCATATGGAAAAGGAATTGGAAATGAGGGGATGCTTGGGGGCATGTGCTTGGAACCCAATTCTAAAATCACATTTTTCCCTAGCCTCAAAACACTGTCTCAGGAAGTTTCTCCCTAACCCAAGAATAGCCTGCCCTAGCAAAACTTTTCTCTCTTCCTCATACAGTATCAGTCAATTGCTCCTATAGAATTTCTTAGTCTGAACTAGCTGTGTACTGGCTGAATGGGCTGTATACTGGGTCATAATGACATTTACTACTTGCTGAACAATCCTATGTATCCTAGACTTGGACATACATATACTCCCTCACATTTATCTTGGATAACAAGACACTGATGAGAGCAGCCTAGTATTCCTCAGTCAATTCTGACCCTTAGTTGACTTAGTGACCTTTCAGGCCTAAAATTACACCTAAAACCACAGATATACCCCTCTTTGGGCTCTTTCCTGATGACCTCTGGATAAAATATCTGCATAGTAGATACTGAAAGTGCATGTTCCTTTAAGAACTAACCACTTCTTAAATACTCCCTAATTCCCCTCCACTCCCATCACCTAGGTAACATACTTGGCACATGTTTTACTATAGAATATCCTATATAAATTTTGACTGTACCCTTCCAAGGTTGCAGGTTCCCTAAGAACTCTTGCCCCCTGAAAAGTATAATAAATCTTTACCTTGACTTCAAGAATGCTTGAGTGCAAGAATGCATTCCAGGCACTGGGGATTTCAGAATTTCATCCATTCCATCCCCCTTCCTACCCCTCATCAGAAACATTTTAAACACTGAAATAAAATAGTCAAGCCTTTAGCATTTATTAGATGCCTACTATCTGCCAGGTACCCTGATAATAATTTTTTTTTAATGTATTACACATTCTGAATAGTACCAGGGGAGTAGAATCACGTACGATCAGTAAGGTTATCAAGGACACAGATGTTGGCTAAGTTTAAAGAAGGAATTTGTAAAAATTAGAGCTGTTAAAAATGGAATAGATTGACTTTTTAGATAGTGAGTTCTCTATCCCTGGAGGTATCCAAGAATTTTTAAATAGAGTAAGACTTTACTTAAAAATGTAAGAACCATTCTCTTAGCTCCTTGTAGAAGGAATCCATCTATCTGGCAGGGGTTGGACCAGATTATCTCTAAATTCCATTCTGTTATTGGGATTTTGGGTTTCCTTTTATGAATTTTTATTATTTAGGACTCAGGATGACGCTTCCTGAGACTTTTGGTTAACTACTAGCCTGTCTTCTATTACTATTAACCTTTTCTGAGTAATAGTATTAAGGGAAGACTTTTGATATTCCTGAGTTAAGAAACCAAATAAGAGGAAGAAGGAAATACAATATCTTTAACTTCCCCAAAAATTTGTGGAAGAATATCCCTGACATTAAATCTTACTGACATGTAATTCCTTTCTTCTCAATTAGCCCATAATGACTTCTTCAAAATATAGCCTTAAGAGTTTCATAAGCGTTAGATTCTACAAACTCATTGTTTAATCTATAACCTGATTTAGTTTATCTATAGAATTTGTTTCCAGAGGGGATCTATATGACTCTGCTCAACTAAATGTGCTCAACTTTTATGACATTGAAGGAAACATAAGTTTATGAAATTAAAAAAAAACTTTCATAAGCCTAAAAGAATATGAAATTGCAATATGTAAAAAATTAGTTCTCTGTCTCTCTGACATAATTTTTTCTAAGTTTGTCAAAAAATCCTAATCTCTGTTCAGGGATTATTTTTCTTCATCTCTGATTAAGCATAATAAAACCTAGATTTTTACCCCTTTAAAATCTGTGTTGTGGTAGATAAATTTCATCAATACTTACCTACCACATGAACTCAAAAAGGAAATATTTCTCTCATAGCACTTTTAAAAATAACATTTCTAATTAAAAGATTCTAAGACTACAGGTACTGTGCAGTCTAAATACGGAAAACAATCACTGTTCCTTCTTTTTTTATGTTTAAGAATCACATTGCTCAGCATTGTTAAGAGATTTTCACAGATCCCATTAAAACCATGTTCAAAGCAGGTGGCTTTAAATAAAAAGCTTCAGGTCCTTTGCTAAGGCCATAGTAATTATTTTCCAATCAAGAGTACATGAAATAGAGCACTTTTTTTTTCAAAATAAAGTATATTAATTTAACTTAATCAAAAAATAGTATGTAAATGAGTTGGTACCTGAAATGAAAAGGATGTTTTGAGAGTTTAAGATTTTCTTTCTTTTTTTGAGTTTTTTTGCAGATTATGAGATCCCCAACTTCCAAAAAGATAAAGTCACACAATTTGAGATCTGGGTCATGCATGAAATTGGAGGACCATATTTGTAAGTTAAGACTTTATTTATTCAAAATGTGTAATTATTTAAAAACTAAGTGTAACCAAGCCAGTAAATGAGGTATTTAAAAGTATATGTCAAAAAAAAGTTCACTCCATGTAAACTGGCAGGTTACCAAGGTATCTAGTCAAATATTAGACAAATAAAGACAAAGATCTTGGTTCTCAGGGGACACACAGGGATAAAGATAGTCTGATGTAATCAAAAGAGTAGGAAGTTGGAATCTAGGAAGCTGTATTTGAATCTGGCTCTTTCTGATTCCACCCTTACATTTTATCCACTTGGACACCTAGGGGTCCCTTCAGGGGGTACCTAATCTCATCTGGCCATCTTGCTAGGGCAGGAATTTATTTTCATCAAAATGTCTAGGTAGGGCCTCAGGTGGGGTGGAATCTGAGTCAGTTTTTTCTTTACATTACCCTGAAGGCTACAGTTTCTTTGACCTCTAAGGTTACTTTTAAATATTGAAAGGGGGAGAGAAGATGGTTTCCCTAAATTCACAGCACATAGGCTTTGTCCATTTCCTTCACACAGAATAGTTGTTGCAGATTTGAAGCTCATGGTAAAGGAAAGGTACTGCCCTTGGGACCACTCCCCCAACTTTCCTTGAACTTTCGCAGATGACCAAGTATCTGGTATTTCCCTGGGGCACCCAGCCCTTCCCACTTGATTAATTGCCCTTTCATTGTGGCCCTCATTGTCTGCACCTGGCCCCACCCCAGACTGCCACTCCTTAATTCCATCTAGACCCCTTCTCTGTTCCCATGTATCTTGCTCCCCTACCCCCCCCCCCCCCCATTAAATTGCTCAGATTCTTTTAGAGACTGTCTACGCTCAGATTCAATCTGGCCGCATCACAAATGCTCAGATTCTTAAAATCTTGCCACCCTGACAGGATGTTCTGATAAACTTTGTCTCTGACTGAAAGAAGGCTTGGGTTGATTTCATTTGAGGCAGGACCCATATCGTTTGCCCTTGAATTTCAGGGTTCCCACTGTCCCTATATCTCAATAGTATGGGCCACATTAGCTGGGAGGATGGGTCACTTGAGTTTGTGCCCCATATTCTCGGTCCTATTAGCTCTCTAGATATCATGTTCTGCCCCACCCTGCTGAGCTGGTGGTCTACCACCTCCTAGCCTGTAGGCACTATTGTGGGAAGCCAAGATGCCTTAAGCTTTTGAGGCTGTTTTGGAAATCCTTCCCCAAAGCTGGGAGTTGGAAGGAGTGGGAGCCTTGCTTGGGACTTGCCATTGACATGGCTTTTAAATGGTAATATTTTCACGCTTAAGGTGACTACTTCCCACCTGAAAGGCGATGTAAATATGGAGTAGAAGCTTTATTTTTTTTAATGTTTATTTATTTATTTTTAGTTTTCAACATTAATTTCCACAAAATTTTGAGTTCCAAATTTTCTCCCCATCTCTCCCCTCCCTCCACCCATAACACCTTGCATTCTGATTACCCCTTCCTCAATGTGCCCTCCCTTCTATCACACCCTTCCCTTATCCCCATCCTCTCTTTTCTTGTTGGGCAACATAGATTTCTATACCCCATTACCTGTATTTCTTATTTCTCAGTTGTATGCAAAAACAATTGTCAACATTCCTTCCTAAAACTTTTGAGTTCCAACTTCCCTCCCTTCCTCCCTCCCCACCCATCCCCACTGAGAAGGCAAGGAATTCAATATAGGCTATATATGTGTAGTTATGCAAAAGACTTCCATAATAGTCATGTTGTGTTGTGTCTCCACAGTCATGGAGATTTCCCTCCATCCTATCCTGCCCCCCATTTCTTCTATTCTCTCTTTTGACCTTGTCCCTCCCCATAAGTGTTTATTTCTAGTTACTCACTCCTCCCTTTTGCCCCCCCTTCTATCATTCCCCTCACCCCACTTGTCCCCTTCTCCCCTACTTTCCTGTAGGATAAGATAGATTTTCATACCAAATTGAGTAAGCTTATTATTCCCTCCTTAAACCAAATGTGAAGAGAATAAACTTCACTTTTCCCCTCTCACCTCCTCCCCTTTCTCCTCCACTGAAAAAGCTTTTTGTTGTCTCTTTTATGAGAGATAATTTATCCCATTCCATTTCTCCCTTTCTCCTCTCAATATATTCCTCTCTCACCCATACTAAGTTGTTTAGAGGATCATAATTCTCCCAGGGGTTTTGGGCTGAGGGCTCCTAAAATGGACACTGTGAAGAAGCAACTGCTGCCATCCTGGGGCTGCCAGGGCCAGACCATTCCCTTCTCACGAAGATGAAAGAACTTTCTTACTGATCTTTGAAACTACCTTTGGCATTTGTGGGTTGAGGGATCTGGGAACACAACTGCTGCCAGGGATTCCCCATGCCCAGAGTCCTTGCTCAGGCCTTGTCCCTACCCCACAGTGCTGCTAGGCTGTGCTCCCCTCTGCTCCAAGCCTGGTGCCATAGAGTCTTCCCTTGAATGTCAGCCTTCCAGGCTGCCTTGGCCTGGAAAACTCTTTCACTCTGTTGTTTTGTGGCTTCTTCTGCTCTAGAATTTGTTTCGAGTCATTTTTTACAGGTATTTTATGGGCTGTGGGGTGGAGCTTCTACAGGTCCATCCTTCTACTCTGTCATCTTGACTCTGCCCCCAGGAGCAGAAACTTTAAAAGGAATTACCTAGAATGCAAATTCATTAGTAATAGAGATGATTGCACCATTATTACTTACTTTACTTACATTATTACTTGCATTATTTGTTGAGGCTTAAAGAGTTTTGTTATGAGATTTGCATGTAAATGAGACCTTTAACATTTTAAAATTTTTATTTCAAATTTATTTGAAATAAAACTCCAAATAAAATGGACATTTCCGTATTCACAGTTAATTAATAACAATAAACAATTAAGAAATTCTATCCCCCAAACTGAAGTTCTCTTATCATGTAGAGTTTGGTTTTTTTGTTAAGTATATAATAAATTCAAACTGTAGTTTTCCAAACCTGACAAAGCTTGTCTGTGATTCTAAGTTTTCTTTCTGTTCTCTACTTAGAAAAGAATGCCTCAGTGGTGCTTTTTTCTCTTTTCCTTTTTTCCTCATCTTGTCCCTACCATTTCTTGCTCTCTCACACCCCTCCCCATGGGGTGGTCAAGAGAGAAAGTGGGAATAATTTTGTAAAAGAACTGCCAAAAGAGGTGAATAGAGAAAATGTGCGAAAGGTACTTAAGCAGGGAAAGTTAGGGACCAGCAGGAGTAGGTACACAGCAGACCTGTGTTATGGGGAAAAACAGAGTAAAACCTTAGATGTTTTTTTTTTCAGATTGATTTCACTTTTATTTTCACCTACTCAGCTAAATTATTTCTATATTTTCTTTATTTTTCTATTTTTAATATGTAATTTATTTTTTCAGTTCTCAACGTTCACTTCCATAAGAATTTAAATTCAAAATTTTCTACCCATCTCTCCCCACCCCCTACCCCAGGACAGCATGCACCCCATCCATCCCTTCTTTCTGTCCTCCCTTCTATTACTCACCCTTCTTCTATCCCCCTTCCCCTCTGTTTTCCTGTAGGGCAAAATAGATTTCTATACTCCATTGCCTGTACATCTTAATTTCCAACTGCATGCTAAAGCCATTTTTAACATTCATTATTAAAGCTTTGAGCTCCATACTCTCTCCCTCCCTTCCCACCCATCCTCATTGAGAAAATAATCAATGCAATAGAGATCATACATGTGTAACCATGCAAAGCACTTCCATAAGATTTATATTGTAAAAGACTAACCACATTTCCCTCTGTTCTATCCTGCCCTCAATTTATTCCATTCTCTCCCCTGACCTGTTCTCCCCCAATAGTATTTACTTCTGATTATCCCTTTCCCCAATTTACTTCCCTTTCCTATCCCCTTTCCCCCTTGCCTTCCTGCAGGGTAAAATAAATTTCCATATCCAGTTGAGTACATGTTATTCCTCCTTTAGCCAAATCCTATGAGAGTAAGGTTCACTTATTTGCTTTCATCTCCCCCCTCTTCCCCTCCATTGTAAAAGCTTTTTCTTCCCTCTTTTATGTGAGGAGATTTGTTACTTTCTACCTTCTCCTTTCTCTTACTCCTAGTACATTCCATTCAACAGTAAATTTTATTTTTTTTTAGGTATTCTCCCTTCACATTCAGGTCACCCTGTGCCCTCTGTCTATGTATCTATGTGTGTGTATATACATACATACATATATATATATATATATATATACACACACATACGCCCATGTACATATACATACCTACACATATGTAATATACACATGCATACATACCCATATACACTTATACACACACACACACACACACATTAACACATATATTCCCTCAAACTACCCTAATACTGAAGTTCTCTTGAGTTACAAATAGCATCTTTCCATGTAGGAATGTAAACAGTTCAACTTTAATGAGTTCCTTAAGGTTTCTCTTTCTTGTTTACCTTTTCATGTTTCCCTTGATTCTTGTATTTGAAAGTCAAATTTTCTATTCAGCTCTGATCTTTTCAACAAGAATGCTTGGAAGTCCTCTATTTCACTGAAATTTCATTTTTTCCCCTGAAGGATTATACCCAGTTTTGTTGAGTAGGTGATTCTTGGTTTTTATCCTATCTCCTTTTACCTCTGGAATATCATATTCCAAGTCCTTTGATCCCTTAGTGTAGAAGCTCCTAAATCCTGTGTTATCCTGATTGTATTTTCACAGTACTTGAATTGTTTCTTTCTGGCTACTTGTATGGAATATTTTCTCCTTGACCTGGGAACTCTGAAATTTGGCTGCAATTTTCCTAGGAGTTTTCCTTTCTCTTTCAGGAGATGATGGGTGAATTCTTTCTATTTCTATTTTACCCTCTGGTTCTAGAATATCAGGGCAGTTTTCCCTGATAATTTCTTGGAAGATGATATCTAAGCTCTTTTTTTTATCATGGTTTTCAGATAGACCAATAATTTTTAAATTATCTCTTCTGAATCTATTTTCCAGGTCAGTTGTTTTTCCAGTGAGATATTTCACATTGTCTTCTACTTTTTCGTTCTTTTGGTTTTGTTTTATAATTTCTTGGTTTCTCACAAAATCATTAGTTTCCAGATATCTTCACCATTCTAATTTTTAAAGAACTATTTTCTTCAGTGAGCTTTGGAACCTCCTTTTCCATTTGACCAGTCTGGCTTTTTATAGCATTCTTCTCCTCATTTACTTTTTGGACCTCTTTTGCCATTTGGTTTAGTCTGTTTTTAAAAATGTTATTTTCTTCGACATTTTTTGGGTCTCCTTTAGCAAGCTGTTAACTTGTTTTTCATGGTTTTCTTGTATCACTCTCATTTCTCTTCCCAATTTTTCCTGCTCCTCTCTTACTTGATTTTCAAAATCCTTTTTGAGCTCTTCCATGGCCTGAGACTATTACATACTTTTTAAGGAGGTTTTGGATATAGAAGCCTTGGCTTTAACATCTTCCTCTAATGGTATGCTTTGTTCTTCCTTATCCAAAAGGATGAAAGAAAATACCTTTTCATCAAGAAAGTAACCTTCTATAGTCTTATTTTTTCCCTTTTTTGGGCATTTTCCCAGCCAGTTACTTGACTTTTTAGTCCTTTGTCTAGTGGAGGGTATACTACTCTAGGCTTCAGAGGTTTTGTGTAGCTGTTCTCTGAGATATCTCTAGGGACCTGTAGGTTCTCAATTCCTCTAAGGGGGGTACAATCAAGGGAGAGGAGTTTATTGCTCTCTTGGTCTATGCTCTGGTCTGTGAGCAACCGGAAGTACTCTTTTCTGCCCTGGATCTGCAAATAGGATTCCCTCCCCAAGCTGCCACCAGTTCCACCATGCCAGCATTCCTCCTCACCCCAGGACTGTCACTCAGAACTGAGACCCAGAAGAACTGCTCGATTCCCCCAGGGTCTTTAGACTGAGGGCTCCAAAAGTGGATGCTGCTGCTGCAGTTTCTACTATTACCCTGGGTCTGGGTCTGGGTCTGGACAGCGCTCTCCTCTCAGCCCAGTGAAAGAACTTTCTTACTGACCTTTGAAGCTGCCTTTGGCGTTTGTGGGTTGAGAAATCTGGGATCCTCAACTGCTACCCATTATTCTGTGCCCTGAAGTCTGCTCCAGTCTTGTCTGTGCTGCGTGGTCCAGGCTGGGCTGCGCTCTGGCCTTCCAAGCTGTCTTGGACCGACAATCAGTTTCACTCTGTCATTTTGTGGCTTCTGCTGCTTTGGAATTTGTTTAGTCATTTTTTACAGGTATTTTATAGATTATGGGGGAGAGCTAGAGTAGGTTAGTCCTACTCCACCATCTTGTCTCTGCCCTCTAGATAGTTTTCTTATCTATAGCTAAAATGTGAGACTGAAAGGTAGGCAAGAAAGTTCTCCTGGGCATAGTAGAGAAAGAGCACTGACTCTTTAGTCAGAGAGGGTCTGGGTTCAAATCTTCACTCTAATGCTTATTAGTTGTGTGACTTAGGCAAGTCACTTAATTTTCCTAGGTCTAGTTTCTGTAAAATGAGGAAGTTCACCTGTGATTCCCTTCTGAACCTATTCCTTTGATCACTCAAATTTTGGTACCTCCAGAAAAGATCATCTTTTCCCGTTAAAATTTTGCCTCTGACTTAGAGCCTTTGGAAGGCATTTTGTGATAATAAGTTTGAGGCAGTCATTATAGGTCCTCAATATAATGCCCATTCATTGATGGAACTATTTTCTAATCTTGATTTAAGTTTAAACTTTCCCCCCTTCAAATACTTTTTGAAATTCTGCTTCCTTCCTGTCATTTTTCCCTCTTAACTGGAAGATGTGTATACTTTTTATAATTCTCTCTGTAGTACGCTTTCACAGGAGAGAAAATGAATCTCATCCCACATAAATCCATTTAAGTTTATAGGTTAATAATTTTAGATATAGGAATAACCTTAGAATCCTAGTGCATTCCTCTCATTCTACACAAAAAGAAGGGGCAGCTAGGTGGTACAGTGGATAGAGCACTAGTGCAGGAGTCAGGAGGACCTGAGTTCAAATCTCACTTCAGACACTTGACACTCACTAGCTGGGTGACGGTGGGCAAGTCACTTAACTCCAATTGCCTCATCCTGAGTCATCTCCAGTCATCCTGATGAATATCTGGTCACTGGATTCAGATGGCTCTGGAGGAGAAGTGAGGCTGGGAACCTGCACAGCCCTCCTTCACTCAAAACAAAGTCAAGTGCAAGTCATGTCATCATTTCTCTGATGGCATGGTCACAAAGGAAACCCAGACTGAGAGTTCAAATGAGTTGTCTGAAGTCATACAGGTAATAATTCAGAGAATCAGGATTCTAACCTAGATTTTCTACCTGCAAATCCTATGCCATGGTGACTTTCACCTCTTTCTATTGTGGGAAACAAAAAAAAAAGGGGGGGGGAGGGAATTCTGTTTCCACAGGGCTAAAACTCCTCCCAGCTATAAGTGATACCAATTAATCAGAGTTGTGACCTAACTGGTCAGGTAAAAGGTCATCAACTTGTGCATAGGGTTGATGAGCTGTTTGAGGGGTGAGGTGTTCAAGAGGCTTCTTCTAGTCAATAGATGGAGAGGTCAGAGATTTGAATTGGAACAGTATAAGAAGGCTTGCATTGGTGTAAATAATTGTAGCACTCCCATAGGAGCTACCTTTTCATTCAGGGGGAATGAATGTATAAATTAATAAAAGGCTTTCCTGATTTCACAACAAGTATTGTTCTTTGTTTAAGGTGAGCATGTTTCTCACAAAATCTTCCATACTACATGGGGAGAAAATAAATTTTCCTATAAGGAATTTATTTCTCTGTTTAGAACATTTATTATTTCTTTACATTTTTGTTTTTTCTTAAAACTTCTTTTAAACTCTCAGTGTTCTGATGGCAAGAAATCTATCTGTTTAACTCACTTTCAGGCAACTGTCCGCATAAAATGAATTTATTATTACTTTTACTAGTAATAATACCTGTCACAACAAAATGTACAAAGTCAGATTTAATATATAAATGCTCTTGGGGGTGGTGACTCATTTAATACAGGGTTGGCCAAAAATCAGTGACAGAGACAACATGGTATAGAAGAAAGAGTACTGGATTTAGAATCAGAAGTCCTTTAAGAAGTTTGCTTTGCAAGGGGAGTAAGTTCACAACATTGGTCAAGGAACTGGTTTTTAAAAGCCCTTCTGAAATACATAACATTCTGCTAGGTGCTATAGGGAGAAACATGTCTGAACTCTCAGGGCTTACAGTCTTACTGGGGGTTGAGAAAGAGCTATAGTGGCTCTTCATTATCTATTGCATTGGTGACTCGGCTTCAGTCTGACCTTCCAAAATTACCTAGCACTAGAGGAAGAATATCTTGAGGTTAGGGAACCATAACGTTGAGGTTTGGGGTTCTTGGAACCCCAAGATAATGAATTCGACCCAAACCTTGTTGTAGCCAAAGAAAAAGTTTATTAAAGATTCATTATATTGGGTTAATTCTTTAGAAGCTTCACCATTTGTGATGGATACAAGTGGGCCAGATTAAAACTGAGATTGAATCTGAGCACCTTCATGGAGGCAAGATGGAATTTATATATAGAAAGACTGTGGGAAGGATCTGAGGTGGTCTAGTAGTCTGAGATGTTGGGAGGAGGGGTTTAGGGGAGTCTTGAGGAGGAGTCCAAGGAGGATCTTAATGGGATTGGGGTGTCTGATCTAGGGTGGGAAATAGCTGGAGGCAATCAGGAGATAATCCACAATGGAAGGCTGGGGTAGGGAGCAGGTGGGGTAATCCAGAGGTAACAGATAATGGAGGGCCAGTCTAGGTTAAGGGTAACAGATTTGGGTATGAAAAGCCAGAATAAGTGGGAAGATTCAAAGAGGTTCCCAGAGTCTCTACCCTAGGAAATTCCTCTCTAAAGGAGGACATCATAGCTTCCCAGGACCTGCTGCAACTTTGATTGGTCTTGGTTCTCTCCCATGATGCACTCAGACACATCATGTAAGTCAATTGTATCTATAAGAAAAGATTTTCCAACAACCACCATGAGTTACAAATCTATAAGAAACATATGGGTTTTAATAGAAACACCTTTGTCATGTTCTTTTCATATCCCTGCTGTGGCATAAAGGAAATCCTAGTAGCAACTTTGGGTCCATGAACTTATATGTGTGTGTCTATATGTGTCTATACACACATACATATATACATATACACACATATGTATGTATGTGTATGTATGCACACATACAACTCATACACAGAAATATATTTATATACATATACATATATACATACACACATATATAATAAATCACTAAGACACTTATTTTAAAACAATCCTTTGACATACATATAATTTTACCATTTATTAAAGATGAAAGCAAATTTGCATACTAATGATATGGATGTTCTTGTTTATTTTTGTTTTAAAGAGACTTGAAGGTGACTTTATTCAGAATGGAGGACATGGTCCAATGTCAAGAACAGTGATATACAAAACTAGAGTAGCCAGATCAGAATCCCAGCTCTGCTACTGCTGTAAAGACTACATCTAGAGTCTCCCTTAATACTAATTTTTGTATACTCCAGGATTAATTTTTCTTTTACGCTATGCTTGGGGTTCCCTGATTTGACACTGATAAAGTCTTGGTCAAAAGTGACTAGCTTGTTTTATATATTTTTTTATAATTGTACTTCAACATAATTGATTTCCTTTATTATCCTATGTATTTTATTGTATATATTTTAAAAATGTTATTCTGAGAAAGGTCCATAGATTTAGCCAGCCTACTAAAGAGGAGACCATGACAAAAATGGGTATAGCCAGTTTTCTGTCAACCAGAGTTGGGTCACCACTGATCATTATAGTTTGTGGTAGTGAATCATCCCAAGAGAGTTATATAATCAAGTTGGTCCAATAGTCAGGAGAAGGTCCTAAATAATTGAAATTTTATTTTACAGAGAATCGTGTGGGGAAGGTAGTATGAAAATACTGGAAAAGAGACTGAAAAACATGGAGTTTAAATATGAATGCATTAATAATTACAGGTAAATGGAATCTGCTTGGTCCACACTTAACAGAGATGTTCATATCCTGTCCAAGGTTGTATTAGCTAATTGATTAGGTAATATCGCTAATTACTAAGTTCATGTTGCTTGGTGGTTGTTACTGGGTGTAGAAGTGAGTATTCTATAGTCCAAGAACTTTTGCTATTGAAGGGGTTATTTCTGTCAGGGCCCCTCTCCTACCCCATCTACCTAACTCCCCCATCTCTGTGTCATTACCCATTAACACTGTCTATGGTTCTCATCATTATGAATCCAAGAATACCATAATGATATGAGAGGCAACATGACAGACTTGGAATCAGGAAGAACTAAGTTTGAATCCTGCCTGAGATACTTAGCTGTGTGATCTTAACCAAGTCACTTTACTTCCTGCTTTCATTATGTGTAAAACAGGGATAATAATATCACCTCAGAGGCTTGTTTTGTTATTGTTTTATTTGCTATAAAGCTTTCTCTGAGTAATCTAAGCCAGCCCTTTTCCCTTTGTTAAATCATTTCACTTAGTACTCTACTGTTTTGCATTTAATTATTTTATTTATTAGGTCTGTTCCCTTAACTAGGTAAGTAGTTCCTTGATAATCAAGTCTTTTACAAGACTTTCTTTGTATCTCCATAACACATAGCCCAGTACACAGCAGGTTCTCCATAATAAAATGGGATCATGGCATTTAGGGTATGGAAGAGACCTTGAAGTCTGTCTCTTCACGACCTCTTTTGGGGTTTTGTTAGCAAAAATACTGAACTGGTTTTGTCATTTCCTTCTCCAGCTTGTTTTACAGATGAGGAAACTGAGGCAAACAGGGTTAAGTGACTTGGGCAGGGTCACACAGCTAGAGTCTGGGGAGGGGGGAATTTGAACTCAGGTCTTCCTGAGTCTAGACCTAGTGCTCTATTTACTGCACCACCTGGCTGCCCTAAGAAGACACCTTAAAGATCATCTGATTCATTAACTTTGTGTCCTTGAACTTTAAAAATTTTTTTGATCATATTTCAACATAATTGATTTCCTTTGTCATCTTATGTATTTTATTGTATATTTAAAAATATCATACTGAGAAAGGTCCATAGATTTCACCAGACTGCCAAAGGGGCCCATGACCAAAAATAGTTTAACATCCCTGGATCTAGTCCAATTCCATCATTTTATAGAAGAAAAGCCAGGGTCCATAAAGAGGAAGTCACTCACTCAAAATCACATGGTGACCTAAGCTTCTGATTGCATCTCAGGGATCTTTTATCATACTACCAACTCTTTAGAAGGTAAATTACTCTTTGGGATAATATGTTGATTGACAGAAGGGGGGTAGCTGATAAACAGCTGGTTTCTTATCCAGATATAGACACTGAGAAGCAATGTGAAAAATGATTTTTAGTATCCTTGCCCTTCTGAGCTGTAAGGTGAGCCAGGCCAAAGCTTTTCTTTTGTCACCACCTTTCCTTGAACTCTCCTACCTATCCATGTTTCCATCCCATCCTTCCATTGTGTCCTCTGGAATCCCTGTTCTAATTTTAAGAAGTTGTTCTTTACATTAGGCCCGTGTCCTTGATTCAGAAATTATTTTGTATGTGTTTTTGTGTCCATGTGCTTGTATATAACCATGATAATGGCTGCCATTTACATAGGGTTTGAGTTACTAAGTGCTTTTACTTATGTTAAATCATTTTTATCTTCATAACAACTCTGTAAAGAAAAGTGCTATTATTATTCCCCATTTTTTAGATGAGGAAATTGAGACAAAAATTAAGTGACATCCACAGTCCCATAGCTTGTAAGTGTCTAAGGTAGGATTTGAACTTAGATCTTCCTGAATCCAAGTCCCATTCCCTATCCACTGGATCACCTAATTATGTACATGATGCTTTCCCTCTGCAAAATAACTCTACAAGGGCAAAGCCTGTTTCATTTTGTCTTTATATCCACACTGTCTGACATCAAATACCCACTTAATAAATGCCTGTTGTTGGCAAAGTGCTTTGCAAACATTAAAGTGAGTTATGTTAGCTGTTATTATTAACTCTTTAAGCTACTTTCCCCCCTTTAAACTGCTATTTGTAAAGCACTTTCCAAACCATAACCTGCTATAGAAATTCTAGCTATTATTATTATTTCCTTCTAAAACCTTAGTGATGAAAAACAAATCAGTAATACATGACAAACGTTTATTTTAATGACATTCCTCCCCCCACTTAACTTGATAGACTAAAATAAATGCCATCTTTAAAAAACAAAACAAAAATAAAACCTAAAAGAAAGTATTCCACATCACATTTGCTAAAGCTCCGAGAGCTCTTCCATCTCTGTCTCCTCTCGGGGAGAGGAGGTCCCTGAGAATCGAATGACTGGCAGCAGGAATTAAAAAATTAGAGAAGGTTCAGTGGAATAATCCAGGCTCTAATGGGTCCTCTCTTCCTCCCTTGGGGGTGACAGTAGGATGCCGCATGGCAGCATGGACGTTGCCAAGCTGGAATACAGCCAGAGAAGGGTTAATTAAGTATGATTTTAGAATGACCGGGGATCTTCACCCTACATTACAGGGAACTCCTGGACAGTTTTACTGCAGAGAAGACGAGACACAAGGATGTATGAGATAGGTACCCTTAAACATCTCGAGGGTACTCAGAGGAAAGAATGATGCGATGTATTCATTGTGGTTTACACAGGCAGAACTAGGGTTAGTGGCATGAGTGTGCTGGTCAATGTTTAACAGGCTGCCCCTTCCCCCAGATGTATGAATCACATGACACACTTGAATTAGCTTTATTAAATTTTCTCTATGCTGCCTGATGCCTAGACAGTCAACAACACAAGAAATCGCCCCTCAGTTTGTGGGGTTTGCTGATTTCTGAGGTGCAAATGTGCACATTGACAATTTAACAGTGGAGAAGTGTTGGCTCAAACGTGTCCAGATGGTGGGTAGGAGGCACAAGGATCATTCTGATGGGTGGAGCTGTCTGAACAGGTAATGGTCAAATGGTGAGACCGGCTGGTGCCTGCCAGTCCTGGGGCCAAAGTTGGTGTGTTCAGCGTGACTAGACAGAATTCAGGCTTCAGGCAGAGGGCAGCTCTTAGGGGATGCCCAGGGCCCTTCCTGTTCTGAGGTTCTGTGGTTCTCTGAGGCCCTCCGGTGGTCAGTTGTGAGAAGCTGTGAGACCGCAGAAAAGACAGCTGGGAAGGAAAGGTAGTCTACTGCAGCCAGAAGGAGATTACATTCAAGGCAGAAAGAAAAAAAGATTTATCTAAAACTTTCAGTTTTTAAAATTGTGAGTTCCAAACTCTCTCTCTCCCTTTGTCCCTCCCCTCTACCCATTGAGAAGGCAGATAATATTGATATCAATTATACAAGTGAAATCATGCAAAACCTTTGCCTTGTTGCAAAAAACAAAGCAAGAAAAATAAAGAATGAAAAAAATTATGCTTCAGTTTGCACTCAGAATTCATCATTTCTCTCTTGAGTTGGATAGCATTTTTCATCGTGAGTCCTTTCAAATTGTGTTGGATTGTTGTGAAATAGAAACTAAATAAAATCAGAATGATTTCTTCTTACAGACCTGTGAAGCTGCTACAGTGTCTGGATTACACTGACCACTCTGACTGCGTCTTTAATTCGTAAGTCATCATCTGACCCCTGACCACTGCCACACCTACCTAGGAAAACTATAATTTAGGGTTTACTCACACAGTGCTTTTGCATGCTGAAGCAGGAAGGGCACTATGCCTGGAGTCAGGGGACCTGGGTGTGAATTCTGACCTCTGACACTTGTGAGATGTGTAATAGTGGGCCAGTCTTTTCAACTCTCTGAACCTTAGTGTCTTCAGCTGTAAAGTGGGGACAATAATACTTAAAATTGTGTGTGCGCACACGCGTGTGTGTGTATGCTTGCATATATTTGTTGTTGTTCAGTTGTATCCAACTCTTCATGACCCCATTTTGGGTTTTCTTGGCAGATACTGGAATGGTTTGCCTTTTCCTTCTCCAGCTCATTTTACAGATGAGGAAACTGAGGCAAACAGGGTTAAGTACTTGCCCAGAGGGTCACACAATTGATAAGTGTCTGAGGCTGGATTTGAACTAAGGAAGATGAGTCTTCCTTACTCCACTCCCAGCAATCTATCCATTGTACCATCTAGTTGCTCATTTTATTGTTATTGTGTAGTCATTTCAAACATGTCCGACTCTTGGTGACCCTATTTAAAGTTTTCATGGCAAAGAAAAAAACTATATATACATGCATGTATGTATATATATATATATATATATACACACATATAAATATACCACACAGTGTATGTGCATATGTGTATATATACCAAATATATATTATTAGGTACTAATATAATAGTATATATGCCTAATATACATATATGCATGTTATATGTACACATATACATATGCCTAGATATAATGTGCTTTGAAAACCTTAAAATGATATAAAAACATCAATTATTGTTATTCTTTTTTAATTAAAGCAAGACTTGGATCAGTTTTTCTCATTTCCTTAAGAATTAGTTACAACAACAATAAACCACAAGCATGGTGCCGTGGACCTAGAGCTAGATTTGGAATCTGAAGACTTGAGTTTAAATTGCTACTCTGCCACTTACTATCTCTGACCCTTTGGGCAAGTCCACTTCTCTGGGTCCCAATTTCCTTCTCTGTAAAATGAGGGAGCTGGATCAGATGACCCCTAAAGCCCCTTCTAGCTTTAATCCTCTACCATATATAAGGCTTTGGATGATGTAAGCTCCTCCTCCAGCTAGCACAGAAAATGGATGAACAAAGATTCAAATGGCTTTCCAGAAGCTTCAAGCATATTCACTGGAAAATCAAGACCACCATGCCCTGCAAGTCATTTTCCATCTTCAGCCTTCAGAATCCTCATCTATAAAACTAGGGTTAGACTAGATGACATATCTTCAGTCCTAAGTCTATGTTCCTGTCGCATGACATGTGAAAATCTTAAAAATGACAATATACATCTCTATTTACTAAGATGAGTTCATTTCGTTTTTTTTTTTGCATTTTTAAAATTTTTATTTTAAAATTTATTTATTTTAAGTTTTCAACATTCATTTCCACAAAATTTTGAGTTCCAAATTTTCTCCCCATCTCTCCCCTCCCCCCACCCCAAAGTACCGAGCATTCTAACCACCCTACCACCAATCTGCCCTCTCTTCTAGCATCCCTCCCTTTCCTTATCCCCATCTTCTCTTTTATCCTGTAGGGCAAGATAAATTTCTATACCCCATTACCTGTTTCTTATTTCCCAGCTGTATGCAAGAACAATACTCAACAGTTGCTCCTAAAGCTTTGAGTTCCAACCTCTCCTCCTTCCTCCCTCCCCACCCATCCCCATTAGGAAGGCAAGCAATTCAGTATAGGCTATATATGTGTTGTTTAGCAAATGACTTCCATAATAGTCATGTTGTGTAAGACTAATTGTATTTCCCTCCATCCTATCTTGCCCCCCATGTCTTCTATTCTCTCTTTTGACCTTGTCCCTGCTGAAGTGTTGACTTCTAATTGCTCCCTCCTCCCATTACCCTCTCTTCCATCCTCCCCCCCCCACCCTGCTTATCCCCTTCTCCCCTACTTTCCTGTATTGTAAGATAGGTTTTCACACCAAAATGAGTGTACATTTTATTCCTTTCTTGAGTCAAATGTGATGAGAGTGAGCTTCATGTTTTCCCTCTCACCTCCCCCCTTTTTCCCTCCATTGAAAAGTCTTTTTCTTGCTTCTTTTATGAGAGATAATTTGCCCCATTCCATTTCTCCCTTTCTCCTCCCAATATATTCTTCTCTCACCCCTTAATTTCATTTTTTTAGATATAATCCCTCCCATTCAACTCACCCTGTGCTCTCTCTCTCTCTCTCTCTCTACATATATATATATATATATGTACACATGTATGTGTTTGTGTATGTGTGTGTGTGTCTGTGTGTGTGTATAATCCCATCAACTACCCCGATACTGAAAAAAGTTTCAAGAGTTACAAATAATTGTCTTTCCATGTAGGAATGTAAATAGTTCAACTTTTGTAAGTCCCTTTTGATTTCTCTTTCCTGTTTACCTTTTCATGCTTCTTGATTTATGTGTTTGAAAGACAAATTTTCTTTTCAGCTCTGGTCTTTTCATCAAGAATGCTTGAAAGTCCTCTAATTCATTGAAAGACCATTTTTCCCCTTGAAAAACTCAATGGAATATCATATTCCACACCCTTCAATACCTTAATGTAGAAGCTGCTAGATCTTGTGTTATCCTGATTGTATTTCCACAATACTTGAATTGTTTCTTTCTAGCTGCTTGCAATATTTTCTCCTTGACTTGGGAACTCTGGAATTTGGCCACAATGTTCCTAGGAGTTTCTCTTTTTTGATCTCTTTCAGGATCAGTGGATTCTTTCAATATTTATTTTGCCCCCTGTTTCTAGAATATCAGGGCAGTTTTCCTTGATAATTTCATGAGAGATGATGTCTAGGCTCTTTTTATCATCATGGCTTTCAGGAAGTCCCATAATTTTTAAATTGTCTCTCCTGGATTTATTTTCCAGGTCAGTTGTTTTTCCAATGAGATATTTCACATCATCTTCCATTTTTTTCATTCTTTTGGTTTTGTTTTGTGATTTCTTGGTTTCTCATAAAGTCATTAGCCTCCATCTGTTCCATTCTAATTTTGAAAGAACAATTTTCTTCAGTGAGCTTTTGAACCTCCTTTTCCATTTGGCTAATTCTGCTTTTTAAAGCATTCTTCTCCTCATTGGCTTTTTGAACCTCTTTTTCCAACTGAGTTAGTCTATTTTTAAAGGTGTTATTTTCTTCAGCATTTTTTTGGGTCTCCTTTAGCAAGGTGTTGACCCTCTTTTCATGCTTTTCTTGCATCTCTCTCATTTCTCTTTCCAGTTTTTCCTCCACCTCTTTAACTTGATTTTCAAAATCCTTTTTGAGCTCTTCCATGGTGTGAGACCATTGAATATTTATTTTTGGATGTTTGGGATACAGAAACCTTGAGTTTTATGTCTTTTCCTGATGGTAAGCATTGTTCTTCCTCTGGAAGGATGAAAGAAGATATCTGTTCACCAGGAAAGTAATCTTCTATAGTTTTATTTTTTTTCCTTCTTTTGGCATTTTCCCAACCAGTTACTTGACTTTTGGGTCCTTTGTCAAGACTAGGATATAATCTGGGTATCTGTAAGATCTCAGTTCCTCCAAGGTGGCACAATCAAGCATGTACACTGGTCTGGGAGCAACCAGAAACTTTTGTGCCCAGAATCTGTGAGTGGTAGAGTTTCTTCTCCAAAACCACCTGGCCTCCAGTTCCACCAAGTCAGCACTGGGGACTGAGATTCAGATAAGCTGCTCAATTCCCCCAGGGGATTTAGGTGGGGGTAGGGCCACCATTCAGTGTAAGATACTGATCAGCTGCTCAATTCCTCCATGAGCATTAGGTGGGGGCAGGGCTGCCATACAGGGCTGAGGTAAGGATCAACTGCTCAGTTCCCCCAGGAGTTTTACCATCCAACAATGGATGCAGGCTGCTGTGGGAGCTGCTGCTGCCCTATGAGGCCTCTGCTGCCACTGGCTAAAGTCGAAGCTATGGAAAGACCCTGCTCCCTTCTCAGCAGCTGAAAAAACCCTTTCACTGACCTTTGGCACCTGTGGGTTGAGGCATCTGCCAACTGCTGCTACTGCTATTGGGGATTCCGCCCCTGAGGCCTGCTCGGGTCCTCCTCCAGGTGCTGTACCATGCAGCCAAGGCTGGGCTGGGTTCCACTCCATGTCCAGATGAGTTCATTTCACCAAAGATTTATTCACTTCATGAAAATATTTTCCAAAATTTATTTTAAATTGGGGAAAAATATCAGTTCATATAACACATATATTGTATAAAGCAAAATAATCCTGTGCAAGTATTTGTCATACAAGTGAGAAACTCCAGGAGATAGGTGGGGTACAAGGAAAAGCCAAGGGTGGACTTTGCTTTGCTTTCTGTAGCTGAGCCACCAGGCATTCATTCACAGATACAGCCGGGTCAACTCAATGGAAATGTTTCAATGACGGCAATTGATTCCTCAGCTAATAGATTTCTATTAGTGTTTATTTCATCTTGTACTTTAAAAGCTACAAGGTCCAAGCCTGTCCTATAGAACAGAGTCCCGGTTGGCCAACCTCTCCCTACAATTGGGAATACAGGTAGCATGGACTTTTTTTTTTTTTTACACTAGCTGACCTGTGGCTTTTTCTTTCCTTTTGTATTTTCAGAGCAGCGGAGTCAACACAACAGAGATTCCCATCTCTTTTTGGAGGAAAATGGGACCGCAGCCTTATATTTTTTCTTTTCTTGGCACTGACTTCAGGAATTCAACTTTAAATTCTTAATGAAGTAGGTGATTTTCTGAGAGTGATCTGCTCCCAAAAGAAGACTTTAGGACTGGATTGGGCCCCTGCCCAAAACCATTGATTTCCTTTTCACATAAGATAGTAAGTTATTGAGAGTGACAATAAGGTATAGCTTTGTATTACCCCTTCTCCATTCAACTGTTTACTGTCTAAATGAGAGGTTCCCAAAGTGACAGCTCCATGGGGGGTTCTAGAATGATACAGGGTAGCCACAGTAGCCTCAGATGCAACTGCAGGGGGGGAACATTAAATAAAAATAAATGGGTGATGAAAGTGTAAGGAAAGAAGAGAATTTTGAGAAATGTTCACACATAATTCATCTGTTGTGTAACAGAGTTAAAGTCATAGTGATTATTATTTTCGAAATAAACACACAAAATGCAAGTTATAATCGATCAGTGGTTGAGTCTGCCAACAGGTCTTAACAGCCAAGTGTTGGCAGGCAAGCATGTAGTGCACTGTTGGGAAGTCCAGCACGCATGGGCAGGAATATGAGCATGTAATGACATGCTTCCAATATGACACTATATGGTTACATGACACAAAATCATCAAAATTTCATTGCAGGAAAACCCCACAAATTTACAATGAATTACTAAATTTAAGATGCATTATTTCAAAAATACAATTTTTTGAAATGATGCAACTACAAAAAAAAGTTAAAGGGTTAAAGAAAGTAGATTTCCAGAGCAGGTGCTGAGTAATTTTTTTTGAAAGGGAGTGGTAGGCTAAATAAGTTTAGGAACCCCTGCTAAATCATAGAAGCTTTAGCTGCCTAAATCAGTATAGACATTTACAGATGAATTTTGCATATTTTTTTACTTTTTATTCTTTCAGATGAACTTTGTTATTTTTCTAGCTTATAAACTAATCTTGTGGTGGTTTGATTGGTATGGCACTGAAAAACTAAATTAACTTGGGTAGTATTGTAATTTTTATTGTATTGACATGGCCTACGCATGGACAATTAATAGTTATGTCTCCAGTTGTTAAGATCTATCTTTATTTGTGTAATGAGTATTGTAGTTGTGTTCATATAGTTTTTCGGTATAGCTTGGCAAGTAGATCCCCAAATATTTCACACTTTCTGTAGCTATTTTAAATGGAATTTCTCTTTCTATCTTTTCCTGTTGGATGTTATTAGTAAAATACAAAAATGCGTTGATTTCTGTGTATTTCTTTTATTTTATATCCTGCAAATTTATTGAAGTTGCTAATTGTTTCAGTTTTTTATTTAATTCTCTAAGACAACCATCATATCACAACTTAAATTTTCAAAAGATATTCTTACTTGATTTTTTTTTTCCCTGCCAAGGATGATCTTTGGGTAGAACCAAAATGGCTAGCATAATGTTGACACCTATGCTACACAGTGCAATAATAAGGAGTTCCCTTGAGAAATTCATATCCCCATGCCCAAGGTACTGAAAGAATTGGCAGATATGACACCTAAGCCACTGGTAGTGATCTTCAGAAGCTTTTGGAAAATAGGAATGTTGCTGCAAGACAAGAAAAGGACATTTGTCCCCATTTTCAAAAAAGAGAAAATAATGGAGTCTACAAACTATAGGCCAGTGACCTTGACTTAGATTAATGGAAAACTTTTAGAACATGCTATCAAAGGGATGGTTAGAGAATATCTAGAAATGTTACAAAGAAGGATGAGTGGAATAATAACAGGCAGGGGGGGCTGTCATGCTGACAGCACAAAAGCTTTTCTTGCCTTCAAGAATAAGTCGTGCCAAATTAATCCATTCCTTGGGTCTATAAACATGACTAGGTGTCTTATTTTTTCAAAAAGTCCTTCACTTAGGAAGAAGAAAAACATACAGTTGGGTACAGAAATATATTTCATTCAACAGGGAAATAGGAAAGAAATGGGGGAACGGTAGAAGGAGAATTAGGGGGAAGTTAGATTAAGGGAGGGGTCAGTCCCAGGCAAAACAAACTCTGAGGAGGGAGAAAACTATTTATAGCTCTTTTGAGATAACAAAGAATGGAAATCTGAGAGAGTGTTCATAAACACCACTAGGAACTGGTGAACAACTTATGGCACATAGTATGTTAGAATACTATAGTCTTATAAGAAAAGGTGAAGGGTGTGTGATTTCAGGGAAACCTGGGAAGATTTGTATGATCTGGTACTAAGTGAAGTGAACTAGGAGAAATATTTATATAAGCAGAGCAATTTGATGAAGGTAAACAACTTTGAAAGAATTAGGAACTTTTATCAGTGTAAATACCAACCAGTTTTCCAGAAGACTAATGATGAAACATGATAGAGAGGAATTAGTGCAAAATGGAACAGAAAACTTTTTTTAGATATGGCTAATGTGGAAATTTGTTTTGATTGACAATACATGTTTGTAATAGGGTTTGTTTTTCTTTAGTTCTCATCCATTGGCCACCCTTTATCCTGGGATGGGGGGAGGGGAAGGTGAGAGGCAGATTTTGCTGATTGAAAAAGTGAAAATCTTTCACTTGACCCCCATCCACTGAAGCTGTCATCTTCGTCCACCCTTTCCATCCAGCAGCCAAGAGCTGTCTTTGTGTTCATCCTAATCTATTGCTTCTACTTCCTCACTTCCTAATCACTTATCATACTCTTGTAATCTGGTTTCTGATTTCAACCCTTTCTTGAATCTTATTTCTCCTAGATACAAATGATTTCTTAATTGGTAATCTTCATTTCTCATTCTTCTTTGGATGCTTTTTTTCACTCACTCACTCATTCATTCATGTGCTTGTCTTTCTTCCCCTTCCACCTCTGTTCAGGTATTGGATGTTAAATTCAAAGGACACAGTGACCAAAGAAAACTATTATTGCTAGAGGTAATTCTCCTTGACCTCTTGGAAACTTTTGGGGATGCTAACAACCCTATTTTCCTTGATACTCTTTCTTCTTTCAGCTTCCATGCTACTATTGTTTCCTGATTCTCCTCCTACCACTCTGACCGCTCCTTCTCGCTGTTCTCCATTGCTTGATCATCATCCATGGCCAATTTCTGAATCCTAGGTGTGCTTCAGGGTTTGTTCTTAGACTCTCTTATCTTCTCTCTCTATGCCCTTTATTTTGTTGATCTCATTTGCTCCCAAGGGATCAATTTTTATCTCTCTGCAGGTCTCATGTCTCTCCTAAACTCTAGTTGTAGATGCATTTGTATGTACTATAGGGACTTCAATTTCAACATGTCTCAAATTAAACTTATCTTCTTCACAAATTCCTCCCTCCTCCAAACTCGTCTCTTTGTGTTTAGGACATTGTCATCATATGCCATAATTGTTCAGTCATTCCCCAATTGATGGGAACCCCTCAGGGACCGGTCCTTTGCTACCACAAAAAGAGCAGCTATAATAATCTTGCACATATGGGTCCTTTTTGTGGGGTATAGAGAAATAGACCATTTTGGAAGGACTGTAATGCTTGAGGGGGAGCAAGGTGAAATACATCTGGAAAAACAAATTGGAGACCGATTTTTGAAGGAACTTCTATGTCCAGTGACATCAAGATATAATCATATCTCAGTTTAGAAGAGAAGATTGACACAACACAGGAAACTTTTGCCCATTGAACCCTAGGCATGTTCTTTGAACTTTTGTAATAGCCTGTCTGTGAAGGTGCGCTTACAGGAGTTAGAAAAGCTCTCCTGCTCAAATGCCGGTGGAGAGAGGGATAGGGATTTCACTCTCCCTCCTCTACCCCACCTCCATTCTTTGGAATACCATTCTGCTCCCACAGATGGGGCCTCCCCTCTAGTCACTGATCTGGGCTCCACTCCACATAGGGGTTTCTCTGAGCTTACCTGGAGAAGAACAGTGAGAGAGAAGCAAGCTAACAGTGAGGAACTCCACAAGCCCTACCAATACAAGTGTGAACAGGCATGCCACATTCCATGAGATGCCCTTTTGCTGTCTTCAAACTATGACTCATCTACACACTCTCATCAGGTAGATTGGGGAAACATTTCAAATGATCAATGACTTCTCTGATAATCCCAATTTATGGAGAAGTTAAGTGATTTTTACCAAGTCACAAATCTAGTAAGTAGCAAGGGAAGACGACTCAGGGCTTTTGACTTTAAGCTCCTTCCTCTTTGCAATGACATCATTCTGATATCACAATAATATGGTTAGAAATCATGATTCCAGGGGACTGAAGATGAAATGTGCTACCTATCTCTTTTCATAGATGTGATGGACTTAGGATGGAGAATGAGACATATTTTTGGATAGAGCCAATGCCTTTTATGCTTAACAATATACTTGTTATAGGTTTTTTTTTAATTCAATAGGGAGAGGGAAAGGGATGTGTGTGGAAGAGAGAGAGAGAGAGAGAGAGAGAGGAATAAATGCTTGTTACTTTTTAAACCCAATAAGTGGGTCAAATGTATAATTTCCTGCTATGGCCAGTATACTTCAGAGTATACTGACTTCGAAATGATTATAACTTAGTAAATTTTTGTCTTCTTTGATGCTACAGAATACTTCTGCAGAGTCTAAGCTGGTATCCCAGTGTAACTTCAAGGTTAGGGTTGGATATTTTGGTATCTTCCTTGTGTTTGTCCTTTGTTCTCAAATCAAGGTGATGACATGACTTGCAGTTGACTTTGAGTGAGGGAGGCCTGTGCAAGGTCACCAGCCTCACTTTCTCTTTCAGAGCCATCTGGGTCCAGTGGCCTTGTATTCATCAGGATGACTAGAGATGGCCCAGGATGCAGTGTGAGACCTTGACTCTTTATTTATTTAATTATTTAGTAGTATTTTTAAAATAATCAATTTATTTGTTTTCAAGTTTTCTGCAGTTACTTCCATAAATCTTAGATTTTTCTCCCCCCTCAACCCGTTAGCCCTTTTAAGCAAGGTCTTATCATATTCTCACTTTGAGTGAGATATACCCATTCAATGAAAAGATATTTTTATGTAGTTACTCAAGGGATGACCCCATTTAATAAAAAAAAAAATCAGACTGGGAGGGGAAGACCCTTAGGGTTCTTGGGTAAAAGAGAAACAGTTACTGTTTTGGTATCTTCCTTAGTGCCTAGAAAAATGCAAAAAACAGGATGATTCCTAAACAAATACTAGTTGAAGGGTGTGGAGAAGTCCTCCCTGCTTCAAAGTAACTCCCTCATCAAGTCATACCTGAAATTGTTACCGTAGAGGGGGTAATATTAGTAATTTACTGGATCCATGTCACAAGAGTTAAGACAGAACTCGTTTCAAATTCTGCCTCTGAAAATTAATACTTGTGTGACTTGGGATAGATCACAACATCTCTGACAGCTAATTTCTTCATCTGCAAAATGGGCACATTAATATGTAAATATCTAGAAGACTTCTTTGATAGGACTGTCATAAGAACCAAATTTAAAAATATATGTAAAACACTTTGCAAGCCTTAAAGTGCAACATAAATACAAGATGTTGTTATTCGGACTTTTTTTTTCACATAAGTAGCTATTGTGTCAGAAGTTTTCATGACACAAAAGGTCTGGGTTTACTTTAAGAAATTGGTTTACTTTTGACAGGTAGACTTCACCCAGAAAATCTGGAAAAATCTTTACCTGACCTACCTACCCAGTAGGCTGGTGTAAATTCTTGCAAGCACCAGTTCATCGAAAGAACAAACTGACTACAAGTTTCTTGGACTTTAGCAGCACTCTTCAATGAACTGCTGATTCCTGTTGTTTTGTATAGTCTCAGAGCAACAATCAAGAAAGGGTCGCAGTAGAGCTGCCTCCTAAAGCTCCTTATTGAGTTCAGGAATTTCTGACTTTGTTCCCTTTGCAACTCTTTCTGCAATTTCCCATAGTTCACACAAGATGGCATCAGGGATCACTCATAGACATCCCAGCCTCTGCCAGCGTGTTTAGGGAGTTTGGGTCATGGAGCTTTGCTCTGTCCAGTGCAGGTAGGAAGATCTCCAGAACACTCCTGCCTATGAATAGAAACTTCTTCCTGCATCACAGTTTTTGTGTGGTTAAGGAGGGGAAGAAGATACCTTTTGCTACTGTGACCTATCATTCCTATTAGAAAGCCAGTGCTGCGTTTAGTGAGTGATTGTGAGTTCACATAGCCCAGTGCTATTCATGCATGCAAGCATGCATGCATTTATTTAGGTATTCTGTTCCAATATCCCTCCAATACTCATGGGACTTGCAGAAATCATTCCTCTCCTAATCTTCCCCCTCCCAGATCACTCACTTATAATGTTTTTGAAACTGCTAACTCTACTTTTTTAAAGTATATATTAAATTTAACAAGATAGTAACAAAATTTCCAGTTTGTCTCATTGTCTTTTAAAAATGTACTGCTACTCTTCCCTCCCTCTTCCTCCCTCTTTCTCTTTCTTCCTTTCCAATCTTCTTTGTTTCTCTCTCTCTTTCTCTTTCTTTTCTTTCTTTGTTTCTTTTCTCCTTCTCTCTCCTTCCTTCCTTCCTTCCTTCCTTCCTTCCTTCCTTCCTTCCTTCCTTCCTTCCTTCCTTCCTTCCTTCCTTCCTCCTTCCTTCGTCTCTCCTCCCTCTTTCTTTCTCTATCACTACCCAATAACTCCTATTTACCCCTCCCCTCAAGCCCTCCCTTAGTTCTTCATATCATTATATAGTCACTTATATGCTCCAGAATCACTCCTGCCCCTTAGCTGAGCAAAAGTACCCTATGATAGAGGCCATTCCTCTTTGAGTTCTTGCATACATCTAAAACTTCTACATGAAAGCCAGCAATCATCCTCATCATTATTAACCTCTTGGCAGCAGTTATGATTCTTCTGAAATGTTATTTCTCTCTGTCTTCTCTGGTTCAACTAGTTTCCCAAGAAATTAGTTCCTAGATAATTCAGGGAATGTAGCCACATCTCTTATCAAGTAAAGGGGAGAGAAAGACTGGAAATACAGTCATTCTTCCCAGCCTCCCTTAAGATACCAGGCGCATAATCATACCAACTTTAAGTTACCAGGTGCATCATCAGACCCATCAGTCAATCCACCAACAAACATTTAGTAAGCATCAACTATGTCTTAGGCACTGAGGTTGGAAATGGGGAAACAAAATTAGAAAAACAGCCCCTGCGCTCACGGAACTTACTTGTAGCAGAAAGGAGCCAGCATGTACATGCACCATGTACAGACATATACAAAACAGACATGAAATAGACACAAGGAGCCTAGAGGGCCAAGGCACTCAGGGCTGAGACTCTTTTCCCCTAGAGCTGGATCACCCCAGTCCTTTAGCCAGTTTGCGTCCTTGGCTGTCACTAAGAACTAGCCCCTATGGAGCTCATTTTATTTTAGGCAGTAAGATGGAAACAGTAGTTAGTGCTGGACTTGGAGTTGGCATAGACACGAGTTCAAATCATACCCCAAGTTTACTAGCAAGACACTTAATTTCTTTCTCAATCTCATTTTCCTCATCTGTAAAATGGGGATAATAATATGTGCAAAGTGTTTTACAAACCTTAAAGTCATATGTAAATATTAATTGTAGCACCTAGCGAGGGATCATTCACAGAGAAGTTGCTTAACAAGCACTTTTGAATTTTATAGGGACCTCATCTCAGTGAAACTGTTCCAGTTGGGGACCACTTCTATTGAATTCTGACCTTACAAATTCTTACCTAGGAAACAGGAACGCTGGCACAATCTCCCAGAGAGACCAAATCACCAAAGCCAGGTTAGAACATGATGATTCTAAATGCTCATCCATTCTCTCTCAGTAACCCAGAAGGGTGGCTCTGGCCCTTCCCCCACCTTTTGGCCAGAAGGTCAAATTTTCTAATTTACAACTAATTTTCTAATTAATCAGTATTGATTTTCTTTCCCACCTTTCTTCCTCTCAACTGAGGACAAAAACAAACTCAACTCTGTTACAAAATATGTAAAGTCAAGAAAAACAAATTCCTGGATTGACCACATTCAGAAATGTAAGTCTTTTCATTCTGCATCTTGAGAGATTATTTTCAGTAGAGTGATGGAGACAGGCAAGTGCTAAGTGAATGGGTAATGAGGTAGAGGAGGTAGAAAGCACAGACACAATTTTCGAAGTGCTTGGTAATGAAAGGGAAGAGAGAAATGGAAGAATAGCCTTCTACAATCTCTGCACTTATAATGACTGACCCGCATGCCTACAATATACTCTCTCAATCATCTCTACGTATTCAAGTCCTTGACTTCCTCCAAATATTGGTTTATTCCCCTCATCATATACACCTTAAAGTAATCTCTACCTCTATGAATTTTGGTTTAGTTCTGTGTCTAGATCATTTCTTTGCCTCCATTACACTTCCTATTATACTTTATTTGCAAACATCTTACACTCCCCCCCCCCCCCCCCATTTGACTAGAAGTTGCTTGAGGGCAGTTACTGTCCGGTTTGTCAACTTTTTGTTGCTAGAATCTTGCATAGTATCTTGTACATTTTGCTATTTTGTTGATTAGCCATGTCTGCCTCTTCATGAACCCCTTTATTTATTTATTTGCAAAGATACTGGAGTGGTTTGCCTTCTCCAACTCCTTTATGATGAGAAAACTGAGGCAAACAAGGTTAAGTGACTTGTCCAGGGTTACATAGTTAGTAAATGTCTGAGATCACATTTGAACTCGGGTCCCCTTGACTCCAGAGCTGGCTCTAGGTACTTAATATATTTTTGATGAGTTATATTGGATGGAGCCCTCATTTTACAGGTATATTTTGTGATTTACGTAGTTAGATGATACAGTGGCTACAGCATTGGCCCTAGAGTTGGGAAAAACTGAGTTCAAATTCATCATCAGATGCTTACTGTCTGTGTAGTCATCTGTAAAATAGAGACGATAATAACACCTACTTCTTAGGGTTGCCTGAAGATAAAACTAGATAATCTTTGCAAATTGTTTTCCAAACCTGAAAATACTTTATAATGCTTACCACCATTACCACCACCATCCCTACTACTACTACTACCACTACTACCACCATTACTACTACCACTACTACAGAAGCACCAGTTAAGAAATGTATTCAGTGTAATGAAGGCTAATAAATAGCAAGACATAAACTCAGAAATTAAATCGTCTAATTTCAAATCCAGTAGTTTACTGCAATATTGAATAAAGATTGGGAGGCAGTTAGGTGGCATGGTGAATGGAGCACTGGCTCTGGAGTCAGGAGGACCTGAGTTCACATGCAGCAGCAGTCACTTGACACTAGCTGTCTGACCACAGGCAAATCACTTAACCTCAATTGCCCTGCCTCCCCACCTCCAAAAATAAAAAGATTGGGTAGTTTCATTGGGTTAAAGGGAGATGAGGAAGAGGGGGGCTGCTGCAGAGGGAGATGCCAGATGTACAGAGGGATAGAATCAGAGCATCAGGGACCTGTAGAATACTAAATTTCTTTGACTACTCAGTTTTGTCTTGGACAAAGCTTGCTTCCCAGAGCAATTTCTTATCTGCAAATTGGGAATGAAGATAACACCATAGACCTCATAGAGCTGTTTTAAGAATCAGTCAGGTCATGTATGTGAAACACACTGTAACCATAAATGCATTATTAGGGTTTCTATTCTTGTTAATTTTGTGGTCTTTAAACAGGGATGGTAGGCTAGGAGCAATAGAGAACATAGCATCCTTTGTAATTATGCTACCTAGGTAACAAACAGGCTTGGGTCCAGACATTCATTCACTGGCCACTGGTTTGTTGATTAAACAGTTCTTATTTTGAGTTTAGTGGAATTTAAAAAATCAGCATATTCCTGCCTTTAGAAATCAGAATACAATCCATTGACAAAATCACCAGATTTGATTCAAGGTGATCTCATTGTACATCACACCTATTTTTCTATAAAACATGGGGGTTTTCTTGTCATGACACCTGACATTTTCTTAAATAAAATTTCATTCATGTAGTTTATTTTTGTATCACTTCACTTTTTGTATTCCTCCCCTGACCCTTATAACAACGTATTTTTTTAAAGAAAAAGAAAATACACAGTTATAGCTACTTTGTACAATGACTAACTTTGATAGACTTGGCTCTTCTTAGCAATGCAAGGTTCTAAAACAACTCCAAAAGGCTCATGATGGAAAATATTATCTCCATCCAAAGAAAGAATTGTAGAGTAGGAATGCAGATGGAAGCAGACTATTTGCTCTCTCTCTTTTTTGTTTTGTTTTGTTTTGTTTATTCTTTCTCATGGTTCATTCCATTGGTTATAATTCTTCTTTGCAACATGACTAATGTGAAAATATATTTACTGTGAATGTATATGTAGAGCCTGTATCAGATTGCACATGGTCTTGGGGAAGGAAGGAGGGGTAAGAAGAGGGAGAAAATTTGGAACTCAAAAACTTGTAGAACTGAATGTTGTAAACTAAAAATAAATAAATTTTTTAAAAAAGGAAAAGGAAAAAAATCAGCAAAGCCTATTCATGTCAAAAAAAATCTGACATCATATTCAATATTTCACATCCACTTCCTGCCTCTACCTCTAAAAAGAAGTATTAGGAGGAGGTGTATTTTCATTTCTCTTCTTTTTTTTTATTAATTTTATTTATTTTCAGTGTTCTATAATCACTACCATATAACTTAGATTTTTGTTTCCCCTCCCTCCCTGAGACAGCATATACAATTTTATATAGATTCTACACATATATCTCTTTTAAAGACATTTTCACCTTATGTTGTATAGAAGAATTTAAATGAATGGGAGAAATCATATAACAAACCAAAATGTAATACAAAAGAAAATAATCTGCTACATTATACGATTGAATTTCATAGTTCTTTCTCTGGATGTGGAAGGCATTTTGCCTAAAAGACCACTGGGAATTTTTTAAATTCCTTACATTGCAGTGAAGTTCCAAGTCTACCAGAAAACCTCTCGTACACTGTGGTCATTGCTATGCACAAAGCTCTCCTGGTTCTGCTCCTTTCACTCAGCATCAGTTCATATAAGTCTTTCCAGGCCTCTCTGAAGTCTTCCTGTTCATCATTTCTTATGGCACAATAGTAGTCCATTACATTCATATACCATAATTTATTCAGCCATTCCCCATTTGATGGGCATTCCCTTGATTTCCAGTTTTTGGCCACCACAAAGAAAGCTGCTATAAATATTTTTGTATATGTGGGACCCTTTCCCATTTTTATGATCTCTTGGGGATATAATCCTAGAAGCGATATTGCTGGGTCAAAGGGTATGCACACTTTTGTAGCCCTTTGGGCATAGTTCCAAATTGCTCTCCAGAATGGTTGGATGAGCTCTCAACTCCACCAACAATGAATTAGTGTTCCAACTCTCCCACATCTTCTCCAACATTTATCTGTTCTGTCGTGTTAGCCAATCTGACAGGTGTGATGTGGTACCTCAGAGTTATTTTGATTTGCATCTCTCTAATCAACAGTGATTTAGAGCATTTTTTCATATGACTATAGATATCTTTTATTTCTTCCTCTGAAAACTGCCTGTTCATATCCTCTGACCATTTATCAATTGGGGAACATTTCTCTTCTTTGGGAGCAAGTTTGTTCTTTGCAAATTTTCAACCTTCATTTTCAATTGGTTTTGTAGCTATTCTTTCTATTTTCATTTCTCCATTTATTGGGTATAATGTTTTCTTGACTCTGTTTACTTCACTTTGCTTTTTAGTACACATAAGTCTTTCCATGCTTCTCTGCGTTCATTATAGTACTTATTGGTTATAGCATAGTTTTCTTCCATTGCATTTGTATGCCTCAATTTGTTTAATCATATCCCAATTACTGGATGTCTACTTTGTTTCCAATATTTTTTGCCACAACATAAAGTGCTGCTATAAATTCTTTGGTGTATATGAAACCTTTCTTGTAGTTAGTTAATTACTTCCTAAGAGGAGGAATCTCTAGATCTAATGGTTTGAATATTTTAGCTGGCTTATTTGCAAAACTCCAGGTTGCTTTCCAGGATGGTTGTATTAACTGTCATCTCCACCAATAATGCATTAGTATGCTAATTTTCCACAATGCTTCCAATATGACATCTGAAATTAACAGTACTTTCCCCATATTTACAAAAGTGCTTTCTCATGTATAACTTTAATTTAACATGCTGTAGATTCTTTGGTATTACTTCATCTGTATTAGAAATTGAATTAAGTGATTTTTCTAAAATGCACAACTATGTCAGCACCCCTCCCCCAACCCTTCCCACATACTCACCAAACTGGAGTAGTTTAAGATTACCATTAAGATCAAATACAAAGTCCTTTATTAGGCATTGAAAGCCTTTCATAACCTGGTGCCTTCCTATCCTTCCAGTCTTCTTAACACCTTTCTCCCCTTCAATAATTTTACAATCCAATTAGATTGATGACTGATTCCTTGCATGTAACACTATTTCCTGACTCTATGTCTTTATTCTGACTGTCTCCCATGCCTGGAATGCTCTCTCTTCTTACCACCACTGAACTGCCTTCGAATTCTCCGAGATTCAGATCAAATCTGGTCTTCTGTGGGTGGCCTTTCCTAGTCCTTCTCCTGCTAGAGCCTTCTCTTTAAGATCACCTTTCATTTACTCTGTACATATCTGTAAGTCATCTCCCAAATTAGAATGTGAGCTCCTTAAACTCAGCGTCTGTCTTTATCTTTCTTTGTATCCTTAGCACTTAGCACTGTGTCTGGTTCATTGGAATCACTTTAATAAATGATTGCTGACCGACTGTTATAGATCCCTCTTCCTATGCCTCATTTTGATGGAGGTGATACTGGGTTCTGGAAATCTATGACAGTGGTGCCCAAGCTCTGATGAGTTCTCTCTTGCTGGAAGAATTTCAAGTATGACCCAAGAACTAATTGTGTTTCCTTTTCAAGGTCAAGTCTAGCAACATTTGGTGAGTATCCAGGTCCAGCAGACAACAACCAGTGAAACAAAGAAAAAATTCCAACTAGTACTCACTTATGAGTATTTTCATTTTTTTTGGAGATGATGGTAGCTTAATGACAAGGAAAGGAAAAGACATTAATTATCACCGAATTTTTAGGCTCTTTATATATTGGTACTCTAAATTTGAGATTTTCATGCCATGACCAATGAGTGAATCTGCTAGTAGAGGAAATAAATCAAATCAATCTTGACATTCTCAATAGAAATGAAACTGAAAGACAAAAGAACGTTCCATTGAAATAGAAGGCTGGCTCATAGGTTCTCCTTGGAATAACAAATAAAGGAGTTTCTTGACCTATAGTATTTATTGCGCTCAGTGTTTTGTTTTGTTAATTCATATATTCAGCCCCAGTACCTGGTTTCAGACTTTGTGCCAAGGCCAGGCTCCACCTCCTTCCACACTATTGGATGGGGCTAGTCAGGTGTGTTTGGTCCCTGTCTGATTCCCAAGGTATCTCTTATTGCCTTTTTTCACTACCTATGGCTTACCTTTCTTTGAAATCTTCTGTATCACTGATTAGAAATTTATAGTTTTCTTGGGCTCCTCTGTCATCTCTGGTTAGGGAACCATGGTCTTCTTCTTCCTATGGTCTCCTACAATGGAATCATTTATGGTTGGCCTAAAGTATTCCTGTTCAGAACTCTGTTGCAGGGGTCAGAACCTGGGTTCACATTGAATTTCTCTGTGGTACCTCTTTTTTAGTATCCAAGACTTCTAGCTATCTTTTTATGTAGTCCTGGGCTGGATCAAAGAGCTTATTGTTGTTTCTCTTTCAATTTCTTGATCATTATTTGTTCTGGCACCCTTTTAGATTTTTATTTGTATGTATATATATATGTATATATATATGTATATATATATATATATACATATATATATGCAAACTAGACTTCTCTGTGACCCTTAACATCGCCATCTTGACCAATAAATGGAACCATTTATTGTTATTTAAAAGAGGAATGGATAATGTGCTTAGGGTAGCCCAGGGGAGGGGGATACACAGAAGGTATTATCCCCAAAAGGTAACTAAAAATGAGTAACTACCACTCATATGACTCTCTATAAAAGTTTTATTTTATTTTTTAAAAATTATTTTATTTGTTTTCAGTTTTCTACAAGCACTTCCATATATCTTAGATTTTTTTCCCCTCCCTCCCCTTACTTCCCCTCTCTCTCCCCCTTCTCTCCCTGAGATGGCATGCAATCTTATGTCATTCTAAACATGCATTCTTATCAAATACATTTTCACCTTAGTCATGTTGCATAAAAGAATTAAAATGAATAGGAGAAACCATAAAACAAAACAAGACAAAATAACAAAACATAACACAAGAGAAAATGGTCTGCTTCATTCTCTGATCCAGTTCCATAGTTCTTTCTCTGGATGTGGAAGGCATTTTGCCTCAAGAGTCCTTTGGGAATTTTTTAGGTCCTTGCATTGATATGAAGGACTGAGTCTACCAGAAAAAATTCCTCACACACTGTGGTTGTTGCTGTGTACAAAGTTCTCCTGGTTCTGCTCTTTCTCTCAGCATCAGATCATATAAGTCTTTCCAGGCCTTTGTGAAGTCTTCCTGTTCATCATTTCTTATAGCACAATAGTATTCCATTACATTCATATACCACAATTTATTCAGCCATTCCTTAGTTGATGGACATCCCCTTGATGTCCAGTTTTTGGCCACCACAGAGTTGCTATAAATATTTTTGCACATGTGGGACCCTTCCCCACTTTTATGATGTCTTGGAGATACAGTCCTAGAAGAGATATTTCTGGGTCAAAGGGTATGCACATTTCTGTAGCCCTTAGGACATAGCTTCAATTGTTCTCCAGAATGATTGCATCGACTCACAACTTCAACATAAGTTTAATGATCACCAGCTTCAGTGTCATCCAACTTTCTTCTTGAAGAAAATAATAGTGACATACTGAAATGAAGTTTTTGGATAATCAATAAGTATTTTCCCCAGTTTAAAAATTTTTTTTTGTATTATTGAGAGATAGGATGAAAAAAATTAACTTTTAGATGTTACCATAGTTGTCATCTACTAAAGTATTCTAAAGATCATTCTTAAAGGTCAATCCTAAAGAGAATTTCAATAGCAAATTTGAAAAAATTTTGATAACTTGCCAGCCCAATTATTCTTGTGCTGTGTACATATTTTCTTTGTCTTTTCTCTTCTTTTCTATCCTATATTTTTCTTTCTTTCTTTCATTTTTTTAAATAAAGAAAAATAGTGGTCATATTTTATAAAGTACAATAGGATTCCTTGTGGCTGGGTAGGAGTAAATATTTTATGATTAGATCTTCATGGTGGATTTGGAGTCAGAAAACCCAGATTAAATTTGAGCTCTCCTACTTACTGTCTGACACCTTGGGCAAGTCACAGTCTCTGAGGCCCTCTCTCTGTTTCCTCATCTGTAAAATGAGTGGGCTCATCTAAATGAGTTAAAATCCTTCTAGCTCTGAATCTATGATTCTCTGAGCTTTGGCTTCTTTTGTTTCTTAATCCCAAAAATTATATATTTACACTTATTAATTTCTTAATCCCAACCACATATTATATCTATATCTATATCTATGTACCTATCTGTAGACAGTTGTTGTATTTGCAGTCCTACCCTATCATGGCATATATTGAATATGTTGATTTGGTTTGGAGTATCATATCACATTCTTCTTAGAACTTTTCTGTTTCTTCATTCTCTGTTACAGGTGTTAGTGTACAAACCATTATGGTCCTCCTGCCTTTTCTAACTATGAGCAGTGTTTGTTGAGCTCAATGATCAAATACTCTATGACAACAAAGTGAAGTAAGCAGAACCAGGAAGATAATTTATACAATAACCATCATTATAAAAAGGAGAACAACTTTGAAATATTTCAAAATCTAAATAATGCAATGACCAATCATGACTTCAAAAGAATGATGATGAAACATGCCTCCTGCATCTTGAAGAGAAGTAAGGGTTTAGAGTTGCAGTCTGAGATGCACATCTTCAGATTATAACCAAAATATTATTTATTTGTGTTGTTTTATCTATATTTCTTTATCACAAAAGAGAAACTCTATGGAAGAACATGGGGCAGGAGATGGTGTATAGTGATAGTAATATTTAAAAAAAGATGAAAAGAAAAAAGTGTAAATGAAAGATGACACACAGAAGAGAGCAGAAGGAAGAAGAAGAGCCCATAGACAAGCAGTTAAGTTTTGTTCAATTTAAGGTTAAATTCAATACACTTTTTAAGTTAAGACAAACTGCAACAGAAGTTCATACTTTCATATACAATCCTCATTTCTTTTTTATATTGTGTTTGTTTAATTAGTAATGAAAAAAAGAAAATTTATATTTAGAAAATGCTTCATGATGCAATGTTTCCTATTGGCCTTAGGTGCCCAATAAAACCAAAGTCATCAATTTCTTGATTAGCTGCTCCACAGAGGACCTATAAACTATTTACTTTAAACTTCTTTGTGTCTCAATTTAATTTATAGCATTAATTCCAATTGTACATCTGGTTCAGTTCTTCCATAATTAGAATGTAAGCTCATTGCTAGTAGGAATTGTTTTGTTCTTTTAATTTTATTCCCAATTTGCAGCACAGTGCCTGTTTGGTACATAGTAGGTGCTTAAAAGTACTTGTTGTTTGGTTCTAGTAGTATATCAGCTCATGGATCATTGGAGAAAGACCTCACAGTTAGAGTACCAACAGTTAAATTAGTGTTCATGAATAATTAAAAAATTTTTTTTACATTAAAAAATTTTTTTTACATATTTTTCCCCTTTTCCATCACATTTGCAAAAGGCAAAGGGAACTGTCCATTTTGAATTCTGATCAGTTTAATGAGTTTCCTCTGTCAAAGAGTCTATCATCTAGTAGCCAGACTTTCCCTCCATACTGAATCTTGGATAACAGATATATTACCAGGATCATACCCAAAGTTTTTCTACCTTGGTAGACTTACAGACATTATCTCCTTTTAACAGATCAAGACATTGAGACACTAAGAAGTTAAGTGACTTTTCCATGGTTACTTAGTAAGTGTCAAAGGCAGTTTTTGAATCTAGGTCTTTGCAGACTCTAAGTCCAGTATTTTTTCTGCCACGCCACTCTGTCTTCTCCTTTCCAGTACATCATACTGTCAAATTAATAGAACGTGGCAACTGATTAGATATGGGAAGAGATGGAGAGGGAAAAATCAAAGATGACTCCCAGGTTTTGAATGTAGTTGACTTGGAGAATATTGTCATCCACAGATACAGGGGAGCAGAGAAGTACAGATTTCACAATATTTGATCAAATTTCCTCATCTTCCATGTATCCAAGTACGGAAGTAGTTGTATTTTCCATTTTTTTTTCCATTTAATTTTAATATTTCTCAATCACATGCAAACAAAACATTTTTAACATTCATGTTTTAAAATTTTGAGTTCTAACTTCTCTCCCTCTCTCCTCTTCCCCCTCCCTGAGAAGCCAAACAATTTGATAGAGACTTTGCATGTGCAACCATGCAAAACATTTCCATATTAAACATGTTGCAAAAGAAAACACAGCCCTCTCCCCCTAAAAAAGAATAATATAAAAAGTTTTTTAAAAGTATATTTCATTCTGTATGCAGACATCATCAGTTCTTTCTCTGGAGGTGAATTTTACAGGAATGTTCTCCAGTTTTCCATTTCCAATTTATTCCAAATCACCTGTAGGGGCACTTTAGCATCTCTATCCCTTTGGGAAAGCAACAGGAATCCTCCTCTGATGGGACTGGCTTGTTTACTAGTATCCTACTTGCTTATGATTTAGGTTTCAGATGGTCTCAGGAAACCCTACCCTAAGAAACTGGAGGAAACATTCAAGAAGTGATGTATACTCATGAACTGAATTAGAAATGGAATATGGCCAGCATATAACTCACTACACAGCTGGCTTTCCTACTAAAATCTGAAACTGGAAGTCCTTCAAAATTCTGTATTTTTCCAGATGTTTTAACTTGGACTGTCATATGTTGGCCTATGTTATTGTTGTTCATTCTTTTTTTCAGTCATGTTTGACTCTTTGTGACCCCATTTGGGGTTTTCTTAGTAAAAAGATACTGGAGGAGTTTGCCATTTCCTTCTCAAGCTCATTTTACAAATGAGGAAACCGAGGCAAGCAAGGTTAAGTGACTTGCCAGGGTCACACAGCTAATAAGTGTCTGATGCCTGATTAGAACTCAGGAAGATGAGTCTTGCCAACTCCAAAACCAGTGCTCTAACCACTGTGTCCCCTAGCTACCCCTATATTTGCCTATGACTTCTCTCAAGTAAGATGGTTTATAAAAAGATAAGTATCTGCACAGCCTGGTAATTACATCTCAGATTTCTATGGCATTTTGCAAGGCATTTTTCTCTAAACATCCTTGAATGATAAGGAAGGTAGGACACATTGATATCCCCATTTTATAGATGAAGAAACTGCTGATCAGTGGGAGAAGGGTGCAGCAATTTTCTGGCACTCACAGGATCACAAATCTAAACCTGAAAGGAACCTCAGTGGTCATTGAGTACAACCTCCTTATTTTTAACAGATCAGGAAACTGAGACTTGGCAGGTTATATGAATTACTATAGGTAACCAAGGTAGGAAGCATCAGAGACAAGATTTGAACCAAGGTCCTTTAATTCCAGAGCCAGAGTTTCCTCCATGGCTCTAGGTTGGCAGCTGGATGTCCAAGTTCAGGTCTTTAACTATACCAGATTGGAAGGGAATGGTGAGGAGAGGGAAAATAAAGACTAATGAAGAGCTGGTGGGCAGCTCACTTCAAGAGGGGGAATAAGTCCCAGATTCCTCTTCAGGTGCAGTAGCAACTCATGAAGTGATTCATTTTTTAGGATGTCTTTAAATGACTTTGTTTGAAAAAATTTAAAAAAATTAAATAAATAGTAAAGGAACTGAAATTCTAGAGGTTCTGGCCTCTATTCATTTTGGTCAAAACATCTGACCTACAGTTTGTCTCATTGCTAAAAACTCTGAAGACTGTCATGAAAGCAAGAAGAAATCTCTGCAGAGTTCAATAAGGTTTTATGGGAATAAATTCCCTCTTCATGATTTCTGGAAAATCATTCATGAATTATAATTCCCACAGAATATTCAAGAGTTTTCTTAGCTTGAGGATCCAAGTGGCACATCCATCCTAATAAGCTTCTCCTTTTTCTATTATTTGTTTTCAGTGTTCTACAATCACTGCCATAAAACTTAGATATTTTCCCCCTTCCTCCCCCTCCTTCCTCCCTATCTCCCCATATACGTTCTACACATACATTCCTATTAAAGATATTTTCACCTTAGTCATGTTGTATAGAAGAATTAAAATGAATGGGAGAAACCATAAAACAAACCAAAACGTAATACAAAAGAAAATGATCTGCTACATTCTGCGATCGAATTCCGTAGTTCTTTCTCTGGCTGTGGAAGGCATTTTGCCTGAAGAGACCATTGGGAATTTTTTAAGTCCTTGCATTGCAATGAAGTTCTAAGTCTACCAAAAAAAATTCTTGCACACTGTGGTTGTTGTTAAAAGTTCTCCTAGCTCTGCTCCTTTTACTCAGCATCAGTTCATATAAGTCTTTCCAGGCCTCTCTGAAGTCTTCCTGTTCATCATTTCTTATAGTGCAATAGTACTCCATTACAGTCATATACCATAATTTATTCAGCCATTCCCCAATTGATGGGCATCCCCTTGATTTCCAGTTTTTGGTCACCACAAAGAGTGCTGTTATGAGTATTTTTGTACTTGTGGGACCCTTTCCCATTTTTATGATCTCTTGGGGATACAGTCCTAGAAGTGATATTGCTGGGTCAAAGGGTATGCACATTTTTGTAGCCCTTTGGGCATAGTTCCAAATTGCCCCCAGAATGTTTGGATCAACTCACAACTCCACCATCAATGAATTAGTGTTCCAGCTCTCCCACTTCTTCTCCAACATTTATCATCATTCTATTTTGTCATGTTAGCCAATCTGACAGCTGTGATGTGGTACCTCAGAGCTGTTTTGATTTGCATCTCTCTGATCAATAGTGATTTAGAGCATTTTTTCATATTACTACAGATAGTTTTTATTTCTTTCTCTGTTCATATCCTTTGGCCATTTATCAATTGGAGAAAAGCTTCTCCATTTTCAAAAAAAAAGTTATCTGTTCTGTTATCTCTTTCTCCAAGAAGATGAAGGCCAATGAATAAAACAAAGAGAGATGGTGCCCCTGTGTTTTGTTCTTCTCATAACGTCATCTTGCAGGTTTTAAACATGGGCTCAGATCAGCTGAACGTGATCTGCAAAACCATTAAAGAGGGAACAGTGTTCCAGGAAGAGTCTTGTTATTCAGCCTGCTCCTTCCTTCAGTTATACTCCTGGGATTTTTAAAGGGGGGATAGCAGACTAGCAGGCAATGCTGTTCCTAGGAGCCAACATCCTTGGAATGCTTGAGTTTGAGGCCACTCTGCCTGATGTTTGGGATTAGTGTGGTATAATGGAGAGAACCTAGTCTGGCTAGGGAGTCAGACCAAGGACACAGGTCTGTATCCCAGTTCTGTCACTTATTATGGGCAGCTAAGTGGCACAGAGAATAGAGTGCAAGGCCTGGAGGAGGAAGACTCATCTTCCTGAGTTCAAATCTGGCCTCAGACACTTATTAGCTGAGTGATCCTGGGCGAGTCACTTAACCCTGCTTGCCTCAGTTTCCTCATCTGTACAATGAGCTTGAGAAGGAAATGGTGAACCACTCCAGTACCTTTGCCTAGAAAACCCCAAATGGGGTCATGAAGAGTTGGACACAAATAAAAAGGACTAAACAGTAAAAATCTGCCATTCATTTGTATGACCTGGGGCAATTTATTCAACTACCCTGGGCCTCATATTTTTCGTCTATAGAGTTTTGGACTATATGCTCTTTGAGACCTCTTTCAGTTCTAGATCTCTGATTCTATGGATATAAATACAAGCATGTAGTTTTTCTGCCATATGAATGAATGAATCAAATATAGGCAGATAAATAAAATATTTATTAAATACTTAACTATAGGCCAGGAGCTGTACTAACTGCTAGAGATACAAATACAGAAAAAAAGAGAGTCCTTGTCTTTAAAGATCTTAGATTCTAATGGACGGCAGGGGAAAACCATCTACATGGGATGAGGTGACCAAAAAAGGGAGTTACGGTCTGGGTCAGAGAAGTGATAAAGATGTTATTCAGTTGTTTTCATTCTTGTCTGACTCTCTGTGACCCCAAGGCACTGAAGTGGTTTGCCATTTCCTTTTCCAGATTATTTTACAGATAAGGAAACTGAGGTAAACAGGGTCAAGTGACTTTCCTAGGTTCACAAAGCTAGTAAGTGTTGGAGGCCAGATTTGAAGTCAGGAAAAAAGGAGTCTTCCTAACTCCAGGCCCAGCACTCTATGTACTGTGCCACTTAGCTGCCTTCATGAAGATGGGGTGGGAGTGGGGGGAAAGGAAAATAGAGTAATCCATTAACATATTTTTACATATATGTTAATGGTAGTGGTGATGGTATTATAGTTCTCAGAAAAAAAGATGAAAAAGGAATAGATGGCCTATACAGGTTATTAAGTGGTCAGGGTGAAGGTAAGGTCCCACTGAGGTTTAGCTTCTCCCAGGGATGGCTTCTATCAGTTCTGCTTGGAAGGTGGATCAGTAGCAGCAGCGGGGGCAGGACGGAAAATGGTTGAGATGAAGAGGAGGAGGCATGGTCCTAGGGAGAGTAGAGCCTCTCAGGCATGGTCTTTAGTAGCCCATGGAATAAATGAGTGATCAATGAATGAATAAATGATGAATGTATGAATGATGAATGAATTAATGAGTGATGAATGAAAGAATGAATGAAAAAGCTTTTATTAATTGTTTTCTCTACACCAGACACTGCACTGAGGAAGATACAAATTATAAATAAGCAAAACACCTTCTACCCTCAAGAACCTTACATTCAAATGGGAAAATAATACATCAAGGAAGCCAGAAATGGGGTGGGATAGTAGGATATGAAATAGCTAGAAAGTGACATGGCATCCTGGTTCTATGCACAATAAGCTCACTTACCAAAGTTCCAGGAGCTTGGGCCACAAGTCGCTGTGGGAAAGGAATGAGAACAATGAGAATTATGGTTTAGAAGCATTCCAACAGTGAGTGCCTTTTGGGTTTGGAAATATTCCTTCCATCAGAGTATCAAACTATGATGGAGACAAGTTAGCTGAGAAATCAGGCACTATAGAACAGAGGACAGTTTCACTATGGGAGCAGCTGGGATGGGGGAAGGATCTCAGCCCTCACCCCTAAGAATAGGGAAAAAGGAGGAGGCAGTCATTGGTTGAGACAGTCCCAAAGCTGGCAGTTGTATAGCTGTCCTGTGAGCTTTAGATAGAAGACTGTATTGTGATGTTCAGTCTCCAGAAAGAATATGCCCTGCCTCACTATGACTATAGCTAGGACAGATATGGCTCTGCTTCCTACTAGCCTCTGGACAAGAGGACATCACACAGGATGACCTCATAGGACCCTTACAAAACTAATATTCTGGGCTTCAGAGTTCGTGCATTAGTATTTGCTCTGAGACACTCACAAAAAAATGTAAATGGTTGATGATTAGCATTTTAGTCCCATTGCAAAATAATTTGCTCACGGGTTTTAAGCAGGAAGTACAGACTGACGTCTATTTCTGCCCAAGTACCTGAAAGAATGCACTATCCTTTCCTTCCCCTTTACTCCCTCTAATGCTACAGACCAGCACTTCTATTCACTTTGGATGCTGTCTATTCCACCACCCTACCCAGCATTGTTTGTTGACTCTTTGCTTGTGGGTAAAAGAGGATATTGCAACTGGTAAAAAGTTGTTTTAAATTAACGTTCAGAATTGTTCATTGAATGCACATTATTCCCTTTTCTTTTGCTGGGGGGCCCTATGGGAATCATTTTAGGAGTGCAAACAGTAGTTAACTCCTTTTAATAGAAAGGGTTCATTTTGTTTCATGTTATGTATTATCCCCCCTGGAATACAACTAAGCCGGAAGCAATCTGTTTTTGATGGGGGTAGGGAAGGAGTAAGAAAAGCTCAGATCAAAGAAAAAATGTCGGTCTTCATTATTAATATCGGACACAAGAGTCTGTTGGGGGAAGTATATGTTGGATTCAGATTCCTCTGCCTGGCAATTAAGGCCCTCCATAATCTGGCACTCTCCTCTCTCTTCTGTCTTATTACTTCATACCAGCACTGTATGTTCCAGATCAAAATAGGATACTGTCTTCCTCAACACATATTGCACTCTCCTGCCTACATGACCTTTATTTCCAGTGGCTGGAATGTTCTTCCTCTGCGCCTCCAACTATTGCATTTCTATGCATTTTTTAAATCCTATTTCAAATGCTTCTTCCAAGTCAATTCAATAAGCATATATCACATGCTTCCTATGTGTCAGGCACCATCCTATAATGACACAATTTATAAGCCTTCAAATTCACATTTAATAAATTATGCTGTTAAGAATTCTAGTGAATAAAAATGTAAAACACAGACAAAAGTTTTAGAAGCATGACCATGTTTTGCCAAGCCATTTTTTATATCTAAAAGAGGGATTTAGATTTCCATTGTCTCCAAACCTATAGGATCAGCATGAAATGTAGATTAGGAAGGAAGCAAGGATTCTTCTGTTCAAAGCAGGAAAGCTAGGAAAGGTGGGAGGAGGCAGATGTAGGCAGGAAAGGATAATTGTTGGAATATCTAAATATTAGATATTAATCTAATATCTAAATATTAAAATATTTAATAATATAATATAATAATATCTATTAATATCTAAATATTAGATATTAGATAGTCTCTTAAGTTAATTCATCTCACCTTGGAATATTTCCAATAGGAAATTTTCCTGACATCAGACCTAATTCTACTTCATCCTTGCCACTCATTGCACAAAGTTCTGCTGCTGAAGGTCAGAAAAAACCAATTCTAATCCCCCTTCCACATGACTGCCCTTCAAATACTTGAAGAATGCTATCACATTTCCCTTAAGCCTTCTCTTGTCCAAACTAAACGCTTTGGTTTCCATATCTGTTTGTCCAATGTCACATTCTCCAGAACCCTCAGAATCCTAGTCACTTTCTTTTATCCCTGTTCAAACTTATTAGTTCTTTTCTTAAAATGAGGTGACTAGAACTGTGCTAGAATTCCAGACAGGATCTCACTACAGCAGAGCCAAGAAAAATTAGGACCTATTTTTTGGACACTGGTTCTCTTAACACAACCTAGGATGTATGTGTATTCAACTTTTTTTTTGGTTGCTATAGTGAACTGTGAAAGTAGAATGCTTTCATTCTACTAAAATTCCCAGAACTTCTTTACAGGGACTATTGTCTAGCCATGTCTCCCACATACTATACTTGTGCAGTTTATTTATTTATTTTTACTTAAGTGTAGACTTTGATATCTATAGCTATAAAGGAGTGAAGTAGGTCTGCAATGTATTTCATCCCTGAGGGGATTTGAGGAACCCTGAGCCTGCAGGGAAAACTGAGTCTGTAGGACATTGAAAGTAGAAGTGATGGAGTCCTAATAGAGCTACCCCCAGCCCCAGCAGTCTAACTTCATTACAGCCCCAATGTACCTACCTAGTTCCCCTTTCCTCTTCCTCCCCTCCAGCCCATGTCCTAATGTCTTCATGTATGCCTCACTGATCACTAGTACAACAGGTGTGGGAACCCAGCCACTGCCTCTACCTAGCCATGACCCCCAGATCCATTCCCACAGAAGCAGGTGTGTTCTTGTAGTCAATCACAACCACACCATCCATCTAGCCTATGACAAGACCACAATACCTATCTATCTTGACCAGACAGGACCACAATAGTAAGCAAGTTGGAGGGTAACCACCAAACCATGGATGGGACCCCTACTCCATTACCTAATCCCTTAACAAACTCTTCCTGCCTTTTTAATATTAATCATCTTCCTATATTCTGTGTAAACTTCTGTTATGTAATTGCATCTTTACCCTATAAAAATTCATCTTGTTTTCCCTGAAATGGGTGGTTCCTCTTGGAACTTAACCTGCTTCATGAGAGATGTCAATCTCAATAGATGCCTATACTTGGATTAGAGGTGGTCTAACTGAATTCTTTGAGAGAGTTGCATCACAACACATCATGAAACCTCAACAGATTTTGGCATCCCTGGGTTTAAACCTCAGCTGTAGCACAAGTTCAATATGGTGATAAAGTCATCCAAAAGATTGAGAGGCAAGGCATGAGTCTGTGTTGTTTTTCAACTTAGCTCTTTCCTCTTTTCTATTTCTGTGTTTCAATCTGGAGAGAGAGAACCAGTTCCATATTCCACCCAAGCCTTTTCATATTGATAGTCCATCATTGTATTCTTTCTTTTCCTTCCTTCCTTCCTTCCTTCCTTCCTTCCTTCCTTCCTTCCTTCCTTCCTTCCTTCCTCCTTTCTTTCTTTCTTTTTCTTTCTTTCTTCCTCCCTTCCTTCCCTTCCTTCCTTCCTTCCTTCCTTCCTTTCTTTCTTTTTCTTTTTTTCTTTCTTTCTTTCTCTCTCTCCTTCTCGCCTCTCCTCCTCCTCCTCCTCCTCCTTCTTTTTCTTCTTCATGACTTACTCATGAATCACACAGTTAGTAAGTGTCTAAGGTCAGATTTGAACTCAGGTCCTTCTGACTCCAGGGCTGGTGCTCTAGCCATTGTGCCCCATCATTTCATTTCTTGCACATACTTGGGAGCAGATTTTGGGAGTTCTCACTGACCCTCTTTGGGAGATATTTGCTGTGTATAGCTTCTGACCTTGGGAGTGAAGCTCTGTGTGGTATAGGCAGAATCAGACAATAGTTATGGGCTGAGATTGAAACCCTGGATTAGAGATGGGGGTCAAGGCATTGGGTCTTCAAACTAGTGATCAGAAGCAGAGATGGAGCAGGATTGAACTGGGAGCTCCTGTAAAAACTTAACCAGGGTGACATTAGTCAGGAGAACAATTCCCATCCCTGATGCTTCCCTCTTCCCCCTCCCCATTTATCTAATTATCTGTAGAATCAATTTTTGCAGTTTGATTCTGCAGACAATTAGATAAAGGGGGAAGGGGACCTTTCCCTTATTCTCTTCCCAGATTCACCTCTTGGGAGGAAGGTGGAAAAGATCACCAGGTGAAATGAAACAGCTTCTTTATAGATTCACTGTATTGTGAAATAGAGTTGGATAGGTAAGAAGTGATTGGGTCCTTGTCTAGATCCCTTCACATCACCATTCCAGCTAGGAATTCTGTTAACACCTCCTCACTTATCTTCATCCAGTTTTTAGAGGTTTTTGTTTTTTAACCTTTCTTGGTAGGAAGATGATCTTCATTGGTAGAAGAAGCAAAATGAGCTCATTTGCTCTTCTTCCTCTCCATCATTCATTATTTTTGTTCCATTTGCCCTTTTTGATCTTATTTTCCCTCTTCCCCCACCAATATTACTCAAATGACCTTTTCCTTAGCCTTTATCACTGCTTCAATTCCTTCTGAGATTTAGTGCCTCTGACACTATTCTCTTAATATCATTTTGCTCTAAAACTCTTCCTGAATCACCTGCTCTCAAATCAATTTCTTGTATACGTCCTTTTAAAATTTGCATTTATTGTTGAACTTCCATTGCCGTTACATTAGTCTCAGCTGCCTCCTGTTTTTCTTCTTCAGTGGATTCATACGATGACCTCATCAGGCTGTTGTCCCTGAGAACCTCACTTCTCTCTGAAACTTCCACATTAGAGGCTCAGATCATGGGGTCCTACCATCTTTTCTCTGAACCCTTTGAACTTTCATGCCATTATAGCAAGTATTCTCTGATTTCCTCTCCCAAAGTCCCTTGCTCCTACACTTGCCCCTCAGATTCCTTGGGTATGCTGAGAGGCTAAGGTGTATCTTTTCTTTTACTATCATCGATTCAAGTTTCCAACTGATCATGTCCCCCCATTGTTAGTGGCCAATGACTAGCAGCCTTACCTCCATTTAACCACTTAGCATTGATTAGCTTTTACAGCAAGAATAGAAGGATTGATATTTACTCCCAATATCTCAAGGGCACACCCCTACACAACCCTGGTTTCTACTGATGGGGGAGGAGGTTCAAACCTTAGCTTAGTTCCTCTATAGCATCAGTTTCACCAAGTCTCACCAAGTTCATAACCAAAGGCAGCATCACTGCAGGATGAGTCATTGTCTCAGCTAAAGCCTGGATAGGGTCATGTAATCACTCCTTGCTCCTGGTGCCATGAACACTGTACAGTCTACAAACTCTGGAGTGCTGGCATGTTCAGCTAACATACAGATCACTTGTTCTCACAAACTAATAGGTTCCATTATGTTCTCTGGTTGCTATGAGCAAAAGTGCCCCTGAGCTCCCCCAAAACAACAGTGGCCAAGAGGCTAGAAGCTAAAGGATTTTGTGAATGCCTCTGTACCAAGCAAATAAACTTCTCTTTGCCAAATGAAACCATTTACAGAATGTCCAGGCATGCTACTCCAAAATCTATCCAAATTTCTTCCTTCCCATAGAAATAATAACAACACTCTCTCCTAGGGTTGTTTTGAATGTAAAATGAGAGGATATTGGGTAAGCACTTTGCAAACTTTACAGCTTTATATAAATTCTAGTTTATTATTATTTATTCCATAATAAAGGCTTAAATGGAGGCAGAACTCAGGGTTGTTTAGTAAAAAGTAAAGAAACCCATAGAAATGAAACTGTTCTAATCTTCCTTTTTCTTTTAACTTCAACTCACAATGCAATCTTCAAAGAAGTCTTTGTTTCCAAACAGTCAATTTGAAATAGAAAGCATTTGTGCCTGACCTTTATATTAGCTATTGAAGGAAGTAGAACTTTGCAGGTTACAAAAAATCAAAACACAAAAGCAGAACTATAACACTGACTGAAATTCATTGCAATAACCACCCTGGTTCCCAGAGAACAGAGGATGCAACATTTATCTTCTCTTGACAGTGATAGGGGCTGACAGAGATGAAATGTTGTACATTCTGTCAGATGTGATCACTTGTCCATTGTATTGACTAACTTTTGCTTTGTTATGAAGGAGGATTCAATCATGTGAGTGGTGGGAATGGAATGAGTCAGAGATTATACTAGGAAATGACTGTGACGTTCAAGAACAGTAAATAAAATAAAAAAAAAAACCAGTGCTAATGACCAATTAGTGAGAGGTATTTAGTAATCTTTTTGAAGATTTTCACAGTTCACTAAATTCTTTCTATATTGTTTAGTGTGATGTAAGAAACCGGTAGTTTCAAAAAATCTCACATAGTTATCTCCTGATTTGTTAAGAATATGTCCCTTTCCCTGGTGGAGTTATTTGATTTTTATTTTCTTCATAAGAAAATAAGAATAAAAAATAATCATACAAAATAAACCAATCCATTTATAAGATAATTTGCTCAGGAAATCCTGATCTTATATGTCTAAAGTGTGGTAGGTAGAAAAACAAATCCAGTGATTAACATCCAAATCTTGGCCTTATAAATAGAGGGGAAGGGAAGGAAATGGGCATTTATATAGTGCCTACTGTGTGCCATGCACTGGGCTAAATGATTTTTACAAATATTATTTCACTTTATCCTTATAGCAACCCTGGGAGGTTGGAGCCGTTATTATCTCCATTTTATTGTTGAAAAAACTGAGGCAGACAGAGATTAAGTGACTTGCCCAGGGTCATGATTATTAAGTATCTAAGGCTGGATTTTAACTCAGAGTATTAGCAAATTATTTTTCTTGTCATTTACCATTTAGTGGAAAATGTCTTTATGATCCAGAACTCTGGATTCTTATGGGGAAAGGTGAAAATTATATTTAGGTTATAGTTAGGACCATCTTTCTCCTTTCTCACTTCTGTCTTTTGGTCACTCAGTTCAGTTAATATTGGCATTTGCAAATTTTAAATTCTTTTAAATTAATAATAACAACAATAATTTATATACCCCCCCACTATGTGCTATATATATGTACTGTGCTAAGTGTCATGATGATGATGATGATAGCTAGCATTTATATAGCACCTGTGTGTCAGACACTGTGTTAAGTGTTTTACACATATTATCTCATTAGATCCTAACAATGCTGGGAGGCAGGTATCAATATTAGTCCCATTTTACAGATGAGGAAACTGAGGCAAACAGCAGTGAAATGATTTACCCAGGGTCACTTTGCTAATAAGTGTCTGAGTCCAGATTGGATTCTGTTCAGATTTGCTGAGACACATACATGGTATTGTGTGGCTCTGGGCAGTCACTTAACCAATTGGTACCTGATGTAGGTTCAGTCTCTCCCAGTATCAATGCTGGTTATATTTTAATACTTCAAGGATCTGTGATTTTGTTAATGTAGGTACTTTTCCCACCATTATAAATTACAACCTGTCTATGATACTGTAGCTAGTCTTCAAGAGTGAGTACAGCTCACTACTTCGTTACCTTGTGGCTCATCTGTGATGGTCTGAATGTAGCTTTGGTCTTTGACATATGCAAAGGCTCTCCAACTTGGTGGGATTTGTCAGAGATTTTGCTCTGTCTTGGAGACCTCAGGGCCATACTCTGATAAAGCATCAGAGAATTATGGAGTATACAAAGTTTCCAAAACTTGAGGTAAAAATCTGAAGAAGGGATGGAGTGAGGGAAGAGGAAAATATCTTGGTTTCCTTTAGTGTACATGAGCAAAGTTCATTCATTCAATATATTTACATGAGAAGTACCATGAAACACAGTCTGCATACTTAGCATTGGATCAGAACTGGCCATCCTTTGGCAAAATTATGAAGTCTGCAAAGTCAGTTTCCAGTTACACACACACACACGCACACACTCCCCATTTCTGCTACTCCTTGTCATTCTCTCTTAAGAAATGTGTAAGAATTTTAGGTGACATCTGGACATTATGTATAGGATGTGTACTCACAAATGAATCAAGGGGGAAAGCTTGTGAGTCATTCCAAAGGGCGTGGGTAAATCCAAATAAAGGCCAGCCTAAGACCTTCAGACCTAAATCTTCAAGTAAACAACTCCCCACAATTCTTGACAAGTCACTAGGGCAAACAACCCCATTGTTTATTGCCTAAGTGATGGGAACTTGGCTGCATCTTTTGGTTCTGAACTACCACTTCTTTCTGAGCCCACAACTTCATTGCCTACGGCTGAGCAGGCTAGAGCTGATATGACTAGCATGCTACCCACACTGTCTTGGACTCAAGGTGCTTTTGGTGTGGTAAGTAGTAAGATCTCAAAGCAACAACTTCTTCCATCATGTTTTTCTTGACTCTACCCTGCCTTTCTCCAGTTATCTTTTGAATCAGCTTATAACCTGTTTTTGTACTTCACCTCGACAGATTTTTGCAAACAGGATTTGCTGATAGGCTGACCAGTAAATTCCTTATTTTGATCTTTGGACCACATTGATGTCCATTATTGATTTATCATTTCTGCTATAGCTGAGGCTCATTTTTATTCCCTTGATAATCTCCCATGAGGTAAGCTATTCTAAGAAAGGAGATACAGTGGAAGAAGTAATATATTCAGAGTCAAAGGACCTGGATTCAAATCCTACCTCTGACACTATGTATTAGGCAAATCTCTTGACCTCTTTGGTCCTCAGTTTTTCCATTTGTAAAATGAAGGGGTTGGACGAGATGCCCTCTGAGGTCACTTATAGCTCTAAATTTATGATCCTATGAACTCAACAGACTTTTAAATTGACTTCCCTGTACATTTATACTAAGCTAATAGCCTTAAATTGCACTAAGACTTTGGGGACACGCTGTATATGTACCCTCCATCTCCCAGCTCTGTGCATCATCACAGCCTGTCACCCATGCCTAGAATTCTCTCCTTCCTTGCCTTCACTTGAGATTTCCCTCAAGTACCAGCTAAAACCCACCTTCTAGAGGAAACTTTTCTTGATGCTCCTCAGTGCTAGTGCCTTTCCTCTGTGATGAAATCCATTTTACCCCATATATCTTGTATGTCCATCATTGTTTGCATGTTGTTTTCCCCATTAAACTGTGAGTCCCTTGAGGTCAGGGACTGTCTGATGTCATTCTTTGTGTTCCCAGCATTCAGTATAATGCCTGACACACAGAAACTGCTTAATAATTACGGGCTGAATTCACTGAACTTGACATATATACACACGTAGAGTGGATGACTAGTGATAAGAAGGGATTTGGGCAGATACAAAGACAGTCGTTATCTCTGAAAGGAACTGAGGAACTTGTTCCTATTGGATTTCTTGGCAGACAGAGACAAGAATTGCACAAGATGAAAAATATTGACAAGTTCTGAGAGGAACCACTTTCACAAGGTCAAGGATTTGCTGGAGCTCTGAAGTAAATTATTACTATTTACTAACGTATACATACAATTTATAGATATATATATATATATCAATTATCCAGGTACTTGAATCGTATTAAGGGATATAATAAATGCATGCATATAAATCCTGATATATGTATAACTATGTAATTAAAAGTCTACACATCTATATAGTTATATATTATGCACATTTGTGTGTATCATGTATTACATATATAATATATGCATGCATGTAAGGCTTTATGTCTGTATAACTATGTAACTAAAATCTATGTATCTATACAGTTCTATATTATGTACATTTATAGTGTATATATAATATATGCATATATATAAAGCTTTACATATTATAACTACATAAGAAAAATTATATATATCTATAGGGTTATATATTATGTATATTTATAGGGCATGTGTATGTGAATGTGTATACATACACACATATTCATGTACATATATACATATACAGCCCACACATGTATATGGACACACATAATATAATACATGCACACACTACATATATGTATATGCATATGTAGATATACACACATACATATACATATGTACATGTATATATTTGTATATCTATGTATATAAATATATTCAAACTTTCCTCACACATTTGTGGACTAGGTACTAGATCTTCTTTTCAGGTTATGTACACATCACTAGGGAGTCCCCATCATTCCCATTCTGTGCTCTTTTATCTCTAGACTTAGTGATACTCTTTTCTCCCTTGGGCTCAATTTAAGCTCTACATGAGGCCTTTCCTGATCTCCCCTGCTGCCCGTCTTCACCACAAAATTATCTTGTATTTTCTTATGTATGTGGTAAGTGAATGACAGATAACAGTTTGCTTTTTTTACTTCTTTTTAAAAAATTGACCATAACAAGTATCCAAAAAAGAACATTTCTACAAAAAAGAAAACATCAAGAGGATTGTATATAAAACTATAAATATCTTTTTTAATTTAAGTTTTATTTCATATTCTGAACTTTAACAATAATAAAAGTACATTTCTATAAGCACAGTATAACAACTAAAGAGGATTGTATATAAAACCATGAATCTCTATTTCATGTTTTGCTTCATATATATATATTTACCCATATACATCTGTCTATCTATAAAATAAGTTATATCATATCATATATACATAAGTATATGTATATATGCATACACATCTATCTATTTAAAAAGTCACTTTCAAAACTGCTGTGCTTGTCTGGGGTTTCCTTGAGAACTTCCTTCTCCGCTCTTCTGGTCATTAAAAAATATTTCCTACATTCTGCATGACTGCACACATATAATCTAAGTCAGAGTGCTTGCCTTCTCAAGGAAGGGAGAGGACAGCAAGTGAGGGAAGGAATTTGGAACTTTTTACATGTAATTGAGAAAAAAATAAAATAACATTCTTTAGCAAAATATTTCAGTGATCCTCTTTTTTGGCATCACTATTACTAACCCTTACTAACCCTCAAAAAATTAAAATGTATTAAGTGCTTACTATGTGCCAAACAATGTACTAAGTGCCGGTGATATAAATATGAGTAAAAAGATGGTCCCTGTCTTTAAGGAGTTTACATTAAAATAAAAAACACATGATGAGGAGGAAGAAAGCAGGAGATGAAAGGAGCATGATTTTGAAGTCCAGCGAGTCAAAAACAGGCAGGGAGAGAAATAAAGACAGGTTGGCCTGTGTGGCAGGCCATGTGAAGGGGTATCCCAGGGTGAGCAGGTTGCACATATCGTAGGCTTTTCCAAGGTGAGTAGGTCCCTGGAGCTGAGGGAAGTTCTAGAATGAGACATCATAAAAGGCATGGTTTTGAAGTTCAGAAAGGAGGCTCCAAGGGGATCTCACCAGTGGGCTGACCTTATGGTGGGAGATTCTAGGGTGAGAAGACTGTTTTAGCTCATGGATCACCCAGGTGCTGCAGGAAGAACAAAAACCCAAATCAGAGTCAAGTAAAATGAATCCATGTCCAAAAATGTACGCCTTTTTCTGCACCTGTGCAGGAGATGGGGCGTATACTTCATCATGAGTTCTCCAGAGCCATGACCAGTCATTCCTTTGACCAGAATCCTTGGGTCTTTCAAATTCAGTAAAAAGAAAAACAAAACAATCTTGTGGTCCATGTAGAAATTTTTCTTCTGATTCTACTCATTTAACGTTCCATGAGTTAATACTACCTAATATTCTCTGAAATTGTCATTCCTTACAACACAATACTATTTCATTACCTTCACGGATCACAAATTGTTCACTCATTCCTCAATCAATAGGTTATGTCCTTTATTTCCTGATATTTTCTTTTCTTTCCTTTTGCATTTTAGTATTTCCTTTGGGATTAATAAGTTTGTTTTGCTTTTAACAGCTCTCTCCTTGATACTCTCCTCCCTCCCTCCTCATCCTTACTGCCTGTCTTCTTGTTGAATTAACTTGTGTGTGTTTGGGGGGGAGGGGGTGTATGCATGTGTGTTCAACTCTCTTTCAGATGAGAATGAGGTTCACCAGATGCTCATTCCCCTCACTCTTTTATTATGTTTGTATATTCTTCCCACTCACCCTGATTATGAGAAATAACAAATTCCCCTCCTTTTTCCTCCTTTTACCTTCCCTTCTCTTTCCCTTCTTAAAACATTTAGAACAGAACTAGTCTACCCCTTTCTCCCACCCTCTTTTCCTTAACTCTCTCAATGCCTTTTGAAGATTTTAATGTTCTCAAGGGACATAGTTTCTCCTTCCCCAAAATAATATTAGCAAAACAGCACTATACTGCCCTTTCCAATTGTTCAAATAATTTTACCTCTCCGGGTTTCTCTTTCCTCTTGTTTATATTTCAAAGTTCCTACTCAGCTCATCAGGAATGCTTGAAAGTACTCTAAAATTCAATGAAAAGCCTGTTTTTTTCCCCTGTAGTATTATATTCAACTTTTCAGTTTTAAGTTACTCTCAGAATGTGTCTTTTGGAATTTGCCCTTTGGAACATCCTGTTCTTAGATGTCCTCTCTATAGTAGAAGTCACTAGGTTGCTGCTGTGATCCTGACTATGGTTCCTTGGTACTTGGACTGTTTTTTTTTCTGAATGCTTGCAATATTTTTTCTTCCAGATTCAAGAAGTTGAATCTCAGTTATGATGTTCCTACAACTTTCCCATTTGGGTTCCTTCTAGGAAGAACCAGTTAATTCTATCTGTACTCTATCCTCTGATTCTAATACCTTAGCATTTTCATTTATGATTCCGTTTTTTTTTTTTTTTTGAGGTGGGAAGGCAAGGCAGTTGAGATTAAGTGACTTGCCCAAGGTCACACAGCTAGAAAGTGTCAAGTGTCTGAGGCTGAATTTGAACTCACGTCCTCCTTGACTCCAGGTCTGGTGCTCTATTCACTGCATCACCTAGCTGACCTTATGATTTCTTAAAATACAGTGTCCAGGCCCTAGGTGGTACAGTGGATATTGGGGTGGGTCTAGAGTCAGGAAGTCCTGAGTTCAAATCCATTCTCAGATACTTATTAGTTGTGTGACCATGGGCAAATCAGAAACTATGTCCCTGAGTTTCTTCATCTATAAAATGGGGATAATAATAGCTACCCTTTATGGGAAGTCTGGGAGAGTTGAAGTGGAGAATAGAGCGTTACCAACCGTGTGTAATATACAGGTGGTCACTTAGTCTATTTGCAAGGTCAGCAGTGCAGAATGCCAAAGGATAGTTTACATTTCTAAAACACTCTCCTCATGACAACCCAGTGAAGTACGTAGTATAAGTTTTTTTATTTTTTAAATCTGGACCTGAGATGGCAAAGGTTGGGTAGAAAGTAAACTGATCAATGGTGATTGTAACATCCAGTCTGAGAGCACTGTGAATCAGCTTGAATATCTTAGGGTTTAAATCCAGGTCTTTCTGACTCCAAAGTCATTCTCTTCCCCTATTCTCTCCCCCCAACCCCAAGAAACACAAGCAGCATCTCTGGATTAATCTTTTTAATCAATTTGATGGAAAATGAGAAACTCCTACTCCACAATCTAGAAACATAACTTCCACTAGGATGCAGAGGCCAGAGCTTGGAATCAGAACTTGGAATCCGGGCTTGGAATCAGGAAGATTTATCTTCATGTGTTCAAATCTGGTCTCAGACACTTACTAGCTGTGTGACCCTGGGTAAGTCACTTAACCATTTGCCTCAGTTTCCTCAACTGTAAAATGAGCTGGAGAAGGAAATGGCAAACCACTGCAGTATCTTTGCCAAGCAAACCCCAAATGGGGTCACAACTGAAAAAGAAAAGACTGAATAGACACAATAAAGGATGGCAGGAAGTAGGCTCATGATGTACAGGCGGCTCATTCAGTATTGTGATTTGAAGAGTAAATGGTTGCTGGCAGTATCAGGGAATATTTCACACACACTCTTGGGGCAGATGTTTGCTTCGCAGAGATTTTGAACTTTATCTATAGAACTGAGTCAGTGACAAGTACACATTTCTGTCCCTTCCTGAGGTTATGTTCTTCCAGCCTTTGAAATATGTTATCTTTATCATGCCATTAGAGACAAAGTCCAGTAGAATTAAAAACTTCACTTCAGGCAGTGTTCTCCATGCATCATGCTCCAGACCTGGGGTCCTTAACCTAGAGACCATGAATTTGTTTTTATATGTATGTGTATATGTACATATACACATGTGTATATGTACATATATGTGTGTATACACATGCACACACACATATAAAAAACACTAGTTCATGGAATCCATGTTAAGAACTCCCAAGCTAAAAAAATGATGCTATAGTACAGTGCTCATTTATATTTGTATTTTGTTGTTCAGTTGTTTTTCAGTTGTGTGCCACTCTTCATGACCCCATTTGGGGTTTTCTTGGCAAAGATACTGGAGAGGTTTGCCATTTCCTTCTCCAGCTCATTTAACAGATGAAGAATTGAGGCAAACGGGGTTAAGTGACTTGCCCAGGGTCACACAGACAGTAAGTGTCTGAAGTCAGATTTGAACTCAGGAAGAGAGTCTTCCTGCCTTCAAGCCCACCTAGCTGCCTGCATTTATGTATACGTATCTACTTGTATATGTATGTATCTATATACATATAGATACAAAATAAATTTCAATAGAATTGGTTTTCCTTGTAATTCTATGTATTTTATTTCATGCTTTTGAAAATGTTGTTTTGCAGATCCAACCATGGTGGAAAACAATTTGGAACTATGCCCATGGGGCTATAAAACTGTTCATGCCCTTTAATCCCGTAATACCACTTCTAGGTCTGTGCTCACAGAGATGATAAAAAAGGGGAAAGGACTCATATGTATAAATATATTTATTTTTGTGGTACCCAAGAAGTGGAAATCGAGGGGATGCTCCTAAGTTGGGGAATGACCGAACAAGTTGTGGTATATGAATGTAATGGAATGCTATTGTGCTGTAAGAAATGATGAACAGGCAGATTTCGTAGAGACCCGGGAAAGACTTAGATGAACAGATGTTAAATAAAGCGAGCAGAACCAGGACAACACTGTACACAGTAAGAGCAATATTGTGCCATGACCATCCTTGATAGACTTAGCTCTTCTCAGCAATGCAGTGATCTCAAACAGTTCTAAAAGACCCATGATGGAAAATGCTCTCCACCTCCAGAGAAAGAACTATGCAGTCTTAATGCCGAGTGAGGCTTACTAATTTTTTCCTTTCTTGTTTTTCCCCTTTTGCTCTGATTTTTCTTTCACAAATATGTTTAATATGATTGTACATGTATAGCCTATATCAGATTGGATGCCATCATGGGGAGGGGTGAGGGGGAATTTATAACTCAAAATCTTATAAAAGTGAATGTTGAAAACATAAAATTAAAAACAAAACAAAACATTGTTCCGAAAGGGAATCAGAGACTTCACCAGACTGCCCCCAAGGGGGCCATGATTCAAAAAAATTAAGAGCCCCCACTCTAGCCTAGGTCATACCCTCTTCTTGGGTTTAAAGCTCCTGGAAGACATGCATTTTACTTTTGAAGGGGCAGCACTATCTACTGGAAAGACCTCTGGTCTCGAAGTTGAGGAACTTGAATTCAAATCTCAACTTTCCAATTTACATGGCCCCAGTACTCTGAGCAAGTGTCTAAGTCTTAATCTTATTCTCTGGAAATAGCAGTAATAATACTTGAGACATATGACATGATGTGATAAAAGTAAACTTTGTAGTCAGAAAGACCTGGGTTTATGTCTAAAGCTATTCAAATCTTAGGTTTCATAGGGTTCAATTAGAGCTGGAGATCTTCCATCTTTCACTTAGCACAGAAGTATCCCTGAATCTTACTGGTAGTTGTAGAGAAAACTTTTCAGAGAAAAACACAATTAACTTTTTGTTCCCCAAAGAGCCTATTACTGAGCCATAAAATATGGTTAGTATTTAACAGTCAAGTCAACAAACTCTTGTTGTGTGCCAGGCTCTGTGCTAAATAATAGGATAATGGATCCTGGTTAGTAATGCTGCAAGAGACGCTGCCTTGCCATAGCAGAATTGTGTTTTTTTATTCAATACCCAGTAGCTGGAGATGTATACTCTGGGTCTTTTGTGTTAGGAAAGAATCTCTGATACCATGGTTTTACAAACAATAGATCATATTGCCATAGCTAAAGCCTTTACAAAGTGGTTTTTCCCCAATTCCTATTGTAGGTGGTACATTTTCTTCCTGTTTTACAGATGCGTGCATTGAGACTCAAAAAGATAAGTAACTTGTTCCACAGCTAATAAGCAACAGAGGAGGATTCTAAGTTCCTGAATCCAGGAAGTGTGATTTTTCCCTCATTGTTGTCTTTTATAAATTTCCTCACCAACTCCCAAACAATATATTGATTCCTACCTTCTTTTCTTTTTATTTAGTATTTTATGTTTTAAAAATTTATTTGTTTTCAGTTTTCTGCAATCATTTTCATAAATCTTAGATTTTCTCCTTCCCTCCTCCCTCCCCCCTTCCTTCCCAGTTGGCATGCAATCTTATATGGGTTTCACATACACATTCTTATTAAATACATTTTTCACTTTAGTCATGTTGCATGGAAGAATTAAAATGAATGGGAGAAACCATGAAATAAAACCAAACCAAACCAAAACATAACACACCTTCTTGTCTTTTCTCAAGCTATTTACTGGATCATAGAATATGCAGATGGTAGTCAAATGAGGGAAGATATGAAATGTGGAAAGGAACTAAGTTCTGAAAGGCGGTGAAAGCCAAACAGGATGTTCTGTTGGATTCTGGAAGTAACAGGAAGCTGATGGAATTTCTTGTACGGTGAGGGGAGGGTGATATGATCAGATCAGTGCTTTAGGAAGATCACTTTGGTGGCTGAGGGGAAAATGAATTGTAGTCTAGAGAGACTTGAGGCAGGGAGGTCATCTCCTCCCACATTTAGATAAATGATAAGTCCATGCCCTTGGTGTCAGACCCAGACTTCTACCTCCCTTCAAGGCTTAGGAAAAGTGCCAAGTATTACAAAATCCTTTCCAACTCCCCCAGATGTTTAAAGTTCCTCCACCCGATCACTGATCTTTTGGAATTTACTTTGCATATTGTCTGTATTTACTTTTCTGCTCTCTTAAGACATCAAAAGTGGCATATAGTTTCCTTGAGGGCGGGTAATTCTTGTCTCCCCTAATAGAATATAAGTTCCTTTTTGAATAGGCATTGCCTCATTCTTTGAACTTGTTGCCTCAGAGACCTGTACAGTCAATCAACAAGCATTTATTCAGACCTCCTGTGTGCAGCAACTTGACAAGCATTCATTAAGCACCCACTATATACTAGGCACAGGCTAAGAACTGAGGATACAAGAAAAGGGTAGTACCTGGTATACAGTAGATGCTTACTATTTTTCTTTTATTTATTTGTTCATTTGTTCATCCGTTCATTTATTCGTTTGTCTGTCCATCCATTCATTCATTTGTTTATTTATTTATTTTGGTCTGACTTTTTACAGCTGTTTCAAGGAACTAAACTGCCTGTGATCATGCTGGTGTAGAAAATGATGCCTCTCAAAATTTTTTGACATTTTTCCCTTCTTCCTTCCCGACTTAAGGCTCTGATTCTAGTTCTTCTAATTATTAGCTCTTGTGACTTGAGCAAGTCACTTCATGTCTCTGGGTCTCAGTTTTCTCAACTGTAAAATGAGTGTTTAGATTATTGATCTCCAAGGTCTGTTCTTTCCAGCTTTAAATCTGTGATTTTTTTTGCTAAGGAGTGTTCTTTCCCCAGTTAAATTATAACAGAGAACTACTTCTTATATGTCTCTCCTTTTCTTCCCAATCCCTTTCTTCTTCATTCAAAGGACTTACACTGGGCCTGAAGTAGCCTAAACGAGCATAAACCATGGTCTTCTACATCATAAGCAGACAATGAATCTCAACCTATTTCCTGCTTTAAAGCAGCTAACTAGTTTGAAAGTCTTCCTCTACCTTCTCATCATAGTGGGAGTAAACTGTAGATTCTCAAAAGTTCTGTCAATGGAATCTCAGTTCTGGTAAGTCCCACCAAGATGGAATGGCTTGCAGTCAGATAGTCAGTTAAAATATAACTGTCCTGTGACAATTTAGTCAAACTACCTTGGAAAGGCTCACAACCAGAAGGACCACAGGGTAGGTAGTGAAATTCTGTGCCACTAGCAACTCTTAAAGACACTCTACTCAGTACCAGTGGGATTGCAATCTGCTTGGGTGAATGTACCCACAAGGTTGAAATCATAGATTCCTCAGGTATTCAGATGATGGTCATGAAAGATCAATGGTGAAAGTATGAGAAACAAAATATAGATCTCTGCTGGTTCTAATTCATCGAACAGGGCAAGGCCATGTTTATAATTTCTTTTTGTACTTTCAATTTGCATCATTGGAGAGAACTTTCAAATCAATGTGATCCCACATGAATTTAAATATTTAATTAGGTCTCATATTATTTGAATCATCCTAAGCAATTCAATATAACATTTATTAAGTACTTGTTATGTATAAGACACCAGGCACAGAAACAGAGAGTGCCCAACAAACACTTGTTGAATTAAAAATTGAAAGTGTTGCTTCTTCCAACAAGTGGAATATCTTTCATGGTCCTAGGTGTCAAAAATCAAACACTTTCAGGGCTGTATTTTCTTCCTCTAAATTTATTTGTTTATTTGTTTTCTATTTTCATCAATCACTTCCATAAGTTTTAAATTTTCTCTCCCTCCCTTCCCACTCCCTCCTCCCTCCCTCCCCAAGAAAGCATGCAGTCTTATATGGGCTCTACACATGCATTCTTATTAAAAACATTTTCACATTAGTCATATTGCATAGAAGAATTAAAACAAATGGGAGAAAGCATGAGTAAAAATAAAAAAAAAACATAATAAAAGAGAAAATTGTTGCTTCATTCTGCGTTCTGATTCCATAGTTCTTTCTCTGGATGTGGATGGCATTTTGCATCGAGTCCTCTGGAAATGTTTTAAGTCCTTGAATTGCTGCGAAGGACTAATCTATTAAAAATGGTCCTCACATTGTGGCTGTTATTGTGTATAATGTTCTCCTGGTTCTGCTCACTTCACACAGTATCAGTTCCTATACGTCTATCCAGGTATTTCTGAAGTTCTCCTGTTCATCATTTCTTATAGCACCTTGCTCACCTATTCCCCGACTGATGGGCATTCCCTCAATTTCCAGTTCTTGGCCACCATAAAAAGAGCCGCTATAAATATTTTTGTACACTTGGGCGCTTTCCCCATTTTTATGATCCCTTTGGGATACAACCCTGGAAGTGATATTGCTGGGTCAAAGGGTATGCACATTTTTATAGCCCTTTAGGCATAGTTCCAAACAGGGCTGTATTTTTTTTTTTTTAGACTATCTGATAACTAACTAGTGGTGATGAAGAATTCTATAGCAAAGGAGAAGTTACATGTGAAAAATGAAAATTTAGGAACAGGAACTGAAGAAATAAGGGAGAAGCAGGGTGGACTGGATAGGGAACTGGGTCAGCAGGTGGGCTTCCTGAGTTGTCATCTTAGTGTTGTCATCCTTTGCTTTCCTCCCACTGTGAAATGAGGAGGATGATCTTTGCCAAGCATCCCAAGTTCCTCTGATACAAGGCTTTATGAGCCCAGCTCTCCTCTTTCTCCTAGAAATATCATCAGTTCTGGCACTGCTTTAGACAGTAAATCGGAGCTGGGATCAATGTGGACTTTCAGTCACCTTTGCCATTTGCTGCTGACCTTTCTTGAGGTTCAATGGTGTTTTAAGAAAAAAAAAAAAGGAGGAGGAGACTCATTCAGTTTGTTCATGATTGTGGGAATTCTTGACTCCTGTTTGTTTAGACCAGGGTTGTTGGCCTGTAGGAAAGATCCTTTAAAGGAAGGAGGGGAGGGGCTGGAGAGAAGGGAAGAGGAACATAGGAGAGATAAGGCAGGGGTGCAGTTTCACATTGTCCATATTGCATAATCCCTCCTTTTCCCCTCTAACTGCCAGAGTTTTAGGGACAACCAGCTTCCCTCTGCTTTACTTACCCTTTCTTTTCCTCACCATGGTCAGGGAAAGCAGCTCACACCGGCGTCAGAGATGTAGGTGCCTCCTGCTCAGTCTTACAGTCATCCTAATCCTTGGGGCTGTTGTAGTTCTTGCTGCCGTGATCTTTGCCAAAAAGAAGGATCCACCAGCTGAGTTGTCACAGTGGAAGGGAAGTGGGTCCACAGGCAACTTGAAAGAAATCATGCTGGGGAGATGCTTCATTTACACCAGGATAGTAAACCCAGAGCTGAGGTAAGTAGGGCGGGGGGGGGGGGACCCTGCTTTTAGCCATTGGGAGAACCTCAGGCAATCAGCTCTGCAAAGGAACAGTGCAAACTTCTTTAAACAATCAGCCTACTGTTCGGGATCAGTTGGAAAGGAGGAGGGGAAGCAGGCACCTCAAACACTTAAAATTCTGCACTGGACATTATAAATTCTTGTCCGTTGGCTTGAAGGTGGAGGGAAGGAGGGTGGAGGGAGGTGTGTGCCAGTGTGAGAAGGCCTGCCTGCTTAGGGAATGAGATTATTTTAGATTTTACTCATGGAAACCAGCATTCTTCCAATTCTAACCACACACTATTGAACAGAAAACCTGAGTTCAAAACCTAGGCTGCCACTTACTGACTCTATGAACTTGGGTCTTCACCTCTGGGGCTCAGTTTCCTCATCTGTAAAATGGGAGTGTTGGTTGAGATTCTTTTTAAGGTCCTTTCTATCTTGAAAACTGTGATTCTGCATTCTAAGTCACTGATTTGTCTTGATGGAGGGGTGAGGTGGGGGTGGAGAGGCAGGAAGGAGAAGAACCATTCATTTTGGGTTCTAACATTATGTTTGTGTTCACAGTGAACATGTGTGGGTGGAATTGAAAATGATGTACACATGCTGAAGTTTGGTCAGTTTGTCCTTGAGTGTGTTCTCATTATTTTTGCTGTTCATGACCCTGTGGACCATAGTATGCCAATAGTTGTCCATGTGGGATTTTCTTGGAAAAGATACTGTAGTGCCTTGCCATTTCCTTCTTGAGTGGATTAAAGCAAACAGAGGTGAGGTGTCTGGTTCACGGTCACATAACTAGTAAGTGTTTGAAGTGAATTGCCACAGTACAACAGACACCACCACAGTCACGGTCATTATTTTGTCTGGCTGTGTTGATCTCAAAGTAACCCTTCAATCCCTGGGGAGTGTGTGTGTGTGTGTGTGTGTGTGTGTGTTTATTCTGCAGTGTATATATATATTGGTGTTAAGAATCAAATATTCTTGTCTGGTGTCAGAATGAAAGATTAAAATTAAAACCCTACCCCTGAGCATCTACCAAATGTCTTCCATGGGCCAGCCATTGTGCTAGGTGTTGGGTGGGGGGAAGATACAAAGGCAAAAATCAAACAGACATTTCCATTCTGTGACAAAATGCACATAAATTAATATGTGCAAAGTTCATTTTTTTTTACTAGTTTAGGGATGGAGGCCACTAATAGCTGCAAGGGTAGGGAGGGCTTCAGTAAAGGTTTCACTCATAGAGAGGGTGGGTTTTGAATCAGGCCTTGAAGATAGTAAGGGACTCTATTGTGAGACAGAGAAGGGTATGCATTTCAGGCTTTCAGAAAAACTCATATGTGACCGTTAAATGCACTCTGTCAGAGCAGAAACCGCTCACTAAAATTGGGAGTTCACTCTTGACAACTTTTATTTTTGGAGGGGGGAAAGCAAGGCAATTGGGGTTAGGTGACTTGCCCAAGGTCACACAACTAGTAAGTATCTGAGACCACATTTGAACTCAGGTCCTCCTGACTCCCAGGGCCAGTGCTCTATTTACTGTTCCACCTAGCTTGCCCGCCCCTGCCCTCTTTCTCTTGATCATTTTGAGAGGGGTCATGGAAGAAAGCAGAAGCCTCCTACTGGATACTCATCTTATTCCACGATCCTCCACTAAGACCAAAGGAATCATCCTTGAAACCCTGAGGAGTGGGTGGATGATCTACTGCCCCTCTCTGGCAGGGTCACCTCCTTCAGTTAGTATGTGATATGTGCCTAGCTGCTTCCTCTCAGTTCCACAGTTAAAGAAAATCAGTCTTATGGCAATAATAAGCCATTTCCTCTCTGGTCCTTTGTAGCACATCCTTCCAGCTTTATCTGAAAATAGAATGCTGGAGTAGTGGGAAAGCTAATTCTCTCTCTCTCTCTCTCTCTCCTTTGTTTCCTCCCACCTTCTCTTTCTCTTTTATATAGTTAAAAAAATATTTCCTAATTACATGTAAGATTTTTTTTTAACATTAATTAAAAAAAAATTTCAAGTTCCAAATCCCCTCCCTTCCCTCTTGGTCCTCCCCTACCCCTTGAGAAAGCAAGCAATATGATATTTATTACATAAGTGAAGTTGTACGAAATATTTCCTTATTAAGCTACCTTCTTTAACCTCAGCTAACATCTCCCTAAGGTTTCAAGTGTCAACCTCCTCTCCTCTTCTCTGGACAATAGACAAGTGGCTTCAGACTGCAATATTTCATCCAAGTTGTCATTTGTCCCGGAGTCAGTAGGCACAGCTCTGCCTTTTTTTCTCTTCACCTTTTTCCTATTCCCCACCAGTAATTTCTAGGCTAGTTCTACAGCATATCTTGAACACGTCTACCTCCAATCCCCTTGATTGAGAAATGAGGTAGTTATCAATTCTCTGCAAAGTGGAAGTGGGTAGGAGAGACAGAAATAGTGAAGGGGCTTAACCTAATAAAGTGATTCAAGATCCCAACGTGACTATAATTTTACTAACTATACTTTAAGCCAAGTCATTGAAACTCATGGTGATTTTACATGGCAGGGAGATGGTGATCTTGAGAATCAAACATCCTAACAGAATGGGATAAGCGTTGGTGCAGGTGACAATTTTTGAGGAGTACTGAGCGTTCACCTGGCAGACAGGTGATGCTATTGGGAATGACAACTGGTATGCTATATCCTTTGTTGCGTCCAAATTTATGCATATCTTCATCAGGCCAACTTCTGCTGTGACCCATGAACCAGCTGCTTTAGGTTCTTGCTCTGTCGAGATGGTAGCTGCCTTCTTCCTTCTTTTACTTGGCTTTTTCCATGATAGCTTCCCCCCGTGCTTCCTGCTGATTAACCTATATATCTGTTAAAGGTCTGATGTATTGCAGAAACCTGGAATGAGCGCCCAATGTCACAGCTCTCAATGATCATTAGCTCATTACTTACTTGCCTGGAGACTAGTGCCTTCAAGATGACCAGTTCTCTGGATTCAAAAAGATTTGGGGACTTCATTGGTGACTGATGATAACACCTATTTTTCATCACAAGCCTTGCCAACTCAGGAAGATATTGCTGGTAGTTCAGGAGAGATATTGACACTCTTTGGGGGTGGGGATTGTTTTATTGGTGCTTTTTTAAAAAAAGCCAATGCTGTCATATCCCAGTGATTCCCATCTCCATCTCCATCTTCTCAATCAAGCCTTTCCTTGTAGCAAAGAAGCACAGTTAAGCAAAATACTTCTGTCCACATTTGAAAAAGTATCCTATATTCCACACTTATAACCCACCACTTCTCTGGCAAGAATTGGGAGGCATACTTCCCCATCAGTTTCCTAAGGTCATGATTGGTCTTTATGTTGATCAGAACCCTGAAGTCTTTTTAGTGCTACTTTCCTTTTCATGATTATAGTCATCATGTAAATTGTCTTCCCAGTTTTGCTTTATTCCACCTAACCTTAGGTTATACAAATCTCAAGTTTCTCTGAATTCTTTCTATTGATCATTTTTATGGTGCAATAATATTCCATTACATTCATACTTCAAAATTTGTTCAGCCATTCCCCAGTGGGTGAGGACCTACTTTTCTTCTAGTTCTTTGTTACTACAAAAAACACTACTATAAATATGAGGGACCTTTCACCCTGTCTTTAACCTTCTGGATATAAGTTACTGGCCATGGTATTGCTGGGTCAAAGGGTACATATTTTCATAGTATTACTTCTAGAATCTCCACTAGTATATTTCCAAATTGTTTTCCAGAATAGCTGGAGTATTTCATAGCTCCACAGACAAAGCATTACTGTGCTTATCTTCTCCCAAATTGTCTGTTACTTACCATTTTTACTTTTGATTATTTTTATCAATCTGATAAGGTGAAATCTCAGTCTTGCATTGCTTTCATTATTGGTGGACTGGAGAATTTTTTCCTATATTTTCTTGATAGTTTACATTTCTTTGAATGCTTTCTTTTCATATCCTTTTACTACTTAAGTATTGAGCAATGGACCCTCTTCTTACATATTTGTATAAATTTTGCATATCAGACTTTTATTAGAGATCTTGGGTGCCCTTTACCCATTACTTATCTTTCTCAATGTGCATTGTTTTGTCAAGGTAAGAACTTTCAAAATCTTATGTAATTAAAGTTATTTATCTTACTTTTTTCACCCCTATCTTTTGTACAACTAATAATTCTTGCCCTAGCTATAGACAACTCAAGGTACCTCCTTCAATTCTGTTCACATCACATTTTCAATGTGAGTTTATATTTAGATTGACTAGACATTTGGAGATGATCATAGAATATAGTATAAGATATTGGTCTAAACCTAAATTCTGCCAAACTGCTTTTCAATTTCATGTTGAAAAGGGAGTCCTTATCTCAGTTGTAGATGTTGAGTTTATTGAATGCTGTTATTATATTCAATTGCTTCTGAGTCTTATTTACATTGTCTGTTCCAATGACCATGATGTTGACAATCTATAAATCTTTGTTACCAAACAAAGATTTCTAGGATGTTCCATGACTGGAAATAGTAATCAAAAAATTTAATTTCTGGACTCAATTTCTTTCCATAAAATACCTTGGACTCATAGAATCTGCCAAAAGTTATATATACACATATTTTATATAGTGATATAATTATTATATTATAAGTATATACTTATCTATGTGTGTAATTCTCAGGGATCCTGGACCCTCCTAGGATTTTTCTCATTGGCATCTTAAGTAAAAGTTGTCAAAGTCCTTTTTATTCTTAATTCCTCCTTCTCATGCAACCTTAAGTTATATATGAAAAGTAATTATTTTTAGAGGGCAGATAGGTGGTACAGTGGAGGAAGTGCCAGGCCTGGAGTCAGAAAGAGCTGAGCTCAAATCCTGAAGGGGTCACGAGGAGTCAGACATGACTGAAAAATGACTCAAGGACAAAAATCATTTTTAGAATGAAGGCAGAAGTGCCCTGGTCAGACCACATCTAGAATATTACACTCAGTTTTGTATGGTAAGTTTTAGGGAAACACCAATGAAATGGAACATATCTAGAGAAGGGTGGTCAAGGTAATGAGAAAAATAGGGACAATTCCATAGGAAGAAGCTAAGGATATATATATTGGAGAGGAAAACATTTTCTAGGATAGGATAGAGTGGGGGAAAATGACATCAATCTTTTTTTTGGAAAAAAGTTTTTGTTAATGTAGTTTTCCATCCCATGGACACTTAGGGACAAACATCTTCCATTGTATGTTCCTTTATGAAAGAAAAAAGTAAACAAAACCATTAGAGACTGTGACTGGCAGTCTGGATCATTTCATACTAGTTCTACTTTGAGAAAGGCAAGGTATTGCAAAAAATGAGGTATCTGTCTTTAAACATTTACAGGTCTGTCATACAGAAGAGAAAATGGATTTAATGGATGTGGTTTTGGAGTTCAGAACTAAAGGAAAATGGTCTCAGATCACAAATCTGGAGCTGAAGGGGTCTTGGAGGTTATCTAGTATGATGATCTTATATTGTAGATGGTACAACTACAATCAAGAGATATCTTACTGAAATATACAAAAAATTATATATGTATACATATATACACAATACTTATATGTGTACACATATGTATAGACACACACATGCATATGTATAATAACTTATTAAAAGAAAAACAAGTCACAACCAGCAATGTCAGGATCCAAGCCCAGGTCCTTTGAATCCAGATTCAGCACACTTTCTTTCTTTTTAAAGTTATTTTTGATAGTATTTTATTTTTCCTGATTACATGTAAACACTCATTTTAAAGAGATTTTTGAGATTCAAATTTTCTCTCTCTCTTCCTCTTCTCCCCCTTTCCTAAAAAGGTAAGAATTTTAAAAAGGTCATATATGTTCAATCATGTGAAACCTATTTTCCTATTAGTCATGTTGTGAAATAAGAAATACGCCAAAAGGAAAAAAAATTCATGAAAAAGATAAAGTGAAAATAGTAATCAATATTAGTAATCAGTAATCATGGAAACATAACCTAGTTAACTCTTGTAGACAGTGGTTGTGGTAAGTAGAAGATCACATCATAGATCTGACAGGGGCCTTATGAATACACTGTGATGCCATTGGAGTGACAATGCACTTGTCAACAAATGATTAACAATATCTTTGGAGACCTGCTTTCCAGATCAATTAGGAGAAAACTTGGCTTCAGCATCAGATCCAGCATGTCACCCATGACTGAATAAGCCTATCTCACTTATGTCAGTGTAAATTATATGCCAAGCTTAAGTGTATGTTTAACTTGATAGAAGTTTCTTTGGGCTCACAATCCCTTTGTAATGTATCCAAATGGGTCCCGACCAGGATTGTATTGTCCTTTGCTGACAAGTCCCTTCAAGCCTTAAGAGCTTGGAACACATACTTGGAGCCACAGGATACTGCCAGCAGTTCACACCTTTAAATTTTTTTCTTTGTTTTTCCCTAAACTAAATGTTTTTTTTTTCAATCAAAATGCACTTTTCGAGAGAGAGAGAGAGAGAGAGAGAGAGAGAGAGAGAGAGAGAGAGAGAAAGGAAGAGAGAGAAACTCTTGTAACTAATATGCGTACTCCAGCAAAAGAAATTCCCACATTGTTTTGCTTTATTATTCAATTCAGACTCTACCTGCCATTGAAGAATCATGCCTTCCTATTGGCTGAGCTTTCTTTTAAGCTCTAACAAAATGATTTTCTTTAACCCAAGTCTCAATCTTTAGAGGTGCCAAGGGCCTTTTTACAGTAGAAACAGATACATAGCAGTAGGGCAGTACTATCTCACACTAAAACCAAGTAAATTATATGTACTTTCCCATACAAACCAACCCTTAGGGACCAGAATTATACCTTATGGAAAGAACTCTTACCCATTAGGATGAAGTTTTACACCTCATGGAGGCAATGGACCAGACACCTTTGTTACAGTGCTGTGCATGGATTACCACACTTTAGTATATCCAGAATACTTCTAATTTTTAGAGATCAGATTTGTGGGTCACTCTTCTCTTTTCAGTTCAAGATCTAGAACAGATTGAGGTCCTAGAACTCCTGGGAGGTTGAGACCCTTTCACAGAATCTCAAGTATCAGATCCAACTGGAAGCAATTAAATTTAATTAACATTTACTAGAACCTTAAGTCTCAGGCTTGAAGCAACTCCAGATGCCATTTTATTGGACTTCCTCACATTACAGATTTAAATTTTACAGATGAGGAAACCAAAGGAGGTTGTTACTTGCCCACAGCCACACAGGTAAGTAGGCACTAGAAGTGAAATTTGAACCCATGTTCTCTGATTCCATAGCCAATCCTTTTCCACGTTATCATACCACCTCCTTAATATATGCCATGAACTATATGAGGTGCTTCCCTCTAGAATAGGAAAGAAAATGTAGGCACTATCTGACGTGTTCTAGGTTTAGGAGAATAGATTTCAAAAGGTTCAGAGGAAAGATTAGCAGGATTCCATGAACTAAAATTCTTGAAGTTGAACTGAGCTTCTCTGGCTAGTTCTGGAATACCACAAATGCCATGGCCCACCACTGAGGGATTTGGTCCTTTAGGGTAATATAGTAATTCTTTGGCCTCCATTATAATAGCAAGGGCAAAAAAAGCACAGAAAGAGAATTAGTCACTGAGCTAGGAAGAGCTATCCATTCAGTGGAATCCAGCCCTGAAGGATTTACCCCTTTGGGGTCATATAGAGATTCTTTGAGCTCCATGATGAACTCCATGGGAAATGAGATGTATAAAAAGAAGATTGGATACTGAACTAGAAAGAACTATCTATTCAGTGGACTTTAAAGGGAGAAACATTTTCTGTTCTTGTTCTTTCCATTCTCATATACTAAGTATGTAGGAACTCTCTTTGTGAGGAGTGGTATGAGGGATTCTTCTTCTGCCCCTCTCCCCTAAATATAGTGGCTCCTTGCACATGCTCATTTAGTTAAGCCTCAGTTGAGATCTTAAGGACCTAGATTTTGTCAGGATCTTTGTCAAGGTCCTCTGCTTAGTATTTCTTTCTCTGAGCCTAGAGAGTTGCCCAAACATGAATCCTGAGATGATATTTCCAGCCTTAGAGGCTACTTGATTGGTTTGAGAGATTTGGTGCTCAGGTCCCTGAGTTAGAAGCAGCAGGAACTTTCTGCATTTACGCTTTTCTTAGAGAAAAGCTGCTACCTGAAGGATGGACCCAAGCCACTCACTGGCTCAATGGAAGATTTGCACCTTTCTTAGAGCTGCTCAGAGACTGCCGAGCCAAGGCAAAGGTGAAATGGCTATTTGATAGTCCATAAAATGCTTCACTTTTTGATGTAAGTGTCCACCTCCAGGAAAGTGAAAGAGGAGTGATGAGTTAATCATTAATGTATACTTATCCAACTTTTGTGTGTTATGTACTTTTGTGTGGAGGAAATACATAGCTATCTATGTCTGATCGACATTGAATAGTGAGTACCTTTTTAGTTTCTTTTTTGGAATATATGTGAGAAATTACATAGCACGTAGATGAATCACCCTGTTTGGTAACTTACTGGACAGGTGGGCAAATAAGAATGAGGAACCAAAGGTCAAAGGAACAAATATAAAACTTCTTCCCTTCCTACCTTTCCTAAGCTTATCCCTGTCCTTACACTCATCTACATACCATCTGATCCAGTGACATGGTCCTCCTTGCCATCCCTCTTTCCTGGGACTCTCTCTTTCTCATCCCTGACTCCTAGCTTCTCTGACTTCCTTCAAGTCTCATCTTGCACAAGAAGTCTTTTCCAATTCTTCTCCACCTTAGTGCCTTCCCTCTGAGTTTATCTCCAGTTTACCCTGTACATATTTTGTTAGTGCATAATCATTAGCCTGTTGGCTTCCTCATTAGATTGTGAGTTGCCTTAGAGCAGGGATTGGTTTTTGCCTTTGTACCCCCAGTACCTGGTGCATGGCTGGCACTTAAAGATAGTTGACTCGACTAAGTGTACTGGCACTCAGTGGAAAGACTAGGGGTGTTATTGGCAAAAAAATTATAATTGACCGCATGGGAGCTGAATGAGGGGAGGATGCATGGCAGATGTAACTTGATAGTTACAATGATGCTTAGTGGGTATGATCTGGAAATAGATCCAGCAAAGGAGACTGATAATGAGTAGTTAGAAAAGAGAAAAGCAGTGACCCAAAAACTCTGAGGGGAGACAGTATTCAGAAGGAGAAGAAATGATCAATAGGGAAAGTTCCTGAAAAAATTGGGAGAATATAGAATCAAGGGCACAAGTAGAGGAGTAAATGGAATATTATAAAAAATAAATTTGACAGTCAAGCCAGGCTCCAAACATCAATGCATTTCTATAAGAAGACTTTTCTCAATCTCTCTTAATTATAGCTCTTGATTTTTTGCTGATTATTTCCTATTGATTCTGTATAAAGCTGGTTTATACATATTTGTTTGCAAGTCATCTCAGTTATTAGATTATAAGCCCCTCCAGGGCAGGAACTGCACAGTTTGCCTTTCATTGTATCCCTAGAGGTTAACACAAGTCTGGCACATAGTAGGGACTTAATAGATGCTTATTGACTAAGTTTTCCCAATTTTACCGCCTTTGCCTACACCTTGTTGATTCTTCCTCTGAAATCCCTCTGGTATTTATTCTCCTCTTTTCCACTCCTACTGCAACTGCCCCAGTTTAGGGACTTTTACTTCTTAGACCATTTTAAGAAAAAGGAAAGGTAGTTTCTGCCTTTAAGGAGCTTCACGTCTAATTGGAGAGATAAGCTGTGTGTATATAGGTATATGCACAAGCTAGATGCAAAACAGATACAAAGAAATGTTAGAGGTACAGGTACTGGTAGCTAGAGATACTGAGAAAAGTTTCCTGGCTTGCTTTCCAATCTGGAGTCTATTCTTTTCAGTCTTTCACTATGACATTTAAATTATTTAATGTACTGTTTTGATTAGATTATCCTCTATTAGAAATATTCAATGGCTCCCTATTCCCTATTGAATAAATTATAATTTCCTCATTCTGACATTCTACCCCCTCCCAATCTCTCTCTCTTGTCCCCACAATCCAGCTCCATCCTAACTTTTTGATCATATCTCCCATTACTGAATTTCATTTATTCAGAATACTATACAAACTGTATTAAAGCCTGATCTCTATAGATCTTTTGTTCCATATTCTTGCTCCATTCTATTTCCAGACCTTTGTTTGCTGTGTTGCCTGTTTCTGGAATGGATTTCTTCCCTTTGTGATGGTAGAGACTTGATACGAATAATGCTTTTTTAGAATAAACTAGCATTTCATTATTAACAGGTAGCCACTTCTAACCCCTGTATTTTTGTCTTCCTTTACCCCAATTTTTATGCAAGGACAATCAAAAGATAGACTTTATATTATTCATATTAGTTAGCGTGTCATCTAAAGCCCTTTAGAATTTGACTGAAGTGCTTGTTTTGGCAGCACATATACTAAAAAATTGGAGTGATGCGGAGAAGATTAGCATGGCCTCTGCGCAAGGCTGACATGCAAATTCATGAAGGTTCCATATTAAAAAAAAAAGAATTTGACTGAAGCCCACCTTTCCTGGAATGTTGTACACTACTCCCTTTCATGCCCTCTCTGTCCATCTCTGTCCAACCAAACCAGGCCACTTGATTTTCTCCTAACTCAGCATTCATCTCTTATCTCTGTGCTTTGCACAAACTGTTGAATGCACTCTTTGGTTATTGCTACCCTTTAGAAAATCTAGCATCTCTCAAGGCTCAGTTCATGTGCCATCTCTTTTGGGAAGCCTTTCCTGTCACCTTTGTTTGTTAGGACTATTTTCCTTCTTGAAATATTATATATACTTATCTGTTTACTTGCTGTATCCTTTCAATAGACTATAAGTTCCTTCAGGGCAAGGGTTGTTTTGCTTTATCTTTGTATCTCTAGAGCCTCCCACAGTGCCTTGCACGTAGTGGTGCTTAATAAATGCTTATTGGATTAGAATGGATTCAAGTTTGTATTTTATCTAGTGGCAATATGGAACCATTGAAGATCCTTGAGGTGAGAAGTAATATGACTGTACATGTGCTTTAAGAAAATTATTTCGTTCAGATAGAAGTATACTTTTTCTTTATTTCATTTTTCTTTTTTTGTCTGTGTTTTCTTTTTATACCATGACTAACATGGAAGTATGTTTTTCATGACAGCAAAAAAAGTTATTTTGTATCTTTGTATAGGATAAATTGGAGAGGGGACAGACTATAAAATGGGAGAACATTTAGGAGCATAAGCAAGAAGAAGTGTAGAAGCCAGGGAACTTGACCTAAATTCCTGAAAGTATTCTATAACATTGATAAAGTGATAATGATCCAGAGTGGGGCAGCTAGGTGGCACAGTGGATAAAGTGCAGGACCTAGGGTCAGAAAGACTTGGGTTCAAATCCATCCTCAGACACTTACTAGCTATTTGAATGGGTGGCAAGTCACTTCATACTATTTGCCTCAGTTTCCTCATCTGTAAAATGAGCTGGAGAAAGAAATGGTAAACCGTTCCAGTATCTTCTCAAAGAAAACCCCAAATGGAGTCACATAGAGTGGGACATGACTGAAAAATAACTGAACAGCAACAGCACATGATTTAGAGAAGGCCACAGTGATCACTAAGAGCCAGTGTGGCATCTTCTAATCTAATCCAATCCAGTCCAGTTCAGTCTAATACAACAACCATCTCTTTTGAATTTAATACATAAAAAACATATAAGAGACAAAACAAAGACAACTTTTGCCCATGAGGTACTTAAATTTTACTGAGGAAATGCAGCATATAATTAGATACATATATCCATGGTAACAAACAAGCATATCTTATTTTCTTTTCCCCTGGATCAGGGGAATGAATGTTGTCAATAGAGTTTATCTAGACTTTTAGTAAAGCATTTAATAAAATTTTGACAATGGAAAGATATGGGCTAAATAATAGCACAATTAGGGGTACAAACTGATTGAATGACTGGACTCAATGAATGTATGTTTTTTGAAAATTATTACTTATTCATTTTTAACATTTCTTTTTAAATTTTGAGTTCCAAATTTTATCTCTTCTTTCCATTCCTTCCCATACCCAGTCAGAAGGCAAGCAATATGATATTATTTATACACGTGAAATCATACAAAACCTATTTCCATATTAGTAATATTTTTAAAACAGTAAGAAAAATAAAGAATATTATACTTAAATTTGCACTGACAGATCATCAGATCTCTGGAGGTGGATAGCATTTTTTCATCATGAGGCCTTTGGGCCTGTATTGGGTCATTGTATTGATCAAACTAGATAAGTCTTTCACAGTTGATCATCATCATGACCTTGCTGTTATTGTGCACAATGATTAACAGGTTCTTCTCACTTCACTTTGCATCAGTTCAAGTAATCCTTATCATGTTTTTCTGAAATCATCCCACCACAGTGAATAGTCATTAATGATTCAGTCAACTTGGCATAAGATCTCCAGTGAAGTGCCCCCAAGAATCTATATGCAACTGTGCTGTTTGACATTTGTATCAATGACTTGGACGAAAGCATAGATGGTATGCATATCCAATGTGAAGGTTATCACACTAGAATCAAGATTCAGAAAGACCTTGTCAGGGTAGAACATTGGGATCAATCTACAAAAACTGAATTTGATAGGAATAACTTTGAGGATTCCAAAAATCAACAGTATCATTTGCAGTATGACTATGTAGCAGCCCATCTAAAAAAGATCTAGGAGTCTGAATACATTTAAACCCAGTAGGAATGAATAGGGTGATGTAACAACCAAGAAAGCTTCTCTGGTTTTAGGCATAACCTCTCTGTATAAGGCTCACTAGACTTTGCCCTGGTCATATCACATCTGGGGTATTGTATCCAATTTGGGGCAATACATTTTAAGAACATGGGTAAATTAGAGAGCACCCAGAGGAAGGCAGGCAACATGGTAGAGGACCTGCTCTGTGTAGATTACTTGAAGGAACAGTTGTTTGGCTTAGAAGGATTAGAAGCCTTGGACTGGTTATAATAATTGTTTAAGTACTTGAAAGACCTTCATGAAGAAGACATTTTTGTTATTGTTTGAAAGGGCAGAACTTAGAGTAACGGGTAGAAGTTTTAAAGAGGTACATGTATTTATATTGCTATAAGGAAAAAAAAATTCTTAACAATTTGAACTCTCCTATAACAAAAGTGGAATGGGGTTCCTTGACAGGCAATGGGTTTCCCATCCCCTGAGTTGTTGGAGGCCAATTTGGTAGTTGAGGTTTCAGATTCTAATGGAAGGAGATGCCTTATGGTTCTAACAGTTAACATAAGGAGGTTTTCTTTGCCATATCAGGGAAAGTGTTTTCAACGAATATTGATTCAGGTGAATGTTTGCATGGGTTAAATTGTTCTGTTGGATGAGTTTCTGATTCCTCAGGAACTGCCCTCCCTAAGCTATCCTTGCCCCAAGATGAAATGTATCCAGCTTTAATAAAGGCACTTCTCAATAAAAAAAATCATGGTAATTCAGGTAGGACAAGAGTTACAATTGCTAAAAGTATACAAGTTTCAAACTCCCATTCTCCGTGGATTACCCAAAACATAGTTATTATAAAACCCAACAAAGAATCTTCATTTTATACTTTGTACTATGGAAAAGTTTAGAATGAGGGTAGACACTTTGGCATTGAACATATGTTGTTTAACAACTTTTTGCAAGCCTTTTTTTTTTTTTAACAAGACTTTAAGGAAATGAAATAAAAACTGCAGTGTTCTTCATTGGGAACATGATCCCCAATACAAAAGGAATAAAAACTGTTCTGGGGAAGTGATCTCATTTGAGGAAGCTATTATAGAAATCCAAATTGCCTGAAAGACAGTGGGGGAGGGGGACTGGGAAAGGAAGGGACGTGGGGGTAGTCCTTTGTTTTTGAAAGAGTAAAGCAGATGCTAATAGCAGTCAGGGAAGGAAAGGTACACATTTTTGAAGTTAACCATTCCGATCTCTACAGGACAAGCTGGGGTATCAGTGTTAATACCAATGCTTCTGATATGTAGTCTATATGTGTAAATGTCAGAGAACCTTCTCTTTGTATTTAAGAGATGTCCTCTCAAAAACTGAGAGAAGAAATCCCCACCCATTTCAATCCAGATTCTAAGACATCCTATTTGTAATATCTGCTCAATCCCTCTGAAATAATAAAGTGTTCAATGTGCTCACAATGTAACATTAAGAAAAAAGTAAAATGAAATTTGATGTTTTTATAAAACTTGATAGAAAATATATTTCAAACTGTAAAGGCATCAGAAACATAGTTATTAAAATTCACACAACTTATTTCACATTTTTAGCGTTGTCAGTTTCCTATTCCTGGTTTGTTCTGGCACCTACTTTTGCTGTAGAGTTGTTAGAATCCTTACAGTCTTCAGTCTTTTCCCTTTTCTCTTTGGGTTTCTACCTTCTTTGGATTTGGGCTCTGGATTTAGATGAACAAGCATAACAGATAACTGTGCCACTATCCTCTGTGGTTCCTCCTTGGCTTCTTTGGTCTTTTTTTTTTTTTTACATATGGTGGTAATGGACTGAGAGCAGTGCCAGCAATGGAATCAGGGCTGAGGATGCAGGGCAGGATGTGGAGGGGCACTCCTGCCTCATCTTCCTCATCAATTAAATCTTGAAGATGGTTTCAATATGTTTTAAGGAGAAGCTAAGCTAGTCTGCATGGCAGATATTGCTTCTATCACAGAGATCTTCAAACAGAAGCTGCATTATTACCAAGTGTTGTAGTCAGTTGTACTACATGACACTGGAGGTTCCTTCCAACTCCGAGCTTCCTTGAAGGTAAGGTGATGAAAATCTCAATTAGTATGGTATTTCTGTGAGTGGTGAAAAGGGAATGATAGGAAAGATGACATGGAGAAAGAATTGACAAAACTTGGCAAAAATTGCTTATGAGGGGTGAGGGAGAGTAAAGGAGTGAAGAAGCTTCCATCCAGGTTAGTGGAAAAGCAGTAGTGTCTTAATAGAAACAGAAAAATTTGGAGAAGAATCAGATTTATCAGAGAAGAAAATGAGATCTGGTTTTGGACATGATGACTTTGAGAAAGATGCTATATACAGTGGCAGCTCATAATATGGAATAAGCATTCAGCAGAGATTAGACCTTTGTTTGAGAGTCTTAGGAATAGAAATGATTATTGAATGATTATTTGTTGAGCTTATCTAGGGAGAGTGGGTAGAAAAAGACAGGAAATGTACCCAAGAAAGAGCCTTCAGCACACCTACTATGAGAGATGGGGGATGGATGTTGACTTAACAAAGGAAAGTGAAAAGGAGCTGGTCAGAAAAGCAGAAGGACAAGAGGAAAAAGATGGTAGGTTAGCCTTTATATTTTCATACATCAAAGTAGGCAGACATGGGTTTATTGGTGCACCATCCATGTCTATCACCTTCTATAAATTCTCCAGAGAGAATCTATGAAACATAATGGAGACTTTCCTTTAGTTCTTTTAAGAAAAGCTATGGACACCAAGGTAAGATGGAGGCTCCGTATCCATCTTCCTTCTCTTCTGAGATATTTCTGCCCTGTCCCTCATTGATAGATTTTATGCCTCTTTTTATCTGTAAATCATCATTGGAAATAGGCTGCAACCCACTTACATCCACCATTTTTGTCTTTCCATTGCCCTATGGGTCACTTGCAATTCTGATCCTTTAGAGATTGTTCTGTGATCATTACCCCCTCACCTCCTACTCACTTCTCATTCTGCTATAATCTCTCTTCCAGTCCCTCTACTCTACTAAAATTGCTCTCTCTAAGGTTGCCAACAAATTCATTCACCATTAAATCTATTAGCTTTTCATCTCTCTTTCTTTTTGAACTACTTGAACTATCTGTACCTTTTGGATCATACCAACTGCCCCCTCTTCCCCTACCTTTCTCTACCTGAATTTTTTTTTTTTTACAATATTGCAACATTGCTTATTTCCTCTCTCCCTTGTCCTTTTTTTTTTTTTTTGAGGGGGGAAGGGGAAAATGTGGAATTGCCTTTATTTTGTCTTAGGTAAAATGCATAAAATCCTATGGATTCACAGGACCCCGTGAACAAATAGAGAAATACAAAGCACTCAAAAACCCATCAGCTCTCCTTGGCTGGGGAATGAATTTGGAGTTGCTGTCAAGGTAACCCTCAGTCAATCTCTCTTTCCCACAGTGTCCTACACAGTCTCCTCCAGACTGACAAAACCATCTTGTGAGTTAGAATCCCTCTGGAAGGTAAACATTGTAGCTCCTAAAAAAAGCAATTCCCCTTATCACTAGATCCATACTATCATTAATTTTTCAAATTAAATTTTATTTTTTCAATTAACAAGCATTCATTTTTTTCTCCTTTCCAATTCCCTCTGCTGAAGAAAAGAAAGAAAAACAAAACCCTTGTAATAAACATGCATAATCAAGTAAAACAAATTTCCACATTGTCCATGTCCAAAAATATATGTTTATTCTGCATATACTGTCCATCACTTCTCTGACAAGAGATATGTAGCACTCTTATCATTGGTTTTCTGGAATCATGGTGTTTACCTGAGTTCTTAAGATTTTCAAAGACCAATGTAGACTAATATCTTTAATTTGCTAGGATGCAAAATTTTAAATATGATATTAGCAAAGAGATTACAGCAACCTATTTAAAAAGATAGTGCACTATGACCAGATTGGATTTATAGCAGGAATACTAAACTGGTTCAATATTAGGAAAATTATAATGAACTATATTTTTAAGAATACTGAAAATAATATGAGTAATATTATCAATAGATGCAGAAAAAGCTTTTGACAAAATACAAGATCCTTTTCTGTTAAAAAAAGAACTCACTAGAGAGCATGAGCCATAAATGGATCTTTTCTAATATTTTTCAGAATTCATTTAAAGTATATTTCAATGGAGCCTCTCTTTCTGAATCTCCTTGACTTCCTCTGTATAAATTTATCTTTCTTGCTTGCTAAAAATTCATCTTTGTTTTTTTTAAAATCTTGGTTTTCCATTCATTGCTTTTGCAGGTGGAGATCTCCGTTTTTCTCTTTAAGCTTTTGACTCGTGGCCTTCCTATAACAGATATATTTAAATCACTTTTTAATGGGTCTCACAAGTCTGATCTCTTGAAAGAAGAATGGAGGTTCTCTCACCTTGATCCCATCTTTCCTATCATACTTTTAAAAACTCTTTCCTGTCCTGATAGGAATTTGCTCATGCTCCATAAACCTCTGTCACATGTCCAAGGTTTTGAAATGTAAATTCCACCTCTTTATCTTTGCATCATCAGAAAAAAGTGGTATCTTTAGTTTATACACCACAGCTTCTATTCTACATAATTGAGTGGCATTGAAGTAGAATAATAAATAGAGTGCTAGACCTGGAGTCAGGAAGACTTGAGTTAAAATCCAGCTTCAGACACTAGCTGCATGCTCCTGGATGAGTCAATCTCAGTTTCCTCTAGTATAAAATGGGGATAATCATAGCACCTACCTCCCAGGGTTACTATGAGGATCAGATGAGATTGTATTTGTAAAGTGCTTAGACCTGAGCCTGGCACACAGTAGGTATTGAATAAATGTTTGTTTCCTTACTTTCTCGTTATTATTAATTTCACTGATAGCACTTCTCTTTTTATTCTAAGTATCCTTTATCCCCTCCTTCCAAAAACAAACATCTTGCCCCGGCTTATCTTTTGCTACTTGCCTCTCCTACTTTACATTTTAGTCAAATGGAGTTACTGTTTATATCCTGATGTGTCTTGACTTTGCCTTTATTCCCATTGTGTCCTATTCCTAGAAGAGTCCTTCCCTCCCTTCTCCTTTTTCTTCAAGACCCAAAGCACATTCCACCCTCTCCATGAATAAAACTTTCCCTATAAGCTAAAAATGACCTTCCTCCAATTTCTCCCCTAAATTTGTTGTTGCTCAGTTGTTTTCACTTGCATGTGACTCTCCGTAACCCCATCTGGGGTTTTCTTGGCAAAGATACTGCAGTGGTTTGCATTTTCCTTCTCCAGCTCATTCTACAGATGAAGAAACTGAAGCAAATAGGGTTCCGTGACTTGCTCAGAGTCACGCAGCTAGTCAGTGTCAGAGGCCAGATCTGAACTCAATAAGATGAGTCTTCCTGACTTCAGACTTTATCCACTGTGCCACCTAGCCACACATTCCCCAAATTTACCCCTCTTCGAATTTCTTCTAGCACTTTGCCTGGATCTCTTCTTTGCACTGCATACCCATTCTTCCCTCCATTAGATTGTGAATCCTTTGAGACTGAGTCCTTGGTTGGGCTGATTAGGAAGGGACTCTGCTCACCAAGATTAAGGACATACCTTCAGAGCAGGGTGTGGGGGTTGCCTATGGCTATGTCTGACAAATGGTCATTTATCTACCGCTGTGCCTTCAAATGTAGACCTTCCTTGTTGGAAATCTCCACTCAGATTTTCCACCTCCAGCATAACTAATGTGGAAATATCTTTAATATGATTGTACATGTATAGCCTATATCTGATTGCATGCTGTCCTGGGGAGGGGCCAGGGGAGGAAGAGGGAGAAAATTTAGAACTCAAAATCTTACAGAAGTGAATGGTGAAAATGAAAAATAAATAAATAAATTTATTCAAAAAAGAAATGAATGTTGAAAAGTAAAACTAAATAAAACAAATATATGTACATATGTATGTGTATATATATATATTAAAAAAGATTTTTTTCACCTCCATGATCTGGCTTATCCTTTGGTTTATACTTTCAGTTAGATACAGATTTGGACCCAATCTCTCTTTCTCCATGATGGACTCTGTCCCTACCCAACAAATGTTCTAATCATCAATCATTCCATCAATAAGCAGTTATTAAGCATCTACTAACCACTGGGCTATGCACTGATGACTCAAGGGAGGATAAAAAGAAAAACAAAGAAAGCATTCCCCGCCCTCAAGAAGCTTATATTTCATCAGCAAAGTAATACATTTGGGATTTTCCTCAACCTTCCTGAGGGTCATTGTTTAAGGTTAGGTTGCTTTGAAGCAGCAGACTTTGGCTGGTATAAGTAGCATACAAGTTGCTTAGCATATGTAAACTCCTCTCATAGCTTCTGCGAGCAAGACCTATTCCCCTGGCCTACTGCGGAAAGCCCTAAAGAGAATTCTAGGACATAGGCTCTAGAAAAAAGAAAGTGAGAGTAGGCATTCAATCTCTTTTTAAAATCTCCTGAACTGGTCTTGGTTCAGTGGCTAATTGTCTTTGACACATCATCTTCCTTCTGCTGCCATCATGAGGATTGTTTTATCATTCCATAGAGTTCCAGTGCTGAGCACATGAACCTGGAGAGATCACCGATGCTCAGCTCAGTTCCACATGGGCTCCTGCCTATAATGAGCACCATGCATATTACATACATATTTCCATTTTAAAGTTGTAAAATGAGTAACTGAGAAACTGGAATTAAGCCAGAAGAAAGAGACAAAGATGACAAGAGGTATGGAAATTATATCATATGAGGAAATAAATGAAAATATTTAGTGCTGAAGAGAAGAGATGGTTTGTATTATAGAGATTTTTCTGAAGGGTTGTCACAGGGAAGATGGGTTAGACTTGTTTTGTTTGGCCCCGAAGAGTAAGTAATAGAAGTTACAACAAAAAAGGTTCTAACCCAGTATAATGACTTCCTAATAATTACAGCTATCCCCAAATAGAAAAAGTTTCCTTGGTAAGTAGTGAGTACCCCATTGCAGGAAGTATGTAAACAGAAGCTGGATCCTAAAGATTCCTGGCTTAGGAAAGAATGAATGAAAAAAAGGTTTAAAAACTCCTTACCAAGATCTATGCTAATACAATACAAAACAAGACAGCCCCTGACCTCAAGGAGTATATATTCTAATGGAAGAGTCAACACCAGCAGGGTAGTAGTGTCCAGGGAAGGATGTTTTGGTCTAAAAAGTCACAGGGTGAGTGGAGCAGTTAAGCTAATTTATTTCTTCAACCTCTTTCGAGTCTAAGATTTTATGATTCTGTGGATTTATAGTAATAGTTAGAAGGATTTAGGGATGGCAGATGGAAGGGAAAGAAAGAAGGAAACAACGGAGTACTGGGAAACTGGCTTTGTTAACTAAGTTGTTTAGAGGAAGGTTTGACCAAAGTAATCAAAGGTGGAAATGTAGAATTCACTAGTGTCACAGAAAAAAGTATGGCACTCTTCCCCTTTCACTTTGGTACCGAATTCATTTAACTATCAAAACGTTTTCCTTGAATACTGATTGGTTAGAGCACCCTCTTCTGCCTTACTATAATATTACTTTTAATAACAGCACTTAATTCATCTCCAATGGCCACTCATTTCTTCATGCTTGCCTCAAGGGTCACATATCAAAGTCTGAAGAGTCATATGCAGTCTTGGGACCCTGGGTGGGCTACCCCTGAATTGGAGCATGGGTCAGTGAGGTCATGGCTACAGATTCAATTCCTGGATAGGTCAATTATCTTTGTTTGATTTCTTCCATGGCCTCTTGACTAGCAATCTCACCAATGTTGCAGTTTTTCCTAAGATAGGAATGGGAGACTTTCCCAGGAGGATGGGAAGGTCTCTGATTATTCCTGCTATTGGAAACATTACCTCTTAGAAGGATGGTGGACCAGAATAATAACAACATAAATTCTAAAGTCTGCAAAGTGCTTTATATATTTTATTTCATTTGATAGATGTGCGGTAGGTACAGTAGACATTGTTCTGTCCATTTGACAAATGAAGACTTTGAGGTGAACAGGCCATGGTCACAGCTCATCAGTGTCAGATGTGGATGTTGAACAGGGGTCTTTACAGCACCAAGCCCAGCTTTGCTTCGGCTCTACATGTTGCTTTTCATTGTGTTATTTTGCTGGCTCCTAGGGAAGTATGATATGTACGTGTGTGTGTGTGCTAGCATGCATATCTTCAGAAACTTGTCCTGCTCCTTAGATCAGTTGGAAAGAACACTGATATTGGAGTCAAAGGACCTAGATTCGTATATGACCTCTGACACCACCTCTGTGAGTTCAACCTAGTAGCAAGTAGTTTAACCTTTCTGGGCCTCAGTTTTCTCATCTGTAAAATGGTAGAGTAGAACTAGATGGCCTTTGAGATCCCTTCCAGCTTGAAATTTGTGATTCAATGTTTCTATCATCCTTAAGGGCCCTGTATTTAGAATTAGAAAACCTGGATTAGATTGTTCTTCTTTCACCCTCCACATGGGTTGACCTTGAACAAAGGTCCTGAACTCTTACAGCCTCACAAAGGGTATTAGTAATACTTTCACTACCCATCTCATTAGCAAATGAGCTAGTGAATTTGAAGGAGAAATTAAAGTGCAATTCATTTGTATTATTATTTTTTGCAAATTTTTACAAGGCAAGTCACTTAGTTCCTCTCCGAAATAATTTCTCCAGACAGGCTCATTTCAGGAATGCCTTGAATGTCACAACATAACAGGGTGCACATTCTCCTCCGGAAAGAAATTCCTCCAGAAATAATAAATCCACAGGAACACTTCCAGCAGTCAGGAATTCTTCTTGCCATGGGCGTCCTGAGGGATAGATTCTTTCTAAAAGACTACAAAAGACAAGTTGATACAAACAAGATGACCTCAAAAAAATAATAAATAAAAAAAAAGCTCTGAATGAGTGAAAACTGAGTCATAGACAAAATTAGGACTTTGGGTCAACTATTCCAGATAATGAAAACAAAGTTTAAACTGCTTTATTAGTATTTCCTCTATCACTTTCTCTAAATCTAAACAATCAACAAAGTAATAAATCAAAACCTGAATTGTACCACGACCATTTCCAAGGTGTAAGTAGTCACACTAAGAACGTAACAATCAGTTCTCAGGACCTGCCTCCACATATTAAAAAGGAACTTTAGGAACGACCAAGTCCAGTTGTTTCATAATGCAGATGAGAAAACTGAAGTTCAGAGAAGGCAATAACTTATTAATACTGTAAATACTGGGTCAAGGACTAGAATCTGAGATTCTTTTGCTGAGGACAATGAAAAACTGATTCATTAAAACACAGAAAGAAAATGAGAGATGTTCTCTTTCTAAGGAAGACGCAGCTACTTGTAATTATGAGGAAGAGCTGAATTTTTCTTAAACCACATTAAATATATAGAGAGAATTTGGACTTGGAGTCAGAAAACCTGGCTCTGCCATATATTAACTATGAGAGACTTTAAAAGAGGTGGGGGGAGCATTTGTTTTGATCTCATCCAAACATATTCTCTTCTTATTTAGATCACCAAAATATTAAAAAGTGATTTCTGCCTTTGGCTTTGAAAAAGTAGGTGAAATTCATCAGAAGGTGTTTCACTGACTAACCTAAATCCCTGGAGGAAATGTTGATTTCTCAGATGAAATTCTCCAGAAAAAAAAAAAATCTAACTAGGAAGTTAGTGATAATTATAGCTCTGTAGGGGGAAATCAAGGGCAGAGCAGAGTTGAAAATCAGCCTATGAGAGTTAAAATTACAAAGGAACCTTCGAGGCTTGTATCAAAGCAATTGATTATACTTTCAGTGCAACTTCTTTCATGTTTTGAGACTTCAAGGTACAATCTCCTCAAAGATGTGGTTGAACTGGATGAGTACAGCATTACCAAATTCCCACCACAAATGTAGTCTGATTTTTATCTTCACCTTAGTTCTTTTTCCTTCCTACAAGGACCTTTCTCTCTTTCCTCCCTTTCCATTCCCTCTTTTGTTTATACTGCCTATATTTTGCCTTGTGCCCTCTTTCCTCTCCTTCCCAGAAAGCCATTCCTTACAACAAAGAATGGGTTTTTTTAATGGCGAAGAACTGGAAGCTTAGGGGGACACCAACCAGTGAGAGAATGGCTCAACAAATTATGTCACACAAATATAATTGAAAACCACTATGCTATAAGAAATGACCAGAGGGACAGTATTAGAAAAGTCTAGAAAGACCCACATCATCTGACACAGAGTGAAGTAATTAAAACTGGAAAATGATTTATATGGTAACAATACCACAAAGAAAAAAAAACTTTGAAAGATTTAAGAATTCTGATCTGTATAATCACCAATCATGATTCCAATGATGGAAAGATGTTATCTGACAATAAAATTGTATAGAATCAAGATGTAGAACGAGGTAGAGGTTATAGAGCTAACCAGTGAGGGAACTGGTCTTGCTTGCCTATCTATGTCTGTTTAGAGGTTTTGTTTTTTCTTATAAAGATTTTTTTTAAGTGGAATAAAAAAATCAGAATCCACATAAATCATTGGTATTTCTATATATTACTAACAAAGCCCAACAGCAAGAGACAGAAAGAGAAATTCCATTTAAAGTTACTGTAGACATTATAAAATATTTGGAAGTCTATTTGCCAAAACAAACCCAGGAACTATATGAACACAATCACAGAACACTTTTCACACAAATAAAGTCAGATCTAAATAATTGGAAAACATCAGTTGCTTGTAGGTAGGTGAACTAATATAATAAAAATGACAATTCTAAATAAATTAAATTACTTATTCAGTGCCACACCATTCAAACTACCAAAAATCATTTTATAGAGCTAGAAAAAATTAGGACAAAATTCATCTGGAAGAACAAAAGGTCCAGAATATCAAGGAAATTAATGAAAAGAGATGCTAGGGAAGGTGACCTAGCCCTACCAGAGCTCAAACTGTATTATAAAGCAGCAATCATCAAAACCATTGGGTACTGGCTAAGAAATAGAAGGGTAGATCAGTGGAATAGGTTACACACTCAAGACACAGTAATCGGGGGGCGGAGCCAAGATGGCGGAGTGAAAGCAACGACTCACCTAAGCTCCTGGAAAAACTCCTCTGGATATCTCCGGGGGGAGAGTCTGACCAGACTTTGGAGGTGTAGAATCCAGTGGGTGACGGACTTTGACGGATTCGGAGCCCAGGCTGGACCGGAGGGTCCACGGGAGGGATCTGTTCCGCGGGGGTAAGACCCCGGCGCACAGCTCAGCGCGGTCGGCGCGGCAGGGCGGAGGGGACCAGAGGAGCCCGAGAGTGGCGGGCGAGACCAGCGGAGCAGGAGATAAGCCAGGCCGAGCCGGTGAGAGCCACTGAGTGCCAGACATCAGCGCAGCAGCCCTTGAAATCTTCAGCCTGAAGACGGACTTCGGTGGGTCACTACTTGAACTTCCAGGAACTGGGATGGCAGAGTGATTAGTAAGTGCTCTCTCCTCCCCCCTGATGACCGTGAGGGAACCATAAAATTCTTCCCCAGATTAATCCTGGATCAGCGGGAACAGCAGAAGGGGGCGGGTGGTCTCATAACACCAGAGGCTGGAAAAGTGGCAAAGGGGGATTCTTCCTATGGTAGCGGAGACGGCTGGAGGGACAGACGACCCAGGGCAGAGAAAATTCGCACTGAGACCCAGGCAAGCCTCAGAGCCGAGCCCAAGGAGGGGTGGGAACACGCGTTAGTTTCTAGGCGTGCCCCAGCCCTCCAGAGGAAAAGGGAAGACAATAGGGAAGCTGGGATCATCATCCCCTGACCTTGCCTTTGCCTCAAGTCAGCTGAGGAGATATCCTGAGGACAGACCACCCCTCCCACATACCTAAGAAGCTAACCCCAGGGTTGATCGGGGAAACAAAAAACAAAAGCCTGCTTTTAGCCTAGACACACATCAGCTCAACTTAAAGATCTGTACCTTCTGACTGAAAGAACCAAAAGCTGCAACACTCAGCCAACATCATGAATCAGAAAAAGCAGATGAAAAGTGAAAAAACCATAGAATCTTTCTATGGGGATAAGGACCAAAACACAAACACCAAAGAGGTTAGAGCTGAGACTGTACTTCCATCTGAAACCTCAGATGGGACTATGAATTTCTCGCAAACACAACTAGATTACCTGGAACGTCTGAAGAAGGATATAAAAGAAAAACTGGCCAATGATTTTAAAACTATAAAAAAAGAATTCACTGATGAGAACATCACCCTGAAAAAGAAAATTGAAGAAATGGAAAAGGAAGTTCAAAAATTAACTGGAGAGAATAATTCCCTAAAAGGAAGAGCTAATCAAATGGAAAAGGAAACCCAAAACCTAATTGGGAAAATTGATCAGATGGAAAAGGAAACCCAAAACCTAACTGGGAAAATTGGTCGAATGGAAAAAGAAGTACAAAAATTAAATGGAGAAAATAGCTCCTTAAAGGGAAAAATTGGTCAGATGGAAAAGGAGATGGAAAAGCTAACTGAAGAAAACACTACGATGAAGATTAGAATTGGGCAAGTAGAAACTAATGACTCAATGAGGCAACAAGAATCAGTCAAACAAAATCTAAAGAATGAAAAGATAGAAGAAAATGTAAAATATTTAATTGGAAAAACAACTGACCTGGAAAATAGATCCAGGAGAGAAAATCTAAGAATTATTGGCCTGCCAGAAACCCATGATGAAGAAAAGAGTCTGGACAATATCTTCCAGGAAATCATCAAGGAAAACTGCCCAGAAGTACTAGACTCAGAGGGCAAAATAGTCATCGAAAGAATCCACCGTTCCCCTCCCGAAAGGGATCCCAAACTCAAAACCCCAAGAAATATAGTTGCCAAATTCCAGAGCTATCAAGTGAAGGAGAAAATACTACAAGCAGCCAGAAAGAAACAATTCAAATATCAAGGACACACAGTCAGGATCACACAGGACCTTGCAGCTTCTACATTAAAAGATCGAAAGAATTGGAACCCAATATTCCGTAAGGCAAAGGAGTTGGGACTTCAACCAAGGATCAACTACCCAGCAAAGTTCAGCATAACATTTCAGGCAAGGAGAAAGTCATTCAACGAAATAAGGGATTTCCAGAGCTTCCTGACCAAAACACCAGAACTCAATAGACAATTTGATCTTCAAATGCAGGTCTCCAGAGAATCATAAAAAGGTAAACAGAGGGGAAAAAACAAAAACAAAAACTTGCTACTCAATTAGGGCAAACTGTTTACCTCCCTATAAGGGAAGATGATACCTGTTAATCTTGAGAACTGTGCAGCTATTATGATAAAAGGGATATATGTAGAGGGAACGGGCATAAAGTAAATGATGTCATGTCAAAAATATGATTTAAGTATGAGAAGTGAATGTAATAGGAGGTGTGGAAAGGGGGAAGCAGAAAATGGCAAATTATATCACAGGAAGAAGTACAAAACTATAGTAGAGGGAAGGAGGGGAGGGAGATGAGCATTGTTTGAGAGGTACTCTCATCTGATTTGTTCAAAGGAGGGAACAATAATCTTAAGTAGATAAGCCTAACTAGCTCTATAGGTAGTAGGAGGGGAAGGGGGAAGAAAGGGGAGGGTGGCTAAAAGGGAGGAAAGAAGCAATAAGAGTAAAGGGGACTAAAAGGGAGGGGGGTCAAAAGAAGGAGGGGAAGGCTGCAGGAGGAGGGGGAGAAAAGTGAATACTATTGAGGAGGGGAAGGGAGACGGGAGAGCTAAAAGCACAAATGGTGGGAAAGAGGTTGGAGGGAAATACACAGACTGTAATCATAACTGTGAATGTGAATGGAATGAACTCTCCCATAAAATGGAGACGGATAGCAGAATGGATTAAAAGCCATAATCCAACAATATGCTGCTTACAAGAAACACATTTGAAACGGGGGGATACACATAGGATAAAGGTCAAAGGATGGAGCAGAATATATTGTGCTTCAGCTCATGTAAGAAAGGCAGGAGTAGCAATCCTAATCTCAGACAAAGCAAAAGCAGAAATAGATCTAATCAAAAGGGATAGGGATGGAAACTATATCCTGCTAAAAGGCACCATAGACAATGAAGCAATATCATTACTAAACATGTATGCTCCAAGTGGTATAGCATCCAGATTCTTAGAGGAGAGGTTGGGGGAGTTGAAGGAAGAAATTGATAGCAAAACTATACTAGTGGGGGACCTCAACCTCCCCCTCTCTGAACTCGATAAATCCAACCTCAAAATAAACAAGAAAGAGGTTAAGGAGGTAAATAAAACTCTGGATAAGGTAGATATGATAGATCTTTGGAGAAAATTAAATGGGAATAGAAAGGAATATACTTTTTTCTCAGCAGTACATGGAACATTTACAAAAATTGACCATGTACTAGGACATAAAAATCTCACAATCCAGTGCAGAAAGGTAGAGATAATCAATGCATCCTTTTCAGATCATAATGCATTAAAAATTACATGTAATAAAAGGCCATGGAAAGAGAAACCAAAAATCAATTGGAAACTAAATAATCTAATTCTAAAGAAGGGTTGGGTTAAAGAAGAAATCATAGAAACAATCAACAACTTCATTCGAGAGAATGACAATAGTGAGACAACATACCAAAACTTATGGGATACTGCAAAAGCAGTTATTAGGGGAAGTTTTATATCTCTGAATGCCTACATAAATAAAATAGAGAAAGAGGAGATCAATGACTTAGGCTTGCAGTTGAAAAAGCTAGAAAAAGAACAAATTGAAAATCCCCAAGTAAATACCAAATTAGAAATACTGAAAACCAAAGGAGAGATTAATAAAATTGAAATAAAGAAAACTATTGAATTAATAAATAAAACCAATAGTTGGTTTTATGAAAAAACTAATAAAATTGATAAACCTTTGGTTAATCTGATCAAAAAAAAGAAAGAAGAAAACCAAATTACTAACATTAAAAATGAAAGGGGTGAACTCACCTCCAATGAGGAGGAAATTAAAACAATAATTAGAAACTACTTTGCCCAACTTTATGCCCACAAATTCGATAATCTAAACGAGATGGATGAATATTTTATAAAATACAAATTGCCCAGATTAACAGAAGAGGAAGTTGAATACTTAAACAACCCCATTTCAGAAAAAGAAATTGAACAAGCCATCAATGAACTCCCTAGGAAAAAATCTCCAGGGCCAGATGGATTCACAAGTGAATTCTATCAAACATTTAAAGAACAGTTAATTCCAATACTACATACACTATTCTTGAAAATTGGGGAAGAAGGAGTCCTCCCAAATTCTTTCTATGATACAAATATGGTTTTGATACCCAAACCAGGAAGAGACAAAACAGAGAAAGAAAATTATAGACCAATTTCCCTAATGAATATAGATGCAAAAATTTTAAATAAGATTCTAGCAAAACGAATACAGCATCTTATCACGAGATTAATACATTATGATCAGGTAGGATTCATACCAGGACTACAGGGCTGGTTCAATATTAGGAAAACTATTAGCATTATCAATCACATCAACAACAAAGCTAACAAAAACCACATGATTATCTCAATAGATGCAGAAAAAGCTTTTGACAAAATACGACATCCATTCCTACTAAAAACATTGGAGAATGTAGGAATAAAGGGAACTTTCCATAAAATAATAAGCAGTATCTATCTAAAACCTTCAGCAAGCATTATATGCAATGGGGATAAGCTAGATGCATTCCCAATAAGATCAGGGGTGAAACAAGGTTGTCCATTATCACCACTATTATTTAATATGGTACTAGAAATGTTAGCTGTAGCAATTAGACAAGATAAAGATATCCAAGGAATTAAAATAGCCAAAGAAGAAACTAAGTTATCACTCTTTGCAGATGATATGATGATTTACTTAGAGAATCCCAGAGATTCAAGTAAAAAATTACTAGAATTAATAAACAACTTTGGCAAAGTTGCAGGGTACAAAATAAACCCACACAAATCTTCTGCATTCCTATATATTAGCAACAAAGTCCAACAGCAAGAGATAGAAAGAGAAATCCCATTTAAAGTTAGGGTAGACAGTATAAAATACTTAGGAGTCTACCTGCCAAAACAAACCCAGGGATTATATGAACACAATTACAAGACACTTTTTGCACAAATAAAGTCAGTATAAAATACTTAGGAGTCTACCTGCCAAAACAAACCCAGGGATTATATGAACACAATTACAAGACACTTTTTGCACAAATAAAGTCAGATTTAAGTAAGTGGAAAAACATTAGTTGCTCATGGGTAGGCTGTGCTAATATAATAAAAATGACAATTCTACCCAAATTAATATACTTATTTAGTGCCATACCAATTAAACTATCAGACAATTACTTTCTAGAGCTGGACAAAATAATATCAAAATTCATTTGGGAAAACAAAAGGTCCAGAATATCAAAGGGACTAATGAAAAGAAATGCTTGGGAAGGTGGCCTAGCGCTACCAGACCTCAAACTGTACTATAAAGCAGCAATTATCAAAACCACTTGGTATTGGCTAAGAAACAGAGAGGTAGACAAGTGGAATAGACTTGGCACTCAAGATGCAGTAGGCAAGGAATATAGCAACCTTCTGTTTGATAAACCCAAGGACCCCAGCTTCTGGGATAAGAACCCATTGTTTGACAAAAATTGCTGGGAAAACTGGATAACAGTGTGGCGGAAATTAGGCATAGACCCATACCTGACACCGTACACAAGAATAAAGTCCAAATGGGTACATGATTTAGGTATAAAGATTGATACCATGAATAAACTGGAGAAGCAAGGAATAGTGTATTTATCAGATCTATGGAGAAGGGAAGAATTCTTTACTAAAGGAGAGATAGAATGCATTATGAAATGCAAAATGGACAACTTTGATTACATTAAACTGAGAAGTTTTTGCACAACCAAACCCAATGCAACCAAAATCCGGAGGGATGTAGTAAATTGGGAAAGAATTTTTACAGCTAAGCTCGGGGATAAAGGCCTCATTTCTAGAATATATAGAGAACTGATCCAAATGTATAATCATACAAGTCATTCCCCAATTGATAAATGGTCAAAGGATATGAACAGGCAATTTTCAGAGGAAGAGGTTAAGGCTATCTATAATCATATGAAAAAATGCTCTAAATCACTATTGGTTAGAGAGATGCAAATCAAAACAACTCTGAGGTACCACATCACACCTATAAGATTGGCAAACATGACAGAACAAGAAAATGATAAATGCTGGAGAGGATGTGGGAGAGTTGGAACACTAATTCATTGTTGGTGGAGCTGTGAGCGCATCCAACCATTCTGGAGAGCAATTTGGAACTATGCCCAAAGGGCTACAAAAATGTGCATACCCTTTGACCCAGCAATATCGCTACTAGGACTATATCCCCAAGAGATCATAAAAATGGGAAAGGGTCCCACATGTACAAAAATATTTATAGCAGCACTCTATGTAGTTGCCAAAAACTGGAAGTCAAGGGGATGTCCATCAATTGGGGAATGGCTGAATAAATTATGGTATATGAATGTAATGGAGTACTATTGTGCCATAAGAAATGATGAACAAGAAGACTTCAGAGAGGCCTGGAAGGACTTATATGACCTGATGCTGAGTGAAAGGAGCAGAACTAGGAGAACTTTATGCACAGCAACAACCACAGTGTGTGAGAGTTTTTTCTGGTAGACTTAGATTTTTGTAATAACACAAGAACTTCTTACCAAAAAAAAAAAAAAAATCCCAATGGAGGATCTCAAGGCAAAATGCCTGCCACACTCAGAGAGAGAAATATGGAAGTCACTCACATATTGTAGCAGATCATGTTTGTGTATGTGTATGTGTTTGTGTATCATGTTCTGATTTGTTATACGATTTCTTTCATTTATCTTAGTCTGACTACATAGCATGACTATAGTGAAAATATACTCAATAGGAAAGTATATGTAGAATCTATACAGAATTGTATGCAGTCGTGGGGAGGGAGGGAGGTAGTGGGGGGTAGGTGGGGGGGATAAAATCACAATTATATGGCAGTGATTGTTAAACATTACAAAATTAAAAAAAAAAGAAAAAAAAAGAAGAAAAAAAAAGAAAAAAAAAAGAAAAAAAAAGACACAGTAATCAATGATTATAGCAATCTACTGTTTGATAAACCCAAAGATCCCAGCTTCTGGAATAAGAACTTGCTATTTGACAAAAACTACTGGGAAAACTGGAAAATAGTATGCAAAAACTGTGACACCATATACCAAAATGAAGTCCAAATGGGTACACAATTTAGGTTTAAAGGCTGACGCTATAAAAATTAGGGGAGCAAGGAATAATTTATCTATCAGATTTATGGAGAATTGAGAAATTTATGACAAAACAAATGCAAAATGGATAATTCTGATTATGTCAAATTGAAAAGTTTTTGCACAAAGAAAGGCAATGCAACCAAGATTAGGATGGAAGCAGAAAACTGGGAAAGAATTTTTACTAGTGTTTCTTATAAAGGCCTCATTTCTAAAATATATAGAGAACTGAGTCAAATTTACAAGAATATGAGTCATTCCCCAATTGACAAATGGTCAAAGGATATGAATGGGCAGTTTTCAGAGGAAGAAATTAAAGCCATCTATAGTCATATAAAAAGATGCTCCAAATCACTATTGATTAGAGAGATGCAAATCAAAACAACTCTGAGGTACCACATTACACCTATCAGATTGGCTAACATGACAAAACAGGAAAATGGTAAATGTTGGAGAAGATGTCGGAAAGTTGGAGCACTAATTCATTGCTGATGGAGCTGTGAACTGATCCAACCATTCTAGAGAGCAATTTGGAACTATACCCAAAAGGCTATAAAAATGTGCATACCCTTTGACCCAGCAATATCACTTCCAGGACAGTATCCCAAAGAGATCACAAAAATGGGAAAAGGACTCATATGTATAAAAAATATTTATAGCAGCTCTTTTTGTGGTGGCCAAGAACTGAAAATCAAAGAGATGCCCATCAATTAGGGAATAGCTGAGCATGTTGTGGTATATGAATATAATAGAATATTGTGCTATAGGAAATGATGAACAGGAGGACTTCAGAAATACCTAGATAGACTTATATGAACTGATGCTGAGTGAAGTGAGCAGAACCAGAAGAACATCATACACAGTAACAGCCACAGTGTGTGAGGACTGTTGATAGACTTAGTCCCTCACAACAATGCAAAGACCTAAAATATTTCCAAAAGACTTTTGATGCAAAATGTCATCCACATCCAGAGAAAGAACTATGGAGTCAGAATGTAGAATGAAGTAGATTATTTTCTCTCTTACTTTGTTTGGTTTTGTTTAGTTTTACTCATGTTTTCTCTTATTCGTTTTAACTTTTCTATGCAATGTGACTAATGTGAAAATGTGTTTAGTAAGAATATATGTGTAGAGCCCATATGAGATTGCATGCCATCTTGGGGAGAGAGGTGGGAAGGAGAGGGAGAAAATTTAAAACTTATGGAAGTGATTGATGAAAACTGAAAACAAATAAATAAATTTGGAGAGAAAAAAGAAAAAATGATTCTTCAAAAAAAATGGGAAAACGACCCATATGTACAAAAATATTTATAGCAGTTATTTTTGTGGTGGCCAAGAACTGGAAATTGTGGGGATACCTATCAGTTGGGGAATGACTGAACAAGTTGTGGTATATGAATATAATGGAATACTATTGTGCTATAAGAAATGATGAACAGGGGAACTTCAGAAAATCCTGGAAAGACTTATATGAACTGATGCTGAGTGAAGTGAGCAGAACCAGGAGAACAATATTCACAAAAACAGCCACAGCGTGAAGTGACTGATTTTGATAGACTTCTCAGCAATGCAAGGACCTGAAGCAATTCCAGAGGACTCGTGATGGAAAATGCCATCCACATCCAGAGAAAGAACTGTGGAGTCAGAATGCAAGCGAAGCAGATTATTTTCTTTTTTGTTTTATTTTTTTCTTTCTCATGCTATCTCCTGGGTCATCTCCACGGATCCTAAGGAATATATAATCACTGGATCCAGATGTCTCTGGAGGAGAAGTGAGGCTGGTGACTTGTACAACAAAGTCAAGTGGAAGTCATGTCATCATTTCTCTGATGGCAATGAAGGATGAACACAACAACAACAACCCATTCATTATAATTCTTCTATGCAATATAACTAATGTGAAAATGTGTTTAATAGGAATGTACGTGTAGAGTCCCTATCAGATTGCATGCCATCTTGGGGAGGGAGGGAGAGAAATTTAAAACTTGTGGAAGTGAATGTTAAAAACTAAAACTAAAACATTGAAAACTGTAAAAAAAAGAGAGAGAGTTTAAAGTATAGACATTTGGTAGGTTTATAGTTTGGAAATTTAGAGGAAATAAATTAATCTAATAGTAAAAAAAAAAATCAGCAAAACAATTATTACCTCAAAAAAAAATCTGACACTATATGCAGTGTTCCCAATCAGTAGACCTCCACTGCCGCTGCAAAGAAGTAAGGAAAGCTATCATGACTCTTCTTTGGGATCAAGCTTTTACTTTACAATTTTGCAATGTTAATTTCCTATTGTTTAGTTGCTGCTCTGCCCATTTATTTTGTTGTAGTCATTGTAGATACTGTTTTCTTAGCTTTACTTTCTTTGCATCAATTCATAGAAATCTTCTCATGCTTCTCTGTATTTATCATGTTAATCATTTTTTTATAGCATGGTAACACTCCATTGTATGCATATGCCAAGTTTGTTTAGCTCTTCTCAATTCAATAGATACATGCTTTGTTTCCAGTTTTTTCTATGCCTAAAAGTGCTGCTCTATTTTTTTTTTGTCTGTGGGGCCTTTCTTTTTATCATTGATCTCCTTGAAGTCATACCTAGCAGTACTCCACTATAAACTAGAAGGCTGAATGAAATTTAATAGGAATAAATGCAAAGTCTTGACAGGGGGTATATACTTCAAGGAGGTCAAGTGACTTGCCAAGGGTCACACAGCTGGTAAGTATCTGAGGATGGGTTTGAACTCAGGTCTTCCTGATTTCAGGCCTGGCACTCTACCCACTGAGTCATGGGGCTGGCAAAATATTCATAGCAGCACTTTTTGTGGTAGCAAAAACCGGAAGGAAAATGCCCATTGACTAGGTTTTGACTGGACAAATTGTGTCATATGAATGTGAAAATTATCATACTGTAAGAGATAACAAATAAGGAATTCAGAGGAAAATGGGAAGCCGCATGAACTGATGCAATGAGGTAAGCAAAATTAAGATAAGGATAGGTGCAATGATTATAAATTGTATAGGAAAGCAATACTTATGCACTCAGATTAATATCAACAATCAATTTGTGGTCATGAAAAATGGATGATAAAATATATTTCCCTCTTTTCAGTTGAGAAGTAGGTCATTCAGAGAATAGAATACTGTATATGCTGGCAGAAGAAGTTTCTTGGTTATTTTCACTTAACTGTTTTCCTTTGTAGCAAAGACAGTTTCAGTGGGACAGTACATTAGGGAATAATTGCTGTAAAAAATAAAAAGGATCAATTTAAAAAGAAAGAAAAAGTGAAGTTGGGCTATAGGATCCTTAAAGTTCTTTATAAATCCAAATCTCATGCCCCATATTCAGCAGCTTTTATGGGATGGATGTCTTTGAAGGTAAAGTCAGCTATCTTAGAGTTACTCAATTAGACACTGAATGGACAGCTCTGAGGATTCCCATCAGCTTCTCATTAGTCCCACAAGGTGGCAGTGGACGCCTGAAGTAAAGTGTCTGGTGGGAGGTACAAACTTAAGGAAACAAGAAACTTTTATTTTCCTGGCAAAGACACCCTGAAGGAACTGATAATCCCAAATGCCACAAAAAGAACGCAATAACTACACAGAGTGCTTCGGGTGGGGGATGAAGGGGAGGAGGATTTGGGAACTGACAAGATATGAAGGTCAAATTGCTTTATTGATGGAAGCTTGGAAAACATAATTGTTTCATATGGGGAAATGGCAGAAAGGAAACACACTAAGATATTTTGGCTTATTGACTTGGTCTATGGATCATTTAGAATAAATGTTTTATATAGCGCCTACTTAGCGTCATCCACAGATCCTCGCAACAACCCTGGGAGGTAGGGCCTGTTATTATTCCCTTTTTTAAAGTTGAGGAAGCCGAGGCAAACAGAGGTTAAGTGACTTGCCCAGGCTCACAAAGCTAAGTGTCTGCGGCTGCATTTGAACTTGAGTCTTCTTGTCTCTACCAGAATTCTATACACTGTACTACTTCACTGCCATTTTGTATTAACATAGATTCTTTTAAGTCCTGTTATGTGAAGGAAGTTCAGGTTCTCCCTTCCAACAGAGAGACTGAGTGTCCACTTATCATGGATTTTGTAGACATAAATTCCCAACTGGTATGTGAGGAACTTGTCAAAGGGGCAAGGGGAATTAATTAATCCTTTTATTTTATTTCTAATGTACACTGACACATGAGGACTTTTTGTTCCCTACTGCAACTGAATAGGGTGTTATGGGAAAATGACAGGATTCACTGTTGTGGATATCTATCCTCATTGGGGTATATCTTGGACTAGATGCCTTCTAAGATCCCTTCCAGCTTTAAGATCCTATGATCCTCTAAATGACAGAAATTTTAGGATCTATAGAGTTTGCTTCATCTCAGTACATTGCTATATGCAGAAATGCTTGGAGGCCCCAGAGATAGTCACTGGGTGATTAAAATGAAGAAGCAGAGGAGTGAGGCTTACTTGACTGTATTTATTTCACTGTGTGATCCTGGAAAAGTCATATATCCCTTCTGAGCTCCTGTTTTCTCATCACAAAATAAGGAGATAATTTTTAGAGTCCTTCATAAATTCTGTGATCCTAAGAGGGAAAGACTCTCAGATCCTAAGAGGAAGACCTTTCCCAGCCCTTTATACCACTGTCATCACTGGCTGGCTGAGCTATCTATCAGCTGCTGCTGTCATATTGCCTACTGACTTTGATTATTATATCAAATTAAAGCCCTGATGCTGATTGATGGTTAGGTCAACTGGTGACAGGGCATTCAGCAGGGCTGGGATCTTCCTCATTAAACATATATCTGTGCAGAAGGATCAAATCTAAGGAAAAAGGGAAGTATAGGAGAAATTTTCTATCTAGTATTAGGGAGCTGGGAACAGTTAAGAATGGAGAGTGCTGGAGTGCTGGAGCAAGGTTTAACCATCTTCCAAGATCTGATCGTTCAGTTTCCCTTATGAGCATTTATTCTTTGAAAAGCAACAGTGCTACAAATCAGGGAGAGATTTACTGTTTTGTTGATTATCTAGACTTAAGAAAGCAATGGAGGAAATAGTAAATCATGCAGATTTAACTTTACAGCGTGCAGAGCAGACATTTGTTTTTGAAAGCCAGTTGTGGAAACTTGAAGAACATAACGCTGCTTCAGGGCCACTGATTCAGCACTGGAAGGTCCACACCTATGGGCTGAGACTGCAGAGTGTGTAGTGATGCCCCAGGAGCTCTGGACTACAGCCAATGGACATTGGAGAGAGACTCTATGGAAGCCTCAGACCACTGTTTGGTGGTGCTTAGGGTCTTATTAGGAGGTACTTACTATTGCTCAGACTGACCTGATAGCTACTGTAGGGCACCCATCCCCACATGCCAGTGTGCTCTTCCCCCACCTCCCCCAGGCACATACTTTTGCCTGTTCTAAACTCCCTAATGCAGTGAGAAAATTTCTCCTACTCTTCCTTTCCTTCTTAGGTCTGGTCCGCCTTTGTAGATGGCTTATGGTCCCCTGGGAATGCTTGTCATTTGGGCCAATGAGCCATCCCCTCCCAGTTAGGCCTTCATATCTTTGTGACATTTGGAGATAAAAGAGAACACTGGCGTGTGTGTATGTGTGTGTGTGTGTGTGTGTGTGTGTGTGTGTGTGTGTGTGTGTGTGCGCGCGATGGGAGAGGAAAGAAGTGGGAAAAGCCTCTGACTAATGGGAGGGAGAGAATGCCTCCCACAGCTCCATAACAAAAAATGATAACCAGCACCTGAGGACACAGTAAGGCAGTAGGATTCAATCTGACCTTCTAGTCTACAGGGGAAATTCTTCTAATTTAGAAGATTTGAAAGATCAAAAGTCATTCTATCCTTCATCCAGAAACTTCCCTGAAGAGCCAACAATGCTTGAGGCATGTATGTTTTCAAATTATTTGTGGTTTATTCATAAGCTCTTCACCATTCCTCGCTCCTGTCATCTTCATGGGCGGTTTGGTGTGCTGTAGGTTCACAGTCAGACTTGTCTTGCAAGATTCCCTTAAGGGAAGAGATGAAAGGGACTCAACACTCAAACATGTGCTCAGGGCCTCAGAACTTCTAGATCTATTTCCGAAATGGAGCTGGGGGTCAAGAGGCAGTTCCTGGGCCCAGAGGATCAGGTCTTAAACCAAAGTCCTATCTCACAGGTTACATGCGTAATATTAACTTTGAGGTTACCAGAAAATAATCAGAGGAATAATGTTGATAAACATGTTTCTGTAACACCCTAAGACTTATGTCACTTTCCTTACAAATTTGTACAGCAGGTAGGGACTAGGAGGTTTGTTTCTGGTCCGAACCTGTGGTCTTATCAGTCTGGGTAATTCCCAGAAAGGACAGTCCATGCTCTGATGCAGAAACAACAGAAGGGTCTAGTCTACTAAGAGGTTAAATGACTTCCTCACCGCCACACACACAATATATGTCAATAGCAGGAATCTATGTCTTCCTTACTGTGAGGCAAGCCTTCTATCCATTACACCATGCTGCCTCTTACTACATAGTATCATCATTCTGCAGCTGGGGAAATTGAGGCCCAGGGCAATCCAGTGATTGTCTAAGGTTAATTTAGGATCTAAATTGTAGATAGTAAGGATGAGAGTTAAGTCTAGAACCCAAGGCTGCTGTCTGATGTTCAGTGCTCTCTCTGGTACAGAGAGATGCTGAGGCATATTTAAAGGGTCACATGTGCAACATGAGTCATATTTGGGATGAGAGAACACAGTCCCCATGTTCTCTGTCCTTGTCACTAATTTTCAAGTTATCCAGTTCCATTATACCATCACATACATGCAAAAATAAATGGGTGTGTATTTTTTGAAATATATGTAAAAAGAGTACTCTCAGTTTTGGTCGTTTTGCTTAGGGATTCTTAAGCTTTTTTGTGTCATGTATTCCTTTGACAATCTTGTAAAGGCTATAATTCCCTTCTGAGGATAATGTTTTTTAAATAATTGAAGGAAATGCTAAATTTCAGCCAGAGGTTAATAAAAATAAAGGTGGGTTTTTTTCCCCATCTAAGTTCATAGACTCTGAAAGAGATGCGCGAATCCCTTGTGAGTCTGCGGACCCCAGGCTAAGAACCCCTGACTCAGTTAAAGCAGATTCATCTTTAGTTGTGGTTCTTAACATATATTTTTCTTGGCATCCAGTTTATACTTCCTGTTCAGCTGTGTCCAGCTCTTCATTACCCCATGGACTATACTGTACATTGGCCTTTATTGGCAAAGATACTGGAATGGTTTGCCATTTCCTTTTCCAGTAGATTAAGGCAGACAGAGGTTTAGTGATTTTCACTGAGAGACTAAGTGACTTGTCCAATATAATGATTATGTGCCAGAGACAGGACTTGAACCATCCACCAGCCCCCACTGCTTCTCCACATCGTGATTATTTTGATACCGTCCAGTCATCATGCAGTGAGGGGCAGGGTGTGTGTGTGTGTGTGTGTGTGTGTGTGTGTGTGTGTGTGTGTGTGTGTGTGTGTGTATGTGTGTGTGTGTCTGTGTGTGTGTGTGTGTGTATGTATGTATGTGTGTGTGTGTGTGTGTGTGTGTTTATCCTGTCACCTTGGTTTCCTCATTTGTAAAAACAGGGCTAATAATGACACCTAGCTCATAGGCTTGTTATGAGGATCAAATAATATAACATATGCAACGTGTTTCACCAACTTAAAGCGTAAGTGCTAGCTATTATTGAAATATGGGAAACCCTTCCCAACCGCTCTTAATTCCAGTGCCTTCTGTTTATTATTTTCCATTTATGTTGTATATATTTGTATATTTTTGTTTGCTTCTTATCCTCCCAATTAGGTTGTGAGCTCCTTGAGGTCAGGGACTATCTTGTATTCGCAATGCCTGGTACATAGTAGGAACTTAATAAATGTTTACTGATTGATTGAAAAAGCACATGTACCATAAAACTCCATTATAAGGCACTTCACTGTTTTGCAAAAGAGTTATTTTTCCCCCCTTCCCCCCTCCCACACACAGGAGCTGTGCCTTGGTCTAAGTGAAGAATTCCCTCTACCAGTGCAGATTGCTACCTTCCATTCAATTTATAGTCTTAGAGAATTTAATGAGAAACAGTTTTTTTCTCCCTCAATTTTATTGACCCACCTTGTTTTTACATTACAAAATTTATAGGTGACTCCTGCTTCATAAGGAGTCTCCCAGAACAAAATAAAAGGTAAGTAAAATCAATAATAAAATTTCATCTAAAAGTGTATGCAACAAATATCTGTACCCCCACCAGTTCTTTATTTTTAAAAAAGCCAACATAAATCTATTTTCTCTCTATCCCACTCTTGACCTCATAGAAATAAAAAAAAGAAAAAAAAACAAATTTCTTATAACAAATATACATAACCATGGAAAACAAATTACCCCAACATCTGTACACAAAAATATGTATAATTTCGTTGCATACCTTAAATCTATTACCTCTCCATAAAGAGAGCATATTCATAATTGGTCCTCTGCAATTAGGACTGCTCATTATAGTGATCATAGTTCTGACAATTTCCAAAGTTGTTTGTCTTTAGTGTGTTATTCTATAAATTGATCCTCTGCTTCTGCTCATTTTCTTCATTAATTTATAAAAGCCCCCAAATTTTTCATTTTCATAACATTAATATTACTGATAATGTAAATTATTTTTCTGCTTAGTTAAAAGCTTATCTATTTTCTTTTTTTTCTTCTTAAAAACCACCTATCTGGTTTTATTTATCAATTTAATTGGCTATGGGGGGCTGTTTTCAATTTTGTTGATTTCTTCTTAATTTTCAGAATTTCTGGATTTTTAAAAATTTGTCATTTATAATCTTGATGTTGCCTAGGGTATTAAGAGATTAAGCGTTTTGTCCAGAATCACTTAATGATTCTTAATGTCAGAAGTCAGACTTGAATGCAGGCCTCTGTCCACTATACCACACTATCTTACAGTTGTCTAAAAGTCAATGAGCTGCTTCCAGAGAGAGTGAGCTCCCCATCACAAGAGATCTTCAAGCAGACTCTGGGGAGCTACATTTCAGGGATATTATAGAAGGGAATCCTGTTCCAGTCCAGGTAGCATGGGGTGACCTCTGAGATCCTTTTCAACAGTGATAAATTTTTTTTACCACTTTGTAAATTTTTTTGCATATTTTATCTCATTGTATTCTCATAACAACCCAGTGAGGTATGTAGGAGATATCTATTCCTCATTTTACAGATGAGAAAATATGAGCTCTCAGAGATTACTTATTCTCGGAGATTATTATGTCAGCGTGATTTATTTGTCCGCTTTGCTCTGGGACTCTGTACCAAGTCTGCTGATTGCATGTAAAATTTTCTGAGTCCTCTTTTCACATCAGATCTAGTCTCTGGATTTGGTTCAGTATGTCCATCAATAAACATTTATTAAGTGCCTACTATATTCCAGGCTCTGTGCTAAGTGCTAGGGATACAAAGAAAGGAAAAAAAAAAGAACCAGTCCGTGTTCTCGGGGAGCTCACAATTCTAATAGGAGAGACAAAAAACTATGCAAACAACTATGTATAAACCAGATATATACAGGATAAATTGGAGATAATCAACAGAAGGAAGGCATTGGCAATAAGAGGAACTAAGAAAGGCTTCTTGTAGAAGGTAGAATTTTTGCTGGGGAAGGAAGTTAGGAAATCAGGAGATAGAGATGAGGAATAAGGGAATTCCAAGTATGGAGAACAGTCTGTGAAAAATTAAGGAATTGGGAGATGCAATGTCTTCTTGGAGCTTGGTTACAAAGGCAAAACAGAGGAGTTTAGATTTGGTCCTGGAGGCAATAGGAGTTTCTGGAGGTTATTAAATGGATGTGATATAGTCAGGTCTGACCTTAGAAAAATCAATCTTCAGTCCCTCAACACAACATAATAACTAAGGGGACGTTATCACCAGCATTTGAGAAGCATGCATTGGAACCATTGGAATATTGCAGTTCAAGTTCAGTGGATTAACTTTTCTCATTCTGTTCTAAGGCTATATACTCTCCAACCCACCCCAGCTCCACTCTGCTGCCTTTCTTTCACTTTCCCTGTTGCTGGTGGAGGTGAAGAATGAGAAAAGTGATGAGGAGGCTGGGGGAAGAAGCAAGGACTGGGCTTAAGTTTCCCGGTCACTCTCTTTATTTCTCTGCCTCCGATCCTGGCTGATGTTTCCAAGAAGAGGTACAAGAATATTGGAAGGGAGTTAAGAGCCAGAACAAGAAGTCCTTAAAGAGCCTATTGAATTTAATTATAGGAATTAAAACTTGCTACCCCAAGGACAATAACTGCCAAAAAACTTTTCCTCTAATCCACCTCTCAAGATGTCTCATAAATTTTGACTTATATAAGAAGAAGTCATATGCATTTTTCTTCTTTCTGCCTTTCCGTTGTCCTTGTAGGTAATATAAATTTTTTATTCTTTCTTCCTGTCTTCCTTATTCACCCTTCTTCCTCTCCTTTTCCTTCTTTTCTCTTCTTTCCTTCCTCTCCTCTTTCCTTTCCTCAATCCTTCCTTTTGTTTTTCTTTCGTTTCCCTTCTTTTGTCTCTCTCTTCCCTCCTTCTCTTCTTTCTTCCTTCTTTTCTCCCTCCTTTAACCTGAATTTCTTTGTTTATTAATAATTTAGAGCATTTTTTCACGTGGCTTACTTAGGTAGCTTAGATTTCTTCCTCTGAAAGTTGCCTGTTCAAATCCTCTTACCATTTATCAATTGGGGAATTTCTCTTACTCTTAGAAATTTGAATCTGTTCCCAATTATAGAGCTTAGAAATGAGATCTTTATAGGAAACCGTGGCTCTAAGATCCCCCTTCCCCTTTTGCTTGCTATACTCTTATTTTACAGTTTTTTGATGGAAAAAACCTTAAAATATTTTGTAATAAAATTGTCCATTTTACCTAAGGTGATAAATCAGCCACAACTAGCATTTATTAAGCACCTACTATGTGCTAAGCACTGGGCTAAGCTCTGATCCTCTCTATTTCTTATTTGATCATTAACTCCTTATCCATAGATCTGAAAAGGTCATTTCTTCCCTGTTCCTCTAATTTGCCTGTGCTGTCACCCTTTAGGTCATACACTCATTTGGAGTTTATCTTGGTAGAAGGTATAAGATGTTGGCCCATGTTGCTGTTCAGTAATTTTTCAGCAGTGTCCAACTCTGTGATCCCACTTAAGGTTTCCTGGCAGAGATACTGGAGTAGTTTGCCATGTCCTTCTCTTGTTCATTTTTACAGATGAGGAAACTGAGGTAAACAAGGTTCAGTGACTTGTCCATGTTCCCACAGCTAGTAAGTTTCTGAGGCAGGATTTAAACTGACAAAGGTGAATCTTTGTCATTGCAAGCCCAGCACGTCACCTTGTTTTCCCAACAGTTTTTGTTGAATAGTGAGTTCTCGTCCTGATCGCTGGGATCTTAGGGTTTATCAGACACTAGGCTACGATGCCCATTTGTTTCTTTTCCACCAATCAATTTCTCTGTTTCTTGAACGTTACCAAATTGTTTCAAGCGTTGTTTAAGAGCTGGTACTGCTAGGTCAGATTCTTTCCTGCTTTCTTTCATTAATTCCCTTGATATTCTTTATCTTTTCATTCTCAGGGTAACTTTTGTTATTTTTTTTCTAGCTCTATAAAGTAATCCTTTGGCAGCTTGATTGGCATGATACCAAATGAGTAAGTTAATTTAGGTATATATTCATTTTTCTTATTTGGCCAACCTGCCCTCGCTGAATTTAAACCAGTTGAACTGTTTTCATTAACCTTTATCTCCTCTTACACCACAATCTTCCTCCCACAGGGCAGAGGAGTGGGGTGTGTGTGTGTGTGTGTGTGTGTGTGTGTGTGTGTGTGTGTGTGTGCGCACGCGCGCATGTGTGTGTGAAATGACACACTAGTGTTCCTCATCAGTGGGCCCTCTCTTCTTTTCTCTTCAGATATGTCCCTGTGTGAGCAAAGGTCAGAGGGTTACAAGCTCTCTTCTACTTTCCTAGAATACAGGTGACCATATAATTTCTCTGCTGGAGACCTTACTATCATCCTAGTGTCCCTAGGAGAAATTATAAATGTTAAGCTTGGCATGAAATGTGTCTGGCAGTATGGACTTCAATGGTTGAGGTGGTGGGATCAGAGGAATACTGGTGAAGAAGGCTATTATTTATCAAATCAAATGTCATGTATGTATTATGCTAATTAAATTCAGAAGAATTTCACTCCAGACTTCTTGTGACACTTATGTTGATTTCATTCTGATCTGAGCACTGCCTACTGTGGATAAGATTTCCCCCTTCTTCAAGCTGTGGATTAAAAATATCTTTTTAAAATTTTTTTCTCAGTGGTAATCAAGAAATAATAGAATGTACACAGAAAAGACCTTTGATAGTATATTCATATGTTTATGGGAGGAGATTTCAGGAGAGAAAAAGAAAGAGTAAGAAGGAAACTGAATGATGAATAGAAGGAAATATATTCTGCTCCAAGACTAGTGAGAGGCAGCTAGGTGGTGCAGTGGATAGAGTGTTGGGCTCAGGGTCAAGAAGACCCGAGTTCAAATCTGGCCTCAAAACTTCCTAGCTGAATGTCCTTAGGTAAGTCACTTAAACCTCTGTTTGCCTATGAGTTGGTGATCCAATGGAGAGGGAAATGGCAAACCACTTCAGTATCTTTGCCAAGAAAACCCCCAAAGGGGTCACAGAGAGTCAGATACAACTAAACAACAACAGTATTCCATTATGGTGATTCCATAAAAAAATATTGTTAAATCTTACTCCATCCTGCAGGAAATGGCTCTTGTTTTGCTTAGCTTATGTTTATGTAAGTTAGCATTATATTAGATGTTTTCATCAGTCATCAATGAAGTTAACACTACTGATGTGGATACAAAGGTGCCTTACGGGTTGATATTAAGGCTGCTTTTTCAGTACCTTGTAAGGCCCTTCCTGAGCTTGAGGGTGTCTTGGAGTCTCTTCCCCTTATCTTGAAATACCATAAAACTTCCCTCTTATCCTGGACCACAAAATTGCTTGTTTCCCCCATCCTGGATCATAAAGTTTCCCCTGTCTCCCTTATCTTGTGTCATCCATCTTCTCCATTCTGTCCCTAAATCTCCAACCCCCATTAGAGACCTTAAAAATCACATCATCATCCTACATACTATATAACTTTCTGTCTACATAAATCTAGTCATTTCCTATATCAGTGCTTTTGTTTAGCTCCTTGCTAAGTCTCAGCCCTGCTGCTTTTGCGTCAACTAAGCTCGCATTGGTTAAAGCGGTCTGAGTGAATTCTTTCAAATCTGAACCAACTCTCCCAACTCAGACCTCAACACTATGATGTTAATAACTTAAATTGATTGCATATAATTGGGGCTTCCCTGCCTCCAGTCTTTCTCCCCTTCAATTCTCCCTTCACTTCTGCTCAAATTTTTAATAGATCCCCACTGCTTACTTGATAAAAAAATCACTTTTTGTGTGTTATTCAAAACCTTCTTAAATCTGACTTCACTTTCTCCTCCTTATCTCTTCCAGTGCTTCAGGTTGATTTAATTTGATTTGAGATGTAGAATGCGATAACAGAAAAAAGTACTCGGTTTAGATTCAGAGGATCTGGATTCAAGTTCATCATGGGATCCTGGGCTAGTCATTCAACTTCTGAAGGCCTTGTGTCTTCATCTATAAAATGAAGGGGTTAGGATAGCTTTTTGGTATCCTTGAGACCAGACGATCTCTCACTCTAAATCTGTGATGTTTGATTCTATGATTAGGTTTGACTGTAAAGCAATAAGGCATTATAGATAGAATGCCACATGTGGAGTCAAGAAAACCTGGATTCTGATCCCACTTCAGACATTTCCCAGCAGTGTGACCCCAGAGTATACACTTGATCCCCTTAATCCTCAATTTCCTTATCCATAAATTGAGGATAACAATACAAGAGAGAGTAAATACAAAAATCTACTTCACAGGATTATTGTGAAGATGAAATAAGATAATGTTTGTAAAGTCCTTTGCAAATCTTAAAATGATATATAAATATACCTTCCTCTCCCAAGCTGTTCTCTGAACCCGCATTCAATCTCCTGCCTCCAAGCCATTATTCCAGGCTGTACCTCATAAGTAGAATGCACTTCCTTCTCATTTCTGTCTCTTAAAATTTCTGATTTCTTTCATGATTCATTTCATATTCCACCTTTTACTAAAAGACTATCCTCATCTCCCTCATTGTATGTAGTCTTCCATCCATCTTCAAATAACTATGTCTGTATATATGTGTATACACATAAACAATACAAATTATATGATCATATACACACATATATCATAAAATATATTTGTTTAAACATGTCATCCCAGTAGAATTTTAGCTACTTGGTGGTAGTGATGACTGTTTTGTTTTGTCTTTGTATTCTTGTTACAATGTCTTGTACGTAGTAGATGCTTAATAAATACTTGTTGCATTGGATTATTACCCTGACTAAGGAGCAGGAAAACAGCGTCATGGGAAGAGCACTGGATTTGGAGTCAAGAGAAAACTGCATCCACCTGCCAGCTTTGATACTTCCTAGTTATCTAGACAAAGCACTCAATTTCTGTGAGCCTCAGTTTCTCCTGCCAAGGGGCGATAGTAATACTTTTGACGTCTACCTCACAGTGGTATTCCAAGGGCAGCCCTTTGCACACCTTAAGGTTTCATAAGTATGTTATTACTTTTCTTTGTTTTATGTGATACTCTAGGAAACCTAAATAACTTTTTCTCCAGATATGCTTCATCCTTTCCTGCCTTACTGTCTTTACTTGCCCTCTTATCTTTGCTTGTTATTCTTTTCCAGCCTTTAAGTTCCCTTTGCTCCTAGTTTATCTCCTGAAATAACAAAGCAGTCTGTCCTTCTCATTGGACTTCCACGTTCTGATTTCTATAACAGTCATTTGTATTTGCCTCTTGTGTTCCTGACTAGTTGAAAACCCTACATGGGCAGAAGTCATATTTCAGTCTTCTTTGTAGCTTCCACAGCTCTAGATCCCTACAGGTCCTTCAATGTATTAGGTCTCTCAAAAAATATTAGTGAAGGAATGAATGAATTATGAACTCCGGGAAAAAGAGATGAAATAAACCTTTAAAGCATTAGATGAATTTTAAACTTGTATGGAGCTATTCACGATCAAAGTGCAATGAATTCTTGTTCAAGTGCTAGATACCATATTACAGTGACATGGCCAAATGGCTGTGTCTCAAAATGAAAGTTTCTGGAGGAAGAGCGGAAGGAATGGTCCTTTAGCAATCTTGAAAGATCTCCCTTTATTGATGTCAGATTAAAATCCCTCATTGTTTCTAGTGTGAACAGTTTGGCGTTGGAGAAGTCCGGTAAAAAAGTTAGAGCCAGAACAAGAATGTCCAAGGGGAGGAAAGGCTGGGTCCTCGTGAGGATCTAAATAAGGGGACATCAAATTGGGGAGATGATTTTATTTCAATTTTGTTGCTTATGTTGCATTAGTTTGGCCATTTTCAAGATCAAGAAGAGGTATGGAAATAATAATAATAACACATCTATAGCACTAAAAGTTTTCAAAGCATTTTACATGTATTTCTCATCTTATATAACCCTGGGAAGTTACTGTATCATGCTATGATAGCAGCAACCCAAGTCTTACTAAACTTTCCATCTCTGAGATGCATAAGATAATATTCAGTATATACCAGAAACTTGATAAGTCTTTGTTGAACTCAACTGAACTGAATTGATTATTAGAGCTGGAAGAGACCTTAAAGATGATGTAATTCAATTCCATTTTACAGATGGAAAAGCTGAGTGAGGGAAGTGATTTGTGAATTCTCCTATGGGTTCCCAAGACTTCTTTTCATCAGCTTTAACAATCTCTTCCACCAGTCTGTTTATTCTAGCGAGTGATAAAATTGCCTGATATGGCTTTCGCTTCTTTCCTATGGCCACATTCATTCTTCTTGAAAAATGTAAATAATGTTTTCTTTTTCCCAATTACATGTAAAGATAGTTTTCAATATTCATTTTTTATTAGATTTTGAGTTCCAAAATTTTCTCCTTCCTTTCCTTACTTCTTCTCTCCCCTTCTCAAGATAGCAAACAATATGATACAGACATGTACAATCATGTCTAACATATTTCCATATTACTTGTGCCATATTCACTCTTTGGTGAAGTATGAATGGGTCCAGGAAAAATGAGAAGTGTGTTCCCAGTTTCTCCCTTCCTTGCTCTTCATCTTTTTTCCCCTTCATAGTTCCCACTATACACCTCCTATATACCCAGAGTCTTTATGCTGTCTTCTCAGTCCCCCTTCTCAAATCTGCTTTCAGGAAAAGGCCTGTTATTCATTTACATCTTTGTATAAATTTAAGCCAATGTGTTATTACTTTTCTCAAGAGTGAATTTGCTCTTAAAAACAAACCATTTGTTGTACCATTAAAGACTTTTTCCTCCCAAGGACATCCAGCCCTGTAGGTGGACCATGAATGTGTTCCAGAAGTGAATAGGAGAAACACCAAAGACACAATCAAGGAGATTACTGGCCCAAAAAGGAGATGACTTTTCTTGCTTGTGGGTCTTGGCTCATCCTGTTCCTTGAATATGGAATGTTCCTCTTACATTTTTTTACCTGTTGAATTCACGCTTCTTCTCTAAAGTCATCTCCAATAGGACACCCTCCATGTAACCTGTCTTGATCCTTGGAATTCACATAACACTTTGCTTTGTAACTTTTTAGCAGAAAGATCATAGAATCATAAGATCTTACACCCAGGAGTCATCTAGTCCAATCCTCTCATTTTACATATACAGAAACTGAGGCTCAGAGAGGATAGATGGCTAGAGCAAGGTCACATAAATGAATCATGACTAAGGATTATCATCTATTATGCATTACTATTCATTATAATTATCTGGTTATTATGTCACTTCCTATCAATTATGAGCTTCATAAAGCCAGGAACCATATCTTCTCTAAACTTGTCATTTCTCCTACTTACTGGTTGTGTTGGTCTTCCATTTTCAAAGAAGACCATGACATCAGAGGACGAACACAACAACAACAACATTTCCCCTAGAGCCTAGCATCGGTAGCATTTTAATAAATTTTTGGTGCTCAATCCATTAATTGATAAACCATAGAATATGCTTCAGGTCTGCAGAGCTGGTCCCAGACTGGTCAGTCACAGTCCAACATACTGTACCTTGACCTTAACTCATGCTATTTGGTCTCTTCCAGTACAAAGGACAAATAACCTCAACAATGGCTAGGAAGGCTGAATTCATAGACTCAGAGATTTAGAAGTGGAAGGGGAGGGACCTCTAAGGTCATCTAATTTAGCCTCTTTTTCAAATGAAGAAATCGTCAAAGTTAAGAGATATGCCTGAGGTCACACTGGTAGTAAGTAATACAGCTGGCATGCAAACCCTCGTCCTTCATCTCCAAACCTGGCACTCTTTGCTTTGCCCTATATATACAGAAGCCTAGTTAACTTTGTGATTGCTGTCTAATCAACCAATCAACCACCCACTCAGGTATTACTTAATGAGCACTTATCATCATAATTGAATTGGTCCAGCACCTACAGGGGTACAAGAAGTATGCCAAGGACTTGGCCCTTAAGTAACTTGTAATTTTGTAAGCTTTAAAAGGAGTCCCTCTCTAAATGTGCTAGAGTTTAGGGGAGGGGAGATTGTGGTAGGTTGAGTTATCAGGGAAGCCTCCCTGGGGGAGAATAGATTTTGATCTGGGCCTCGACAGATGGGCAAAGCATATGGTTCCACTCCTCCATGTTACTTACCTTTACCCAACACTGGATGAAACATGTTCGTACTGAAAAAACTAATAAGTTCATATCTACACAATTGAGTCTCTTGTTCCACAAAGGCTGAAAGCCACCCACCCCCTTTTTTGTCTGCAACATTGCCTCTGACTGTAGTGTCTAAGTGTTTTGCTCAGCTGGATGTTGCAGGATGGAACACTGCAAAGAAAAAAGAAATCTACCTTCATTTGTAGCCAATTTTAGTTATAAAACTTCATGGCAATGGAAGCCTCTATCAACACTCATAAATAATCTAGGCAAAAAAAATATGTCTCTTCTTTCATAACCTCTCCTGAGATCCTAGGGGAATTTATGAAATTGTCCCAAGGAATTTCTACCAACATTCAGTTTCCTTATCACTAAGGTGGATCTAGTCTTGACAAAGCCGAGGGGAAGGGAGCAAAATGAGGGGGTGCTTCCCTGGCTTGTAAAAGGACAGGGATTATCATATTACCTTCCTTTTATCAGTCCAGTTAGATTTAATTGTTCAGTTGTTTTCACTCATATACAACTCTTTGTGACTCCACTTGGAGTTTTGTTGGCAGAGATAACAGAATGGTTTGCCGTCCCCTTCTCCTGTTTATTTTACAGATGAGGAACTAAAACAGTGACTTGCCCTGGATCACACAGCTTGTAAGTGTCTGAGGCAGGATTTGAACTCATGAAGATGAGTTTTCCTGATTCCAAGCCCAGTGCTCTATCCACTGAGTCACCTAACTGCCCCACAAGTTAAATTTAAGTTAAGGGGAAAATGTCAACAGATACAAACTTGAAGTCTCCAGGAGTTAACTGGCCACTGATGACTGTATGTTATAGGTTATTAAAGAGGAGAAGCCTTAGCCCAGTATGGAGCTAATGAGTCATTGTCCTGCTTCATGGCTTCTTGGGGAAATGGTGTTCTTCCTCCCAGGTCTGGTTCCTGTGACTTGCCTTGTGGTCCTACAATCCCATCTCATATGACAATCTTTCACATGCTTTATTGTAGATCTCAAACTCCAGATAAAATAGTAATAACTGAAATGACAATAGGTTATTTGTTCCTGAAGGCGGGTGCTTTTCTTGAGGAATTTAAGGCCTTATTCTCCATTTAGTCACTAATCTAATCTCCCTGGGCAGCATTTGAACTCCCTGCCTTATCCTTAGCTTACATGCATGCTTGCAAGATTCAGACAGGATTTGGAGACAAAGGGCCATGTCCAGAAGGGACTGGACTATAGAAACCAGTTTCTTTATTCCCATGGAGTTAATGAGAATCAGATTTCTATTGTTTCATAATACTCTCATTAGTAAACCCAATTCTTAGGCCAATCAAGCAGTTACCTTTATAATAAAAATCTTCCCCATCCCAGGACCCAAATAACTATCTTCCCCTATCATCTGCTACCATGTCGATTCCATGAATGATCTGTTCCTTGTGGCAAAGGTAGCCTGTCTATAGGATGTTCTAGTTATATACAAATGCTCCTAGAGGTATTGCAGTATAGTGGAAGACCATTGGACTGGGAACGAGGAAACAAAGGCTTTGGTCCTGGCTCTGCTATGAACCAGTTGTTTTATCTGGAGAAAGAGGTTTCTCCTTTCTGGTTTTCATTCCATCACCTCTCTGTCGGGAGGTGGGTATCATGCGTCATCATTGGTTCTTTGGAATTGTAACTGTCATTGCACTGATACTTGTCTTTCAAAGTTATTTTTCTTTCGTTTCCTTATTAGCCACTTTTATTCTGCCTTTCCAGTCCAAAGATCATTAAAAATTATTTTTCTTTAAAACGATGTTGTCATATAGATTGTTCTGGTTCTGTGCTTCACTGTAACTCATTTCTTATGACACAATAATATTCCATTTCATTTATGTGTCATAATTTGTTTATCTACTTCCCAATAGGTGGAAACCCCTTTAGTTTCCAGGGTTTTCCTACTATAACAAGTTCTACTGTAAATATTTTTGTACATATGGGTCCTTTTCCTTTTCCTTTGATCACGTAGTGAGTATAGGCCTAGTAGTAGTATCATGGTCAAAGGAGGTGCACAGTTTAGTGACTTTTTGTAACCCCCTAATCTTACAAATGAATAAGTGAGGCACAGAGGTTAAATGACTTGCCCAAAGGTACAGGATATAGGATTGTAGCTCAGTTCCTCTGAGTCTAAAAATAGCGCACTTTTTACTGTACCACAGAGATTGTTATCATCACACATTCAACCACTTCTCAGATTGAAGTTTTGATTACTTTATGAGGATTTCCGCCCCCCCCCCAAAAAAAACTAATTTGGAAATGGTAGGTTGTTGTCCTTTGTCTTCAAAGAGGACCAAAGTGACATCACTATGGTAAAGTGAAGTTTCAGTGTGTCCAACTGTGGCTGATCAGACAAATATAAGCTCAGAATGCTCTACCACAGGTTGCGCACAGATAGTCCACGTGAATATTTGGGTTGGATATCCCAAATTTGTGCATCCTGCATTTATTTTGTGCTGTCTCAATTCTGCTTTGCTCAAAGAGCACAGCATCTTTTCTGATGTGGGCACGCTGTGCTGAGTGGTCCTGTGCCAGTGTCTCCCATGTTGCACAGTCAAACCCAAAGTTCTTGAGAGTGTCCTTGTATTGCTTCTTCTCGCCACCATGTGATCGCTTGTCCCATGTGAGTTCTCCATAAAATAGTCTTTTTAACAAACGTACATTTTGCATTCCAACAATGTGGCCAGCCCATTAGAGTTGCACTCTCTGAAGCATAGGAACCTGAGGAATAAATAAGCTAAGCAAACTTTGACAGGAGAATAAAAGGTTGAGAGACAGGTCTGAAGCATAAGGCACTGCATGGGGAAAGCCAGCCTGGGCTTATCAGGGGAGATCTTCATTTAAATCCAATAAATATCTATTAAGCATGGACTGACTACATTCAAGGCACTGGCCTAAGAAATGGAGATGAAAGCATAAAAATGAACTAGGGCATTCATAGGTTAGCTGGGCCTCCCACAGTACTTGTTCTTGATCTGGATTGGAACCCAGGTTTCCTGACTCCAAGTTCGATACTCTTTCCACTACATCCTGGCTCTGATACCCTCTAACTGCATGACCTTGGACAAGTCACCTTGGGTCCTTGGGAATCATTTTCCTCATTTATAAAATTTTGTTGTCCTTGTTTAGTCATGACCAATGCTTTATGACCCTATTTGGGGTTTTCTTGGCAAAGATATTGGAGTGGTTTGCCATTTCCTTTTCCAGCTCATTTTACAGATGAAGGAACTGAGGGAAAGAGGGTTAAGTGACTTGCCCAGGGTAATACAGCTAGTAAGTGTCTGAGGTCAGATTTGAACTGAGATCTTCCTGACTCCAGGCTCAGCACTCTACTGTAGCACCTAGCTGTTCCATCTCTAAAATGGAGATAAATCATTCTCATACTAATGACTTTGCAATGTTTTTGGGAGGAAAGTACTCTGCAAATATCAAAGTACCTTATTAGTGAGTTACTGTTATTATACTACAGAAGTCAATATAAATCTGACTGAGAAAAGTGAGATTTCCATAAAGTCTCCAATTTTACCTAATAGCTAAGTATTTTTCCAACAAATAAGTAATGGACATTTAAACCCATTGCTGATGGCTTATGTTAAAGAAATGAATATTATTCTTTTTAAACATTTGGGCCCTATGCAAAGACATTTTCTTTCTTTTTCTACAGAAGTGATTGTCTAAAAATATGGGAAGCTTTTAAAAATGCATTTATTTCCAAGAACCCATGTGACATTACAGAACAAGATTATCAGCCACTAATGGAATTGGCTGCTCATCCTATACTTTGTAATAAGGTAAGTCACTGTTTGGATTTCATAGACACACATTTATATCCTGAGTGACTCTGGCCAGATCTACTTTTTGCATTATTAATGAAGTCATTTTTGAAAAGAAATCTTAATACTCAGCAACCAAAAAAAGCCAACAGCATTGATGTAGGTAGGAGACATCCCAAAGAGCATGCTTACCTTTAATAGGGCAGGCTACTTTGTGCTAAAGGAGGACTGGGCCTCTATAACAACGGGGACTTCCATGATATGATCTTATAAGGCATGTAGCAATGTCCACCTATGGGAGATATTTTCTGCCATCAGGGAAATAAATATGAGTTATAATATGGAGAAAACCACACTGATTTAGAGAAACATTTCAGTGAAGAATTGCAATAGAAAAATAATTTCATGATCTGGCCCAGATATTATAGTAATCTATATGTATCATCACTCCACTAGAGCTTAAATATCTTCAGGAGAGAGACGATGTCTTATTTCATAATAATAATAACTCATATTTGAATAATGCCTTAAGGCTTTCAAAGTATCCATGAGGTAAGCAGGAGAAATAATACCGTATTTGTTTTATAGATAAAGATGCTGAACTAAGGGTTTTTTAAGCCGGTGTTAGTCTCAAGATTTAAACTCATCTCCCAAGTCCAAGGCAATTTTGTTAGACCATGCTGCCTCTCAAAGAGAAGGACAAAACACTAATTAGGCCTGGGTTGGATACACAAGGCTTATTTTTGACTTCCCTGATACCTATATTCAGTAGGGGCTTAATTAATGTTGGAGGGAGGACAGCCTCTCTAAATCAGCTCTTTAATTCCAGGCCAAAGTATTCTGTAAAATTTCTGTATAGTAGTCTTTCTTCTGCTTTGGGTCTAGCTGTAGGTTCTCCCTTCCTCTGTGATGTTCCCTTTGTCTACTCCAGACCACCACAATCTCTCCCTCCTCTGAAGTCTTTAGTGACTAAATGTGACTAAAATGACTAAAATGAAGCATTTAGTGTCTACAGCTCTCTTTTGACTTATTGTTAATTACCTCCCCACTTGAGACCTTCTTTAGAATGCATTCAGATGCATGCAGCTCCCTTGGGAAGGGAAGGAGAATTGTTTGGGGAATAGTTGGGCCATCTAGCCCTCTCCCATCAGCATTAACTTTATCCCCTTCACTCAGGTAGGTTTTGGAAGCCACAGAGACACAGGGGAGACAAGATTAGGAGCACATAAATTTCATGATGGAGAACTGAGGTCAGTTTGGGGATCAGGGAGGGCAAGTTTGAAATGAAGAACGCTTTTGTTGAGTACCTGGAAGACGGTCACTGAAAGGGGAAAGAAAACTGAAAGACAAATTCCACCCACTTTGTCGTTTTTCCTAGCTCTGTCCTAGTGTCAATCTTTTGATTAATCATTTATCAAATGTGTGACCTTGGACAGGGGACTTAGCCTGACTCAACCTCAGTTTCCTGATTTATAAAATATTTATACTACTTCACTCACAGGATGGTTGTGAGAAAAGTGCTCTGGAAAGTTTAAAAGCGCTACTTACATGCGAGCTATTTTTATTATTGTCTGAAAGGATCAATAGGAGAAACTGATGCTTCTGGTCTTCAAGGTTGATTCACAGAAAAGATTTAGGATTCCTATTCTCTTGACTGAGAGCAGTATAATGGATAGTTCTGCATGACAAACTCCTTCACTCTGGGATTAGGTTCAGAGAAATGTCTAATAAGTGAAAGATCTGTGATTTTCTTGTTTAGAGAGTTCCTTCTATGGAAATGCCCTTGACCAACATATTATGACCCATCTATGTTGTAGAAACCAAGTCTCAGGCAGTTGTCTAAATCATTAAGGGGTTAAATGATGTGTCCAAAGTCACACAGCTATTAAATATTGGAGGCAAGATTTGAACCCAGGCCTATCCACTGTGCCATACTTCCATTATAATTTCAAGAGGAGAGGTCTAAATGCATTATCTTTGGTGTATTACACCCTTCTTAGGGCTCACAACTGTGTATCTGGTTTGGTTCTCTGGCTTAAGACTATTGAAATCTATCCTACCTTTCTCATGTGGCAAAGGGAAATTTTTCCAACCACACCCTCACTACTGTGGTAGAAAACTTAATTAGGACATAGGAGATCTGGGTCCTAACACTCCCTCTACTTCTTAACTAGCCATGTAATCTTGGGCAAGTTATTTAACCAACTCTGTTCTCACAGAATTTTAGAGGTGAAATAGATGGTAGAGATCAACTGGTTCAACTCTTCATTTTATAAGTGAAAAAACTCAGATTCAGAGGGGAAACTGAATCACTCAGGGCAATACAGTGAGTTACCAGTAGAGGTGATGCTAAGTAATGGCTGCCTAATTTTAAAAATAATGATTAAAAAAACCCTAAATCTGTTCAAGAAGTCCTAAGGATCAAAGGAGACAAAAGATGTGAGAGAGTTTAGGGAAAAAAGGTTTGCAAATGCAATTATTCCTGTCGTCCCCACCCCTATCCTCACTAAACATACACCTAACACTCATAGATGTGCCTACCTCCAGAAAACCTGTCATTTCTCATATTCAGTTGCCTACTAATAATGACTACAATCTTAATGTGTCAGTGTGTCACAGAGCACTTGGAATCAGTAAGACCTCGGTTCAAATCCTCCCCTCAGGCACTTAACAGCTGTGTGACCCTGTGCAAATCACCCAACCCTTCTTTGCCTCAGTTTATTCAACAGTAAATTGTTAGACCAGATGACCTCTGAAGTCCCTTGCAGTGTTCAACTGTGGGACCAAAGTTGAAAGGCATCTTAGATCTCACAGTATAAATTCCCAACCAAGGCAGGAATATCCTTTACAATATCTATGACTGATGGCTATCTAACCACTCAACATGAAGACTTCATAGGCTTAATTGTGTCAAATAATAACAACAATAATGATATTTACACAGTACTTTAAGACTTGAAAAGTGCTTTACAAATATTATTTTACTTGATCCTCACAACAACCTTGTAAAGTAGGGGCTATCATTATAGGTGAGAAAACTGAGGCACAGAGAGGTTAAGTAACTTTCCTAGTATCACACAACTTGGTAAGTGTCTGAGGTTGGATTTGAACTCAGATCTTCCAGACTGTCGGTACTAAGAATATTTTCCTTAAATTGAACCCAAATCTGCTTCTCTATAATTTCTATTTATTGGTTATATTGCTGCCTTCTAGAGAAATAAGTCTTTCACAAGGCAACCCTTTATATATTTCAAGATCAAAATCACATACACTTAAGTTTTCTGAGTTCAATATTTCCAACTGTCCATGTGTTTCCTCTTAGGATGTAGTGATTTGGTCCTTTCATGGTCCTAGTCACTCTTCCATGGATGTGTTGCAGTTTGCCAATATCTTTCTTAAGACATCCAGATATGAACCCAGTAATCTAGATGGGATCAGACCTGAACTTCATATTTTAGATGGGATTGACTGGTGAAAATGACAAGACAGATAGGGATAGACCAATTGCCTCTTCTTTCTTAGACCCTCCTTTGGAGCAAAACCAGTGAGCTGGCCCATAAGTATACCAAAGTCCAGGGCAATTTACTTACTCTGGAGGACACGTTGCTGGGCTACATGGCTGATGGACTCACATGGTGTGGAAGCCCTTCAAATTCAGGTGAGAGTTTTCACATTTTAATTAACTTAGGAATATTCAGGATGAATGAGGTTCAGTAGATAGCATGGAAAGATGCAAATCTTACCATATCACGACTTACTCATGGCAGCTTCACCTGCCTGCTAGCTCCTCTTTGCGCCTACAGCTCTTCGTTGGGTTGAGTGACAATACTGTTAGTATTGCAGCAGTCTAAACAAACTATGCAAGTCTGCTTTCAGAAGTATACTAACAGTGTATGTGTCCTGAGAATTCTAGGCTTGCAATGCTCAAGAGATAAATGCTTATCCATTTGCCACTAGTGAATATGTTGCTACTGTTTACCTTTTAGGTGGCATGACGAGAAGAATGATACCATGTCATGTGATGATTATGCCATGAAAAGTTATAAACTGATATTTGGATTGGGGGAAAAAACAGAGTGCGATGATTACGCAGTGAAATATGGTATTAACCCCAGTTTGCAAATAAGGAAACTGAGGTTTAGAGAAGTAAATCAACTTGCTCTTGGGTTACAAAGTCAATGTTGGGGTTGAATGGTACAGACTCCAGTGTTCTCTCCCCTGTAACAGAATTATTTTTAATCTTAGGTCTTAGAGTAACATCTGTTACATATGCTCAGCTCCCCATGCTCTTGCAAAAAAAAAATTTCAGTTTTCATCATTCCCAGAACTCCTCTTCTTAAAATTCATTTTCTCACATTGCCACCCTGACTCCTGATTGCCTCTTTCTCACCTAAGGCTGCCCTAAGTGATGGATTTTTCCACACTTTATGAATTTTGTTTCTATATTCTGATTTTTAGAAGGCTTCCTCTAAAAATTTAGTATTTAAAATTTTTAGAAGGTTTCTTGGATGGTTTATTTTGTTGGATCTATTCACATGATTCAGAATCATCTCTTAGAGATGGAAGAGATCATTTAGTTCAGCCTTCTCAGTGAAGGTACTGAATCCCAGAGAGGTTAGGTTGTTAATACAAGGTCACATCGCTAGGTAGTTACAGAAGTAGAATTAGTACCCAGGTCTCTTGGATTCTTGTGCTGCCTCTCTTATCTTTCATATTTTTTCCTACGATTTTGTTTTTGAGCAACTTAAGGGGGGAAACGATGGAGACTAAGCCCCAATATTATTGATTGAGTCTTGGATCTGGAGTCAGGAGTACCTGATATTCCAACACTTTTTAGCTGTACGACTCTGGGCAAGTTATTTAACCTCCCTGGGACTCAGTTTTCCCATCTATAAAATGAGATGGTGGTCCTTGGTGGGCTTCAAGACCCCTTCTAGCTCTAATGAGTTTTACCTCTTTTATATGAAGTCAAATATTGGGCTTTGATGTGTTTTCATGCTGTAACTCCAGTTTTTAGTTTGTTAAATAAAAGCTTTTATAAAAAAGAAAACCAGTCCTTAATTCTGGAGGTTTGGAATTAGAGCTTCCTCACCCATCAAAGGGTGGGAAGTGGGGAGGGAAGACATGACTTCTATGTGGAAGGGAAGACACAACAGTCAAAAAGGTAAGACTTTCTGTTAAAGGAGGAGCTATAGGCGATTTTTCACAGTTTAAGCCTGACATCATGACCCTGTATACAGCTCATCTGAGATATTCCCGTTTATTTCTGCATTTTAATTCTCATGATGCCTCCTTCATTTTGCCAGGTGTCACAGCTAATGCCATTCTTAATAAAACCTTGCAAATTAGAAAATCCCTAAAGCAGGTAGAGATGATTTATAGCAACAATAAGTCCAGTTTACAAAAGTGAGGCTTGGAAAGCATTTTTAAACTTTTTAATGATAAATATTTGATGGTTGATTAAAAGTTCACTGAACTGTAATTATCTGGTAACACTTTCAGTTTTTTTTCCTGGTATTAGGGAAATAAAAATGAAATATTTTGATTGAATGGTGAAATTGTTTATTTCACTACCTGAGAAATTGGTTGCTTTTTATTTTAAAGGATGTATTCATCGATGATTGTTTTTCAACTGATTTTTAAAATAATTCAACTTCATTTTTCAAAGATAATTGTTTCCATCTTCTAGTCTGACTTCAGTACAAATTTGCTAGAATTTGTGGGAGGAAAATACTCTATCTCTGTTGGCAGGTCACATCCCCACATTTCTTCATTTTAGGTTTATACTCCACCTTCTATCAAAGAAGGTTTTGAGGTATTCTTTTGAATAGCCTCCTAGGAGTGAGAGCTAGCAGGTACATCACACATTATCTTGTACATTTTCCTAATTTGACAGTGGAGGAAACTGAGGACCAGAGAGGAAGAATCACCTGCCCTAGGTCACACAGATAGCAAGAGGCAGAGCTGGGCTTCAGACTGAGCTATTCTGACTCCAAATCTCTTTTCCCTCGACATTCAATGTCTCTGCCTAATGTGAAGATATAATTTACAGTTCCATAGATTTTCAAGGTTTATAAAGCACATTTCTCATGTCAACCCTGTTCAATAAGTAATGTGCTATTATTGTTGTTAAGTTTTTTAATCATGTCCAACTATTTGGGAACCTTTTTGGGGTTTTCTTGGCAAAGATACTGGAATAGTTTGCTATTTCCTTCTCTAGTTATTCTTACAGATGAGGAACTGAGGCAAACAGGGTTGAGTGACTTACCCAAGATTACACAGCTCGTAAGGATCTGAGACCTAATTTGAACTCAGGTCTTTCTAACTCCAGGCAGGTCACTATCCACTGTACCACCCAGCTACTTAACCATCTTCACTTTAAAGATGAGGAAACTGAGACACAAAATGCTTAAACACTTGGACCCAGTTACATGGGTAATGTGTTGGCATGGAGATCTTGGCACAAATTTTCAGATACCAAATCTAGCACTCCATCCATTACCTCATGTTGATATATGTTAGGAAAGAGATTCAATGGCTAATGACAATACCTGGATAATGTCGATATTGGGTTAGCTGGAGTAGCCCTGAAGAAATTTTACAAGGGTCTACAAGAAGCAAAACATTTCATTCCACAGTCAGAGATTAGGCTTAAAACATAAAACCCTAGGAGAGGTAACAAACTGAATTCAGTTCCAGCTGAGATATAGACAGCTAATATCAAAGTTTTTCTGAGAACAAGATCTGGTAGAATGAGGAGAGAAAAAAAAATCTGGCAACTGGGAACCTAAAAATCATAACTGGCATAGACTGGTGAGCAAAGTGTACAGAAAGGACAGCCTGTGAATGATGGAGACAAGTTCATCTATCTCAAAGTTATGTCACAGGACAATCCTGGCAAGGGATCGCTATGAGCAACGAGGCTTTGTTCTTTTGACCCAATTAGGGGCTAGTGTAGGTGTAGTGTAGCTGGTCTTTCTATTTCAAGCTTACTTAGAGGGAATGTTCAGAAAAAAATATTTCCCCAAATGATGACTCAAGTATTGTCACTGTGTTTCTATCTAGATCTTGGATAATAAGTTGAATGCTTGGCCAGGATTCCAGGAGGCACTTAGTTGGATTGGGCCAACATTTGTCCACTTTCAATATTCCTTTCATATCCACTTGTCAGGAATGTGGTCTGAAGGTTTCTCTGTCATTATTGCATTGTGGTAGCACCATGAAACATGTTTTATAATCTCTCCTTTCATCTTCCTTTTTTTGCACAAAATATCTTTTTCAGAAATAAACTATGAATCTTGCCCACACTGGCGTGAATGTGCCAACAACCCTAGCTCAATATTTTGGAAATTGGCATCCAGAACTGTAAGTACTTTGTTTTAGTCATAGCTTCAGAAGGTCATCAACAGAGTATTGGACTTAAAAGTTAGAAAATCTGGTTTCTGAGTCCTGGCTCAGATGCTAACAAATTGTCCTGGACAAATCCCTTCAGAGCCTCAGTCTCCCCATACATAAAATGGAGCTAATCATATTTGCCTAATCTAAGCTACTGTGAGATAATATCTTTGTAAGCTGTAAAGTACTATATAATTGGAGCTGTGAGAATAACCATAGATTTAGAGCTGGAAATGACCTTAGAGATTGAGTCCAATCCCCTCATTTTGAAGATGAATAAACTGGGGCTAAGGGAGGATAAGTGATTTGCCAAGGTCACACAGGTAGTCAGTGGCAGAGCATAGATTGGAATCCTGGTCTTCCAGCTTGAAATCCAGCATGCTATGCACTACAAATTGCTTTCTCCTTCAAATGACCACTCACCAATGTCAGTAATGTCAGTGAATTATTGTTATCATGTGATCTCAATCACCCAGAACCATGTTCAGGTTACCTTCCTAGTCCAAAGATGATTCTTCTTGGAAGAGTAAAGAAAAACAAAATGAGAGTTCAGTGGTTAAACCCTATCACTGCTATCCACTACAATTACCTCATTTACTTTTTGCTCTGGTCGTATTTTTTCTTTAATCCTTTTCTTTTTTGTTTCCCCCCCTTTGGAAGATACTTTTTTTTTATTTTTATTTTTTATTAATTAAATTTATTTATTGAACTTTTAACATTCATTTTCACAAAATTTTGGGTTACAAATTTTCTCCCCTTTTATCCCCTCCCCTCCCCAAACACCAAGCATTCTAATTGCCCCTATGACCAATCTGCTCTCTCTTCTATCATCCCTCCCTTCCCTTGTCCCCATCTTCTCTTTTGTCCTGTAGGGCCAGATAGCTTTCTATACCCCTTTACCTGTATTTCTTATTTCCTAGTGGCAAGAACATTACTCGACAGTTGATCCTAACACTTTGAGTTCCAACTTCTTTACCTCCCTCCCTCTCCACACCTTCCCTTTGGAAGGCAGGCAATTCAATATAGGCCAAATCTGTGTAGTTTTGCAAATGACTTCCATAATAGTTGTGTTGTATAAGACTAACTATATTTCCCCCCATCCTATCCTGTCCCCCATTACTTCTATTCTCTTTTGATCCTATCCCTCCCCATGAGTGTCGACCTCAAATTGCACCTTCCTCCCCATGCCCTCCCTTCTATCCTCCCCCTCACCCTGCTTATCCCCTTATCCTCCACTTTCCTATATTGTAAGATAGGTTTTCATACCAAAATGAGTGTGCATTTTATTCTTTCCTTTAGTGGAATGTGATGAGAGTAGACTTCATGTTTTTCTCTCACCTCCTCTCTTTATCCCTCCACTAATGAGTCTTTTGCTTGCCTCTTTTATGAGAGATAATTTGCCCCATTCCATTTCTCCCTTTCTCCTCCCAATATATTTCTCTCTCACTGCTTGATTTCATTTTTTTTTCAAAGATATGATCCCATCCTCTTCAATTCACTCTGTGCACTCTGTCTCTATGTGTGTGTGCGTGTGTGCATGTGTGTGTGTAATCCCACCCAGTACCCAGATACTGAAAAGTTTCAAGAGTTACAAATATTGTCTTTCCATGTAGGAATGTAAACAGTTCAACTTTAGTAAGTCCCTTGTGACTTCTCTTTGCTGTTTGCCTTTTCATACTTCTCTTCATTCTTGTGTTTGAAAGTCAAATTTTCTTTTCAGCTCTTGTCTTTTCATCAAGAATGCTTGAAAATCCTCTATTTCACTGAAAGACCAATTTTCCCCTGAAGTATTATACTTAGTTTTGCTGGGTAGGTGATTCTTGGTTTTAGTCCTAGTTCCTTTGACTTCTGGAATATCCTATTCCATGCCCTTCGATCCCTTAATGTAGAGGCTGCTAGATCTTGTGTTATCCTGATTGTAATTCCACAATACTTGAATTGTTTCTTTCTAGCTGCTTGCAATATTTTCTCCTTGACCTGGGAACTCTGGAATTTGGCCACAATGTTCCTAGGAGTTTCTCTTTTTGGATATCTTTCAGGCGGTGTTCTGTGGATTCCTTGAATATTTATTTTTCCCTCTGGTTCTAGAATCTCAGGGCAGTTTTCCTTGATAATTTCATGAAAGATGATGTCTAGGCTCTTTTCTTGATCATGGTTTTCAGATAGTCCCATAATTTTTAAATTGTCTCTCCTGGATCTATTTTCCAGGTCAGTTGTTTTTCCAATGAGATATTTCACATTCTCTTCCATTTTTCCATTCTTTTGGTTTTGTTTTGTGATTTCTTGCTTTCTCATAAAGTCATTAGCCTCCATCTGTTCCATTCTAATTTTGAAAGAACTATTTTCTTCAGTGAGCTTTTGAATCTCCTTTTCCATTTGGCTGATTCTGCTTTTGAAAGCATTCTTCTCCTCATTGGCTTCTTGAACCTCTTTTGCCAATTGAGTTAGCCTATTTTTCAAGGTGTTATTTTCTTCAACATTTTTTTGGGTCTCCTTTAGCAGGGTGTTTACTTGTTTTTCATGCTTTGACTTCATGTCTCTCATTTCTCTTCCCAGCTTTTCCTCCACCTCTCTAACTTGATTTTCAAAATTCTTTTTGAGCTCTTCCATGGCCTGAGCCCATTGGGTGGGCTGGGACACAGAAGCCTTGACTTCTGTGTCTTTGCCGGATGGTAAACATTGTTCTTCCTCATCAGAAAGGAAGGGAGGAAATGCCTGTTCACCAAGAAAGTAACCTTCTATAGTCTTATTTCTTTTCCCTTTTCTGGGCATTTTCCCAGCCAGTGACTTGACCTCTGAATATTCTCCTCACACCCACCTCGCCTCCTGATCCTCCCAGCCAGCATTTGGGGTCTGAGATTCAAATGCTGCTTCCAGGCTTAGGGCTTTTGGCGGGGACAGGGCTGCTATTCAGTGTGAGATTAAGTTCAGGTGCTCAGGTTGGGGCAGGGCCGCCTCTCAGGCTCAGTTCCCTCAGGGGGTCTATGCACAGATCCTCACCAATGGATCCAGGCTCCTGCCTGCTTGGGGAGCCCTGGTCTGCCGCTGCCTCTCAGCTTCTGCCTCCCGAGGCACCCCACTCCCCTCTCGACCCGCCAAAGAGACTCTCTCACCAACCCCCGTCACCTGTGGGTGGAGGGACTTGTGCGGCCACTGGAGATCCCGTCCCTGAAGCCTGCTTGGATCTGTTCCTCTCAGTGCCGCGGCCGCGGCAGGTCTGAGCTGGTCTCCGCGTCTGCAGCGCGACGGACCTTTTGCGAGAGGTTTGCAGGTCCCTCTGAAACAGAAATCTCCTTCGCTCCACTGTTCTGTGGCCTCACTGCTCCAGAATTCGCCATGAGTTACTTTATATGGATGTTCTATGGGTTGTGGGTTCGGAGCTATGTGTATTTGCGTCCTTCTACTCCGCCATCTTGGCTCCGCCCCCTAATCCTTTTCTTACAACACAGTTAAAACCAATAAAACAAGAAAGTAAAAACAAAAACAAAACCCCAAAACATAAAAACACAAAACCAAACCATGTTTTGTTGTCTTTAGCATTCATTTCCAGCCTCAGCTCATCCTGGGATTTTGAGTTTCTGGTGCGATTCTTAAGGAAAGTACAGTATACTCTTCTTTCACATTCATTCTCAGTTTCCTTCCTTTTCTTCCATCTTCTAAGCATATCTTTCTACCAAATGGATTTTGCTATTATTTTATCAAGTTCCATAAAGCATCCCTTTGGTGATTTGATTAGTATCTCATTAAGAGTACAAATTATATTTGGCAATATTTTCATCTTTTGTATATTAGCAACGCCCAACCATGAGCACTAAATGCTTCTTCAGGTATTTAAATTGTTCTTTTTATCATTAAGAAGTACTCTGTACATAAATTTATGCAGTTTTTGTGTGCTTGCTGATTTGACTTGCCCCAGACTTTGCATGTGGAAACCCCATGCCAGGGGCTTTGATGCTAATGAACAATAAATCCCTTTCTTTGATATTGACTCTTGGTACTCTTTTCTGCTGTTCACTGAATGTTGTACCTGCTGCTCTCTATGGCACAAAAGAAAGAAAATCAACATTTTGAGTTAGAGGGGATTTTAGTGCCATGACATCCCTGACAAATGGTGATCCAGTCTCTGCTTCAAAGACCTCCAGTGAAGGGGAACTCATCATCTCCCAAGGCTGTCTGCTGCATTTATGAATTGCTATAATTGGGGGGAAGCTTTTCCTTTTTGCTCAAGCCTAAATTTGCCTCTTTACAATTTCCATTAAGTGCTTCTGGTTTTGTCCCCTGGGTGCCAAACAGAAAAGGTCTAATACCTTTTGTATACGTCAGCCCTTCAAATATTTGAAGATAGCTATCATATGAAACTTCCTTAATTCGTTCAATCCAGCTTTGTAAGATGTGAACTCCAGGTCCTTCAGTACCCTGGTTGCTTTCCTCTGGATTGTTCCTGCTTATCAATAGCTCTCTTAGGTTGTAGTGTCCAGAGCTGAACAAAGTATTTCATATTTGGTCTGATCAAGGTACCCTACAGGGGGGCTCCTTGTTCCAGGAAGCAATGACTCTCTACATGCTGAAAATTGCACCAGCTTTTAGGGGCTGGACCATGACATCTTTCCATCTCACTAAAATCTTCAGATTCTTTTCAAACAAAATGCTATCTATCCTGTAATTATGAAGCTGCTTTTGTCATCCCTATTAAATTTCATCTTATTAGATTCAGTCCAACAGTATAGTCCTGTCTTTGTCCTTCTTGATTCTGACTCTCTCATCCAGTGTGCTAGTTTTCCTTCCCAGTTTTGTGTCATCTGACAATTTGATGAGCATATGATTTATGCCTTTATTAAAATTATTGACAAAACTATTAACAGCATAAGATTAAGCAAAGAGGTCAGAAGCGCTCCAGTGGAAAACCTGCCAACTTGACAGTGAACCTTAATGACTATTCGCTGATCAGAACTACTCACACTATTCAAAATCTTTATAATTAGTGTACTGTCTAGTCAACCTCTCTCCATGTTTTTCCTTAAAAAAAAAAATCAAGTTAAATAAATAATCAAATTAATTAAAATTATTTTTAATTTACATTTATTTTCTGTCATTTCTTCATCTTTTTCATGAGAATAATGTGAGAATTTGTAACATGTCTTTCTAAAATATAGTTAAACTCTACAGTTTTCCAATAAATGGAGTGGAACTATTGCTGGTTCTGTGTAGTCATCATATGCTGTTCTAAATGTTCACTCACCTAGCATCTTTTTAATGATCCATTCTAGGGTTTTCCCAAGAATTAATATGAAACTTATTGCAGTGCCTATAGTAACAAGCAGATAATACCTTTGTGGGCATTCCTTTCTTCATTCTTTTTTCAGTTTTCATGTTTCTTGATCATATTAAAAAGAATACATGTAAATATGCTTTTGCTCACACTTAGATCTACTTTTCTTTTGGATAAGGAGCATCATTCCCACATTTTATTCCATTCACCAAAAGTCTCAGATACTATAATCTTAGAGAATTTTTCATTTCCCACATCTGCCTTTCCCTTTTCCATTCCCTTCCTTCTATTAAAAGCAGTGGTAAAAATGCCACCTGTGCCCTGAAGTCTTCAGGTCTTTTTTTTTTTTTAACCTATGACTACATAGTTCTCAGCAAAGCTTTACAGGCTCTTTTTGGTGATATAACTTTTCCAAATTTGTTTCACCAGAAATGGGTAGCAGACACCAGCATTAACAAGTCTTGGGGAACTTTTCTCACTTACCCTGAGATGACAACAAAATTCTTTCTTGTCTGTATTGCCCCAGAAATCCTCAGCAACTAACCAGTCACTAACCACTCTTATTTACTTCTATGTCCTGTCATCAATTTTTGGAGGACCTCTTACCTGGTACATGCAAATCATATTTCTTTTTTTTTTAATTTTTTATTTTTTTAATGTTTAACAATCACTGCCATACAATTGCGATTTTATCCCTCCCCACCCACCCCCCACTACCTCCCTCCCTCCCCACGACTGCATACAATTCTGTATAGATTCTACATATACTTTCCTATTGAGTATATTTTCACTATAGTCATGCTATGTAGTCAGACTAAGATAAATGAAAGAATCCGTATAACAAATCAGAACATGATACACAAACAGATACACATACACAAACATGATCTGCTACATTATGTGAGTGACTTCCATATTTCTCTCTCTGAGTGTGGAAGGCATTTTGCCTTGAGGTCCACCATTGGGATTTTTTTTTTTTCAGAAGTTCTTGTGTTATTACAAAAATCTAAGTCTACCAGAAAAAACTCTCACACACTGTGGTTGTTGCTGTGCATAAAGTTCTCCTGGTTCTGCTCCTTTCACTCAGCATCAGGTCATATAAGTCCTTCCAGGCCTCTCTGAAGTCTTCTTGTTCATCATTTCTTATGGCACAATAGTACTCCATTACATTCATATACCACAATTTATTCAGCCATTCCCCAATTGATGGACATCCCCCTGACTTCCAGTTTTTGGCAACTACATAGAGTGCTGCTATAAATATTTTTGTACATGTGGGACCCTTTCCCATTTTTATGATCTCTTGGGGATATAGTCCTAGTAGCGATATTGCTGGGTCAAAGGGTATGCACATTTTTGTAGCCCTTTGGGCATAGTTCCAAATTGCTCTCCAGAATGGTTGGATGCGCTCACAGCTCCACCAACAATGAATTAGTGTTCCAACTCTCCCACATCCTCTCCAGCATTTATCATTTTCTTGTTCTGTCATGTTTGCCAATCTTATAGGTGTGATGTGGTACCTCAGAGTTGTTTTGATTTGCATCTCTCTAACCAATAGTGATTTAGAGCATTTTTTCATATGATTATAGATAGCTTTAATTTCTTCCTCTGAAAATTGCCTGTTCATATCCTTTGACCATTTATCAATTGGGGAATGACTTGTATGATTATACATTTGGGTCAGTTCTCTATATATTCTAGAAATGAGGCCTTTATCCCCGAGCTTAGCTGTAAAAATTTTTTCCCAATTTACTACATCCCTCCGGATTTTGGTTGCATTGGGTTTGGTTGTGCAAAAACTTCTCAGTTTAATGTAATCAAAGTTATCCATTTTGCATTTCATAATGCATTCTATCTCTCCTTTAGTAAAGAATTCTTCCCTTCTCCATAGATCTGATAAATACACTATTCCTTGCTTCTCCAGTTTATTCATGGTATCAATCTTTATACCTAAATCATGTACCCATTTGGACTTTATTCTTGTGTACGGTGTCAGGTATGGGTCTATGCCTAATTTCCGCCACACTGTTATCCAGTTTTCCCAGCAATTTTTATCAAACAATGAGTTCTTATCCCAGAAGCTGGGGTCCTTGGGTTTATCAAACAGAAGGTTGCTATATTCCTTGCCTACTGCATCTTGAGTGCCAAGTCTATTCCACTTGTCTACCTCTCTGTTTCTTAGCCAATACCAAGTGGTTTTGATAATTGCTGCTTTACAGTACAGTTTAAGGTCTGGTAGCGCTAGGCCACCTTCCCAGGCATTTCTTTTCATTAGTCCCTTTGATATTCTGGACCTTTTGTTTTTCCAAATGAATTTTGATATTATTTTGTCCAGCTCTAGAAAGTAATTGTCTGATAGTTTAATTGGTATGGCACTAAATAAGTATATTAATTTGGGTAGAATTGTCATTTTTATTATATTAGCACGGCCTACCCATGAGCAACTAATGTTTTTCCACTTACTTAAATCTGACTTTATTTGTGCAAAAAGTGTTTTGTAATTGTGTTCATATAGTCCCTGGGTTTGTTTTGGCAGGTAGACTCCTAAGTATTTTATACTGTCTACCCTAACTTTAAATGGGATTTCTCTTTCTATCTCTTGCTGTTGAACTTTGTTGCTAATATATAGGAATGCAGAAGATTTGTGTGGGCTTATTTTGTACCCTGCAACTTTGCCAAAGTTGTTTATTAATTCAAGTAATTTTTTACTTGAATCTCTGGGATTCTCTAGGTAAATCATCATATCATCTGCAAAGAGTGATAACTTAGTTTCTTCTTTGGCTATTCTAATTCCTTGAATATCTTTATCTTGTCTAATTGCTACAGCTAACATTTCTAGTACCATATTGAATAATAGTGGTGATAATGGACAACCTTGTTTCACCCCTGATCTTATTGGGAATGCATCTAGCTTATCCCCATTGCATATAATGCTTGCTGAAGGTTTTAGATAGATACTGCTTATTATTTTATGGAAAGTTCCCTTTATTCCTACATTCTCCAATGTTTTTAGTAGGAATGGATGTTGTATTTTGTCAAAAGCTTTTTCTGCATCTATTGAGATAATCATGTGGTTTTTGTTAGCTTTGTTGTTGATGTGATCGATAATGCTAATAGTTTTCCTAATATTGAACCAGCCCTGTAGTCCTGGTATGAATCCTACCTGATCATAATGTATTAATCTCGTGATAAGCTGCTGTATTCGTTTTGCTAGAATCTTATTTAAAATTTTTGCATCTATATTCATTAGGGAAATTGGTCTATAATTTTCTTTCTCTGTTTTGTCTCTTCCTGGTTTGGGTATCAAAACCATATTTGTATCATAGAAAGAATTTGGGAGGACTCCTTCTTCCCCAATTTTCAAGAATATTGTATGTAGTATTGGAATTAACTGTTCTTTAAATGTTTGATAGAATTCACTTGTGAATCCATCTGGCCCTGGAGATTTTTTCCTAGGGAGTTCATTGATGGCTTGTTCAATTTCTTTTTCTGAGATGGGGTTGTTTAAGTATTCAACTTCCTCTTCTGTTAATCTGGGCAATTTGTATTTTTTAAAATATTCATCCATCTCATTTAGATTGTCGAATTTGTGGGCATAAAGTTGGGCAAAGTAGTTTCTAATTATTGTTTTAATTTCCTCCTCATTGGAGGTGAGTTCACCCCTTTCATTTTTAATGTTAGTAATTTGGTTTTCTTCTTTCTTTTTTTTGATCAGATTAACCAAAGGTTTATCAATTTTATTAGTTTTTTCATAAAACCAACTATTGGTTTTATTTATTAATTCAATAGTTTTCTTAATTTCAATTTTATTAATCTCTCCTTTGGTTTTCAGTATTTCTAATTTGGTATTTACTTGGGGATTTTCAATTTGTTCTTTTTCTAGCTTTTTCAACTGCAAGCCTAAGTCATTGATCTCCTCTTTCTCTATTTTATTTATGTAAGCATTCAGAGATATAAAACTTCCCCTAATAACTGCTTTTGCAGTGTCCCATAAGTTTTGGTATGTTGTCTCACTATTGTCATTCTCTTGAATGAAGTTGTTGATTGTTTCTATGATTTCTTCTTTAACCCAATCCTTCTTTAGAATTAGATTAGCAAATCATATTTCTTGTAGCAAAGAAATTTCTTCCTCCTAAGAGAGTATAGTTCCATCTCTATAGGAAGAAGTATAATAACTATTACTTAGCTCCAATTATTCAAGGATCTTTCTTCTTCCCTTCCTTCTCTGTAGCACATTCTACCCTTCAACTTTCTGATACATAAGAGAATTTCCCCTTGTTCTTTATTCTCTTTTATTTCATTTCCTCAATGCAGCAATTTTTTCTGCTCCTTGTCCTTAAAGATCTAGAGAGTTGAGATTTGTTCCTTTGAACCTGTCCCTTTCTCCCATTCTACCTAATATTTATACACAGTGTTGTCTGGATAGCAACATAACCATGCCATACACTCAGTAGGTGCCAGATTCCCTCTGAATTTGTTCAAAGCAAACCATCACTTTATTTTACTAGCTCTCCTGACTAACTTTTGTGACTAATTGTTAGGGTAAACTTTCATGCCTGTTAATTGGGCTGGGTTTTCAGGTATTAGGGGTTCCTGAGCAAGGCTTAATTTATGTAGAGTGGACTCCTTGCCTTTTCTGGAGGTGAGACAGAACAATTTGCCTTTCATTGGCAGTTTACATATTCTTGCAGTTCCCTGACACAGACAAGAATAATCTGCAATCCAGTTATCTCTTTAGCTCTCCCCAACCTTGTCTCACATTTCCCCCAATCTCCAGATATCTCCCTGTTTTCTCCTGGCCACTATACTCTCCAACATTAAACACAAAAAAACAAGCAAACAACCAAAAACCTCTTCCATCACAAATACTATGAATTGATACCCTTTTTTCTAAACATAAGTTGAATTGGAAGGCAATAGTCAAGCTGTCAGTAATGGTCTCAAAAAGATCATGAGAGACTGCTCTCTGTACTCCATCTTACCAGGACTTTTGTCTGATCTAGACAGAAGTACAAAAACCCATCTTTCTATAATCTGGACCCTTCTTCAATTATGAGCCTCCTGATGAAATACAGACCTCACAGCAGAAAAGGTGCTAGACTTGGAGTCAGGAGAGACTTGTGTTTAAATCCTTCCTCCAACATCTACTGGATATGTGACAATGGGCATGTCACTTAGCCTTTTTTTTTTTTTTGAACCTCAATTTCTTCATCAGTAAAAACAGTGTCTAATCACAGAGTTATTAGGATCAAATGAAATAATGAATATAAAATACTGTACATACGCCAGATAATGACAATAATAGCAACAACAAATTCAATTTATTTATTAAGTGCTATCCTAAGTCTTCTTCTGATGCATTGTCATGGTGTGATGGTGACCATGGATTCTTTTCTTTTTTTAGCTTTTATTTAGTATTTAATTTTTCCCCAGTTACACGTAAAAACAATTTTTAACATTCATTTTTAAAACTTTGAGTTACAAATTTTCTTCCTTCCACTCTCTCCACCCACCCCTATGGAGAAGCCAAGAAATTCCATATAGGTTATACATAGGTAGTTAGGTAAAACACAGTCATAATAGTTATGTTGTGAAAGAAACCATAGACAAGAAAAAACCTCAAGAATGATATAGAATTTTTTTAAAAGTATGCTTCAGTCTGTATTCAGACACCAACAGTTTTTGCTCTGGGGATGTTTCATCATAAGTCCTTCAGAGTTGTCTTAGATCATAGCAGTGCTGAGGATAGCTAAGTCATTCATGGCTGATCATTTTACAAAATGTTACTTTGTACACAGTACATTTCACTTTGCATCAGCTCATACAAGTCTTTCCAGGTTTTTCTGAAAGCATTCTGCTTGTCGTTTCTTATAGTACAATAGTATTCCATCACAATCACATATCACAACTTGTTCAGCCATTCCCCAATTGATGGGCATCCCTCAACTTCTAATTCTTTGCCCCTAGAAAACTGTTGCTATAAATATTTTTGTACATATAAATGTACATGTATTTACACTAAATGTACATATATGCACATTAAATGCACGTATAAATATATTTGCATATTTTCCTTTTTGTTTTTTATTTCTTGGGATATAGACCTAGTAGTGGCATTGCTAAGTCAAAGGGTATGCATGGTTTTATAGTACTTTGAGCATAGTTCCAAAGTGCTCTACAGATGGGTTGGATCAGGTCATAACTCCATCAACAATGCATTAAAGTTTCATTTTTCCTACTTTCCCCCCAACATTTGTCATTTATATTTTCTGTCCAATTAGCCAATCTAATAAATATGAGGTAGTATGTCAGAATTGTTTTAATTTGTGTTTCTACAATCAATAGTGAGTTAGAATATTTTTTCATATGGCTATAGATAGCTTTGATTATTTCATCTGGAAACTGATCATTATCTTTTGATCATTTATCAGCTGGGGAATGGCTCTTATCTTATAAATTTGACTTGGTTCTCTATAATTTGAGAAATGAGGCTTTTATCTGAGAAATCTACTTCAAAATTATGTTCACAATTATTATTGCTAACTGTACTTCCCTACATCCTCAGTCCCCTCATTTATTCTATTTTCTCTCTTTTTTCACCCTGTTCCTCCTCAAAAGTGTTTTGCTTCTGACAACCCCTTCCCCCAATCTGCCCTCCCTTCTATGATTCTCTTCCTTCTCTTATCCCCTTCCCCTCCTACTTTCCTGCAGGGGAGATTTCTATACAGAATTGAGTATGTATGTTATTCCCTCTGAGCAAATTCTAATGAGAGTAAGGTTCACTCACTCCCCCTCACCTCCTTCCTCTTCCTCTCCACTGCAAAAGCTTTTTCTTTATTGAGATAATTTACCCTATAATACCTCACCTTTTCTCTTTCTCCCAAAACATTCCTCTCTCACCCCTTAATTTTATTTTTCAGATATCATCCTTTCCTATTCAACTGACACCTGTGCCTCTCTCTCTCTCTCCTTCTAACCACCCTAATAATATGAAGGGTCTTATGAGTTACAAATATCATCTTCCTATGTAGGAATGAAAATAGTTTAACCTTATCAAGTCCCATATAATTTCCCTTTCCTATTTACCTTTTTATACTTTTTCATCAAGAATGCTTGAAAGTCCTCTATCTCATTGAATGTCCATTTTTACCTCTGAAGAATTATACTCAAGTTTTGCTAGGTAGGTGATTCTTGGTTGTAATTCTAGCTCTTTTGCCCTCCAGAATATTATATTCCAGACCTTCTGATCCTTTAATGTAGAAGCTGCTAAACCTTGTGTTATCCTGATTGTGGCTCCAGGATATTTGAATTGTTTGTTTCTGGCTGCTTACAATATTTTCTCCTTGACCTGGGAACTCATGAATTTGGCTAGCATTTTCCTGGGAATTTTCATTTGGGGATCTCTTTTAGGGACTGATTGTTGGATTCTTTCGATTTCTATTTTACCCTCTGGTTCTAGAATATCAAGGCAGTTTTCCTCTCATTTGAGAATATCAGGCCTTGATAATTTCACAAAAGATGATGTTTAGGCTCTATTTTTGAGCATGGCTTTTAGGCAGTCTCATAATTTTTAAATTATCTCTCCTGGATCTGTTTTCCAAGTCAGTTGTTTTCCAGTGGGATATTTCACATTGTCTTCTATTTTTTCATTCTTTTGGTTTTGTTTTATTATTTCTTAATTTCTCATAAAGTCATTAGTTTCCATTTTTTCCATTCTATTTTTCAAGGAATTATTTTCTTCTTTGAGCTTTTGGACCTCCTTTTCCATTTGGTCAGTTCTGTTTTTTAAGGCATCCTTCTCCTCAATGACTTTTTGGCCTAGTCTGCTTTTTAATGTGTTATTTTCTTCAGGACTTTTTGTGCTTCCTTTTCCAAGCCATTGACTCATTTTTCATTATTTTCTTGCATCACTCTCATTTCCCTTCCCAATTTTTCCTCTATCTCTCTTACTTGATTTTCAAAATTCTTTCTGAGCTCTTCCATGGCCTGAGACCAAGTCATATTTTTCTTGGAGGCTTTGGATATAGGAGCTTTGATTGTGTTATCTTCTTTTGAGTGTGTATTTTGATCTTCCTTGTCACCATAGTAACTTTCAGAGACAGAGGTTTTTTTTTTTCTGTTCTTTGCTCCTTTTCCCAGCTTACTGGTTGACTTTTAAGTCTTTGTTAAAGTAGGGCTCTGTTTCCAGGGTAGAAGGTGCACTCTCCCAAGTTTCAGGGGGTTTGTGCAGTTGTTTTCAGAGATACTTCTAGGGACCTGTAAGTTTCCTGTTCTTCCAAGGTGGTATGATCTAAGGAGAGGCATTTATTACTCTCCTGCCCTCTGCTCTGGTCTGTGAGAGACCACAAGCACCCTTTTCTGCCCTGGAAATGTGAGGAGGGTGTGGCTGCAAGCTTTGCTATACTAGTGCTCTTCCTTGTCCTGGGACTGCCACCCAGGACCTGGATCTGAGCATGGGTAAAACAACAGAGTCCTGCCTTAGTACTAGCAAAAAGACTCCTGTAATATCCTGACTAGTTGTTCGATGAACTTAATGTCTGTAGGTTGAAAGTCCTATAAGGAGCCATTGTGCTGCTGATTCGGCCTCTCCCAAGTCCTATGCCTGGTTTGGTGGGGACAGGGCTATGCTGTCATGGCCTGCAGTGGACTGCCCTCCACTCTCATGCAGGTGCAATGGATCCTTTCTGCCAACCTTCTAAGTTGTCTTTAGCATCTGTGAGCTGAGTCGTCTGGAAACTGCCACTTCTCTGAGTAATTCAGTCCCTCTGAGGCCTGCTCCTGGTTTGCTGGATCCTTTTCTGTACTGGCATGGTCTGTGTTTGACTGTGCTTCTCTCTTACCCTGGTGCAACAGACCTTTCCTGCTGACCTTGGAAGTTTTCTTCGGCTGGAAATTTATTTCACTCCCTCTTTTTGTGGATTCTGCTGCTCTAGAATTTTAGAGTCATTCTTAAAGGTATTTGGAGGGGTTTGGGGGAGAGCTCAGGCGAGTCCCTGGCTTTATTCTGCCACCTTTGCTCCTTCTTGTGACCATGGGTTCTTAATGGTTTTGCCAGCAGAACATGAACCTGACAAGTCCTGGCAAGCTGGAGAGGATTTGAGGACACACCTGGGGTGGACTGTTTATTTGTCATCCAAGAATCAACTTACTTCTGCTCAGGCAGGCCTGTCACAGGGTTGGCCTCAGGGGGATGAAATTTTTGGCCACAGCAATCTTCAAAAACTATTTTAATAAGGCATCATTCATAAATTTTGTGATCTGATGTGGTTGAGGAAATGAGAACACTCAGACATCCTTGTGGAAATTTATAGAACATTCTGCTGGGTGATGGGGTGAGGGTAGGGAAAGATTTGCTTCAGTGAGCCTGTAGTTTAATGGGTGGATTTCACATTCAGGAATAACTGTAGTACAACATAGGACACGATAAATGCATGAGAATTAGGACTTGTAGAGGAAAGTGAGGTCTGTTAGGAAAAAGATGATTAAAAACTGAAGGGTATGATGGCTTTTTGGAAAGGGTGGCATTTAAGTCAGCTTAAGGCTGACCTAAGGCCAAATTCCTTCCTTTTCACAAATATTAACTCATATCCCGGCAAATCATCATAGAATAAAGGATATTAGACCTTGGAGAAAGAAGACCAAGGTTTAAGGCTATGCTACTTTTTGTCCATATGACTGTTGATGTGCCTCAGTTTTCTTATCTATAAAATGGAAATAATTCTTATACTACCTTTAACTAAGGGATATCATGAGCTGTAAAAATCTGAGTATTGCCCAAACCAGTGTCTCTTTTTAAAATTTGTAATTATTGAGCTTGATTATATCCATAAAATATAAGAGATGGAGGGAAACTCAGAGGTCATGTAATCCAACCCTTCATTTTATAGAGGAGGAAACTGAAATCTAGAGAGGTCAAACAACTTCTTTCCAGTCACATAGATGTTTGTGGCCAAGTTATTTCTTCTGATTCTCAGGCTAAAGCTGGACTGCTGTGTCACAAATTCTGAGATTCTGCCCATTCTCCACTGGGAAAGCCAAAGACTGACAAAGTCAAATAAAATGTTGACTATAGGGATAGGGAGAGATGATAGTGATGAAGAGAGGAAAAGGTCAGTTTCACCTTTACGGAGTTGCTTCAGTCATGGCCAACTCTGGGAACCTATTTGGGGTTTTCTTGGCAAAGATACTGGAGTAGTTTGCTACTTCCTTCTCCAGATCATTTTATATAGATGAGGAAACTGAGGCAAACAGGATTTAAGTGACTTGCCCAGGGTCACAAAGCTAGTAAGTGTCTGAGGTCAGATTTGAACTCTGGAAAATGAGTTTTCCTGACTCCAGGCTCAGCTGTCTATCCAGTCTATCTAGTCTATCTAGTGCCACCTTACTGCCCCATTGTAGAGCTTAAATGATATGAAATTCAGACAACATAAGCCAATTGATTACAGGCAGGAGTAACCCTGTAGTGGTGAACAATGTTAGTATCAATTTAAAATGTCCTGAGCTCTCCTGAATTTCTGTAGTTCTGGGGATTTCCTTTATCATTTTGCAGTTACTATCCATATCTGGGATAGAATCCAAATGAGAAAAAGGTAATGAAGTGAAGAGAAAAAGTCTGCTAGGATTTAGATTTAAAAGAGACAGATATCTTCTGGGCCAACCTCTTCATTTTAGATGTGTATATACTGAGGTCAAGAGAAGGAATGTCACTTGCTCAAGGTCATACAACTGGTAAGCACAAGAACTGGCATTCTAGCTCTGGTCACCTGATTCCAAATTCAATCCTCTTTCTACTGGTTCCCATCCCATCTGTGTCTCAGTTTTCAGTCTTTCATACATATCAGTTTTATCTCTTTCTAATTTTGATTTGCCTTGTTTCTTCTCATCTGTATGCCATCTGTTTTACTACCTTCTAACCATAGGTGCCACAGTGGAAAGAGTGACAGCCCAGGAATCAGGAGGATTGGAGTTAAAATCTGACCCCAGACACTTACTAGCTGTGTGACCCTGGGAAAGTCACTTAACCCCGTTTGCCTCAGTTTCCTCATCTGTAAAATGAACTGGAGAAGGAAATGGCAAATCACTCCAGTATCCCTGTCGAGAAAATCCCTGATAGGGTCATGAAGAGTCCCACATGACTGAAAAATAACTGAAAAAGTAACCATAGCATAGAACGTAGGCATAGCCCAAAGAGAATTACAAGGAAGCAAGAAACTGTGGACTAAAGTCAGACTCTTCATTTTATCCATTCAAGTGAATATTCTCACTTACTGTTAGGAAAGCCAATCAATCTTAGCAGGTCCTTATCATGTCATTAAATAGCTATGTTTTCTCCTTTGATCCTCATAGAAATCCTGAGAGGGAGGGAGGGAAGAAAGGGAGAGAAGAGAGAGAAATGGAGAGACTGAGTGAGAGAGAGAGCGAGCGAGAACATTATTATTCCCATTTTACAGATGAGGAAACTAAGGCCCAGAGTGTTAACTGATATTAAATACTAGGTCACACAGCTGAGAAGCAGAAGAGTTTATTTCCCTCTCTTTCTTTGTCTCACACACACACACACACACATACACACACACACACACACACATACACACACACACACATACACACACACACACACACACGCATATATATGTATATATACATATTATTTTTGGGGAGGGGGGAGAGCCAATAAGGGTTAAGTGACTTGCCCAGGGAGGGAGGGAAAGAGAGAGAGATTGTACTATACAATTTTAATATATCTACTGTACCACCTAGCTGACCCTCAGGGATATATCTTTTAAAAAATTATTTTTGTGTTATCTTAACTTCTTCTTATTGCTGTTGCTTTATGCCTTAAAAAAGGGGGTCATCCCACAAAAGTTATCCAGAAGTTGTTGAAACCTTGTAAATTTATTTGTATTTCTCATCTATTTCTACCCCAGGAATATAAAATAAGCAAATAGGACTAGGGAGTTGGTATAGAAATAGAGCCTGAGGAGGATGGAGCATCCCATGGGGGCAGTCTACCTTCCTACCCCAAACCACCTCAAATGTTAATTTTTGGAGAACCAGGAAATACACGTCCTATGTCTTCTGATTCCAAGTCTACTGTTCTCATGTTTTCATGCTCTCTCTCTCTCCCTTTCTTCCTTCCTTTCTCTTTATTTCTCTTTCTCCCTTATCCTTCCTTCTCTCTCTCTTTCCCTCCCTCTCTTTTTATACTATACTATGTTGCCTTTAAATCCTGCTTTTCAACACTTCACCAGAATCCAGAAATATTGGGCATATTGCTCTCCAACCAAATTAGAATGGAGAAATGCATTTGCTAATGAGTTCACACATTCATTTGCTAAAATAATCACTATTTTCTTTTCGGAGTTTAGGCCATAATAAGTGTTACATCTCCCCAATGACTTCTCTAGGGATGGGAATATAGAAGTAAACTCAGCTATTATTCAGCTGGGAAGAGCTAGGTTACATCTAACTATACCATTATTTCCCCAGGTCTGGCGCATGCTTGTGTGTGAGCTTAGAGGACTGAAGGAGACACCTATGAACATCTCCATTCACCACAATGACACACAAAGGCAGGGGACCCAGGATTAAATGCTGTAGGAACCACAGTCATGTCACATCTCCCATTGTTTCCTGAAAGCATCCCACTGACTCGCCATACACTTTCTCACTGCTCTGTTCTCTCATATCAGTTATAAGCTCGTATCCACATATCCTTTTCCCTTGTCCACACAGCATCCCCCTTTCTACTCTCTGGCATCCTTAAATCCCCTAAGATAAATGCTGGGACAATTAACTGTTCTTTCCTTCAGCTGTTGCCCAGCATGATGCTTTCCTGACTATCTCCTCACCTTGTGGCAGCTTGCCTTCCTACCAATAAGAGGTCTTCTTAATGTTTAAACCATCCAGGTATTGCTATATAATCATCTAGCCAAGCTAAACGTTGTCACATTGAAGAATGGTGAACATGTTTTCAGTTTGCAGAATCAGCCTGTGGTGTTGTCCACGTGATGCTCAACGGATCAATCAGCCATGCCTTTGTAAACAGCAGGTACCTCTTGTTATGTCTTGTATGTGTGAGATTAGGTATATGTATATATGAGCATTATCTTTTGGATAGTTAAATTTCAGTCTTGGAAGATTTATGATTCACTATTTTTTGTCTTGAAGCTCTGGATCAAAAAAAAAAGTTAAAATTCAGATTCTATTACCAGACTAAGTTTCCTGAAGTGCTAGTTCATTATGTTCAGCTTAATCAAGTGCCTTTTAGCTACAAAGCACTGTCCTAGGGGCTGCAGATGTAACTCTAAAGGTGGACTAACCCCTACTGGGAAGGAGCTGACATTCTAATGGGAAGGCAACAAACACGTGTGAAAATATATGCAGCCTGGAAAAATAAATAAATACAAATAAGAAAAAGGTAGAGTTTGGGAAGAAGGATACTAGCAAAAGGGGGGGGAAGGAAAGTCTTCTTCCAAAAGATGATGTCTGAGATGATCTGAGTCTTGAAGGAAGAGAGAGACTCTATTAGGTGCAGGTGAACACCCTTTTTTCCCTCACTAACATGCAGCCAGAAGTTTAAGGTCAATAAATTTTTGATCGATTGATCAAATGCCTTTCTCTATGTGGAGTCAATTCTGAGGGGATTTATTTCATTCCCTTTGAGGGCCTTGGGTAAAAAAAAAGTTAGCATTCCAGAGCATTATAGTCAACTTGCTAATATATGACACAAGTTCTTGTAAGACTCTTATTGGGGTGAGAACTAGTGACTGTCAGAGATTAATGCAACGTTACTTTCAGAAATGCTCAGAAAAGGATCATGGGAATGAGCTGCAGGGCTAGAAATAAATGAATGAATGTGTATATATACATATATGTATATGTATGTATATATACATATGTGTATGTATACATATACACGGACAGACACACAGACACACACACAGAAAGAGTGAGGGAGAGAGAGAAAGACTGGTTTATATATTCCTCCATACACAAATATATCTGGATCAACAAAAAGACCTAGGGAAATCCTCTCAAAAGTGTGACTAACTCTGAATTGTGACAATTTAAAATGAGAAGGCTTCACTTCATGACTTCCACTCATGCTTCTGGGAAGACATTTGCTGATGTTGCTAGAGATCCGTCCCCGGGCATAACTTACATGCCCATTACTGACTCAAGACAGAGGACATTGTGATGGAGGAAAGGTCTTATGGATGGATGGATGACTAAATGTTGCATTTCAGAATAGAAATTGTGCCTTTTATCCCAAATGGTAGCTTATTGTCCCTTGTGCTAAGTGGGTAATAATTTCTAACAGCCAGTTAAAGGCTGCCAGCGGCTTGAATTTGCTGTTGAAAGCTGCCTTCTGTTCTGTGTCCCTTCTGCCTCAGCATTTTCGGAAGTGTGGAGGTTCACCATTTGAATCCAAAGAAAGTCCATTTGATGAAGATTTGGGTGATGCACAACATCAGGGGACAGTCAAGGTAAACTGAATATTAAATGTCAACAATTAACCCAATATCATTTCATAATGCATTAATGAGATGTTGTGGTTGTCAGAATGCATTCCAAAGCAGCCACTCCTAGGGAAACTGCGCTTGCATGGAAAATACTCAGGAGCCAGCGAAGATTTGGATCTTCAGGGTATGTGTTCATCATCTTTTTTTCTTTCCTTTCCAGTGACTCATGTTCAAGTTCTTCCATCAAGGAGCTGAAATCCATTATAGAAGGCAGGAACATTGCATTCTCCTGTAAGGATGACCACAGGTAATTGCTTTCTCTACAAATAGAAAGAAAAGGCATCTTAACTTTCTGAGAAATATTTTCCCTGTTCTCCTCGCTGACCCAGAAGTATCTGTCGTTGAGCCTTATACGTCGTGCCAAAGAGTATAGTAGTAGTTTCTGGTACATACAGTGCAAAAAGTCCTTGGTGCAGAGGAGAGACAGACCACTGGGTCTGGAGGAGGAAGACGTGAGCTGGGCTCTCAGTTCTGCCCCTTGCTACTCTCAGATCATAGGGTCACTCAGTTTTAGAGCCATCTAGCTTTGTGGCTTCATTTTATAGGTAATGCATCTAAGGCTCAGGTTAAGTGACTTACCCAAGATCTTACAGGTGAAGCAGGCAGATTTCAAACCTAGGTCCTTCAACTCTGTGGGCTGATTTCTCATCTGAAAATGGGGGAATTATTCGTTATATTACCTACTTCAAAGGATGATTGTGAAAAATACTTGGAAGACCTCAGAGCAAAGCTACTGTTCTTGCTTTTGCAATGACTAATTTCCCATCCTTGGAATTCCCTCTCTCTCCACCTTAGCCTCCAGAATTTGCTCCTTCAAGATTCAGTTGAAATCTTACCTCCTCAGTCTCTTTCATCCTCTTCCCTGTTCCCCTCACCTCCCCACCTCTAATGCTTTTCTTTTGAGGCTACCTTCCACTTAATCTCTCTCTCTGTCTCTCTGTCTCTGTCTCTCTCTCTCTCTCTCTCTCTCTGTCTCTCTCTCTCTCTGTCTCTGTCTCTATGTATACACATACACACATATATAATCTTTTTTCATGTTGTCTCTCCTATTAGAATGTATTCTCCTTGAGGGCAGAGATTGTTTTTTGCCTTTTTTCTTTTCCCCAATGTTTAGCATAGTGCCGTCACATAGTAAAAGTTTAATAAATTAACGAAGGTTTGTTAACTGACTAATATAAGCCCCTGCTCCCTCTTTCTGTGGCACCCTTTCTTCTCCTTATTCCTAGCCTCATCACTGTCTTTTTTCTAAGCATGCTTCCCCATGAGTTTCTTATACTCACCTGATAGACAGATAGGAATAAAAAGTCTGAATGTGGTTGCTGGCTAGATGAGAATATTATATGAAAGTTTCTAAGGTAAGGAGGGCTGGTCCCAGGCAGGCTTTGAAATCAGGGATTTTTCACTAACCTCATAGAAAAAACATATTCTGATTTTCTTTTAGTTGGAAAGGACCTGAGAAATGATCAGAATTTCATAAGGTCGAGCTGTAAGACCCTTAGAGCCTGGGACTGTGTCTTAATTTTCTTCGTATCTCCTAAGGTATCTAGCACGTTACGAATGAATGAGACCCATAAATGTTAGGGCTATTTTGAATGACTTCAGTGAAATCAATTTCTCCAAACCATTCCACCTTCATAACATTTTCACAGATTTTCACAATTTGGAGCAGAATATTTTTGAAAAGAATGTTCTTTGAGTGGTTTTATATGTGCTGAACTGTTACTTAGGCCAATGATATCCTACAAAAGAATCACCTTAACAGTGAGATGGTTGCATCTTTTTTTAAAACTTGTCTGGGTTGCCTGATCTCTAGCACAAGCACATCCAAGAAAACAGGGAAGGACTCAGAAGGTATTCTCAAGCTCTCAATGACTGTGACATACTTAACTGCTCAGTACTTTCATAAAATCCCATCATCCCAGAGTTGCACAGTCCAAGGCACAAAGCTATTCCCAGGGAAACAGAACTTAGGAACATACAAACAAAAGCATGCTGGGAAAACCGCTTGGGTGACCAGACTCTCCAAAGTGCTTCAAGGGTCTCTTGCATTCTCTCCTTTCAATATTTGCAATTCTACAACCATAAAATAAAAATGAGTATAAGGACACAATTCCAGAGGTGCTGGATTCTTCCTGCTTTTATAAGCTACCTACAGGAAGCCTCACAGTGGGAAAGAAACTGGCATACTTGTTGAGTCTGACAGTAACAACTTCTATCTTTTTGATCCCACAACTTAACTACTTTTTCTCCCCAATCGTGATAATGAAAAATAACATTATCCTCACTGAGAATTAGAAAATGTGGTTAGGTCAGTATATTCCACATACAGAAATACTAAACTCAAATTCATCTAAGAGAGGAGTCTGGTTAGAAGCCAGAATCGTGTTCCCTTTCTGTTTGAAATACTCTAGAGAAGAGTACAGATTCTGGGCACAACTTCTAGCCACACCTCCCCCTCTCTTTTGAATGTGGTTAAAATACCCAAACAAAGCTACCCTCTAATCCATGAATCCTGGACTCTGACCATCAGAGTTGGTACTAGGTTGACAGACAAGGTCAGCAACTGTATAAGGCAACACTCAAAGGGAGGCAAAGGGATACTTTTTAATATTTATAAATGCGCATTTTTTTATTAGAAAATTCTGTTTTCCACAGTTTGTAGGAATTAATTTCATGATAGTCAAGCCTGTGTTTATAGTGAATGGTCAAAACCTTTAGAGGTCAGGAACTCAAAGAGAACATAATTTTGCAACCATGCCTATGGCACCCAAAAATCTTATTATGGGTCTACTGGACTTTGATTTCAATGTTTCTTTAAGTAAATAAAAAAACTGCTATTCTCCCTCAAGAAGCTGGGAACATCTGGTTTACCATGTTTCCAGTTTCCTTTGCATTTCACTCTGGCAGCATAGCTATTTCAGTAGAGTTTCACAGATAGAAGGTTGGCTGGATTTTGAGGACCTGAGTTCAAATGTCGCTCATACCAATATCTTTGCGACCTTGGGTAATCCACTTAGCCCTGCCTGGGTCTCATTTTCCTCACCTATAAAATGAAAGGGATTCTTTCCAGCTCAAAATCCACAGTTCTAAAAGTTCAAATCATTTGTGTACTGTTTTCCCCTTTGGAACATCATCCTGATACTCTATCTAGTATATGTGTCTGTGGATTTACATTTGGCCTTAAATAAAGCTTAAATTAGGCTATATTTAAAAATCATTCCGTGGAGAGGAAATTGTATTTTTCAATGAACAGACATTAAGCATCTACTATAGGCAAAGCTTTAGGGAAGACACACAGATGAATAAAATAAATAGCACACAGTCTTTGCCCCTTAGGGTGCCTGTATCCTAGTATGAAGTTAGTTAACATTTATATAATGCTCCCTGTGTGTTAGGCACTGTGCTAAGCATTTTACCATTACCTCATTTGATCCTCCAGCAACTCTGAGAGGTACATTCTTTCGTCATCCCCTTTTTATAGATGAGGAAACTGAGGCAAACAGAGGTTAAGTGACTCTTCCAGGGGCCAACAGTTAGTAAGCATCTGAGGCTGGATGTTACTCAGGTGTTCCTGACTCCAAGTTCAACACTCAATCCACTGTGCCATCTTGCAAATGGCTGGGCCATTCGCACAAATAATTATAATATGGTTCTTTTTTTTCCCTTTAGGGACTATGTTATGATAGTGCCTAGACATATATTGAGTGTTCTTTGATTTGCTAATGTTCAGTTATTTCCGTCATGTCTGATTCTTTGTGACCCCATTTGGGGTTTTCTTGCCAAAGATACAGGAGTGGTTTGCTATTTCCTTCCCCAGCTCATTTTACAGATGAAGGCAAACAGGTGACTTGCCTAGGGTCACACAGCTAGTAAATGTTTGAGGCTGGATTTGAACTCATGAAGATTTGAACTCATGAAAATGAATCTTCCTGATTCCAAACCCAGTGCTCTATCCACTTTGCCACCTAGCTGCTAGAATGGCTAGTGACTCAGATATTTTACACATACTGTTCTTTCAAATGAGACCTTAAGTATGATAGCATGGTATAGTAAAGAGAGTGTTCACTGGCTCCTTAATGGCCTTAGGTTCAAATCTCACCCCTGATACTTACTACTTGTATGATTTTGGGCATGTCACTTAACTTGTCTGGGAAATGAAAGGTTGAACTAGGTGGCCTCTGAAATCCCTTCTAACTGAGGTCTTCTCATTGATTTCCTCCTGGATTTTGTTACTGCTACATAGAAATGCTGGTCACCTCTGTGGGTTTATTTTGTTTCTGAAGCTATTGTCTCAATTACTTTAAGAAACAATACAAAATAGAATATAAGTACCTGGGAGAGCGACAAAGCATTGTGAATATCTGAGAAGGGAGACATTCTTTTCTGGGTGGAGAGCACTGGGGAAAGCTTCACCAACAGGTAAGAACCGAGCTAGGCCTTAATGGGTGGCTAAGATTTCAGAGGAAGGAGGTATTAGTGATAAAGAAGTCAGGGCTGCTAAGCAGATGGGGCAGAAAGGTGGGTGTGTTGTTTCCAGAAGTTTTGAGGAATGCACTAGTCTTCTCTCATTCTGGGAGGGCTGCCACAGGTTGTGGATGAAAGTAAGGAGAAGCAGAATTTATGGGATGGTGTTGCTATGGCTTATTGCACTTACTGTACTGCTGTTGTGGAACTAATTCTTTTAGAAAAAAAGGGGAAATTGAGCCAGGGTCAGTGTTCCTCTATGGTCTCCCTTGGTGTTTCTGTGCTCCCCATGTTATCTATGTCCCTAAGAAAATCTTGTGGGCTCAGCCATCCTGTGAGCCACTCTAAATCTCTAGCACTTGAAAATACAGAAAGGTTCATTGGTGAAGGATCTGTATTACAAAATCAGCCTCAGACATGGCCTTCCTTAACAGTTTTTGAGCTGTTACTTCCATTCTAAGGCATTTATTTCTGTGTCATAGGTCACCAAGCCCTCATAGTCAGTGGTCATTCTAGACCAGAGGTGGGATCCTTAAGTGAGGTCTTTCGATTGAATTCAATTTGATAAAAGGCCATATGTGGCCTGAAGGCTGCAGGTTCCCTCACCCCTGTGCAGTTGTAGGAAATAGTGTGAAAACATTCAAGGAGATGGAAAAAGGTCATATGAGTTTGGAATATAGCAACCCCTTTGACAGGGTTTTTAGAGTTTGTGATGGGAAGAAGTTTGAGATGGGAAGAAGTTTGAGATAAGACTACAATGTAAAGATGGATCCCTGTCGTGGATACCCTTGCATGCCAGGCTAAAGTTTTCATTCGTTAGTACATCCCCACAAAAATAGAAAAGTTATATATTCTAAACTTCTATTATTAGACTTGGGGCAGTTAGGTAGCTCAGTGGATAGAGGCACTAGGCTTGGATCAGGAAGATTCATCTTTGTGATTTCAGATTTGGCCTCAGACACTTAGTGACCTTAGGCATGTCACTTCACCCTGTTTGCCTGAGTTTCCTCATCTGTAAAATGAACTGGAGAAGGAAATGTCAAACCACTCCAGGATCTTTGCCAAGAAAATCCCAAATGGGTCACAAGGAGTCAGAGACAACTAAAACAACTGAACAGTAACTCTTAGATTTTGCCTGTCATATAACAATCAAGTCCTGGTTTCACATCTCACTTTGAACAAGCTCAGGGAGGGAAACCTGTGGCCTCGAGGTCACATGTGGCCTTCTAGGTCCTTGGGTGCAGCCTTTTGACTGAGTCCAGGTTACAGAACAAATCGTTTTATTAAGGGGATTTATCCTGTGAAGTTTGGATTCAGTCAAAGGGTCACATCTGAAGACCTAGAGGGCCACGTGTAGCTGCAAGTTCCCCACTCCTAGGCAAGCTGTATAATTGTGACCTCAGCCTCTCAGAGTCTCACTTTCCTTACTGGTAAGATAAGGATGATAATATTAGCATTGCCCAACTTACAGAATTGCAAACCTTAAAGCCTTATGGAATTGTGACTTGTGGTTACTACTCTTTCTAAATACTTTGTATTTTTCTCTTCTCACAGGGATGTTCAACTCATTCAGTGTGTAGGAAACTCTGAGGAACCAGTCTGCAGAGCCAATAGAACTGAATCTTGAGGTGTCTTTAAGTAAAAATTTTTTTGCAATATTAATCCTCATCTAAGACAATACAGAGAAGACACATACATTAAGGAGAGAATCTCTCAAAACCCAGACGTTTAGAGAGCAAGTTGGTTTAATTTCAAAACACGGGCATTACTGAGTCTCAGAACAATGTTATAAAAATAATTTACAACAGTTATATTCTATCTAGGTATTCTAATATTTAGCAATAAGTAATTCTTGAATCAAGTTAGAAATATATTTGTATTAAATGTTTTTAATTAGTATTTCTCTGTGAGGGACACTAAAGTGTACATTTGTACCCTATTTCTACAAAAAAAAAAAACCCAAGGAACATTGATTTACATCCTAATAAGTGTCTTTTCTTTGGTCAAGAAAAGATCAGGTCTTTTCAGAAAACATGACACTCCCATTTCTGTGCTCCTGACTGCATTTATCCTGGTTATATTTCCGCATATTCAAATTGAATATCACACCATTATTTTATCTATTGAGAAACATGTCTCCATTAAGATTTCCTGCCCTGTTCTCAAGGGTTAATGAATGTTAATACTGAATATTTTTAGAACAAAGAGTTTTGTTTCTTCTGGGAGGAGGTGTGGCTCATTGTGTTTATCTTTCTATTCTGGGGTCCTTCTAACACCTATGAAAGGTTGAACAGGTCCACAAAATGTTCACTAGCTCTTTTCATACTTCCTAATGTTACAATGATAGTGTGTGAGATGGGAGGGATCCGATAACTTAAACATAAACAGTCATGGAGAGAAGCATAGTCTCCCAGATTGTGCAATGGATAGAGCTATGGGTCTAGAGTAGGTAAGACCAGAGTTCAAATTTGACCTCAGATGTTAGCCGTGTGACCCTATACAGGTCACATAACCTTTGTTTGCCTTGAAGTCAGCTAGGTGGCTCAGTGGATAGAATGCTGGGCCAAGCCAGGAACACTTGAATTCAAATCTGTTCTTAGTCACTAGCTGTGGGACCCTGGGTGAGTTATTTAACTGTTTGCCTCCACTTTTCTTTTCTGTAAAATAGAGAGAATATTGCACTTACCTGATATGGCTCTTGTGAAGATGAAATGAGATAACTATGTAAAGTGTTTTGTAAACTACATAGAGCTAATGCAAATATACCCTATTATTGTCATTATTGCTATCTGTAAGCACAGATCACACCTTCAGTTTATCCATAGTATGCTTTCTTTTAAGGCAAGCTTGATTTTTCTCGTGCTAGGTTTGTTATGGCTGATTGGGCATTTACCAGACCCATTTCCGTTAGCTACTGTACTACTTACATGCTGGACAAGCAATCCAACCTTTGCCTGCAGACTCCTAGTGAAAGGGGATGAGTTGTCTCCTTGGAAAGTCTGTTTCATTCTTGCATAGCTGTCATTGTTAGGAAGTTTTTCCTGGCATCATACCTAAATGTGCCTCCTGGCAACTTCCAACCACTGCTGCTCGCTCAGCCCTCCGGGCACCACCAAACATGTCTAATCCCTTTGACAGTTTCTGGGCATCCCAACTTGCATACTCAGGCAATTGTTCCTAGGGCCAACCTTCTCTCATGACAATCCCAGTTCCAGAATGCTCTCTTCCAGTTCACCACCAAGCCCTTTCTTTTCTGTTAAAGACCTCTTGAAATTTTGCTTCCTTCAGTGAAATGGTTCTCCAAATATGTAACTTCTCTAAGTCAGGGCTTTCTACAGCAGAGGAAGCTTTTATATGTATTCTTCTGCTAAATTCTTTAGCTGTCTGTGAGCTTTGTGAGCTTGGGAATCTTCTGAATGGTGGCACAGTGAACAGAGCTCTAGTTCTGAAGTCAGAAAGATCAGAGTGACCTTCAGACACTTATTGGCTGTGTGACCTTGGGCAAGTCATGTAACTCCAATTGCCTTGCCTTCTACCTTCCAAAAAATAAAAAAGATCCTCTAGTCAGAAGGAGAATTCACTCTCTACAGAGGCAAGCTATTCTACCTTTTTTAATAAAAATTTAATCTATACCATTATCATTTTCTCCATCACTTTCTTAAGTCTAGACAAAGAACAAGAAATTAAGCCTTGATTTTGATATTCTGCTTTTGTTAGTACTTTCGGAGATTGTACTAGAGGTCATATAGTCTAACCCTTTCATGTTACAGATGAGGAAACTGGGTTTGAGAAATTAACTGACTTGCTCAAGGACAAGAAAATCCTAAGAAAGCATTTGCACAAAGAAAGCCTGTTTAATAATAATGATAGTAGCCTTTAGATACCACTTACGATGTGCCAGGCACTGTGCTATGCACTTTATATAAGCAGGATTTATTTATCTAGGATCCTACTAGAGTCTGGGCACATGTCCCCCAGAGTCCCCTGGTCCTAACACCCATCATTTGCAATGGATGAACACGAGGTCCTGAGCAGAGCTGCCAGGGATCTGAAAGCCCCCAGCCACCAAGACAGAAAGTTCTGCTGACGTTCTTCATTTGAATATTTCCTTCCCTCCTACCAAGAGTTCCTGACCTCAGGCCCATTCAAGGCACTGGAGGCCCCTCTCTAGTCTATGATAATTCCCTGGTACCACAGGAGAGAAGGGAGGGAAGTAGGGCCTCCAATCCAGGGCTTTTCATCACTACAGTCTGGGATACATCTTCCCATTGGCTTTTTGTCCTTTCGCTCTTTGTTCTTAGGGAGGCAATAATAGGAAGATTTTTGGTTCTGGAGTCCGAGGATCTGGGTTCCAATCTCATCTCTGAAACTTTCCACCTGTGTAACCTTGGGCAAATAATTTAACCTCCTCTAGGTCTCAGTTTCATCAGCTGTAAAAGGAGAAAGTTCTATGTACTAGATGGCCTCAAAAGTCCCTTCCAGCTCTCGATCTATGATTATGTGAGCTCTTTCAGGCAGGTAGATTGAAGGCTAGTAAATTCTAATTAATGATTTGTCCCTCCTCAAATTGCCTTACATTTAATCGACTTAAAATTTCATATAAAATGCAAGATCTTTGAGAACCCTGAGCCCATGAAATATATATGTATACATATATGTATAGATATGATGCACACATGTGTATTTAGGCTAGATGATGCAGTGGATAGAATGTCAGGCCTGAAGTCAGAAAAACTCATCTTCTGGAGTTCAAATCCAGCCTCACTAGCCTTACTAGCTATGTGATTCTGGGCAAGTCACTTAACCCTGTTTGCCTCAGTTTCCTCATCTGTAAAATGAGCTAGATAAGGAAATGGCAAACCCCTATTGTGTCTTTGCCAAGAAAACCCCCAAATGGGGTCATAAAAAGTTGGATGCAAGTGAAACAACTGAGCAACAATATATATGTATATATATACATATATATACACACACATAATGCATATATGTATTTATAGATATATACACACATATGCATATATACATAAATGTTCATGCATATACATATATATATATACATACACGCATACAAACATAAACTAGCACAGAAAGACTTTATGAGAAAGAAGGTAGAAAGAAATGACATAAAGAGATTGCAGTCTCACTTGGTAGAGTGAGTACCAAGCAAATAAGAACACAGACCCATTGGACTAACAAAGCATCCTGGATTTAGAGGAACCCCCCCCCACCTCCAAAACAATAATGATCCTGAGCGTAGTTCTCCCACTTCACTAAAGGGAAACAAGCCCAGACTGCATAAAACACACGCTGGTGCTACCGTAATCATACAGACATCTAGACCACACACCCTACCCATGTCTTCGTGATGTAGGAAACACAACTGGTGAAGGCTTCCTTATGACCCGAGGCATACAAGGCCCACCCTGTGAGGACTTGGTGTGCAGAGTTTAAATGGGGTTCCTATTTCCTCTCTAACTTAGTGGCCAGCTGTTGTGGTCAATGTACAAATGCGGAGAGTAGCAGTTTGATCTGAATTACTGTCTTTTTAACCTTAAGAATTGTATCCTTTTAGTATTTTGTTATAAATAAATATGTACGTAATAAAGTCTTTGTATTACATTAAATGATCCACCCGTTCCTCATTGCATTCAAATCTCTTTAACCCTGAGCCTGAATCCCTCCATGGGTCTATATTAGGCTTGGCTCCAAATCAATCAATCAGTCACCATTTGTTAAGTACCTACTACGTGCCAGACATTGTGCTAAGGGCTGGGGATACAAAAAGAGACAAGAGACAGTCACTTCCCCTCAAGAGCTTACAAGTTAAGAGGGGAGACAGCATGCAAACAAATACACACAAAGTAAGTTACACCCAGGACATATGGCAGATAATTAACTAAGCTGAGGCACTGGAATGAAGTGGATTTGGAGAGGGCTTCCTCCAAGAGGTGGTTTGTTTGATGAAGAGGGACAACTGGTTGGGTGATCCATTAGGCACAGTTTCAGGTTTGGGGTTCATAAAATATAGAGCTATAGTATACCTTGTAACTCTGCCTGTCAAGATGCTAATCTTGCTTCAACACTCAGCTCCATTAGACTATTGGGCTTTCCCTGAACCGTCAAACTGTTTGTTCTCTCTCCAAATTATTTTGCATTTACGTCTGCGTACATGCTATATCCTCACAGTAGACCATAAGTGTTTGCATAAAGTTAAGTGCTTAATAATGTTTATTGAATTGAACTGAGCTAAGTCAATCTAGTTTTTTGGTTTGTTCATTTGTGGGTTTGTTTGTTTCTTTGGGAGGACTCCATTTTCTAACAGACCACGAAAAGGAAATGCAGGGCAGGACCTCCTTAGGCAACTCCTCACCTTCTTCCTCCTTTTCAATTTAATCTTGGGTCATTGGAAAAAGTACAAGGATTCACTACAAAGGAGAAAACTCAAGATGAAGGTTATGGTGGTTTTCTGACCAAACTAGGAGGTGAGATATTGTGAAAGAGACTTAGAGTCAGGAAACAGAGAGCCCAGATCTGGTCTGGACATCGACTACCTGTGTAATTTCATCTCTTAGGGTAGATAGATGGCTCAGTGCATAGACCGCTGAGCTTGGAATCAGGAAGACTCATCTTTGTGAATCTGAATTTGGCCTTAGACACTTGGTGACCTTAGGCAAGTCACTTAACCCTGTTTGCCTCAGTTCATCATCTGTAAAATGAGCTCGAGAAGGAAATGGCAAACCACTCCAGGATCTTTGCCAAGAAAACTCCATATGAGGCCACAGAAAGTTGGATTCAACTGAAAAGACTTAACAACACGTTCACCTTGGGTTTCTGTCTGTCTAGTCTCACTAGTTTCACTAGTCTCAAGGCCCTCCTGCTTCCTAGTCCCAAACCAGACCAGAATCTAACCCTGCACAAGGAAGCTATAGACAGCAGCATTTCCAAGGCTAATCTCATTTTGTATTCTGCAGCAATAGGAGAACAGGGACACAAAGTTCCCATGCAAATAAATCCATTCTGGAGATTGAACTGACATTAAAGAAAGCCGGATTTGGCTACAGAAGACATAATGACACAATGAGACAATAACAGTGCAGTATCTTTAAATTCCCTATCATTCAAGTAAATAAGCCCCCTTTTCTTCTTGTCCTCCCAATATTAGCAAAAACCCACAAGACTTGACAAAATGTCACATTTCTGAAATCTGGTGCTTAAAGAGCTTGTAAAATGTCACACAAAACCATTCCCTGATGCATTGTATCACCTGAAGTTTTAATAAACTATGTAGGAGGTGACATTTAACTTTACTATTACATTATTTTCTTCTTGTGTGCACAGTGTGACAATCATATTTTATCACTTCTTGTCTTTATTCTCAGAAGCTCATTAAGTCAAGAGTTCACTAGTCAGATATGAATTCCTAATACCTGACTGCTTTTATGGACAGTATTTCCTTCTAACTGCACTATAGTACTTGGTTTACTTGTTTAAAAACATGACTTCGAGAAGTGTTCCCTAGACTTCACCAGACCACCAAAGTGGTCCAGGACACACTCAAAAATGTTAAGAACCTCTAGAGTACTTTCTTCATTTCCCTCTTACCTCCCCACTCCATCACCTTAACTCCACGAAAAACAAATAAAACTCTTTTGTCAGAAACTCATACTCAAGGAAAACTAATTCCCACATCAGCCATGTAAAAAAAGTGTCAGTCTGCCCTCAGTCTATCACCTCTCTGATAGGTTCTCTGAGATTGTGGTTGGTAATTTCATTGGTCAGAATTCCTAAACCCTTCAAAGTTCTTCAAATCTTGGCAATGTTGATATGAAAAAGAATTGTTCTCTGGTTTCTGCTCACTTCACTTCTTAAGCAGGTCTATTCAGTGCGTAGGCAATACCTCACCCTAAGTGAGTACCTGCACAGACCTTGGCCCAAAGGTCTGGGTCATCTCCAGTCCTGAGGAATATCAGTCCCTGGATTCAGATGGCTCTGGAGGAGAAGTGAGACTGGTGACCTGCACAGCGCCCCCCCTCACTCAAAACAAAGTCAAGTGCAAGTCATGTCATCATTTCTCTGATGGCATGGTCTTCTTCAGCAACGAAGGACGAACACAAAAACAACAATTCTACATCAAACCATTCCATTCATGATTTCTTTTTTTTTTTAGGTTGATTCAAAAATGATAATGATCTTTACCTATCTGTTTATAAATTCTTATTTATTAATTTATTTTTATTAATTTATTTAACTTTTAACATTCATTTTCACAAAATTTTGGGTTCCAAATTTTCTCCCCATTTGTCCTCTCCCCCCACCCCAAAACACTGAGCATTCTAATTGTCCCTATCACCAATCTGCCCTGTCTTCTATCATTCCTCCCTTCCCTTGTCCCCATCTTCTCTTTTGTCCTGTAGGGCCAGATAACTTTCTATACCCCTTTACCTGTATTCCTTATTTCCTAGTAGCAAGAACAGTACTCGACAGTTGATCCTAAAACATTGAGTTCCAACTTCTCTTCATCCCTCCCTCCCCACCCCTTCCCTTTGGAGGGCAAGCAATTCAATATAGGCCATATCTGTGTAGTTTTGCAAATGACTTCCATAATAGTCATGTTGTGTAAGACTAACTATATTTCCCTCCATCCTATCCTGTCCCCCATTGCTTCTATTCTCTCTTTTGATCCTGTCCCTCCCCAAGAGTGTTGACTTCAAATTGCTCCCTCCTCCCATTGCCCTCCCTTTCATCCTCCCCCCCCCACCCTGCTTATCCCCTTCTCTCCCACTTTCCCGTATTGTAAGATAGGTTTTCATACCAAAATGAGTGTGCATTTTATTCCTTCTTTTAGTGGAATGTGATGAGAGTAAACTTCATGTTTTTCTCTCACCTCCCTTCTTTTTCCCTCCACTAAAAAGTCTTTTTCTTGCCTCTTTTATGAGAGATAATTTGCCCCATTCCATTTCTCCCTTTCTCCTCCCAATATATTTCTCTCTCACCGCTTAATTTCATTTTTTTAAGATATGATCCCATCCTATTCAATTCACTCTGTGCTCTCTGTCTCTCTCTGTGTGTGTAATCCCACCCAGTACCCAGATACTGAAAAGTTTCAAGAGTTACAAATATTTTCTTTCCATGTAGGAATGTAAACAGTTCAACTTTAGTAAGTCCCTTGTGACTTCTCTTTGCTGTTTGCCTTTTCATGCTTCTCTTCATTCTTGTGTTTGAAAGTCAAATTTTCTTTTCAGCTCTGGTCTTTTCATCAAGAAAGCTTGAAAGTCCTCGATTTCATTGAAAGACCATTTTTTCCCCTAAAGTATTATACTCAGTTTTGCTGGGTAGGTGATTCTTGGTTTTAGTCCTAGTTCCTTTGACTTCTGGAATATCATATTCTACACCCTTCGATCCCTTAATGTAGAAGCTGCTAGATCTTGTGTTATCCTGATTGTATTTCCACAATACTTGAATTGTTTCTTTCTGGCTGCTTGCAATACTTTCTCCTTGACCAGGGAACTTTGGAATTTGGCCACAATGTTCCTAGGAGTTTCTCTTTTTGGATCTCTTTCAGGCGGTGATCAGTGGATTCCTTGAATATTTATTTTGCCCTCTGGTTCTAGAATCTCAGGGCAGTTTTCCTTGATAATTTCATAAAAGATGATGTCTAAGCTCTTTTTTTGATCATGGCTTTCAGGTAGTCCCATAATTTTTAAATTGTCTCTCCTGGATCTATTTTTGTTGTTTTTCCAATGAGATATTTCACATTCTCTTCCATTTTTTCATTCTTTTGGTTTTGTTTTGTGATTTCTTGGTTTCTCACAAAGTCATTAGCCTCCATCTGTTCCATTCTAATTTTGAAAGAACTATTTTCTTCAGTGAGCTTTTGAATCTCCTTTTCCATTTGGCTAATTCTGCTTTTTAAAGCATTCTTCTCCTCATTGGCTTTTTGAACCTCTTTTGCCAATTGAGTTAGCCTATTTTTTAAGATGTTATTTTCTTCCACATTTTTTGGGGTCTCTTTTAGCAAGGTGTTGACCTGCTTTTCATACTTTTCTTTCATCTCTCTCATTTCTCTTCCCAGTTTTTCCTCCACCTCTCTTACTTGATTTTCAAAATCTTTTTTAGCTGTTCCATAGCCTGAGCCCATGATATATTTATTTTGGATGTGTGGGATACAGAAGCCTTGACTTCTGTGTCTTTCCCTGATGGTAAGTATTGTTCTTCCTTATCAGAAAGGAAGGGAGGAAATACCTGTTCACCAAGAAAGTAACCTTCTATAGTCTTATTTTTTTTCCCTTTTCTGGGCATTTTCCCAGCCAACGACTTGACTTCTGAGTGTCCTCTCCACACCCACTTTGCCTCCAGATCCGCCCAGCCAGTGCTTGGGGTCTGAGATTCAAATGCTGCTTCCCAGCCTCAGGGCTTTGGGTGGGGGTGGGGCTGCTATTCAGTATGAGATTAAGTCCAGGTGCTCAGATAGGGGCAGGGCCTCCTCATGGGGCTCAGTTCCCTCAGGGGGTTTATGCAGAGACCTTCAACAATGGATCTGAGCTCCTGCCTGCTTGGGGAGCCCTTGTCTGCCGCCACCCCCGCTGCTGCCTCCCAAGGGGGCCCAAGCCACGGGGACACCCCGCTCCCCTGTCAGCCACCCCAAAAGACTCTCTCACCAACCCTTGTCACCTGTGGGTGGAGGGACCGGCATGGCTGCTGGAGATTCCGTCCCTGAAGCCCACTTGGATCTGCTCCTCTAGGTGCTGCGTGGCCAAGGCAGGGCTGGGCTCTGCTCTGGGTCCAGTGCATGACGGACCTTTCATGTCAGGTTTTCAGGGCTCTCTGGAACAGAAATATTGTCCACTCTGTTGTTCGGTGGCTTCTGCTGCTCCAGAATTTGTTGGGAGTTCTTCTTTACAGATATTTTATGGGTTGTGGGTTCGGAGCTAGCATATGTGTGTCTTTCTACTCCACCATCTTAGCTTCTCCCCCTGTTTATCCTTCATGATTTCTTACAGCACAATATTATTCCATTATTTTCACATAGCATAACTTGTTCAGCAATTCCCCAACTGATCAATACTCTCTTAGTTTCCAATTCTTTGCTGTCACAAAAGGAACTGTTATAAATATTTCTGTACTTACAGACTCTTTTCTTCTTCCTTTGATCTCCATGGGGTATAGGTCCATCAGTGGTATCACTAGAACAAAGAGTATGCATGGTGTAGTAACTTTGGGGGGCATAGTTCCAAATTGTCTTGTAGACCAGGAGTTTTTGTAGTCACTTAAATTAGTAATAATTGTCAAGTACCCATCGTATACAAAGTACTGTTCTAGGCAGAAGAATGGAAAAGCAAGATGGTCAAAAAAGCTTTGAATGGAAGTTCAGAATCCAGTTCTAGCCTCAGCTCAGTCACAACCTGTGTGATCTTGGGGCAAGGCTGTCTCTGAGTCTCAACATCCTCATCAATAAGATGAGGGAAGTTGAACTAGATTATCACCTAAGGTCCTGTAGGTGGCCCAAGGGATAGAATGCCTGGCATGAAATCAGGAAGACCTGAGTTCAAATGTTGCCTCTGACACTGACGAGCTATGTGACCCTGGGCCAGTCACTTTACATCTGCCTGTTTCAGTTTCCTGAATTGTAAAATGGGCCAAATAATAGCACCTATCTCCCTGGGTTGTTGTGAGGATTAGATGAGATAATATTTGTAAAAAGCACTTAGCACGGTGCCCAGCACATAGTGGGTATTTAATGTTTCTTTCCTTCCTTTCAGCTCTCCAATTTCATGTTCTTAAGATTTCTTTCAATTGTCATTCCAAGTTCCTACACAAAAGTTGAAGAAATGGGGTCTCTGCCTTCAAGAAGCTGAAATGATTCCAGTTCCTTAAATTGAGGTGCTCAAAGTAGTAGATAAATCTTTAAATCTCTCATCTCTATATCACTGCAAGGTCAGTAGGAAGACAATTAAGTCACTTAATCTTGTCTATGCCTCAGTTTCCTTTACAAAATAAGGGGATTGGCATACATGATCTCTCAGTTTAGAGGGGACACATTGATGGGAGAGGGCACAGGTTACATAGCCTATGGAAGATCCATCTGAGATTTCTGTGATTCTGGTTGGGGCGAGGGGGAGATTAGTTTGTGATAATTCAGCCCGGGCAACACATCTGCCACAGTGAACCAACTCCAGGCTGTCCCTCTGGGCCAAAGGTTCTTAAATTTTCTTGTGTCATAGACCCCTTGGCAATCTGGGGAAGCCTATGGAAACCTCAGAACTATGCTTTTCAATGCATCAAATTAAGTATAAGAAACCAATTATAATGAATACAGTTATCAAAATATATTTTTTAAAAAGCTCATGGACCCCAGGTCAAGAACTCCCTATTCTAAGAGCATGTCTACAAGAGCTCAAGACAAGACACCAAGGTCCTTTCCAGTTCTAGGGGCAGCTAGGTGGCTCAATGGGTAGAGCACTGATCCTGGAGTCATGAAGACCTGAATATAAATTTGACCTCAGGCCCTTAACTGTGGGCAAGTCACTTAATCTCTCTCTGCATCCTCTTTCTCATCTGTAAAATGGGGGAAATAATAACACCTACCTCCCAGGGATTTTGTGAAAATAAAATGGGATAACATTTATATAGAGCTTAATATGGTTCCTGGAACTAGGAAGTGCCTAATAAATATTTGTCCCTTCCCCTTCCTCTCTAACATTTTCGTCAATCCCATTAAACAAATACTTATTAAGGCGCTGTGTTAGGTACTGGGAATATAGACAAATGGCCATCCCCAAGGATATGGTGGAAGGAATGTGTACTCAAGTACATATAAAACATACATGAAGCACTAATTAATTTGGGGGAGAGGGAGAGAGTACTTGCTAGTACTCTTTTGGGAGAACTAAGAAGGGTCTCATTTAGGAAGTAATAAACACATAAAGTGGGATTTGAAGAGAGAGGGGGATTCTAAGAGGCCAGGCGTGTTAGATGTCTGTGCGAAGTCACAGAGATGGGAAAGGGAATGTTGCATAGAGTGTCCCTAAAATCTTAGTGCAGCATTACATTGGACAATTTAAAGCTGCACTAAGGTCTTGGGGACAACCTGCAAATGGGGAATAGTAAGCAGACCAGTTTGACTGGACCAGAGTTACTGATGTGAAATCAGCCTAGGAAAATGGACTAGAGTCAAACGTGAGAGGCTTTAACTGTCAAGTCAAGGATTCTGAGGCTGGATGATGCCAGATTACCTTCATTGGAGATCTTTTAAACAGAGTCCAGATGACCATTTGTCAGATACTTTATAGTGGGATTCCTTTTTGGAATCTTCACTACCGTTCCTTTCAACTTTCAAATTCTATGATTTTCTCCATTTTTCAAATGGCAAGGCCAATGTTAAATTGTGTCATAGACCCAAGAATTGATGGAGTTGAGAATAGAACTGAGCGTGACCTGGAAGGGAGGGACCTTAGTAGTCATCTAGTCTTGTACCATGCTGCCTCCATCCATATCTAAGCATTTCTTCCATTCCTCATTTACATTTTCTGCAGGCTCTGACTTGGGTCTCTATGCTCTCAATAGTTGCTCAATAAGGAAGATATACCACTGAACTTTACTTTGGTGCCTTGGAATATTGGGCAGAGAGACCCAGTTAATTCCTATTTCAAATATTAGCATCTGCCTCATTTCCCCCAAAGTTGGTCCTTGTTCTTGGTGGCTTGGAGACCAAAGGAAGTGTTGATACAATGCAAAAACACAGAAGTAGGTGACCTACAAGTGACCTTCTCCTTTCCTTTTTGGCTATTAATCTTTAAGGGGAAGGTAAGTCATCCAGAAGTTGAATCACATTTCAAGCCTGTGCAACCCAAAGGATGAGTAGAGTACATGAATCCATGTCATCCTTCAAAGCGTGAAGGAGGAAAAGAAGCCAGAACGGAAAAGTGGTATATCTTTCCTCCCACACAAAAGGACATTTTCTTTTTTAAAAATATATTTTGATTTCATCAAATGTTTCCCAATCACATATAAAAATTTTTAACATCCATTTTTAAAAAGTTTTTGAGTTCCAAAATTCTCTCTCTCCTCCCCAGCCCACCATTCTCCTGGAGAAGGCAAGCAGTTTGTTATTGATAATAAAACATGCGAAGTCATACAAAACATATTTCCATATTAGTCATATCGTAAAAGAAAACAGGCAAAAAAGTAAAAGTAAAAAAGTATTCATGAAGATGTTAGCTAATTAAAACTATGCTTGAAAAGTATTTAATTAGCACAGATCAGTCAGCTTAAGTGCTCTTGGAACTTGGAGGAATCTCTTCAACTGATTTTGTCCATCAACTATTTTAGTTTGATTCTCAGGCTGGGTTGAAAAGAAGCCATATCTGGGACAGCAATACAGTGTCTACGGGGAAGTTTTCCAGATTTTGCAAGGATAGATTCAGAGGCTCTAGGCATTTCTGTAGCAAGAGTCAGAGAAGTGGGAAATGCTTTCCCATCCATAATCTGTGGGGGCATTGGACATTGGAATGATGAGAGACAGCTTGGCATCCCAAGGATGGGGTTCAGTGACTGTGTTCTCACTCCATGCCATGTAAGGGAAAAACGATACAACTATTGGAAAAATCTATGCTCCAACCTTGGTATCTTTTCCTCCTTCATGTAAGCTTATAAAGAGCCAGCACAAACAAGTAATTAGCAGGAAATGAGATTGCACAGAGGAACCTGGAAGTCATGTACAAACTGCACCAAAGATCAAAGGAGCATAATTTACAAATTATATCATGTATTAACTGAAAATCACATCCTGTAATATGTGCTGAATTAGCGAAAGCCATTTAGATGCTGCTGTGAGGATTCTTTTCCTATGAAATGTAAATTCCAGCCAAATTCCAGATCTCCATAGCTCCTAGACCAGAACATCTAAAAGGGACAGATAACTATGGGATAACCACTTGGAAGTTTTACAGTTAACGTTAGGATGATTTGAACATGTTAATAAGCTAACTCTGAGGTGGCACACAGATAAGACTTGTTTGGTCCCTTATCAAAAAAAAAAAACCCTATAAAAATGAGACCTCAAACTCCTCTGCCTCCCACCCCCACCCCAGCCCTAGCCCTCTTCCATCTCCATGGGTTCACACTGCTGAGTGCTCCCAACTCTAATCCTTGGTTACTTGAGTGAAAGTCTCTGCCTCTTCCCCCTCCCCACTGTCTGCCTCTGTATCCTTTTTACTGCTTGTTTTTGTGCCTTATTGTTCAGTGAGGTCAGGAAACATCTCATTGCACACAACTTGGCATGGTTTCACCATGCCAGGCCTCATAACTCGGAGTGCAATCACTTATCTTTACATCTAATATTTGATCTAACCAGACTTGGCAGTGATTCCTGAGTAACTGGAAGATGTTACACAAGATGTCCTTCTTCTCCATCAATTAACCTTTGGGTCCCCTTGCGGGAATTCAGATAAAGATTTTCACAGTACTTGTCATAAAACAAATCTCTAAGCTTAGCAAGAAGTTTCCACATGGATATTGTATCACAGGCTACAAACATTCCTTTGAGTCTCCTCTATGGAGGCAAAATTTATCTTTTTTGAGGGTGAATTTGATTCTGAGTAATATCTGAAAGTCATTTGGCACCAAGAATAATTTTTAAAAAGTGAACCATAATAATTTGGGTCAAGAATAAGGTGTGACTATAATGCAATAAAACTGATTATCTCTCTCATGTGACACAGGGCCTTATCTGAAGATAAGCCCAAAGTGGAATTATTATTTTTTTTGGAAGGGAGAAGGCAAAGCAATTGGGGTTAAGTAACTTGCCAAAGGTTACGTAGACAGTATCTTAGGACGGATTTGAACGGTCTTCCTGATTTCTGGGTCAGTGCTCTCTTCACTGTACCACCTAGCTGCTCCTCCAAATTTTGTTCACCATCACAACCATTTTGGGGGAAGCAATTGAAGTAATAAGTGTGCAGCCTTGGAAGGGGACGATTTTGAACAGTGCTTAATTGCAAGTCAGAAGACAGATTCTGGTTTGGTTTTGTCCTTAACTAGTTAGGTGATCTTGGGCAAGTCATTTGCCCTTTATGGGCCTTGATTCCTTCATCTATAAAATGAGTGTTTGAACTAATGATCTCTGAGCTCTCTTCCAGCTTTCATATTTTATGATCTGAAATCATCATTGGAATGTTTGAGCTCTAATTTATTTTTTAAAACTAATTACTTTTAAATTATATTTTGCATTTGCTGTAGACATGTTCATATAATAAATAGATAATATTTTATAAACTTATGGGTCTAGAGTTGGTCAGGACCTCAGAGTCATCTAGTCTAGCCTCCTCATAAAAGAAAACTGAGGACAAAGGCAGTCAAGTAACTTGCCTAAAATTATACAAGTTTTAAGCTGCCAAGATGGGGCAGTTTTACCAAACACTCAATGGTATCCATTTGGTTTCATTTTACAGAAAACTCCTGTGGTAATTTCTGATGCCACTTTTTAGGTCATGAGTCTAAAACCCATTTGTTCACAGAGATTATGGGGTTTTTTTTAAGTTCTTTAACCATCCTTTTTACTCCTGTTGTTTTGTTAAGATAGTAAACAGAAACAAATTATGGGTAGAATGGTCAAAACTAATAAGAATTAGCTGAACCAAGAAGGTTAATAACAAAATCACAGAATTTTCTAGTTGGATTATGTGGTCTTTTAGGTCAAAGCCCAATCCAAGTCTAAAATCCTTTATCTTTAAGATAGAGATTCTCAAGCTTTCTTAAAATTTATTGAGGACCATCCCACCCCATGAACTTTTGTTTGTGTGGCTTATATCTGTTGGTATTTATCTATTAGATTTGAAAATATTTTAGTATTATTATAAAAATAGTTTGACCTTACAGTTCCCTTGATGGGGTCTCAGGGAACCTCAGAAGTCCTGGGAGTACACTTTGAAAACTACTGCTTTGACAGAATAAATCAAAGAAACTCTTCTCTCCTTACCAATTCACCAATGAGAAGCACCAGAATCTAAAGGCCAGACTTGATTTCAAGGAGCCTGAGAGAACTATATTACTCCTAATAGGTGAGCCATCAAAACTCTCTACATTTACTATACATGGTTTACATGCTTACTTCCTCCTGTTTCCTCAGTAAGTCATTTTCTAGTACACAAGAAAGCCACAAATAGCAGCCACATCAGGAAAATTTATAGTCTTTGCTCCTTGCTACTCCAACACTAAATATTGTGAACTGTTCCTTAGCAACAGAAGAGCCTCCTGCCAGTTGTGATGAAGAGATAGCTTCTTAGTATTGAGTGGGATGTCAGTGGCTACAGTATGAGCCAAAGGCTGAGCTAGAACTTGGCACACCTTTCTGAAGGGACATTTGAGCTACATCTTCATAGCACAAAGTAAAGTAGAAATTTGGGAGCTAACCAGGGCATTGCCATGGGAATAATATCACTTGCCAATTCAGATAATTAAAGGTTCTCCCCTTTCCCACAATGTTGTTTCTTATTTAGAATGAATTCTCTAGCTTGCCCACCTAGCTTGGAGACACAAAAATAGGTTAAGTCTAGTTAGCATGCCAGTGGAGGTCTTTGGGATTTAGTGGGAGGGAGAAAGGGAAGGAGAGGGAGAGAGGGAGAGAGAGGGAGAGAGAGAGACAGAGAGAGAGAGAGACAGAGAGACAGAGAGACAGACAGAGAGAGAGAGACAGAGACAGAGAGACAGAGACAGAGAGACAGAGACAGAGAGAGAAGGAGGGGGGTGAAGAGGAGACAGGACAATCCTTTACTCGATTGACAATTATATTGACATTATATAATACTTTACATATCTTTTATTCATTTCTGAGTTTTCTAAACTTTTTCTGTGTCATCTGTGTCTTCCACCAAACTCTGAAATGAAGCTGAGAACAATCTAGTCTTCATAGCCAGCAAAGAGAGAGAGAGAGAGAGAGAGAGAGAGAGAGAGAGAGAGAGAGAGAGAGAGAGAGAGGTGAAGGGGTCGTTTAACACTTCTGTACATCCAGAGGATAATCAGCTCCTCTGGCTCTGGAGCCAATTAGACTTTGCATCATCTCATAGTGTGAGCTCCTCAGTCACGCATGGCTAGAAACCGGAATGCAAAGCTCCTGTATGTTTATAGGATTGAATTGGATTAGAAATTAAGTTTACCTGTAATCTTCCTTGAACTCCAAATATGGTAGGTAGCCTAGGGTTAGCTTTTTTCTATTGCTCACATGCTGTCTTTTATTCAGAAATGTTATTTTAGAGGTCCTATCAGAAGCAGTGTGATTCAGTCATAAAAACACTGGACCTGAGAGTAATTTAGACCAGGTGCTGAGAAGGTCTATGAGGCTGCAAGCTCTTTCAGGACAGGGACTGGGGTGGTGATGGTTCTTTTTGCCTTTCCTTATACCCCTATTGCTTAGTAAAATGCCTGGCATCATAGCTGACAAATAATAACTGCTTGTTGATCACTAGGTTTGAATCTTGTGCTTGACATTTGCTAGTTGGGTAAACATATAATTCAACTTTTCTAAGCCTCAGTTTCCTCATTTGTAGGAAGGTCATAGAAATAATCATAACTGTAGTAACTGCCTAACAGAATTGTGAGGATCAAATGAAATAAGTAAGAAAAGCTTTGTACTTTCTATCTAATTATAAATTATATATAATTATATAATAATAATTATATAATATGTGACATACGTATATCTCATATGCATAGGAGCTGTGATTATTATTATTATTTATCCAATGGCCACCTTATACTCTCCTTGGGATAGGAGTCAGGGACAAGTTTAGCCTGCAAGCCATGATTTATATGTTACTTTAAAAATGCTGATATTATATACTTTAAAACATGAAATGGTAAAAGAGGCAAAAAAGTCCAATGAAGAGAAGAATGCCTTGAAAAGTAGAATTGGTCAAATGGGTAAAGGGCTACAAAAATTAACTGAAGAAAACTCCTGCCAAATGCCAAAGCCTATTGATATGAACCTCTCTTTAGTCATAGAGATAATGCCTACCCTACATGAGGGCTAGGGTGGAGTTGGTGAGAGTTCAAGTGTTCCAACCTCTCTTCAGTATTACTCAAGTTTCAAGTCCCTTCAGATGCTTCTGGCTTCCATCTTCAGGAAAAAAGATGGAGAGGACAACCTTACTTCATGGTGCAAAAAGAAAAGGCTCTGGGAAGACATGAGGGGAACTTGAATATCCTTCATGTCCTTATTCCTAACTTGCTGCACTAGCCACTTTGCCAGGGAATTTCACTTTGCATGAGAATCAGGACCCCCTCTCCATCTCGGTTGAACTGTGTTTTGTCACTCCCAATGGTAGAACTCCTTTGATCTGCATTGTCTATTTATGTATTCTCCTTTATGTATTTTCTTTGATTTCTGTTTTGCTATCAATTTGGATAAATGATGTTTTTTGTTCATTTAAAAAAAAAACTCCTTAAAAATTAGAATTGGCCAGATTGAAAAGGAAGTACAAACTCACTGAAGGAAACAATTTCTTAAAAATTAGAATTGGGCAAGTAGAAGCTAATGACTTTAGGAGACAGAAAGAAATAACAAAACAAAAAAGTGAAAAAATAGAAGAAAATATGAAAGATCACATTGAAAAAACAACCGAGGGGGCAGAGCCAAGATGGCAGAGTACAAGGACTGTCCTGTAGAAGCTCCCCTCATACTCCAAAAAATACCTGTAAAAAATGACTCTAAACAAATTCTAGAGCAGCAGAAACCACAAAACAACAGAGTGAAAGAGATTTCCAGCACAAAGCAACCTGGAATGCAGACAGGAAAGGTCTATCACACTGGGCAGGTGCAGAGAGGAGCACAGCCTAACCTTGGTCACGCAGGATGGTGCTGCATGAACATGACCAGAACAGGCTGGGGCATGGAATTCCAGGTAACAGCTGTGGTTCCCAGATTGCTCAACCCACAAACACCAAAGACAGCTTCAAAGGTCAGTGAGAAAGCTCTTTTATCTGGGGGAGAAGGGAACGTGATCTGGCCCCACTAGCAGCAGCAACTGTAGTGGCAGCGTCCATTTTTGGAGCCCTCAGCTTAAAGACTCTGGGGGAATTGAGCTGCTGATCTGGATCTCAGCCCTGAGTGGCAGCCTTGGGGTGAGGAGTGCTGGCTGGCATGGTGGAGCTGGTGGAGGCTCTGAAGAGGGAATTCTACTCACAGATTCTGGGCAGAAAAGTTTGTTGTAGCTCCCAGACCAGACCACAAACCAGGAGAGGAATAAACTCCTCTCCCTTGATTGTGCCACCTTGGAGGAACTGAGGACTTACAGGTCCTCAGAGTATACCCTCCTTTGCCTCAAAAGTGAAGTAATAGGCTGGGAAAATGCCCAAAAAAGGGAAAAAATAAGACTATAGAAGGTTATTTTCTTGGTGAACAGGTATTTTCTTCCATCCTTTCAGAGTAGGAAGAACAATGCATACCATCAGAAGAAGACCTAAAAGTCAAGGCTTCTGTATCCAAAGCCTCCAAAATAAATATGCAATGGTCTCAGGCCATGGAAGGGCTCAAAAAGGATTTTGGAAATCAAGGAAGAAAAGTAGAGGAAAAAATTGGGAAGAAAAATGAGAGTGATGGAAGAAACTCATGAAAAGCAAGTCAACAGTTTGCTAAAGAAGACCCCAAAAAATGCTAAAGAAAATAACACCTTTAAAAATAGGCTAACTCAATTGGCAAAAAAGGTCCAAAAAGCCAATGAGGGGAAGAATACTTTAAAAAGCAGAATTAGTCAAATGGAAAAGGAGGTTCAAAAGCTCACTGAAGAAAATAGTTCTTTAAAAATTATAATGGAGCAGATGGAAGCTAATGCCTTTATGAGAAACCAAGAAATTGCAAAAAAACAAAACAAAACAAAAAAAAAACAAAAGAATGAAAAAATAGAAGATAATGTGAGATCTCTCATTGGAAAAACAACTGATCTGGAAAACAGACCCAGGAGAGACAATTTAAACATCACGGGACTACCTGAAAGCCATGATCAAAAATAGAGCCTAGACATCATCTTTTATGAAATTATCAAGGAAAACTGCCCTGATATTCTAGAACCAGAGAGTAAAATAAATATTGAAAGAATCCACTGATCACCTCCTGAAAGAGATCTGAAAAGATAAACTTCTAGGAATATTGTAGCTAAATTCAAGAGTCAAGGAGAAAATATTGCAAGCAGCTAAAAAGAAACAATTCAAGTATTGTGGAAATATAATCAGGATAACACAAGATGTAGCAGCTTATACATTAAGGTATCAAAGGGCTTGGAATATGATATTCCAGAAGTCAAAAGAACTAGGATTAAAACCAAGAATCACCACCCAGCAAAACTGAGTAGAATACTTCAGGGAAAAAAATGGTCATTCAATGAAATAGAGGACTTTCAAGCATACTTGATGAAAAGATCAGAGCTGAATAGAAAGTTTGAATCAAGAGAAGCATGAGAAGCTAAACAGGAAAGAGAAATCATAAGGGACTTACTAAAGTTAAACTGTTTGCATTCCTACATGGAAATGTAATATTTGTAACTCTTGAAACTTTTCTCAGAATTTGGGTAGTTGGAGGAATTATATACACATATGTATATAGACAGAGGGCATAAGGTGAGTTGAATAGGAAGGGATAATATCTAAAAAATAAAATCAAGGGGTGAGAGAGGAATATATTAGGAGGAGAAAGGGAGAAATTGAATGAGGAAAATTATTTCTCATAAATGAGGCAAGAAAGCTTTTTTCTTTTTTTTCTTTTATTTTTTAAATTAATTTATTTAACTTTTAACATTCATTTTCACAAAATTTTGGGTTCCAAATTTTCTCCCCATTTCTCCCCTCCCCCCACCCCAAAACACCGAGCATTCTGATTGCCCCTATCACCAATTTGCCCTCTCTTCTATCATCCCTCCCTTCCCTTGTCCCCATCTTCTCTTTTGTCCTGTAGGGCCAGATAACTTTCTATACCCCTTTACCTGTATTTCTTATTTCCTAGTAGCAAGAACAGTACTCAACAGTTGTTCCTAAAACTTTGAGTTCCAACTTCTCTTCATCCCTCCCTCCCCACCCATTCCCTTTGGGAAGGCAAGTACTTCAATATAGGCCATATCTGTGTAATTTTGCAAATGACTTCCATGATAGTCATGTTGTGTAAGACTAACTATATTCCCCTCCATCCTATCCTGCCCCCCATTGCTTCTATTCTCTCTTTTGATTCTGTCCCTCCCCAAGAGTGTTGACTTCAAATTGCTCCCTCCTCCCATTGCCCTCCCTTCCATCATCCCCCCCACCCTGCTTATCCACACCTACCTCACCTCCAGATTGCCCAGCCAGTGCTTGGGGGCTGAGATTCAAATGCTGCTTCCCAGCCTCAGGGCTTTTGGTGGGGGCGGGGCTGCTATTCAGTGTGAGATTAAGTTTAGGTGCTCAGGTGGGGGCAAATGGGAGGAGGGAGTAATTAGTTGAATTTATAGAAATAAGAGCCATCCTTTAATTGATAAATGGTCAAAGGATATCAACAGGCATATTTAAGATGAATTAATCAAAACTATCTACAGTCATATGAAAAAATGCTTTAAATCACTATTGATTAGAGAAATGCAAATTAAAGCAACTCTGAGCTATCATTCCACACAAAACAGATTGGTCAATATGACAGAAAAGGAAAAGGACAATTGTTGGAGGGGCTATGGGGAAATTGAGATACTAAAGCATTGTTGGTGGAATTGTAAACTGCTTCAACCATTCTGGAGAGTAATTTGGAACTATGCCCCAAGTGCTATAAAACCATGCATACCCTTTGATCAAGCAATACCACTTTTAGGTATAAAAAACCAAAAAGATAATGTACAAAATTATTTATAACAGCTCTTTTTGTGGTTGCAAAGAACTGGAAATTGAGAGAATGTCCATCAATTGGGGAATGACTGAACAAGGTGTATATGATTGTGATGGAATACTATTGTGCTATAAGAAATGACGAGCAGGAAGCTCCCAGAAAAACCTGGGAAGACTTACATGAATAGATGCAAAGTGAAATGAGAGGAACCAAGGGAACACTGTAGACAGTAACAGCAACATTGTACAATGAACTGCGAATGACATAGTTCTTCTCAGCAATACAATGATACAAGACAATTCTGAAAGATTTATGATGAAAAATGCTATTCCATCTCCAGAAAAAGAACTGATGGAGTCTGCAGATCAAAGCATACTTTTTCTTTTCTTTATTTTTCTTGTTTTTTTTTAATCTGTGTTTTCTTCCACAACATGACCAACATGGAAATATGTTTTGCATGAATGCATGTGAATAAGTTATAACAAACTCAGTGAGGTGGAAAGGGACAGCATTTTGAACTCAAAAACTTTTTTTAAACAACTGTTAAAAAAAATTCTTTTACATATAATTGGGGAAAAATAAAATATTACATTTACAAAATATATGAATACTTTTGTACTGATGAATTAAATGAAAAGCCCGGTGAGGAGGCCAGGAAGACTACTGAGAACATGAAGGGTGGGATGGGGAAAAGCCAAAACTCTTCTAGTTTGTGCATAGCATGGGCACAATGCAAATATCCTATTGTTTGAATGCAAGGTAACCTTTAAAAGTTAAGGTAAAAATCTAAGAATAAATTAATTCTTCATTGTTGCCCTAATCTTTTTCCTGCTGGCAATAAACAGCCGTAGAGAATTTTTTTTTCTTTTCTTTTTAAAATAAATTTCTTTTTAAAATTGAGTTTTCATTCATTTAGAAGACCACTTTCAGGCCTCTAGGATCCAAGCTCAAGAGGAATAGTAGGTGAAGTTTGAAAGCTTAATTCAATCAACAGAAGATGAACGTTTGCACCATGTCATTGGAGACCTTCAAAATTACACAGAGAAGAGACAAATCCCAACATCACTTCAACACTGTATGAAGGATTTTTAAGCGAAGTGTCATGAGATTGAAAAGTAGATCTCCTTCAGGGTTCTAATTGGTGGCTGACAGGTGAGCTGATGAAATCGAACCAATACAGAGAAAGAAATGAACAAGACCTACTCTTGGTTGCCAACAAAATAGCACACATGCTGTTGTAAAATGTCCAGGCATGTCTAATAGAACAAAGTTTTGGAATGTTGAGAATATGTCCTGCTTGCAGGCAAACACACTTGCAAGAGTTTTGCAAGGCATCATAGCAAACAGAGTCAACTAATTGTGCGCTAGTGTATAAAACACATTAACTTTTGACTTAAGGGTAGTTACCCAAGAACACAAGGGGTGGCCCATGTTATATATACAAGAATTATGGGAAGTTTTGCTAGAAATTGATTCTCCTTTAATCCAGCTAGTACTTTCTGACTGTGTTTAATTGCCACATCTAAGGAAGATGGGCTAGCTGAGTCATAGGGGAGGAAGGTAATCCAAATAATAATTTGGCAATAATACCAGCTTCTTCCCCATTTGGAGGTTGTCTGCAGGCTATCAAATAAAGCACTAAATGCAGAACTTCCCAAACAGTATTCGGTTTGCTCATTTGGCTGCTGTCACAGAAGTGTTTGTTTTAAAAGGAACAAAATATTTATCCAGATGCAGTGTTTTCGTAGTAGAGCAAAGGTAACTGTGAAATAGGAAGTGCTCATGACTTCTTTCTGTTGGATAACTTTCTTTTTGTGTCTCCTGTGTTGTGTGTAACTGGAGAAATGTGTGCTGAGCCGTGTTGTATGTTGCCTGAGGTCTTAGACACAAAGCAAAGCACAGGGTTTGGGTAGTGATAAGCCTTTGTTACAAAGTCGTTTACATAAGCTTCTGAGCATTTCCTATTTTCTTCATAATTCTTAGGTCAATGTCAGAGATTACTGGACCCTGAAAATGTGAAAGTTGAGCTGGGCATTGAAGAAAGCATAGGCTTCAAGTTGGTGGCAAGGAGTAGCAATGGCATTCTAGAAGAAGTAATCAGATGCTTGAGGACATCTACAGAAACAGGGATATACAAGACATCCTTGGGTGAAAGTGAGGAGATTATTCTGACTTGTAAACCCAGTTATAGTTCTGGAAAAACAAAGAGCTTTTCTGGAGTATTACAGCTTTACATATTAGACTTTGTACAAATGATGAAAAGCTGAAAAGGACTGCAAATATTTTATGTGACCGAATCAGTATCCAAAAAGATCATGAGAGTACTGAATGTTGGATGGGATCTAATAAAATAAAATTTAATCAAGAAAATGTAAAATCTTAAACATAGACAAGGTGGGGGAGATGTGGTCAGACAGTAATTGGTCTATATGATCAAGGAGACAGTATATTTAGTAGTAAGTTCAATATGAGTCAATAATTTGCTATGGCAGCTCACAAAAGTTCTTGTGTGTTGCATAGCTTCCAGAAACAAAGAGGTCATTATCCCATTCTACTCTACTGGTCAGATCTCATTTCAAGCATGGTAACTGAAGAAGGACATTAATGATCTGGATCCAGGGCAAGGTAACCAGGATTGTGAAGGGCTTTGAGTCTATGCTACATTGGGAGTGACTGAAGGAACTTGAGATGCTTAGTCTGAGGGAAAGCAAGAGCTGTTATCAAGAATTAAAAGATTTTCTAGTGGAAAAGACATTAGGCTTATTCAATTTGGAATCAGAGGATAGAATGAGGGGCAAGCATTAGAAGTCACAAAGAAGTGAATTTAGGCTTGAGGTCAAAGAGAAAACACCAACTTCCTAATATTTGGAATGTTTTTTGTTGCCTCCAGAAGTTTTGGATTGCTCTTTGTTGGAGGTCTTCAGGCAGAAACTAGTGCCTGGTATGTAGTGGAAGGAAGGAAAGAAGGAAAAAGGGAAGGAAAGATGGAAGGAAAAAAGAAGGAAGGAAGGAAAAAGAAACAGAAGCCAAGGGAAGGGAAGGAAAAAGTAAGGGAAGGGAAAAGGAGAGAAAAAAGAAAAGGAAAGGAAAAGAAAAAAGTAAAGAAAGAAATAAGCATTTATTAAGTGACTACTATGTGCCAGGCACTGTACTAATCACTTTATAAATAGTATCTCATTTGGTCCTTACAACAACCCTGGGGGTGGGGGGGAGATGTGTTCTTATTATCCCCAATTTACAATTGAGGAAACTGAGGCAGACAAAGGTTAAGTGACACAGTCTGTAAGTATCTTCAGCTCAATTTGTATTCAAGTTTTCTAGAGTCCAGAGCTCGTGCTCTATCCACTGAGCCACCTCACTGTATCTCATGGGACAGAGGAGGGCAATTCTTTTGGAGAGTACAGATTGGTTCAGGCCACTGAACCAATAAGGTGTAAAAATCTGGAATTCACACACACACGCACACACACATTTAAATCAAGTCGGAAAATTCAGAGATTCTGAGACTAAAGCATTTGTCACTTTTGGTACATTAAAATGTACCTCTAATTCTTCTCATAAGATCTGAATGTAAGAAAATATGAATCTGGCCTCTATGAGGCAGAGAGTATATCTGAACAAGCCTGTGAGATAGGCAAGTTAGCCATTTTTACCCCTAATGTTGTGAATGAAAGAAAGAGATTTGGAGAGCTTAAGTGACTTCTCTGAGGTCACACAGATAGCTAATAACAATAGGAGTGGGGCTTTACTTCACTAGAGTTACCTTGGCTTCTGACTTCAGCTTCATTGTTCATTCCATAGCTCTCTTAGAGCCTACATCCCAATAGGTTTATCAAAATCTGGAAGGAAATGCCTGGGGTGACCTTCCACTACTGGTTTTTTTTCTGACACCTGGGGATCCCATTGTCTTCCCTGAGGATGCCTAGCGCCAGGTGAGTGAAGGGACAGTGGGATGAAGCACAAAGGAAGTCAGAGGGAACTTTGGGATCCCCGGCAATGAGAGAAAGCCAGTGGGGAAATACATCGAGAGTGGCTCTTATATGCTCTGATTAGAAGCTAAGAACAGCATGAATCTCACTTTGCAACGTGCAGAATGCTAAGATTATCTTTTCTGTAAGATCTTCAATAGGATCTTTGTGATTTTGTAACTTTTCAATTGTTCACCATTTCTAACCTCTTTCCATATTCTTGTTAGCAGAACCAAAAATTAATAACAGCTACCATTTGTATAATGCTTAAAGGTTTACAAAGTGCTTTACAAATATTATTTCATTTGATTGTCACAACAGCCCTGAGAGGTAAGTGCTATTACTACCTCCATTTTACAGATGAGAAAACTGAGGCAGACTGAGGTCGAGTGACTAGCCAAGGGTCACCCAGATAGTTAAAGTGTTTTGAATTTGGGTCCAGGGCTCTATTCACTGTGCAACAGAACAGCCTAAATTCTTAGAAAGTCTCAAGGACAATAGGGATTTAGGAATTATAGATTAAGAGCTAGCTGGTCCCAAATGGCAGTTCTGTGGCTGACCCATCACCCCACATGAAATGCACCATCAGCTCTTTGATCCCCCAACTGCTTACATGGAAAGCAGATTAGAAGACAATTTTGTACTCTAAATGCCTAAAGCAAAGCCAGATATGTCCTATTCACCAGTCATCTTTTTATTTCAGATATGTTTTAAGGCAAGGCAACATAGGAGATTTGTACTCGGGAGAAAATTCAGAGCTCTTTCTGTCCAATTCGACTACAACATCTCCAAAGGTGATTTTGAATAGTAAAAAAAAATCTTGTCTCCTTTTGCTGAATTGTTCAGCACGGAAAGATTTTCCTTCTTCTGGAATACAATGTAACATATGTGTGTGTGTGTGTGTGTGTGTGTGTGTGTGTCCGTGTGTGTGTTATCCAATTCAATGGAAAATCAAAACAGATGACTAAATGTGGTATAGTGGAAAGATCTCTTTGCCTCTTTGGGCTTCAATCTCCTCAGATGTAAAATCTGAGTTGGACTAGATGTCCCTTAAGGTCACTCAGGGTCAGCTATCTCTTAATCTATAATTCCTGAAGCATTATCGTCCTTGAGACTTTCGAAGAATTTAGAAAAGTAAGGAGTCACAAAGTGAGGATTCTCTTGTCACCAATCAAACATGGAAAAAATATGGCTCCAATGGCCACATGGCAAATTACCATATCTGATTTCCTTTCTTAATTCTGAGACATTTTATTAACTAGGAAAAAGTCCTCTAAATAATCAAACTCCAAAACATGAGTGGAAACTTCTGGCCCTACGCTTAACCTCATGAAGTTTGTGACAAGTAATAGAAGCTAAACATTTGTCAGGCACTGTTCTTCCTAGAACAAAATCTTCTTTGCTTCTAGTTGTGAAAATACAGCATGAATTTCAGTCATTAGTGACAATATCTTGAGAGACCACAAGATGGTGACATAACTGTATGACAGGAAATGGTGAGTTTGCTAAGCAGAGACTGAAACACAATTATATCCAAAATTCTAATGAGACAGAGAAAATCAAAGAAATTTACCAGTCAATTTTTTAGTTTTAGGAAGGCAATAAAATTTGGGATTTCGTTAAGAAAATATTGAAAGGTAGAGGGTTTTTTTAAAGTCATTGGGCATTAAGAAACTTGGAGACTTTTAAAATCACTTTATTTCAGGAGTTCTTAAGTTTTGGAGGAATTGTGGACTCCTCTGGTGGTTCGGTAAAGCCTGTAGAGCTCTGAATGGTGTTCTTCAATGATTGAAGGCAATGCTAAGTTTCATTTAGAGGCAAATGAAAATAAAGTTGTAATTTTTTTCTATACAAATCCACAGACCTTCTGAAGTCTATCCGTAGACCCATAAATGGGTTTATTGGAAAAGATTTCTTTCTCACTCTAAGTTTTTATGTGAAAGCCGGGTGACTGTTTCTTAAGGATGTTGGAAAGGGAATTGATACTCCAGACACAGACTGGCCTAAATAACCTCATATAATTCTGAGAACCTACATGAATGTGAATGGTTTCCTAGAATCAGAAGTAGGAGGTGAGGCAGCTACATGATGGAGTTCCCAAACTGGGCCATGATTTCTCAGATCAATAACCCTTGTACCAGAAATGTCCTGGTGGAGCCACCTCAGGTCTGATCTAATCCTCAATGCTGCAGGCTTGGCAGTTTGATTGTATCAGGCTGTCTAGAAGTGATCATGCTTTGGGGAAACTGATTAATATTAACTTGACTCACATCACACCAGTTTATTAATTAGAATAACAATCTAGTGATTTACAAATCAGAAATAGGAAACAAAAACTACTTAAACCAATTCATCAGAGCATTCTCTTCCCAGGAGGAAGGTCTATGTGAATATATATAATGCTTACTATGTGCCAGGCACTTTACAGTTATTATCTCATTTGGTCCTTATATCACAAGGCTTCTTACTAAAATCTTAATTTGTAATTGTAAAGATAACAGTTTAGCTTATATTAGCTCCACTTTAATGGACCCCTTCCTGTTTAAGGAGGCCCCTTGGATTTCTTACTGAGTTTTGAGAATTTCTTTCACCTCTAATCTATCCTTCATATCCTTGTCAGAATAATACTCTCCCTTCTACACCAGGTCTACTGCTATCATTCCTCTGCTCAGAAACCCACAGATAAATCAACAAGCCCTTATTAAGTCCTCATTGTGGGCTAGTCTTGTGCTAAGTGCTGGGAAAGATGAGGATTCTATCAGATCTTTGATTTCACCAGTACAGGGAATTCCCAGTGAAAATACCCTTTCTACCAATCTAGATTAGCACTTGCTCTGCAATTTAAGAGTCATAGGCAATTGCCTGGAGCACTGAAAGGTATACTGATTTTAAAGGGGGTAAGAGAATAAGCACTTAGATTATACCTACTGTATGCCATGCGTTATGCTGATCACTTTTTACAAATATGATTTCATTTTAATCTTTACAACAGCCTTGATCTGTAGCTGGTATTATGCTACCCATTTTACAGGTGAGGCAATAGAGGCAGATGGAAGTTAAATGACTTGCTCAGGGTCACAGAGCTAGCAAGAATGTAAGTTCAAATTCAAACTCTGGTCTTCCTGACTTTATCCACCCTGACCCCCAGCTACCTCTTTAGTGGGACAGGGAGAATAATAGCACCTACTTCCAAGCGGTGTGGTGAGAATCAAATAACATTTGAAAAATGCTTAGCCCAGTGCCTGGAACACAGTAGGTGCTTAATAAATGTTTATTCTTCTCACTCTAATTTGCTTAGGGTCACACAACCAGTATATATCAGAGGAGGTTGGAACTATATAGTACACAGGTCTTTCTGACTCAGACCAGCTCTCCACTATGTTGTGATTTAAAAGAAGTAATCTCTCCTCTCAAGGGACTTATAGTCTTTTGGAGAGACAAAATATACATGTATGCATGTATAGAGAAAACACAAAATGAGTGTAAGTTTGTAAAATACAGGATAGTTAAGGAGGAGGGATTGAGAAAGGCTTTGTGTAAAAGGTGATGGTTGGGCTGAGTCTTGAAGGAGGTGAGGAATTTTATGAGGGAGAGGTAAGGAAGGAATTCATCCTAGACATGGGAAACAACGAGCACAAAAGCAGAGATGGGAGTTCTGGGTGAGGAATAGAGAGGAGGCCCATTTGCCTGGGTTGTAGAGTGTGGGAAGAGGATGAGCATATAATAAGGCTGGAAAGACAGTTTGGGCCAAGCTGTAAGAACTTTAAAAGACAAACAGAAATTCTTACTTTATCCTAGAGGCAACAGGAAACCCCTGGAATTCAGCGAGTAGGAGAATGGTGAGGTCAAAACTCTGCTTCAGGAAACTCAACTTTGAAATTTATAAGGAGGATGGATTGGAGTGGGAAGAGACTTGAGGCAAGGAGACCAATCAGGAGGACATGACAATAGAATTGACAGAAGTATCGTGGAACTTTATTAGAGTTTTGACTATGTGAGTGAACAGAAGGGACCAGATGTAAGAAATGTCATGGGAACAGAAATAGCAAGATTTTGTAACTGAATGACACGTGTGGTGAGTCAAGACTGCAAGGCTGGGAGAGTGGGAGGATAATGGTGCCTTTGACTGTACAAGGGAAATTGAATAGAGGAGAGGATTTGGAGTAAAAATGTGTCATCTGTTACTCCCTTAATTCTGTTAATTTTCATAGCCTAATCTTCTCCTCAGCCATAATTTATATGCAAGCATGGTTATCCCCTAGATTTTACTATCATTCACAAGTATTCTACTTCTATGTCCATAACTTCTGAAATTCTTTGATCATAATAATGAGCATCTTTCCTTATTGGGGTATACTTATGAGAACTGATTATTAAATTTTCAGTGTGAGAATTTATACCTCAGAAATTGGCAAACACTACAAATTACTGTTAGATTTATTGTTTTGTTTATTGTCTTGAGAAAGTGATAAAGAAATATTAGTAATATAGATTAAACTTAAGAGTGTGTCATGCGGGGGGAGGAACCAAGATGGTGGAGTAGAAAGATACACATATGCTAGCTCCTAACCCACAGCCCATAAAAAGAAAGAAGAAATGTAAAGAAGAACTCCCAACAAATTCTGGAGCAGCAGAAGCCACAGAACAACAGAGTGGAGGAGATTTCTGTTCCAGAGAGACCTGAAAAACTGACCCAAAAGGTCCCTCGTGCACCGGACCTGGAGCAGAGCCCAACCCTGCCTTAACCGTGTGGTACTGAGGGGAGCAGATCTGAGCAGGCTTCAGGGACAGAATCTTCAGCAGCAGCGCAGGTCCCTCCACTCACAGGCACCAAAGGTCAGTGAGAGGGTCTTTCCAGCTTGCTGAAGAAGGGAGCAGGGTGTCTCCATAACTCAGGCCCCCTCGGGAGGCAGCAGCAGAGGTGGCAGCATACAGGGGCTCCCAAAGCAGGCAGGAGCTCAGATCCACTGTTGAAGGTCTCTGCATAAACTCCCTGAGGGAACTGAGCCCCATGAGGTGGCCCTGCTCCCACCTGAACAGCTGAACTTAATCTCACACTGAATAGCAGCCCCGCCCCTGCCCAAAGCCCTAAGGCTGGAAAGCAGCATTTGAATCTCAGTCCCCAAGCACTAGCTGGGTGGATCTGGAGGCTAGGTGAGTGTAGAGGGGACACTCAGAAGTCAAGTCACTGGCTGGGAAAATGCCCAGAAAAGGGGGAAAAAAAAATAAGACCACAGAAGGTTACTTTCATGGTGAACAGATATCTCCTCCCATCCTTTCTGATGAGGAAGAACAATGCTTACTATCAGGGAAAGACATAGAATTCAATGCCTCTGTATCCCAAACATCCAAAATAAATATTCCTTGGGTTCCGGCCATGGAAGAGCTCAAAAAGGATTTTGAAAATCAAGTTAGAGAGGTGGAGGAAAAACTGGGAAGGGAAATGAGAGAGATGCAAGAAAAGCATGAAAAGCAGGTCAACACCCTGCTAAAGGAGACACAAAAAAATGCTGAAGAAAATAACGCCTTGAAAAAATAGGCTAACTCAATTGGCAAAAGAGGTTCAAAAAGCCAATGAGGAGAAGAATGCTTTCAAAAGCAGAATTAGCCAAATGGAAAAGGAGGTTCAAAAGCTCATTGAAGAGAACAGTTCTTTCAAAATTAGAATGGAACAGATGGAGGCTAATAACTTTATGAGAAACTAAGAAATCACAAAACAAAACCAAAAGAATGAAAAAATGGAAGAGAATGTGAAATATCTCATTGGAAAATACAACTGACCTGGAAAATAGATCCAGGAGAGACAATTTAAAAATTATGGGCCTACCTGAAAGCCATGATCAAAAAAAGAGCCTAGACATCATCTTTCATGAAATTATCAAGGAAAACTGTCCTCAGATTCTAGAGCCAGAGGGCAAAATAAGTATTCAAGGAATCCACCGATCACTGCCTGAAAGAGATCCAAAAAGAGAAACTCCTAGGAACATTGTGGCCAAATTCCAGAGTTCCCAGGTCAAGGAGAAAATATTGCAAGCAGCTAGAAAGAAACAATTCAAGTATTGTGGAAATACAATCAGGATAACACAAGATCTAGCAGCTTCTACATTAAGGATGTGAAATATGATATTCCAGAAGTCAAAGGAACTAGAACTAAAACCAAGAATCACCTACCCAGCAAAACTGAGTATAATACTTCACGGGAAAAAATGGTCTTTCAATGAAATCGAGGACTTTCAAGCATTCTTGATGAAAAGACCAGAGCTGAAAAGAAAATTTGACTTTCAAACACAAGAATGAAGAGAAGCATGAAAAGGTAAACAGCAAAGAGAAGTCATAAGGGACTTACTAAAGTTGAACTGTTTACATTCCTACATGGAAAGACAATATTTGTAACTCTTGAAACTTTTCAGTATCTGGGTAGTGGGTGGGATTACACACACACACAGAGACAGAGAGCACAGAGTGAACTGAATAGGATGGGATCATATCTTAAAAAAATGAAACTAAGTGGTGAGAGAGAAATATATATGGAGGAGAAAGGGAGAAATGGAATGGGGCAAATTATCTCTCATAAAAGAGGCAGGCAAAAGACTTTTTAGTGGAGGGAAAAAGAGGGGAGATGAGAGAAAAACATGAAGTTTACTCTCATCACATTCCACTAAAGGAAGGAATAAAAATGCACACTCATTTTGGTATGAAAACCTATCTTACAGTATAGGAAAGTGGGGGAGAAGGGGATAAGCAGGGTGGGGGGATGATGGAAGGGAGGGCAATGGGAGGAGGGAGCAATTTGAAGTCAACACTCTTGGGGAGGGACAGGATCAAAAGAGAGAATAGAAGCAATGGGGGGCAGGATAGGATGGAAGGAAATATAGTTAGTCTTACACAACATGACTATCATGGAAGTCATTTGCAAAATTACACAGATATGGCCTATATTGAAGTACTTGCCTTCCCAAAGGGAATGGGTGGGGAGGGAGGGATGAAGAGAAGTTGGAACTCAAAGTTTTAGGAACAACTGTTGAGTACTGTTCTTGCTACTAGGAAATAAGAAATACAGGTAGTGGGGTATAGAAATTTATCTTGCCCTACAGGACAAAAGAGAAGATAGGGATAAGGGAAGGGAGGGATGTTAGAAGAGAGGGCAGATTGGTGATAGTGGCAATTAGAGTGCTCGGCATTTTGGGGTGCAGGGAGGGGAGAAATGGGGAGAAAATTTGGAACCCAAAATTTTGTGTAAATGAATGTTAAAAGTTAAATAAATAAATTTAAAAAAAAAAGAGTATGTCATGCATGCATTTTCCCCCAGATACTATTGTTAAATATTTACCAGCACACCTCTGCCTATACTTTATGACCCCTAACCATGTTCATTGTTCTCACCATTACCTCCAATCACTCCACCCTTCTGTATATTGCTATATCACCCTTACCTTGGCTATACACTTAATCCATCCAAATCTTAACCCCTTAATGTATTAATCCAACCCTGTATTTTCCATTATTCTCAAACTACCTCGGCTGCTTCTCCTATTGATGATCATACATTTTGTAACAGATGATTAATTGGACCCCTATTTTATTCCAATCAGTATTAGTCAGTTTAATATAATTCCATAGGGGTAGTGATTATAAATTCTGCTATTTAGCCTTGGACTGGTGAACTGCAGATTGTAAGTTCACTTGTTTAATCATAGGAAGCTAACTAGAGGACCTCCACACTTGTTTTCCTTTTTGTGGTAACCAAGCCCAAATGTGGCAGAGGTGACTTGGTTACATGGAAAGTCACCTAGCTATTTTTCTTACTCCTCCATCCCTAGTCATCCCTCTATTGCCCAACATGGGAAGATGACCATGAGCACTTGGTCAATGAGTGATCCCATGGGGGTTCTCATTGGCTTGGTAGGACTTCCTGAAAGGTCAACATAGGTCTGTTGAGGTCTGCTCATTAGCCAGATGGTCTACCAATGGGTTTCTGTATTTTGTGTAGACCCTCCTGGAGGGTTAAGAGCAAGGTCTATCCACCAATAAGATCATATTTTTGATCTGCTCCATCATTATTATCTGGGTATCAAGCAGTATAAAAACAAGGTCCTGGAGGAAATGGGCATCTCAGATTACGAGGAAATTCTCAGGTCCATTTCATTAGGGGGTCATGAATCCTTTAACAAAATGTCATTAGCTCAGAGCTCTGCCTCAGTTTCTTTTATGGTCGTTCGGACAATTTTGAATCCCCACAGTTTCCAAACCTCAGTCCTGGATTACCCACACCCTCTGTTTCCTTTATTCCTACTTGTATGCTGCCAAATAGAGCCAAAGGAAGTCATGAAACTGTGCTAACTAGATCCATGACAAATTTGTATTATTTAATCTCAGCTGGTCCCTCACCACAGCAAGGCAATTCTTCTACTGCTCACTAATTCTCTACAACGTTCACTAGAATAGCTATTCCAAACATTCTGCTGTCCCCTCAAGCATTTCATAGCACTTCCTTCCCTCCACCTTCTCGTCTGAGGACTACAGCTCATACAATATTGAGGCTATTTCAGAACTCTCTCTTCTCCCCTTCTCATCTCATATCCCTCTGATACTAACCCCCACAATCTTCTCCTTCACTCTAGCCTCTGATAAAGAGGTAGCCCTTCTTCTCGAACAAAGACAACTTCTCCATTTGCACCACTTTATCTCATCTCCTCCCATCTTCTCCAGTAGATTGCCTCCATCATCATTCCTATTCTCTCTTTAGTATTCTATCTCTATGGAATGACTAGTGGAACTGAACATATAAATCTATCAGTCATCTTCAAAGAGATGATAATTAAGTCCATGAGGCCTGATGAGGTGGCTAAGAGAGGATAGAGAGAGAGAGAGAAGAGAAGAGGGTCCAAGATTGAACTTTTGGTTAGAAAATATGATATGGATAATGAGTCTGCAAAGAAGACTGAAAATAAATGGCCAGACAGGAAAAGAATCAGATGAGAGTGATATCACAAAAACTCAGAGAGCAGAGACCATCCAGGGGGAATGGATGGCCAATTGTGTAAAATACAACACAGAAGACTGAGGAAAAAAAAACCCGCTGAATTTGTCAATTAGTGGATCATTGGTAATTTTAGAGAGAGCAGTCTCATTTGAATGATGAAGTCAGAAGTTAGATCACAGAAAGCTGAGGACTGAGGGAGAAGAGAGGAAAGTGGAAGGAATTGGCATAGACAGCTTGTTCCAGGAATCTGACTGATAAAGGGAATAATAGCTTCCTACTGGGTGGTTGATTGCTGTCCTTTGTTCTCAAAGAGGACTGACTGTGGCTGATCAGACCAATATGATTTAGGAATGCTCTACCACAGACTGAACACAGATAGTCCGTGTGAATATTTGGGGTGGATATCCCAAATTTGTGTATCCTGTGTTTACTTTGTGATGTCTCAATTCTGCTTTGCTCAAAGAGCACAGCACCCTTTCTGATGTAGGCATGCCATGCTGAGTGGTCGGTCCTGTGCCAGTGTCTCCCATGCTGCACGGTCAAATCCAAATGTCTTTTTTTTTTCAGTTTAACAAACATTTATTAAATACCTTTTATATACCAGCCACTGGATTAAGCCCTGGGGATACAAAACAGAAAATGAAAGTGTCTGCCTTCAAGGAATTTATAATATATATTAATATATATGTATTTATAATATAAAAACACAAAAACAAACTTAATAGGTTCAAAGGGAAAGAAGGTACACAGCTGCGGGGCATTGTGATGGGGAGTCTCACCAAAAGTGCACACCTTATAGGAAATGGTTGGGCTGTGAGTCCTCTGTGGCTTCATTATATGGAAACTTTATGAGTTTTTTTGCTCTATCCTCTAGGCCTCCAAACAGAGGGTCAGAGACTACTGATGGTAATAAGCAAAGAGATTTGAGTCCACAAACTGATACAATCTCAAGGACGATGAATTTGCTCATGATGTCTTTTTTCCTGTAAGTGTGAGAATGATAGAGTCTAATACAAAATTTGTAGCTGGTATGAACTGAGAGACATTGTTTTCTTTCTTTCTTTTGGTCTATTTTTTTTTTAAATTATTTAAGTTTTCAACATTCATTTCCACAACATTTTGAATTTCAAATTTTCTCCCCATTTCTCCCCTCCCCCCACCCCAAAACACTGAGGATTCTAATTACCCCTATCACCAATCTGCCCTCCCTTTTAATATCCCTCCCTTCCCTTATCCCCATCTTCTCTTTTGTCCTGTAGGGCAAGATAAATTTCTATACCCCATTACCTGTATTTCTTATTTCCTGGTTGTATGCAAGAACAATACTCAACAGTTGTTCCTAAAACTTTGAGTTCTAACTTCTCTTCCTCCCTCCCTCCCCACCCATTCCCTTTCAGAAGGCAAGCAATTCAATATAGGTCATATCTGTGTAGTTTTGCAAATGACTTCCATAATAGTCGTGTTGTGTAAGACTAACTATATTTCCCTCCATCCTATCCTGCCCCCCATTGCTTCTATTCTGTCTTTTGACCTTGCCCCTCCCCAACAGTGTTGACTTCTAATTGTTCCCTCCTCTCATTGCCCTCCTTTCCATCATCCCCCCCTACCCTTGTCCCCTTCTCCCCCACTTTCCTGTATTGTAAGATAGGTTTTCATACCAAAATGAGTGTGCATTTTATTCCTTCCTTTAGTGGAATGTGATGAGAGTAAACTTCATGTTTTTTCTCTCATCTCCCCCCTTTTCCCCTCCACTGAAAAGTCTTTTATGATCCCATCCTATTCAACTCACCCTGTACTCTGTGTGTGTGTGTGTGTGTGTGTGTATGTGTGTGTGTGTGTAATCCCACCAACTACCCAGATACTGAAAAAAATTTCAAGAGTTACAAATATTGTCTTTCCATGTAGGAATGTAAACAGTTCAGCTTTAGTAAGCTCCTTATAATTCTCTTTCCTGTTTACCTTTTCTTACTTCTCTTGATTCTTGTATTTGAAAGTCAAATTTTCTTTTCAGCTCTGGTCTTTTCATCAAGAATGCTTGAAAGCCCTCTATTTCATTGAAAGATCATTTTTCCTCCTGAAGTATTATACTCAGTTTAGCTGGGTAGGTGATTCTTGGTTTTAGTCCTAGTTCTTTTGATTTCTAGAATATCATATTCCATACCCTTTGATCCCTTAATGTAGAAGCTGCAAGATGTTGTGTTATCCTGATTGTATTTCCACAATATTCAAATTGTTTCTTTCTAGCTGCTTGCAACATTTTCTGTTTGACCAGGGAACTCTGGAATTTGGCCACAATGTTCCTAGGAGTTTCTCTTTTTGGATCTCTTTCAAGAGGTGATCAGTGGATTCTTTGAATATTTATTTCACCCTCTGGTTCTAGAATATCAGGGCAGTTTTCCTTGATAATTTCATGAAAGATGATGTCTAGGCTCTTTTTTTTGATCATGGCTTTCAGGTAGTCCCATAATTTTTAAATTGTCTCTCCTGGATCTATTTTCCAGGTTAGTTGTTTTTCCAATGAGATATTTCACATTCTCTTCCATTTTTTCATTCTTTTGGTTTTGTTTTGTGATTTCTTGGTTTCTCACAAAGTTATTAGCCTCCATCTGTTCCATTCTAATTTTTAAAGAACTATTTTCTTCAGTGAGCTTTTGAACCTCCTTTTCCATTTGACTAATTCTGCTTTTTAAAGAATTCTTCTTCTCATTGGCTTTTTGAACTTTTTTCAATTGAGTTAGCCTATTTTTCAAGGTGTTATTTTCTTCAGCATTTTTTTGGGTCTTGTTTAGCAAGCTATTGACTTGCTTCTTATGATTTTCTTGCATCTCTCTCATTTTTCTTCCCAATTTTTCCTCCACCTCTCTTACTTGATTTTCAAAATCCTTTTTGAGCTCTTCCATGGCCTGAGCCCATTGAATATTTATTTTGGATGTTTGGGATACAGAAGCCTTGACTTTTATGTCTTTCCCTGATGGTAAGCATTGTTCTTCCTCATCAGAAAGGATGGGAGGAGATATCTGTTCACCAAGAAAGTAACCTTCTATAGTCTTATTTCCCACCCCCACCCCCTTTTTTGGGCATTTTCCCGACCAGTTACTTGACTTTTGGGCCCTTTGTCAAGAGTAGGGTATACTCTGAGGATCTGTAAGATCTCAGTTCCTCCAAGGTGGTACAATCAAGTGTGTACACTGTTCTGGGAGCAAGCAGAAATTTTTGTGCCCAGAATCTGAGTAATAGAGTTTCGTCTTCACAACCACCTCACCTCCAGTTCTGCCAAGCCAGTACTGGGAGCTGAGATTCAGAGAGGCTGCAGGCACAGGGCCACCATTCAGTGTGAGATAAAGATCAGCTGTTCAAATCCCCCAGGAGTATCGTCAGGGCCTCTACACAGGGCTGAGGTAAGAATCAGTTGCTCAGTGCCCCCAGGGCTTTTATGATCCCACAATGGATGTGGGCTGCTCTAGAAGCTACTGCTGCCTGCCAGATGTGGCCTCTGGCCAGAGCTATGGGAAGGCCTGTCTCCCTTCTTGGCTGGCTGACAAAACCCTCTCACTGACCCTTGGCACCTGTGGGTTGAGGGATCTGCGAACCGCTGCTACTGTGACTGGGGATTCCATCCCCAGGTGTGCTCGCATCCTGTCCTCCTCCCAGAGCTGTGCCACGTGGCCAAGACTGGGCTGGGCTCTGCTCCACGTCTGGTGCGACAGACATTTCCCGTCAGCCTTTCAGGTCACCCTGGGCTGGAAATCTTCTCCACTCTGTTGTTCTATGGCTTCTGCTGTTCTAGAATTTGTTGAGAGTTTTCTTTACAGGTATTTTATGGGCTGTGGGGGAGGAGCTAGCAGTATGTGCATCTTTCTACTCCGCTATCTTGGCTCCACCCCCCATATCCAAATTTCTTGAGAGAGACCTTGAGAGTATCTTTGTATCCTGTCTTCTGACCACCATGTGAGAGCCTGCACCATTTGAGTTGTCCAGAAAATAGTCTTTTTGGCAAGTGTACATTTTTCATTTGAACAACATGGAGTTGTGCTCTCTGAAGCATAGTCTGAATGCTTGGCAGTTCAGCTCAAGCAAGGACTTCAGTGTCTGGTACTTTATCCTGACAGGTGATTCCTCAGCATCTTCGTAAGACAGCTGAAATGGAAGTGATTCAGTTTCCTGGCATGGTGCTGATAGACTGTCAATGTTTCACAGGCATACTCCAATGAGGTCAGCACAGTGGCTCTGTAGACCTTCGGTTTGGTAGTCAGTCTAATACTTCTTCTCTCTCTAACTTTTCTTTGGAACCTCCCAAACACTGAACTGGCTCTGGCAACGTGTGCATCAACCTCATTGTCAATGTGTACATCCCTGGAAAGTACGCTACCAAGGTAAGTGAACTTATCCACAGCATTCAAAACTTCTCCATTTGTTGTAACCAATGATTCCATGTGTGATAGTGTGGTGGTGGCTGATGGAACACCTGTGTTTTCTTGGTGTTAATTATTAGGCCAAAATTAGCACAGGCAGCAGAGAATTGATCCATACTTGTTGCATCTCAGCTTCAAAGCCTGCATTGAGTGCATGATAATCTGAAAACAGAAAATTATGCACCAATACTCCCTCCACTTTGGTCTTGGCTTGTAGCCTTTTCAGATTGAAGAACTTATCATCAGTGTGGTAGTTGACCTTGATGCCGTGTTCATCCTCACTGAAAACATTTGACAACATGGCTGAAAACATTATGCTAAAAAGCATGGGAGCAAGCACACAGCCCTATGTCACTCCATTGGTGATTGGGAAGGCAGGAGAGCATTGTCCACTATCCAGAACCCGGGCAAACATGCCATCATGAAATTAATGTACAATATTGATGAACTTCTCCAGGCAACCAAATTTTGACATAATTTTCCCTTATATCAAGTCTTTACTCTTTGGTCTTATACTCAGGGTTCTCCACAATCTTTCCAGTCTCATCTCACATATTCCCTAACCCCTGCTTCATTGTGCTTTCAGACCTTTGGCTCTGTGTTTACATTATTCCCCATTACAGGAATGCTGTCCCTCAGGGCTTCAGCTTGGCAAAATTTTACCCATCCTTTAAGATTTAGGTAGTATAAACAAGGCCTCAGAAGTTAGAGATAGTGAGATAAATTTGGGAAATGGCTAGGGATCCAGTCTGCCTGGAATGTAGAACCTACAAAGGCCAATAGCAAGAGATGCTGAATATGTGGAATGAAAGAACAAGGTTCTTTATATATTTCTGAGCACCTAGCAGACACTCGCATCTCTCCTGACCAGTCTTCAGTCCTGTCCTCCAACGTGAGCTGTGTGACTAAAGGCCAAGTCAATTACCTTCTCTGAACCTGAGTTTCCTCATCTATAAAAGGGAGATAAAAGCACTTGTATATTTACCTCAGAGTTTTCTTTAATCACAAATGAGATGATGTATGCAAAGTACTTTTTATGCCTTAAGGCTCCACATAAATACCAGTTATCATTGCTATTATCTTATTTTTGTCTTATTTAGATGGAGTTTATATCTTAAAGGTCCTGTGACAAGTCACTAATCTGTTATTATTCAATCATATTTAATGTTTAGTAGCCTATTGCATGAACTGATTAGATGGCTGTTTTTTGTAATTTAATAATAAAAGTAACAACTAGCATTTACATAGCATTTTAAGGTTTGCAAAAGGTGGTAGTTTTTTTTTTTTTTAACAAATATTATCTCATTTTATCCTCACAAAAATCCTGGGAAGCAGTGATATTTTTAATTCCCATTTTGCAGATGAGGAAACAGATATATAACAGTTTTGCCCAGGATCATACTGCTAGTAAGTGTTTGAAGCTGGCTTTGACACCAAGTCTGGTGTACTAGCTGCCTAAATAATGTAAAATAACAGTATTGGGATGCAAGATCATCTTCAGCAGGTCACTGAAACCATTAGCAGTATAAGTTCAGTAATGCTCAGGACTTTGGGGATCATATGTTTCTTCTCCTAGGGGTTTCAACACAGATTTTTTTAAAATTAAATTTTATTTTCAAATCTACATTATCTTCCTTCTATCTCCCTAATGCCTGGTCTAGAAAAATAAGGAAAAGAAAATCCCTGTTACAAACATACAGAGTCAAGCAGAAGGAATTTCTGCAATGCTCAAGACATGTATATGTGTATGTGAACACATATATATATATACAAATGCACATACACACATATGTTTGTGTATATACATGTGTGTATGCATATATAGATATAGATAGATAGACAGAGACAGACAGACAGACAGACACTTAGATACATTCTGAATTCATCTCCTCTCTATCAGGAGGTTGTAGCATGTTTCATCTTGGGTCCTTGGGAATTGTGGTTGGCCATTTTGTTGACCAGAGATTTAAGTCTTTCAAGGTTTTTTGTCTTAATGTTATTGCTATTATTATATAAATTGTTCTAGTTCTGCTTACTTCACTCTGTACCATTTCATAAAAGACTTCCCAGATTTAGCTAAAACCATCCCCTTCATCATTTCTTACAGTGCAATTGTATTCTATCATGTACATATTCTCTAATTTGCTTGGCCATTCCATAACTGATGGTACCTCCTCAATTTCAATTCTTTGCTACCACAAAAAAGGGCTACTATAAATATCTTTACTTATACTGGAGTCCTCTATTTAATCTATCAGGGGTATAGACCTAGTACTCTCATATGATTTTTATTTCTTCTGCTTATCATCATTACCATCATTATCCTCCTTTTTAGGACCATAATCAAGTCACTTAGAACTGTCTATAACTTGATGAATCATCAACCTTTCCTATATATCATGTAATAGTTCCAGTGTTGGGGAAGGAATGTTGAATGGTTCATTGCCTTCCTGAGATGCCTATCTCCTCTAGGAAGTGATTCATATATGCACTGGTTGGGCTTTTCTGTCTGTGAACAGGTATGAGATGTAAATGTAGGTTTCTTATCTGCTTTGTCTGAATTCCATCACGACTTCCTCAGACACGTCATATTGGAGAATCCCTCTCCAGTTTCTCAGTTGCTGGCATGAATAGGCTTGCTGATGATTTTAAAGATGGACACATACAATGGAGGAAAGTCTGAAAGACTTGGTAGGGAGTCAATGATTAACCTTGTTAATCAGGGTGAGGAAAGGCCATGAAGGTACCGCCTTTGCCTTTGCTTTTCTTAACCCTTGAAATTGTGGTGTCTGCATGATTTAATTCAATTTAATAGACATTTGTTAAACATCTTCCATGTTTTAGGCTTTGGGAAATATAGAAATGGCCCAAATCCTACTCAATCAATTAATCAACCAACAAGTGTTTATTAAGGACCTAAGCCAGGCACCGTGTTAGGCAACAGGAATAAAAGCATAAGGAATGAACAATGAGTTTATATTCTAATGGGGGAACAATAAGTATATATAAAAATATATAGTACAAAGCAAAATAAACATAAATATATTACACAAAGTATATTTATTCCATATCGTATGGAATATATATACATATGTAGACAATTATGTATATATATATGTATACACATAATGTATGTATATACAAATATATATTTATGTACATATTAACATATGCTTTATATAGTAATATAAAAGAAATCCTTTGTGCAAAGTACATATTTTGTATAAGGTATATATATAGTATAAATATCCTTACAATAAATAGAAATCTTACATACACACATATGCACATATATATACATATATATATATATATATATACACACACATATATACATACACAAACACACACATGGCAGCTAGGTGTTGGAGTGGATAGAGCTCTGGGTCTGGAGTCCAGAAGTTTCTTCTTCCTGAGTTTAAATTTGGTTTCAGACACTTACTGATTATGTGACCTTGGGCAAGTCACTTAACCCTGTATGCCTGAAGTTTCCTCATCTGTAAAATGTAGAAGGAAATGGCAAACCACTCCAGGATCCTTGCCAAAAAACGAAACTGAAATGGGGTCACCAAGAGTCAGACATGACTGGAATAATAACAAGAGAAGTTAAATAAAAGGAGTTTGGGAAAGAGGGTACTAGCAGTTGGGGATTTAAAAAAACCTCATGCAGAAGATGGATCTTGAGCTTTATCTAAAAGGGAAAGAGAGAGAGAGAGAGACAGAGACAGAGAGACAGACAGAGAGAGACAGAGAAACAGAGAGATAGAGACAGAGAGAGAGAGACAGAGACAGAGAGAGAGACAGAGATAAGGGAGGCAGAAGTAAGGACGGGGTGCATTCCAGCCATGGGAGACAGTCAGTACAAAGGTCCAGAGACAGAATGTGCTAAATTAGAAAACCCAGAGAAGACCAGTTTAGCTGGACTGCGGTGTGGAAGTGTGCAATAATGTCCAGGGAGGTTGAAAAGATAGATTAGGCCAGGTTGTATAGAACTTTAAAGGCTACATAAATGAATTTCTATTTTATCCTAGAGGCTATAGGAAACCACTGGAGTTGTCTGAGTAAGAGAGTTCCATGGTGAGGTCTGCACTTAAGGAAAATCACTTTGGCAGCAATGTGGAAGATATCCTGGAGTAGAGAGAGATTTGAGGCAGGGAGGTGAATTAGGAGGCTGTTTCAATCATTTAGGTTGATTGATATTCAAGCCAGTCAACTACTTATTGCTCTTGTAGTCAAAACAAGATTTGAGAAGGTACAAAACCCCCCTCACTCACCTTCCTTGGCATCTCCACTTCCTTGGATTAGTGGTATCCCATGAGGTTTACGATAATAACTCATAAGACTTTTATGGTTTATAAAGTAGTTTTCTCCTAACAATCTGTGAAGGAGGACATCATTTCCCCATTTTACTGAGAAAATGGAGGCACAGAAAGTTTTCCCCAAATTGCCTAAATCTCAAAGGCAGTACCTAGCAGAACCAGGACTTAAACCCAAGTCTTCTGACTCCAACTCCAGTAAACTGCTCTTTATACCACAGTAACATGCATCAGGGTGATTATATCCAGTATTTTTTGTTATTCTTTTTAATTCAACTGAAAACAAACCTCCTGAAGAAACCAGAGGAAAAAAAATTAGGTGCAAAATGGCAAGGCTCAATAGCTTCCTTTCTTAAGAGTCAAATTAGGCAGAATGGATCATAGAACATGTTTTGTAAAATAAGATGCTAAAACAGCAAGGGCCAAGAGAACCTCATACTTCTGTTCAGCAAAGAACATGAATGTGGAGCCTCCATCAGATGGCATGCCATCTTGGGGAGGGGGCAGGGGAAGGAAGGGGAGAAAACTTAGAATTCAAAATCTTATTGAAGTGAACATTGCAAACTACAACTTAATTTTTTTAAAAAAGAAAACATGAAAAGAATTTGGCTAGTATATGGGAAACTCAAATAGGCCTTATTTCTCAGACTTTAATTGGTTTATGCTCATTTAAGACCAAAGATAGTTTTGTACTCAGGAGTCATGGAAAGAGCATTGAGAATCGAGGCTCTAGTCCTCATTCAACCACTAATTAACTATGGGATCATGGGCACATCATTTCCCCTCTTGGAGTCTCACGTGTACAATGGGGAGGTGAAACTAAGTGATCTTTATAGTACCTTACAAGTAACATTCTAAAATTCAATGAAAATTATGTATAGGCAGATTTTGTCTTGAACTACTTTCTTCAGTCTTCATATTTTAGAGGCTTCTCTGCTTATCCTTGCTCTAATTTCATCCATCCCTTTTAGTGACCATCAAAAGTGATCATCCCTTTTAGTGATTCATCAAAAACTATTCTCAGAAAAAATATCTAAAACTCATTTAGGCTATTGTGTAAATGACTCACAGTTTATAATGTGTACTTTCTTCCCAAGGTAGTATGTGCCTCTCTGTCAGAGACTTAAGAGAAAAGGAATGCCATTCTAAGATAAAGTTCTAGGAATCAGCAGGGAGACAAAAGATGCATTAGGGGGACTTTCAAAGTGTGACATACTACATTTCTCCTTATTATACTTTGTATGATTACTTTTAGCCTTGTTTGATTCAGATCTATCATATTGAACAATCTGTGGATCCTGACTCACTGTGTTAACTGTTTTTCTCAGTTTTATCATTTGCAAATTGGATAAGCATTTTATATCTTTAAATTTCTTTTAAAAAGTTACAGGTTAAGAAGAGATCACTGGAGCACTCTACTGGGGACATCCAGTCAGACTGGCTAAATATTACTCTTTGGGTCTCTTCATTTAATGAATTTAGAATCTAGCTAATTAAACTATCACTTGGCCAATACCTTTGCATTTTTCTTAGCAGGCTATCACAAGAAATTTTGTTGAGTTCTATCAAATCCTAGGTGTTCAGGATTAATGCCACTCTTTAATGGTTAATCCCAGTCAAGTTCACTTGTCATAAAAGTAAGTGAGGTTAGTCTGACATGAATTGTTCTTGGTAAAGCCATGCTGGCTCTCTGATTGCCATTTTCCTCTCGATGTTTTGCGTCATCTAAAAATTGGGTGAGTCTATCTCTCTATTCTCTAGAAGCTCCCAACAGAACCAGGTGCAGATCCTCAGAGAATTCTACTGACAGAGGATTCTCCTCCCAAACTAACTCTTTGGGTCTAGCCATGTAACCAGATAGTTCCAAATCCACCTAACTGTATTCCTTTTCAGCCCACAAAAACTACATCTAGTCCACAAAACTAACCTGAAAGACTTTGTTAAAGTTTTTACAAAGAGATACAAGTTAAAATGATACTGGAAATGGAAGTTAAAATAATACTGAGATGTCACTCCATCCTTGTGGAAATGGTGAAAATAATTCAGACCAATGGAATTCAATGCTGACTGGGTCTGGGCAGGAAGACATACACTTTCATTGCAGCTAGAATTGCAAACTTGTAAAATGTTGTCGGACAACAATTTGACAGCACACACACACATACACACACACAACCCCACAAAATAATTATACTCATTTTATAAAATAATTCTGCTATTGAAAATGCCCTGAATGTGTTTCTGTTGTTTTTGTAAAGGTATGTATTAAAAGATTTTCATAGCAGACTTAAATGTAATTAAAAAAAAAATTCAAGAACCTAAATGTCCAACAATGGGAATGGTTAAATAAACTGTGGTAGTTTAATGTAATAGAAGATTCTAGTTTAATATTAACAAATGTGAAGAATACAAATAAATATGAATCCTGATAAGAAGTTAGGGAAGGGTTTCTTAACATTTCTATGACTTATGGACCCCTTTGGCATTTTGAGGAGGCCTATGGACCCCTTTTCATATGGCTTTCAATGAACAAAATAAAATGTATGGGATCACAAAGGAAATTAATTATATAGAAATGAAATTATCAAAATATTAAAAAACAAACTGACAACTGATCAAACCATCCTGGAGAGGAATTTGGAACTATTTCCAAAATGGTATAAAACTGTGCATACCCTTTGATCCAGCAACACCACTAATAAGTTTGTATCCCAAAGATATTATAAAAGAGGGAAAAGATCCACATGTACAAAAATATTTATAGCATCTCTTTTTGTGGCAGCAAAGAATTGGAAATTGAAGGATGCCCATCAATTGGGGAATGGTTGAACAAGTTGTAGTATATGAATGTAATGGAATACTATTGTGCTGTAAGAAATGATAAGTAGATAGATTGCAGAAAAACCTGTGAAGACTTACATGAACTGATGCTGAGTGAGGTGGGCAGAACCAGGGGAGCATCATACACAGAAACAGTGGCATTGTGCAGTGATCAACTTTGATAGACAGCTCTTCTCAGCAGTATAATGATCCAAGTACTAAAATAATTACAAAAGACAAAAAGTGGAAAAAAAAAAAGATGAAAAATGCTATCTGCACCCAGAGAAAGAACTATGGAGTCTGAATGCAGATCAAAGCATACTGTTTTCTCTTTTTTTTTTGTCTTTCTTGTAGTTTTTTCCTTTTGTTTTCATTCTTCTTTCACAACGTGACTAATGTGTAAATATGCTTAATATGATTGTACATCTACAGCCTCTATCAGATTGCTTGCTGTCTTGGGAAGGGGGAAGGGAGGGAGAAAAAAATTTGGAACTCAAAATCCTATAAAAATGAATGTTGAAAACTATCTTTATATGTAATTGGAAAAAATAAAATACTATTAAGTGGGGGGAAAACCCCCAAATTCCCACATGTCAGATTTAGAGCCCCTGAGTTAGAGGGATTAACTAAAAATCATTGTGATAATCCATATGTTTGAAATTAAAGTGTTAAAAAGTTACTAAGTTGAATTCATTATATTGATGCTCACTGTTAAGCTTTTAATAAAACATTAACATTTTTGTTTTGCTAAATCGAGGTGGAGCAACCTCTCCAGAAGACGTCAAGAGCCTGCAGGCCAAGTGAATGAGGCAAAGGTCTACAGCTGGTTCTGGCTGTAGTCGCTTTTGGGGAAGTGATTGAAAACCCTGCCCTCTTCAGGAAAGGCTTGATTCTGAACAAAGGATGGTCTCTGAGGGGAGTACCAGGAAGATACTAACCAGACAGCGTCAGTGAAGGTTCTGGGTGACCACATGAAGAGGAACAGAATGGTAACATCTGACATTGACATAATAAAGAACAAGAAGATCTGCTGATGGCTCTGCCCAGGTGCCCATCAACCTAGAAGCAAGCAGAACCATTGTTTTTACTTGCATCTCCATACCACAAAAGTATGGAGGGCAGTAATGACCGGAAGCTCTGACTAATGGTGAGGTCCTGATTTCAGTCTATAGCGTAGAGCCTCCCATACCACAAACATCCCAACAAATACCCACAACTTTTCCACAGATCCTATGAAGAGAATGTAACTTTGTTTTCTCTCAATGTGTAGCTAAGCAATAGATGATTAGATATTTCTTTTGTCTATGTTTATTTGCATCTTTATGTTATTAAAAAACCTAATGCATAAATGAAGCATTGCGGTATGGTGACTAGGAATGAATTAGGTGAGAAATAGTTAAAATTGTTGTATCTGCCAGAGTGATATTTCTGACTCATAACTATGAGAGAAAGCTATTGATTTGTTTTAACAAATCCCCAGAATAGAGAGCATCCATTCACTGGGATTCCTCTTGACATCAAAATACATTGAGAACAGAGTTAGAAGAAAATTAGCTGGGTAGGTCAAACAGCAACCATTACCTGCAGCCAGTTTTGAAAGGAAATTATTCCCCAGAGGAGAGGAGCTAAGGGAATGTTAAGGGAAAAAACCATGTCCCAAGGGAGGAGCAGTCAAGGTCACAAAAAGATGGGGAACTATCTGCTGATTGCTCTGCCCAGGTGCCCATCAAGCTAGAAGCAAGCAGAACCATTGTTTCACATGCAAATTATCTTACCACATTCCCCTGTTATACCAGTTTGGGCAGTGAGATGAAAGAACTTGCTTCTTTTTTTTTGAGAAAGTGTTCCACCCTTGATTCATAAGGTATTAATAAGCCCAAAAGTTAAATAAGAAATGGGCATGGCTTTATTTATCTTTCTTGAGATCCCAAACTGGACTAGGAAGATATCTTTCCTGAAAACCAGACTTGAATTCACCCTTGAAGGGGCTGGCTTCTTAGTTTCTGGTCTCTTTCAGGAGGCCTCAGTTGTCTATCCTAGCATTTCATACTTATTATTGTCTGGTCTCATCACATAAGGTTGTCATTCCAGTTGCTAAGCCAAGCCATCCAGCCTTGATTCTATTGGCTCCCAAGTCCTTCTTTGTCTTGTTCTGCAAATTGTCTCATCTCTTCATTTAATCCTTCTTTTACCTCTACGTACAAAACAGGAAAGATGTTCTATTCTAATATATATATATATATCCGTATATATGTATATATATATGTATATCTATATCTATATCTCTATATATCTATATCTATCTATCTATCTATCTATCTATCTATCTATCTATCTATCTATCTATAAAACTATTTCTGGACCCTGTTATATCCTCAAGTTACCATCCTTTTCTACTCTCTTTTCTGTCTCTACCAAATTTCTCAAAGGGATTATTGAGGCTCACATTGTCAGTACTTTTACACAACTTTCCAAAACTCCTTGAAATTTGTCTTCTGTCCTCCCTACAAGGCTAAAACCCCTCCAAGATTATCAATAGCCTTATCTTCAGAAAATGAGCAGCCTTGACTCTATGCTTACTCTCTGTGACCTCTCTAACGAATTTTTACATGCTCTTCCCCACACCCACACCCACACATATCTAACTATCTCCTAGATAACCTTTTGGTTTCTGTGACGTTGTTTTCTCATTTTCTTCCTCTTACCTCAATGTTCCCCAAAGTTTTATCCTTGATTGTCATTTCTCTCTCTCTCTTACTCTCTTTTCTAATTTTTCTGTCTTCTCTAACTTCCCATTGATAATTCACTCCCATGGCTTAAATTATGAAGCAGATGACTTCCACTTCTACATCTCCTCTATTCTTTCCTAACCTCTTCCCACAGCTCCATTCCCATATATATGATTGCCCACTGGAAATCCACCTAGATATTCCATGGGATAACTTCAAATTCAACTTGTCCAAGGCTAAACTCATCAATTTTATCCTCTAAACCTTCTCATTCTTCTAACTTCTCTACTTCTGTTCATGGCACCACTATCCTCCCAGTTAAATCAAGAAACATGAATTTATTAAGGGTCTATTATATGGAATATTATTGTGCTATAAAAAATAACAAACAGGAAGATTTCAGTAAAATCTGGAAAGACTTACATGAACTGATGCAAAGTGACGTGAGAAGAACCAGGAGAACATTGTACACAGTATAGCAACATTGTGCGATGATCAACTGTGACCAACTTAACTCTTCTCAGAAATACAATAATCTAAGACAATTCTGAAGGACTCATGATGGAAAATGCTATTGATATCCAGAGAAAGAACTGATAATAGTCTGAATGCAGATCAAAGCATATTATATTCACTTTGTTTTTTCAAGGTTTTTTTTTTTTCTTTTTGGTCTGTTTCTTCTTTCACAATATGACTAACTAATATGGAAATATGTTTTACATAATTACATATATATCACCTGCATCATATTGCTTATCATTTTAAGGAGGGGGAGAGGAGGGAAAAAAATTTAGAACTCAACTTTTAAAAAAATGAGTGCTAAAAACTGTATTTACATGTAACTGGAAAAAAATAAAATAGCATTTTTTAAATTATGTAGCAGGTCTTGGGGAAACAAATACAGAAAGTATTTGTTCTCAAGAAGCCTACATTCTATTGAGGTGATATAACATGTTCACAGATATAAAACACAGCAAATATATGAAATAAATGTTGAGCAGACATCTGATAGGAGATCAGGTAGAATTTAAGTTGAGCCTTGAAGGGAGCTAGGTAGTGATTTCAAGGGAACAGAAGTGAGGAGGGAAAGCATCCCAGTTAGGGAAGACAGCCTACACAAAGATACAAAGTAGGTTGGGGAGGAAACATGATGCCATGTACCAGGAATAGCTAGCATTCCAGTTTGGCTGGTTTAGAGTATGTAGATGCTGTAATAAGTACTTGGCCTCAAGGAATGGCCAGAGTCCAGATTAAACACCAAACAGAAACATTTTGTGTTTTATCCTAAAGGCCACTAATGCTTTTAGACAATGAATGGCATGTGTTTAAGAATATTAATTTGGCAGCTCTTTAAAAGAAGAATTGGAGATGAGAAAATCTGGATGCAGGGAAATCAATTATGAGTCATTCACACAATTTTCTATGGAATTGTATTCCCATCTTCCTTATCCCTCATCCCCTTATACTCACTGAATTATCAGGTCTTCTTGATTGTACTTCCACAATATCATACCCTTCCATTCTTTTTTTCCCTTACCTACAGCTATCATCTTTGTTCAGGTCTCTATCTCTTGCCTATCTCTATCTTGCCTAGACTATCCTAAGAGTCTATCCCTTTTCCCATCCGTCCTTTGCTCTTTGCTTGAGTAATATTCCTAATATGTTATTTTGACCAAGTTATTCCTTTACTAGAAAGCCTTGAGTATCTCCTCATTGAGATACCAAACTAAAATATAAATAGCTTCTGTTCCAGGCATTCAAATATTTTCACAATCCAGGTCCAATCTGTCTTGCTCGTCTTAAACTACTTCCTTTTTCCCATCTCTGTGCTTTTGCCTAAGCCATCTCCCATGCCAGCAATGACACCATCACCTCTAAGAAGAGAGACATATTACTTTTCTTCCTGTCCCCTCTCCAATTCCCCAAGCTACCTGCTGTCACAACCTTTTAAATGCTCAACCAACCAAAAAGCAATTAAGTGTGCCCATGTGCACGCGCATGCTCACACACACACACACACACACACACACACACACATTCAGAACTGCTTGGTCTAGGATGACCTAGTAAGGTTTCTTAGAAGAGGTGATATTTGAGGTAAACTTTGGAGAGTAAGTAGAATGGAGGTGGGGAAGAGGATGTTAGAAAGGGAGAGGGACAATTCCAGGTGGAAGGAAGGTTGTGAGCCAAAAACTGCTTTCTCCTAATGTTCCATCTTGTGTTTCATATTTCAAAACTTAGCTTTAGTCCCTAGCCTAGATGAATACTGGGATATTTCCCCTTCTAAAAGTATTTGCATTTCAAAGGAAATATTTTGAATACAAAAACCTTTGGTTGTTGGGTGGGGAGGGAAGTAATAAAGATACTTTAGAGCAGAGCTAGCAACTCTATAAAATAACACCTTTAAGTCTCTAACTGATGGCTTTTAAGGTCTGCCCTGATTACTTCCACATCCAAACGTCTTTATATCCTCCACACCTTAACTTCCAGTTTTAAGCATCCATCTCCCAGAAACTGTCTTTCCCATGAAAACAAACAAGCCAGTCTGGACAGAAGCCAAAGAAGTTTCTTTATCAAAAGTCCAGAAATTTCTCAGCAGATAATTAATGAAATTTAAGCATCCAAAGAGCTCCAGGGTGATAATCACTTCCTCTGAAAATGGGGTGGGGAAGGACAGGACTAGAGGGAAGTCACTGAAGAGTTAAGAAGTCTCCCAGGGGATCCCAGGGCAGGTATAAATGGGAGGGTTGAGGTGAAAGAATTGGGAAGAAAGAGTGTTACTTGAGCCAGGCCACACCTACCCAAGCTTTGGCAAAGGCAGGAAATAGGTAACTTGTGAGTGTGCAGCTCCCACAGTGATTGGTCTGCCCTTGATGGGGCGATATCAGGTGTTGGGGGCTGGTACTTCTACTGGAGGAGGGAGAGTAAGAGGGATTGGGTTACTCCATGGAATGGCTTAGCCGCAGGTCCATTCATTGCTTTCTGAGAGTTGTTAGGTAACCTGTCTGAGTGATGTAAATTAGCTATTGCCAAATAGATGAGTGACTAAGACAGCTGAGAAATAAAGGAAGAAAATGCTTTAGAAGTAATGTGAGTCTTGGCAAAAAAAAAAAAAAAAGACACAGAGAGACAGAGACAGGATTTCAGATGTGTGTCTTTTCTCCTCTTTTTTTGAAAAAGAAAATAATCTCTTCCCCCTCCAAAAAAAGTCTACTGTAATGATCACCATATGAGATCTCACATTACACACTCCCTTTCTGCACAGCCTAGTGCTTAAAATTGGGGGAAATGCAAAATTTAGGTAAGAGAGCTTTTCATCAAGAAATTTTCTGTTTGGAAGCCCTCATAAGACACCAACATAAATAATTTTAACACACAATATTACCTAAGCACATTCAAATAACATAAAACTGGGTATTCTGTGGCAAGGTCTGAGTTTGGAGGGTAGAGATTTAGACATTACCCACTAAAGGGAAGGGGAAGGAGAAGGGACAGACAGGGAGGGGTCTTTGGAGGAAATGGCAATTGTGTTGAGTTTTAAAACAATGGGTAAACATTCAGTAGGTTGAGAAAAGGAGCCCAGCACAGGTGAACAAAGGGAGAGAGTTAAGAAGACTGAGGACGGAGTAGAGGCAGAGAGTACTCTGCTTCAGGGTAAGGTACGTGGAAAGGCACGATATAAAATAAATGTGGAAAGTTAGAGTGGCACCAGATAATAGAGGGCTTTGAATTCCAGAGAGGAGCTTGAAAATTATTCCAGAGGCAATAGGGAGCCTAAAGGTGTTTGAGCAGAAGAGTAGCATGACCAAATGTGCATAAAAGTAAGGTTATTCTGTCAGAGCTGTGAAGAATGACTGGAGTGGATAGAGGAGAGCCAGAAATACCTGTAACAAGGCTCTTGCCATACTCCAGACAAGTGGGAGTAAGGACCTGGACTCTGGTGAAGGTAAAAGATAGCTATGTTATTGTGAGAAGCTAGGGGCATGATTACTAGACCACTGTACTTTGAGTCACTTGCATGTGAGTTTGAATTCTGATGCTTATTAGCTATGTGACCAAGTCATATACCTGTCTGTTTACTTTCCTTCTCTGTAAAATGGGGATAATAATAGCATCTACCTCAGAGGGTGTGTCCTGAACATTAAATAAGACGACGTATGTAAAGCACTATACAAATGCTAGCTATTAGTATCATTATCAAATAATGCAATCAATGTCTTCCACGGCAATTTAATTCTAAGGCATGAGCCCGTTTTACCCATTTCTACATCAGTAATGGTTGCCATGAAGATATAACGTCACAGGATGTTAGAATAGTGGAATTAGAGCTTATTTTGTTCACGTCTCTCATTTTGAAATTGACAAAACTAATTGATGAGGGCTGGAAGGGGGTAGGGGGTGAGACCCTCACAAAGACCAGGGTACCAGGGGCAGGCCATCCGGAAGGAATTTATGGACTCAAGCATTGTTGAGGTCAAGGTAAAGATTTTTTATGTTTTTCAGCAGGCAAGAGTTCTTAGGGAACCTGCAACCTTAGAAGGGTATAGGTAAAGCTAATATAAGATATTCCACAGTAAACCATGTGCCAAACATACTAACTAGGAGTTTTGAGGTAGAATTATGGAGCACTTAAGGCATGGTTAGTTCTTAAAGGAACATGCACTTTTGGTGTTTCCTGTGCAGGTATTTTATCCAAAATTCATCAAGAAATAGTCTGAGGGGGGGCCACCTAGAGGTATGGTTTTAGACCTGAAACATCGCTGTCAACTAGTGGTCAGGGCTGGCTCAGAAATACCAGGTTGCTCTCATCAATGTCTTGTTAGACAAGATAAATGTAAGGGAATATATGTATGTCTGTCTAAGATACATATGATTGGTCAGTGAGTAGTAAATGTTGTTTTGATCCAGTGCACAGCCAGTTCAGCCAGTACACAGCTGGTTCAGACTAATAAGTTGGATAGGTGCAGATGGCTACTGTAGCAGGAAGGGAGATAACAGTTGCTGCTAGGGCAGGTTGTGTCCTTGGACTGGGGAGAAACTGCCTGAGATAGTATTTTGAGGCTAGGCAGAAATGTGATTTTTAAAGAGAAATGTGATTTTAGAATTGAAGCTCAAACGCATGCATCCCATCATAATTACTAGAAAGGGAGGTTGACTTCCTCAGTATTGTACACTAATTAGGGACAGAGCTGAGACTAGAACTGAAGGGTCTGCCCTTCCAATAAGTCAGGATTGGAAAAGGGTATATAGAAGACAGTGAATGATGAAATGATCTGAAGGGAAAAGCACACAAGAAGGGTTTTTTGCTTTTTTTTTTTTTTTTTTTTTTTGCTGCTAGCTTATCATGCCCCCTAGCACATGGAAATAAAACCAATTTATAATCAGGAACTTAGTTGGAGGGATATTAGAGGTCATCTAGGCCTATCAGACTCCCATCTCTAATAGCAGAGGGATGGCCAACCCATTCTGCTTGAACATTTAACAGTTTTCTATTGTTCTCTAAGGTTTACAAATAATTTTCTCCACTACCCTCCAGTCTTATTTGACATCACTAACTTTCCTGGACTCTCTGATCTAGCCAAATAAAGTTGGTTTGCTGATCTCTGATCTCAATATTCAGAATTCCATCTTGGACCTTTCTGCAAATGTCTAACTGTGCCTCACCCCTGCCTTTCCAAATCCTTATCTTCCTTCAGTGTTCATTTCAGATGTCATTTCTGCCACTGAAGTCTTCCTTGATTCTTCTAAGTTGGTAATATTTTTCTTCCTCAAATTTTCCTGGAATATTTCATCTGGCTTTTTCTTTGCCCCCTTAGGGCTCTGCTTTGTGTTATATTTACATATATATATATACACACATGTATATGTGTGTGTAAAAATACATGCTGTGTCACTCTACTAGAAAGTAAGCTTCCTGAGGGCAGAGGGCCCTTCATTTTTATCTTTGTATTCCCAACATTGCCTTGTCACACATTTCAAAGATTCTGTGACTTGACCAATGTGGACTCTTCCATCAACCATGCAAACGAAAACTCATCCATATCTTCTCCTCTTGGGACTCTTGTCCACATTCTTTTGTAAATCCCACACAGAGCTTTACCCAGGATTACTTTAGTCCTCTTTACATTGTGTGGATATCAATGGAAGATATTGGCTGTCCACTGATTATTCCTGACCACCTATTCTGGTCAGACATATTTCTAATCACATCCTTTTCACAGTTTCCCCACACCTATTCTTAGTGATGTTCTTTAGTGATTCATACCCACCATGAGCCTCTTCATTGTCCTTCTAGGGTCTCTCAAATTTGATTCTTCAGAGATGAGGTGGGGGAGTGGTGGGGCAGCTAGGTGGCACAGCAGATAGAGTGCTAGTTCCAGAGTTTTAGGAAGATCTGAGTTAAAATCTAGCCTCAGATACTAGCAGTGTGACAAAGAAAGAAAAGAAAGGAGGGAAGAGTATGGGATGGAGGAAGGGGAGAATAAAAGAAGTGAAAAGAAAAAATCAATATATGCAATAGTTATTGAATTAAAGAGTTAAATATTATCCCTATTTTACAGCTAAGACTTATACAGGTTAAATGAGTTGTCCACAGTCACCCAAGTGTTAGAGTCAGTATTGGACTCAGATCTTCTAACCTTAAGCTCAATGTCCATTCCATTATCCCACAAAGCATTGGCATGAGGCACTGGAACACAAACTGTCAGTGAACTGTTGTGAACATTGGATCCCATAAAAGATGCTCATGGTTTTGCTCTTAGTGGGAGCCTTATATAGGTTCAAGATGAGATACAAAATAAATGCCATGTTTTGGGATTCTCTCTCTGTCAAAGGAGGTTATTTTTTCTTGTTTTCTTTCTTTCAAATCTCACAGGGGAATTTGGAAAACTTATGGAAACTATGACCCTCTGAATGAATTTCAAAATCTATTGTTTTAAATGAAAGGGAATTGCCATAAACTCTTCAATGTCAAAGCATAAGGAGTAGTTAGGCAAAGTCAGCATGATTCAAAAGGAATCTGAAGCATTTGTCAGAATAAAAATCTGATACCAAGGACAACTAATTCCAATAAGTCGTAAAATAGTTATCTACCAATATCAGTAAAATATAAACTAATGATTTCACATTTCTCTAGTGAGTATAGCACATGATAAGAGAGTAGCATGAGATAGAACACATTTAGATGGAATACTCATTTCATGTTTACCCTATATCTTTTCAGGATGTACCTCTTTGAAATTTGATCAGGTATTACCTGTATAGTTTCTGTGTTCATCCTTCATTGCTGAAGAAGACCATGCCATCAGAGAAATGATGACATGACTTGCATTTGACTTTGTTTTGAGTGAGGGAGGGTTGTACAGGTCACCAGCCTCACTTCTCCTCCAGAGCCATCTGAATCCAGTGGCCAGATATTCATCAGGATGACTGGAGATGATCCAGGATGAGGCAATTGCAGTTAAGTGACTTTTCCAAGGTCACACAGTTAGTGAGTGTCAAGTGTCTAAGGTGAGATTTTTTTTGAACTCAGGTCCTCCTGACTCCTGCACTGGTGCTCTATCCTAGCTGCCCTAACCTGTATAGTTTAGCGTTGAATTGAAGGAATCATGACTTAGGTTTTACAGCCCAACTAACCTTTTTCCTATATCCCAATAAAATAAATTCAAGGTAATCAGTCTTAAAAAAGATAGGATGCTCACCTTCCAAATTTCTGTTTGAAAATAGTCTAGATGATAAACAATATACTCTACAGTGATGATAACAATTTCATTGTTGATGAGGCATCAACAAAAAATGGGGACCAAAGTAGACATCATGGAAGAGATGACTTTTAACCTTGAAGGATATAGTCATCCTTCATCTTATGTCTGTTTCATCAGATCTTAAAGTTAGAAGGGACCATAGTAATCATCTTACCCAACAATCTCATTTTATAGATTAGGAAACTGAGGTCCAACAAGGTAAAATGATTCCCCTAAGGGCAAAGACTTAAGGACAAAGCTGAGAATTAAAGCTTTCCTAGTGTAGAAGAGGAAAGTATAGGATATGTTTTAGATACGTTATCTAAGGCCACAGTTTTATGACTGTCAATTACCTAAATTCAAATATTATTTTATTTTCAGTTCCAAATTCTCTCCCTCTTTCCACTACCTCCTCTACCCATTACACATGTGAAGTTGTGCAAAACATTAGGATTATCTATTACCAAGGTGATTACAACAATATAGAGATCAGATCTGCATAGGAAAAACGCCTAAGGTTGTAGGGAGAAAGTATGAGCCAGAACAAGGTTGAGTCTACATTCTTAAGATATGAAAGATTTCAGGGCCCTTGAGCTATGGGTGAAGGAAGCAGCAACTGTGAGTCATAGTTCTGAGACATAGTTCCAAGTCTCTTTCACTCTTTTTTTAAATAGTATTTTATTTTTTTCCAATTACATGTCAAGACAATTTTGAACATTAATTTTTACAAGATTTTGAATTTCAAATTTTTATCCTTCTCTCCCCTTTTCCAAAAATGGTGAGTAATTTGATAAAGGTTATACATGTGCTATCATGGCAGTTCCATATTAGTCACAGTTGTGAAAAAGAAACAGATCAAAAGGGAAAAAATAATGAAAAAGAATTAAATAAGCAAAAAGATATGTTTTGATTTGCATTCAGAATCCATCAGTTTTTATGTGGACGTAGACAGCATTTTCTTTCTTGAGTCATTTGTACTTGTCTTGGATTATTATTTCTGAGAAGAGCTGAATCATTCATAGTTGATCATCACACAGTGTTGCTGATTCGATGTTCCAGGTTCTACTCATTTCACTTTGCATTAGTTCATACAAGTTTTTCCAGGTTTTTCTGTAATCTGCCTGGTCATCATTTCTTATTGCACAATAGTACTCCATTACCTTCATATACCACAGCTCATTCAACCATTCCTCTATCAAAGGCTATTGCCTCATTTTCCAATATTTTGCCACCATGGAAAGAACTGCTATAAATATTTTTGCACGTATAGGTCCTTTCCTCCTTTTTTAATGATCTTTTTGCAATACAAACCTAGTAATGATATTGTTGGCTCAAAGGGTATGCACAATTTGGTTGTTCTTTGGGCTTAGTTCTATCTCTCTCACTCGGAAGTAGTGAGAGTCAGAACCTCTGGACTAGCATTTGCAGCACTAAATACCTTGGAAAGAAGCAGAGCTAGATAACTTGATGAGGCCTCTCTGAAGCAAGATTGGGTGGTTGCCAGTATCTAGGATTCCAGAGGGGCTTTATCCTCCATGGTTATGTTTCCCTATGACTCTTATGTTAATATTCATTCCTTCGTGTCAAGCCATGCTATAAGCTACTTGAGGTCTTGGATAAAGAGAACACTGGATGATTTGGGCAGTGATAAGTCCAAGTAACAAGGTCAACCACATCAATATCCTTGATAATAACTTCTGAATCCTTTCCTAGTCCCCTTGGTATGCTTATATCTGAGGTCACAGGACCCTGACTCATATACCAGCTGCCTCCTTTTACTTTCAATGTATGTTTCAAAATTTCTTGCTCAAGTCGTCCTTTGACTGCAATGGAGCTGGAATTTCATGAATTTAGTCATTTCAAGAGTAAGAATGTTCTTTCCTAAAGTATAGTTTAGGGGTTAGCTGCCAGTGACCTCTTCTCATGTCTTCTGCTCTACCATGAATTTATAGTACCTCCTAGACAAACATCTATTAATATCCTACTATATATAAGTCACCTTAAAGGAAGAGCCTAGAATTTATGTCAAATGAGGATCTCTTAAAGGAAATGGGATGTTTTGAGAGGAGAAGATGCAGGAAGTTCAGAAAGGGGAAGATGAGTGCCTTAATTCCTTCCCAATAGAAAGAACTGAGAGAATTAGGACAGTAAGTAGTGGTGGAAATTGAGTGAAATACATTAACTCCATCTTGTCACTCAATTCTGCAGCTAGCTCAATTCCCTTTCTATTCAATTATGGGTCTAGTGCAAGTTCTGTCTTGTGAGAAAGTTTTATTCAGTTGTGGGAATTGGGAGAAAACCTTATTACATTGTTTGAACCTAACCGTGTTTGTCTGGGAAGCTGAACTTCTTCTACTTGCTGCTGAGAGACCCTTAACCAAGGACCTAGGAAACTTGGTCAGATCTAAAGATTGATGCAAGGAGCTTTTTCCCAATTGCACACCTTGAGCAACCCATCTCTTATCTGAAAACTGGCCCTGTGCCAATCAGTTATTATTTCCATGTTCCTTTGATTGTTTACAAACTCTTGAGGGAAATAGGACCTGTCGTTTTCTGATTTTAGAGAATTGTACCTGTTCATGCTCCCCCTCCCAACTCGGAAAGTCCCTCATCTTTCATCCAGTTAGAAATCAGATTCCCTAATGTATTGTCTCTTTTCAATTAATTGGCCTTGTTTGATTAATTGCTTTCGATGTAAAAAAGTCTGTCTCTCCCAGCATTCAGGGTCCAAGCCCAAGCTGAAGAGGTCTGGTCCTGGTTTCTTGGGCAATTGCCATGCATTACTTAATAAATCTATATGGTTGGAAGATTGAACCTTTGTTCCCTTAGTCATTTTATCTTTTACTTGTCACAAAGAGATGTCATAGCTGTCTTCAAGAATTTGAGGGGCTATCATGAGCAGGTGTAATCAGGATAATGCTGTTTGGTCCTCGGGGACAGGACCAGGAGTAGTGAGTTACAAGGAGACCAATCTAGATTTGAAGTCAAGAAAAGCTTCCTAATAATTAGAACTCTTTGAAAGTGAGAGGGGCTGCCTCCAGAGACCACAAGTTCCCCTTTCCTGGTCTTCAAGGAGGAGCTAGACAGCTACTTCTTGGAATAATAATAGTAAGGATTTCTTTCAGGTAGACTAGATGTCCACTAAGGTCCCTTCCAACTCTCAAATACTATGATCCTCTAATTTATTGAGGGGATCTCTATACAGGCCATTCCTGGGCTACCTGGTGTCTCCCCCAGACACAAGTACAACTGTGCCACAATTTAAATTAACTGTTTAAGAAATAACCTAGTCTCATAGCTCTCCTCATTGCTTTCTCTACACTATTTATTATATTTCTGTGCTAGGGATAAAAGCAACCAAATCCTACCTGAGACAAACATCCATGAGTGTATCCCATATGTGATGATAACAACACAGAGAAGGAGATCAAGGTCTGCCATCATGGCTCCGCCACTGCAGGACCCCCCAACTCTCCATCTGTGCTCGCTCACTGCTTTCCTACCAAAACCTAGATGTTACCACCATCCCTGACTCTCCTCTGGTGCTCTAGAACCCACAACACTCAGGCCAGCTTCTCATCCACCATTTTCTGTCCCCATACTAGCAATTTGCAAGTTTACTCATTGTCCCTGGTTACGTCTTCTGTCTCCTAACCCAGGCTCCATCCTCAGATACTTCATCAGTGGCTGAGAGCTATGAAAGGAATCTTCTCATACCTGGAGATGGGGTGCAGCACCTGGACCTCCTTCCCCCTTCTAGCCCTGTAGCATCCCAGATTCCTGGCAGTCACTTGGTGCTGTCAAAATGCTAAGACATATGAAATCCAGTCCCTGCCCCTGAGGCGACTACAAGCCTACTTGGAGAGAGGTTACATATATGCAAACCTAAATAACAGGGCAAAGGTGGCAAAGGAATTTGGTCTACGAGTCCTAAATGTTAGCATTTGTTCTCTCTTGCTACTGTGGAAATGAAGAGTGGGGATGATTAGACAAGGAACGGTAAAGAAGCTTTATAATGGTGAATTCATTATTCTAGCTTTGAGTACTCAGTAAATGCTACTGATGGACTGACACAACTGGAAATAGAAATGATCTCTTTGGCTGCATTTTTAAATGAAATGCTAAATTTTCTCTAAATTTCTCTGTGCCTAAAGAAAGCAGATCCCTTCCTCTTCTCTGAATTTCCATCATCATCATCATCATCGCTAACATTTACATAGTAACATTTACTATATGCTAGGCTCTGGGCTAAGCACTTAACAATTACTATCTCATTTGATTCTCATAACAACTCTGGGAGGTAGGAGCTATTATTATCATCCCCATTTTACAGCTGAGGAAACTGAGGCAAACAGAAATTAAGTGACTTGGCCATGGTCTAAAAGTGTCTGAGACTGAATTTGAACTCAGGTCTTCCTGACTCCAGATCCAGGACTCTATGAAGTGCACCATCTAGCTACCCTAGCCACTCGACACCTTGCTTATTCAACTTCCACATCCTACCACGTATTGCAGTTTTTGTGGATGTTCCTTATCTATCTAGCTCTTTCAGGGCAGGGTCTATGGATTATTCTTATTCTTCTCTGTGGGTCCCGAAGGGTGTCTCACATTCTATGAACACAAAAGCTTACATGAATGAATAACTCAGTGACTGAAATGTTGGTTTGATTATAGAAATGATTCTAAAAAGCACCCAATATCTATCTCAGGACCTGTTATCTTTGCCAAGAAAACCCCGTGGACATCATGGTGCATGGATTCATGAAGAGTCAGATACAGCTGAACAACAGCAAATGAGCTTTGGAATGGCATACCCCCAAACTAGCAGGAGTAAAATACATCACTCTCTCAGGAGCTGTTCTATCCCAGGACTCAGTCACTCTGAGCTCCACACTTCCATGGATGTAGCTTTCTCAATGACACTCCACCTGCACTGCTGGGGCACCTAACTCTCAGTGGTACTGGGGATTCATAGAAAGAATACTGGAGACTTGGGTCTAATATTTATTAGCTATCTCACCTTGGACAAGTAACCACCTTTTAAGCCTCATCTTCCTCATTTTTACAACGGAGGTAATAAAACTATTTTGCAAGATTTGGGTAATGAAAGGCCCTTGTAAGACTTAAAATGAGGGATAATTTCTCATTACATGGCAAAATAAGTAACTAAAAAATGCATTTGCTATATGCTTATATGCTGAACATAAAGTGTGTATAATGAAAGCAAAATATATGCTATATATGCATGTATGTGTACCTGTAAAATAAAAATTCAAATGCTAAACATGTTGTGAAGACAATGGAGGCCTGGGAGATCATACTGCTAATGAGTGGGCAGTCCACTGATACTACCTTTTCAGAGACAATGGTGGTGTTGGTATGGTTGCAGTTCTTGGAATAAAAGGGAGAAAGGTAGAAGGGATAGGGTACGCCAGGGGTGTGTGTGATAAGGTCTCAGGAGGTGGAGAGCTGAGTATTTAACTCCTCCCAGGTACAGTCTGCATCCATCCAGTTTGGAAGGTGGAAAAACAGTGGCTTTAGCAGCTCTTATGATTGTTCCTTCCCACTAAGGACTGACAAACACAAAATTCTAACAAACTTGATTATCTGGTTTCCCCAGGAGGTTCAACAAATTAGAAAAGAGCCTGCTTTTCTAGAGGCAGACATGAGTCCAACAAAGTATCTGCTGACAGGTAAATGAGGAAGGAGTCGGGGAACAAGAAACAGCAAATCTCAAACCACCAAGAAATTCACAGCTATTTAGTGCAGGGGCCAGCAGCCCTACATATTCAGCTGGCTCTGAGGAGATCACTGCATGATGACTTCATATTAATCAGGTTTGAAATTCCAAGGAACAGCTGAATCCTCACTTTCACTTGAACCGATGACAGCGTTAATTGAATAATGAGCAATCTGGATACATGAGGGCTATGAAGAGGCATGCATGTCCTGGTACACCCCACTGCTACCAATGGGGTTCCTATTTTTGTCTGACTGTAGGGAAATGAAGTGAGAGGTAGCCTATGGAAGGTAGAAATAGTGTGACTGTATACTTAGGTAGACAATGGAAAAAGAATCTCTTACAAACATACCATTCTTGAAGGGATCAAGGGTAGACAAAATTCCTTTGTCATCAGGGCTGCATCCATAAATTTTCATCTGTCACTCTAGCTGTCTCTATATCCATGTCTCCTTGTCTGGTTCTGGTGTAACTAACTCGTTCTATTCCACCTTTGAATGGTGATGTATATATGTAACACATGCTTGAGATGTCATCTCCCAGATCTCTATTTGTCCTGATGAACTGGGTCCCCAAAGGATGGGTATTATATTTCCTTTCAACGTCTAAAGGTATTAATGAGGGTCTGAGGGAATATCTTTTCTAATGCTATACCTCATGACGCCTACTAATGTGCTTTCCTTGCTAATTATCAATTAATATCAATTAATCAGACTTAATTAGTTTTTAGAAAAGAGTATTTTACAGAGGAAATATAGTAACAACAGCTGGTAGAAAACCTTTGCCCACCCTCCCCCAAGACTGTGAGATAATCTCTCATTATTATTACACATTCAGACCAGGGTAAACTAGACTCAAACTTAGAAAGCATATATGGCAAAGGGGGCAAGTAATATACAGCTCCCTTATTTAAAAAAAAATTGGTTTCCAAGATGCTTTTCTTAGGTATACCTTTTCTGCTGGGGTGCTGATAGATGAGGGATTGTGTCATAGGTCCCTTTATATGAGTCTTGGTGAAATCTTTGGACCTCTTCTCAGAAAAATGTTTTTAAATGCACAAAATATAATACCTAGAAACACAATTTTGTTGAAATACAGTTATAAAAAAATGTTTTTAAGTTCATAGACCCCAGGCTAAGAATTTCTGTTGTAGAGCCCTAAATCTGCTCTTTACTCATTGCATGTAGTGTGGCTTTGGCTCCCTGGTACAGATACTGCAGTCAACTCTCTGAGGGATGCTACTGAGATGTCAATGGAAAATCTAAAAGCCTCTAGATCTTTCAAAGCTCATAAGATCTCCCTCTGACCAGGAGTAGGACAAAAGGGGAAAAGACTAAAACTGAGGTTAAAGACTCTGCTCCTCTCGTTCCCCTGCCCTCCCCTCGGCTTGACTAAAAGATCACTACCCTATGCTGATAGATGCTCAAATCCTTGGCACCAGTTTGGAGCTTTCTACAAGCTCCATTGTGCATGACCAAATCCTTCAACCAATCCAGGCCCACTTCCTTTGTAGTATCATTCCACTTCAGTTTCTTTCAAGGACTTTTACATTGATCAAAGACTTTTTTGCACTCAGTCTCCAGGCTATGATTGGCTGATTCAATAGAGATGCTATTAACTTGATTAAATTCATCAGAACTAAGTAGGGAAGCATGATTCAATCAGCTCTCAAGACATAGATAGGAACAAGCTTTCCACATACAATGCATCTGTCTTACAAAAATTCCTATCTCTACTCCAGTCAATGTAAGATAGCCAATTAACAGAGCAACTTCTAACACTATCCCAGATGGGAGAATAGGATCAAAACTATGCTGAAGGCACTAGTAGAGCCCTTGGTTTTGGTGCATCCTAGGGAGAATTCCCACTGGGAGAAAGAGTGCAAAGCTATTGTCTAGGTCAGCTATGTCTTTGGTCATGATCCTCAGTTTTTGTTATCTGTTGGAAGAATTGTCCTATGTTGTCTGCAGACAAGAGTCAATATTGCCCAAAGGAGAAGGGAATGCTACAGGCCAATAAGACCAAGCAAGGAAGAAGGTGGGAGTGGGACATGTAGATAGGGGCCCTTAGGGCAACTGATGAATGTTCATGATTATAGCTCTTGACATCTAAGGAATTCTACCATCACTTCCCTTTAGCCTTACCTTTTCTTTTCAAAGTGCATTAATGAGTGACTCATCTTTCCTACCTCAACATGAAACTGTAAAACCCCTACTACCTAAAGGCTAGTAAGTGGTCAATTTATTGTCTGAATAAAAAAGACTTCCTGAAAGCAGCTATTTATACACATTCACCTTCATTTCCTTGAAACCAGATAAATATAGGATGCCTGCAGATGGCAATGGGATGGAACAGAATATACTTGTTTCTATGTCTGTCCACCTATTACATGTAATATGTATGTCCACATGCTACATGTTATTCAGCAAGTCCTGGGGCTAGCTCAACTACATGAGGCTCTGTCCTGGTTCTTCAAAATTTCCAACCTAATAACCTGATCAACCGGTAAAGATTAGTATGTTTCATTTATTTCTGTTTAAGAAGGCAGGGATGTGTGTGATTCAGTATAAAAATATTTTCATCTAAAATGTCTCAGATTAAAAATAAAAGTGTTGATAATTCCCTGTGTTCTTTCCATGTGTTCCATGTGCCTTGCTTTGAGAAAACCAAATATATCACTGGGAAACCTAGAGTAAAAAAAATGATACAGTTTGATTTATTTTCTGTCATGAATTGATTCAGAATAAGATGCCTTTAAACCAAAAATTGCCCTTGTGCCTTTGAAGTGGGATTCAGTGCCCACATATTTCCATGGCCCATGACAGATTAGGTCAGTGACTTTCCATTTCAGCTCTCTACTTCGGTTTATTAACATCATTGTAATGCCCTAATTTTTCTGAGCCTACCTCAGTCTATACTGCTCCTATTAGACATATACTAGCTAAGTCTAGAAGACTGGCACTGAACAGAAGGAACTATATGGTGGACAGACAAAAGACAGGACTGCATGGCTTATTGTTTATGATGTTAACATGTCTTGCCAGGGATAGTGTGTAAATCTGAGAAGAAATTGGTCTACACTGCATGTGAGCTAGTTACCAGAATTGCCTTAGGCTATGAGTAACACTCCCTATAGTCACCACCACCGCAGCAGCAGCAAAAACAGGGAGGAATAGTGGTTCTCAAAGTGCTTTCCTCATGGCAACCCTCAGCGTGTAGGGACTGTTATTTTTGGTTTTGTATCCATTGTACCTAACAGAGAGCCCTGCAAAAAAAGTGGACTTTTAAACAGGGAACTGGCTTGGGTAGAGCTGTGCCTTTAACTCTCCCTGCCTTTAGTTGGGGGAGAGACAACGAGGAACCACAGAAAATTTTTTGAGCTGGGGAACAACTTGACCAGAGTGGTAGTTTTAGAAAAACAGGCTGTGATGAATGGGATTGGAATGGAGAGAGGATAGAGGTAGAGAGAGACAGTTAATGTTTAATAAAGCAGCCTGGTCTGACATAGGAGCTCCATGTGGTCTGGCTACAGAGCGTACACATTAGTACGCGTTAGTTTACACTTTCTTTGTGGTTGACTTGCTGACTATAGGACTCAAATCTATAGAGATATGTATGCCAGCTATGTAACCTCCAGGAACAAGAACACAGCCTCAATGAACAGCTGTGTACTGGATAGAATAACTTAAAATAATAGCCAATTTCTTATTTACTCATTTTATTTTCTCAGAAATTGAAAGCAACCCTCTCCCCCTCCAATTTCCTAGGGTGGGAACCAGAATTGCTAGCATTGCAACACTCATGGATGAGACTGTATACCATGTGCCCTGTACACTCCTGTGCCCAGGAGATATCTTCTCTCAATAATTCCAAACAATATGGAAAGGGCAGGTGCTATTTATATAAATAAAAGTCCTTATGCTAAGCAGAGATGAAGAGTACCATAGAGGATGGAGATCAGGCCTTGAGACTGTCACATGCTGCCTGTTTGATCCAGGATAAGTCACTTAACCTCTTAATGCTCTAGGCAACTCTCTTAAAATTCTAAGTTGTATAGAAGATACTGCCTAAATTAGTAGAGGAAGTTGCCTTACTTGGGAATTCACTATACACAATGGAATTACTGGTCTAGTCTCTATCCCTTTGTTAATCTTATCAAGAAATATGCTATCAGAAGATGGCGGAGTGAAAGCAACGACTCACCTAAGCTCCTGGAAAAACTCCTCTGGATATCTCTGGGGGGAGAGTCTGACCAGACTTTGGAGGTGTAAAATCCAGTGGGTGACGGACTTTGACGGATTCGGAGCCCAGGCTGGACCGGAGGGTCCACGGGAGGGATCTGTTCCGCGGGGGTAAGACCCCGGCGCACAGCGCAGTGCGGTCAGCGCGGCAGGGCGGAGGGGACCAGAGGAGCCCGAGAGTGGCGGGCGAGACCAGCGGAGCAGGAGATAAGCCAGGCCGAGCCGATGAAAGCCGCTGAGTGCCAGACATCAGCGCAGCAGCCCTTGAAATCTTCAGCCTGAAGACGGACTTCGGTGGGTCACTACTTGAACTTCCAGGAACTGGGATGGCAGAGTGATCAGTAAGTGCTCTCTCTTCCCCCCTGATGACCGTGAGGGAACCATAAAATTCTTCCCTAGATTAATCCTGGATCAGCGGGAACAGCAGAAGGGGGCGGGTGGTCTCATAACACCAGAGGCTGGAAAAGTGGCAAAGGGGGATTCTTCCTACTGTGGTGGAGGCGATCTGGAGGGACAGACGACCCAGGGCAGAGAAAATTCGCACTGAGACCCAGGCAAGCCTCAGAGCCGGGAGACGAGCCCCAGGAGGGGCGGGAACACGCGTTAGCTTCTAGGTGTGCCCCAGCCCTCCAGGGGAAAAGGGAAGACAATAGGGAAGCTGGGATTACCATCCCCTGACCTTGCCTTTGCCTCAAGTCAGCTGAGGAGATATCCTGAGACCAGACCACACCTCCCACACACCTAACAAGCTAACCCCAGGGTTGATCGGGGAAACAAAAAACAAAAGCCTGCTTTTAGCCCAGACACACATCAGCTCAACTTAAAGATCTGTACCTTCTGACTGAAAGAACCAAAAGCTACAACACTCAGCCAACATCATGAATCGGAAAAAGCAGACGAAAAGTGAAGAAATATGCTATCAGTAATTCCCACATTTGTCCAGTTAACAAATAAATAATAATTTATTAGTCAATTAATAAGATTAATTTATTATTTTACTAATGTGTATAGATTACTGTGCTGGATGCTGGGGAGAATGCAGTTTTAGATAAGACACATTCCTACCTATGGGGAGGAATGAATGCACCCAGCCTAAGGCCCAGGTTTAACTAGGCCATTTCCCTGCATGGAAGCCTTCACTTAGTTCCCTATTTCTTCTAGGATAAATACAGACTCTACAGTCTGGCACTTAATGGTCTTCACAATCTATCTCCAGGTGACCTTTTCCAAATCTATTTCATATTACTTCCCTTGAGGCAGTCTTTGTTTCCACCTAAATGGACTTTCTGTTTCTCCAGCTCTACAGTCTTTCTCATTCCTCCATTTAAACAGTGATGGGATCACTCCCTCTTCATCCCTTCTCAGAATCCTCATCTTCCTCCCAGAGTTAGGTTTGGTGTCACCTGCTAAGTGAAGACTTTCTCAGTCCAAATCCTCCTCCCCATTTCACACTCATCCTGATTTTTATTGGCCTCTCCTGCTATCAAAATATGTCCTTATTTACATACATACTACCATCTACTAAGAAAATGCAAGGGTCAGGGATACTCTTGATTTTTGTCAGCATCAAGCATGGTACCTGGACATTGAGCATTTAACACTTTAATTGAATTGAGTTGACCAGGATCTGATACTAGCTACACAACTAGTCACTTAGACCTTTTGAGTTTCAGTTTCCTCACATAGAAAATGGGAATAAAATTGTTACCAGAGGGTACAGAGACAACTTCCAGGGGCCAAGATGGCGGAGTAAGTAACTCTCCCATACTCACCTCCAGACAACCATAAAATAGTGCCCCCAAACAACTACTGCCACAGTAGAACCAGATAAAAGACAGGGTAAAACAATCTTTGAGCCCCAAAAACTTGTAAGATCAACAAGAATGGTCTGTTTCACTCAGATCAAAGGGGACTCCAGTCCAGGACATGAAGCATCTAAGCAAGCCAACAGTGAGTAAACTAGTAAACCAGTGGGAGATCCTGAGCCCCAGTGTGGTGCAGCAGGCAAACACCAACACCAGGACCTCCCATATGTATAGCCAGGGCAACTAGCAGGCTCTTGCTCCTAGAAGCACCACATGCAAGGCAAAGTAGCCAGGACTGTAACCAAAAATCACTTATCCAGCAAAATTAAGCATAACATATCAAGTGAAAAAAATGGTCACTCAATGAAATAGAAGGATTTCAAGTTTGCATAAGAAGACCAGAATTAAACCAAAAATGTAATGTCCAACATCAAGACCCAAGAGAAGCCTAAAAAGGTAAAAAAGAAAAAGAAAATATAAAGGATTCAGTAGAGCTAACTTGTTTACATCCCTACATGGGAAGATACTTGTAATTCTTAAAAATTATATCACTAATAGTACAGCTAGAAGGAATATACATAGACAGAGGATACAGGTATAAGATGAATTTGAGGAAATAACCAAAAAATTAAGAGATGAGAAAAAAGTAGTACACTAGGTACAGAAGGAAGAGAGAGGTAGCATGGGGTAAATTATTTCACATGTATAGGTGCAAAAGCCATTACAGTGGAGGGGAATATGAGAGGGTGGGCAATGGGCATCTCTTGAATATTATTCTCATCAGTATTGACTCAAAGAGGAAATAATATACGCAATCAGTTGAGTATGCTCAACAGAGAAATAGGAGGAAAGGAGATTAAGTAAAGGGGTGAGGGAGGAAAGGAGAGCAATTGACAGAAGGGAGGGTAGATTGGGAGAGGTGGTAGACAGGAACAAAATACTGTCAACAAGGGAAAGGGTGAAAGGAGAGAGAGGACCCTAAGCAGAAAGAAGAATAAGATGGGGGAAAATACACAGTTATTACTCATAACTGTGAATGTGAATGGGATGAATTCTCCCATAAAATGGCAGCAGATAGCAGAGTGGATCACAAACCAGAATTTACAATGTGTTGTTTACAAGAAACACACTTGAAGCAGTGAAACACACAGAGAGTAATGGTAAAGGGCTGGAGTGGAATCTATTATGATTCAGCTGAAGTTAAAAAACAAAAAGCAGGAGTAGCAATTCTGATCTCAGACAAAGTAGAAGTAAAAATAGACCTAATTAAAAAGAAAGAAGGAAGGAAATTATATCCTTCTAAAAGGTACCATAGAGAATGAAGCAAAATCAATACTAAACATATATGCACCAAATGGTACAGCATCCAAATTCTTAAAGGAGAAGTTAGATGAGTTACAGGCTTTATGAAATGTAAAACAGATAATTTTGTTCATGTTAAAATAAAAAGCTTTTGTGCAAACAAAGCTAATGTAACCAAGATTAAAAGAAAAGCAGAAAGTTGGGAAATAATTTTTACAGCAAGTCTCTCTGATAAAGATCTTATCTTTCAAATATATAGAGAACTGAGTCAAATTTATAAGAGTACAAGCCATTCCACAAATGATAAATGTTCAAAGAATATGAACAGGCAATTTTCTGATGAAGAAATCAAAGCTATCTATAGGCATATGAAGAAGTGCTCTAAATCACTTTTGACAAGAGAAATGTAAATTAAAATAACTCTGAGATACCACCTCATACCTAACGGCTAATATGACAAAAAAAGGAAAATCATAAATGTAGGAGGAGATGTGGGAAAACTGGGACACTGGTGCATCAGTTGTGAGCTGATCCAACCTTTCTGGGGAACAATTTGGAGCTATACCCAAAGGACTATAAAACTGTGCATATCCTTTGAACCAGCAACACCACCATTAGGTATGTATCCCAAAGAGATCATAAAAAAAGGAAAAGGACCCACATATACAAAAGTATTTATAGCAGCTCTTTTTGTGGTGGCAAAAAATTAGAAATTGAAGGGTGCCCATCAATTGGAGAATGCCTAAGCAAGTTGTGGTTTATGAATGTAATGGAATACTATTGTTCCATAAGAAATGATGAGCAGGCAAATTTCAGAAATATCTGTAAAGACTTACATGAACTGATGCTGAGCAGAACCAGGAAAACACTGTACACAGTAACAACAACACTGTGTGATGATCAGCTTTAATAGACTTAGCTCTTCTCAGCAATGCACTGATCTCACAATTCCAAAAGACTCATGATGGAAAATGCTATCCACATCCAGAGAGAACTATGAAGTCTGAATGCAGATTGAAGAATCCTACTTTCTCTCTTTTTACCCCTTTGTCATGGTTTATCCCTTTTGTCCTGATTCTTCTTTCATATGACTAATGTGGAAATATGTTTAATATGGTTGTACATGTATAACCTATATCAGTTTATATGCTGTCTTAAGGAGTGAGGAGGATGGGGGGGGGTGGAATTTAGAACTCAAAATCTTATAAAAGTAAATACTGAAAACTAAAAATAAACAAAGAAAAAGAGAGAGGCAGCAAAAAAAGCCCACCCAAAGCAGTGATTAATAATAATAATTCAGTTATAAATTCCTTTAAACTTTGCAGCGTATGGGTGGTTTTCTTTTAATAACTCTGCCAAACACTCCTGGTGATGATAATTCATTATTCACATGGCAGACCATTCCATTTCTGGACAGTCCTAATTGTATTCACTCTATTGTTACCATTTAATACGTTTCAAATGTCTTAGTGAAATTAGATTATAAATGCCTTGAGGGCAGGGGCTGTGTTTTATGGTATTTTTGTAACCCTACGATATTTCCTTAGCATAGTAGCCATTCTATAAAAGCTCTAACAACTGAGATAACAATTGTAAAGCACTTAGCACAGTGGCTATCACATAGTAAGTACTATCGAAATGTTAGCTATTATTTTTATTGTTGTTATGGTTGAATGAATTAAACAAGACCAATATACCCAGAAATCTATGAGCACAATCTACTGTGAGGAAATCCACAGGTCATAAAAACCAATCCCTATCCCTTATTACCAGTAGAATATCTATGTGAGTTTGTGAAAGTATAAGGATCAAGCTAGTTGTAGGCAGAAGACACATGGATATGGAGACCTGAAGACTGAGTTAAATGAGGTTGGTCTGAGTCTCCCTGACATCTGGAGTGTCTTGAATCAGAAACACTTAATTCGTATAGATTGAGAACTGAAAGGAATCTCAGGGGCCATCTAATTTAATGCTCTCATTTTATCAATAACAAAACTGAGGCTTTGAGAGTCATTTAACTTAACTTCCCCAAGGTCACAGAGGTGCCACATGCTTTTGCCATTATGGATTGATTGATCAACCCATAGCTCAAGGAAGAAAGCTGAACCTTAGCTAGATTTCAGAGATATACATAGGGTTATCTTTTCTCCTGGTAAGTAATAGAGGTGAGATTTGAAACCAGGTCCCCAGTCTCAGCTGGCAACACTCTGCACTGTACATGTCTGCATCCTCATTTGGCTTCCCCACTGCTGTGGGTTGTTCAAGGAATTAACTTTGGAAACTCCAGCGATAAGTAACCACCTAAAGGTGAGCTAGTGCTATAAAACATGACCTGTACGTTTTTGTTTCGTTTTTTTTTTTAATGAATAAACAAGCAGTCTCTTAACCAGGGAAATGCAATGACTGTCTCTCTCTCTCACCTGTGTTGTAAACAAGACAATAAAAAGCGGCTTTAGCGCAAGAGGCAAAGTAAGTCAGTTATGATAATGTTCTTCAGTCTCATTCACACCAAGCCAGCCCAAGTGCAACCCCAGCACCACCTCTACAGAGACTTAGCTTTACAAGGGCCAGTGATAGTGGCACTATTTTTGGGGAGTTATAGCTCTTTGAAGCCTGGAGTATTTTCTTACCTGGAGACAAGCATGAAGCCTGAGTTGTTCTTCAGGTGAGTGAGTTCCTGTTCCAGGATTCCATTTTCACTGCTTTCAGGCTTTGATGCCTACATTTAACAGGATGCTTCTTTTTTCCTGGCAATGACCAGATCCTTGAGCCATTTTAGAAGGGTCTTCTTCAAAGGGTCCCAGCAGTTAAGTCTTCAACTGATTTTCTGCTGTTTAAAGAATAGAGAACTTGGGCTTCTTGGGAAGACAGATGAGAAGGCATTTCAGGTTCAGACTAGCAAAAATGTCCAGGGTGCACCCTGAAATCTGACAAGCCAAGTCACTGAACACACTTGGCCGATAACAACTCACATCTCAACAGCAGATGAGTTGCTTTCCTTGCAAAAGTCCTATGAGGTAACACAAAGTATCTTTACCGTGATTCTACAGATGAGAAAAATGAGGCTGGGCTAGAGAAGAAAGTGACTTGGCTAAGGTAAAAAGATTGCTAAGTTTTAGAGCAGGGATTTGAACTCAGGTTTCCCCTGGTTTCAAGCCCACAAACCTACTTTCTATGGTGTGGGTTGTGGACACTCTGAAGAGGATCTGCAAGCAGCTGAGTTACCTTTATCTCATAACCTGCCCTCCCCCTACCGAACATCAAAATCCAGATGTAGGCAATGGAAGAACCACCCTACTTATTGAACAGAGCCTTCTCAAACTTCACTTTGAATGAATGAATGAAAAAGCATTAAGTGCTCAGTGTCATGCACTGGGCTAAGCATCGAAGATAAAAATCTAAGATATCCCTGGTCTCAGGGCCCTCACCAGAATGTTCAGTTTTGACCTAGGTTATTTATTTATTTATGGTTCCACCCCCACCCCCCACTTAACAGTATGTTATTTTTTACAATTACACGTAAAGATTGTTTTCAGCATTCACTTTTATAAGATTCCACGTTCCAATATTTTTTCTCCCTCCCTTCCATTCCGCCACCCCCCGATGGCAAACAATCTGATATAGGCTATACATACACAATTATATTAAACATATTTCCACATTAGTCATGTTGTGAAAAAAAAGAACCAGAACAAAAGGGAAAAACCACGATAAAGAAAAAACAAACAAGAGAATAGTATGCTTTGATCTCCATCCAGACTCCATACTTCTTTATCTGGATGTAGTTCATATTTTCCATCATGAGTCTTTTGGAATTGTCTTAGATCATTGCCTTGCTGAGAAGAGCTAAGTCTTTTAGAGTTGTCATCGCACAACATTACTGTTACTGTGTGCAGTGTTTTTCCTGGTTCTGTTGAGCCACTTTTAACAGAGAGATTTTCTTTAGGGCTGTTTTTGACTAGGGGAGGACAGAAGGATGGTTTGCCAGAAGAGTCAAACTCTATTGTACCTGATAAGTGAATACTCCTAGTGGGATAAATGGTCACCCAGTAGGTGCGCCCTGGACACTTGCCAGCAGGAAGGAAAGATTGCATGTTTTAAATGAACTTCAAGGCTAAGCAAAGCTGCTCCTCTCCAATAGTCAGGAGGGGGCGCCACTGTACATACATAACTTTGCCTTACTCCTGGATGAGACTGAACAAGATGTAATTTATTTGGAGGCCCTGGAAGGTGGCTTTAGACACTTTCCAGGACCCTAGGGAGTTATTTGTTGGCAACTTTGGGGATTGCCTATGGATCTGCCTACCTATCACACAAAGGAAATGTACAATTAATCTTCTATGAAAAGATCTATGTAACAGCATTCAGAGAGATGAAGAATAATAACTTTTGATGTTCATGATGAGCTGTGTGGTTGCAGAGCACTTTCCTGTATATTGTGAATTGGATATGGTAGGAAATCGTATCTCCATTGTACAGAGGAAGAAAGTAAGGTTCAATTCACTTGTGAAATTGAAATTATCCTTGCGTTGGAACGATCTCTTCACTCAAGGATTGTTCCCATCTGTATATATGTGCCTCTGTCTATAGTATTAGACTAGTGAAGTGTCTATGGTGTGGCAGTATCAATGAAGACAGTCAGTCAACAAGCATTTATTAAGCACCTACTATGTGTACCACTACCTACTTGGTGCTAGGTACTATGCTAGGTGGTGTTACATGGAAATAACACATTCAGTTCCTCTGACTCTACCAATCAAGTCAATAAACATTTGTTAGGTACCTGTCATATTCAAGGCCATATGAGGCGCAATGACTTCTATGAGAGAAATGGCATCAAAGATGTTGAATCAGAGAAGCACTTGACAGTAGACACACAGCCTAGGACTGATTACATGACTATCCTGGAATCACAAAAAGAAACAGAGGAAGGCTGACAGTACCTTGGGTGGGTTCCTTAGGGGATTTGTGGGAGATCATGGAGAATAGGCCATGAGAATGTCCTCTGAAGAGAAGGAATGGGTGATGTATGATCTGCGGTGGAGACAGTGGAATATGGGGGAAAGAACACAGGTTCTGGAATCAGAAAGATTCTGGGTTCAAATCTCTGATGCTTACTACCTGTGTCTCCCTGGGCAAGTCACTTGATTTCACTCCGCCCATCTGTAAAATGATAAGTTTGAATAAATGATCTCAGAGATCCCTTCTAGTTTTTGATCTAAGATCCTAAGACCAATAAGATTTACGGATCCAACAATACATTAAATCTACGTAAAGCATTATTATCCTGGGTGCCACGGAGAGTGTAAAAAACTACAAGACATGAACTTTGCTCTCAAGGACCTTGCAGCCCAGTTGGGGAGACAATACAAGCATGTGAAAAATTAAAAAAATAATTCAAGAGCTAATTAATGATTCAATGCAATCAGAAATTGTAGCAGAATAAAAGGTGTATGTGGTTAATTCTCACGTAAAGAACACAGACAATGAATACTCTAGGACTTTAGAAGCTGAAGAGATCACTACAATGCTTTTTGCCAAAGGAGAAGAAATTTGAGCTGGGTGGGTCTTGAAGGACATGGAAAAAATAATAGAGTAGTTTTAGTCTGGGATAATGGGAAAATGCAAGACATGCTTGAGGGAAACCAAGTAGGCTGGTCTGACTGCATCAGAAGGTTTCAGACGGTGAGTTCCCTGTAAATGATACCATCCCTCTCCTTTTCTTCCCTTGCAGGAGAAGGTTTCATCCAGATGCAAAGGTAGACAATGACAATTTGCCCATGCTCAATTCAAGGGATCTGGATATTTCTGCCTTCCCCACCTTTTAACTAAAAGCAATTACCTAGGCAGAAACAATGGACTTTCAGGGATAAGACACATTCCTTGAAAGCAGAGTAGGTTTAGAAGCAATTGAGAAAGAATGGCCATCCTGCATTTGCAAATGCAATCCTGAACATCATTGGGACTAAGCCCACCATCTTGTTTATTTAGACTTGTTGGTTACAAATGAGGAAGTAGAGAGAGCATTGGACACAGAATCAGAAGACCTCAGTGTTATGACCAATTCTGCGTTTTATTAACTTTGTGCCCTTGGGAGAAGTTGCTTCCACTCTATGATCCTTTTGGTTCATAGTTTGTTAAAAAAAAAGAAAAAGAAAAGAAAAGAAAAGAAAAGAGTTTTAACTAGGTTCCTAGTTTATGGTTTATGGATCCTTTGTGCGGGGCATGGGAGTTGCTATGGAGTTATTATAAATTCCCTACAAAACCACATCTGAATCAGTAGATAATAATAGTATTACTATCATGTACATGAGCATGTGATCTATGATTTTGAGGCTCAAAGAGACATGGAGCTGTATGAAAGCTAACATGGATTATAAAATCACAATTTTTTGCTATCCACATCCAGAGGAAGAACTTTAGAATCTGAATGCAGATGGAGTCATGCTAATTGCTCTCCTTTTCATTTGTTTCTTCTTTCTAATGGTTCTCCCCATTAGTTCTAGTTCTTCTTTACATCATAACTAATGTGAAAATATGTTTAATATGAATGTATAAGTAGAGTCTGTATCGGATTGCATGCCGTCTTAGGAAGAGGGGAGAAGATAGAAGTGGAGAAAATTCAAAACTCAAAATCTTATGGAAGTGGATGTTGCTAATTAAAAATAAATAAATATTTTTTAAAAATATCATCATTTTAGTGCTGAGGGACACTGCCCAGTGCCCTTACTTTACAGAGGAGGAAACTAAGGCACTATACTGCAGTGGAAAGAGTACTGGATGAGGAATGGGTTCAAATCCTGACTCTGGGACTTAATACCTATATGTGACTAGTCAAGTCACTGAACTTCTATGAGTTTCAGTTTACTCATCTATAAAATAAAGGGAGTAGATAAGATGGATTCAGATGTCCCTTCCAGTTCCAAAGTCATGATCCTGTGATTTGCCCAGGGTGACATAGCTAGAGACAGAGGGGACCCAAGTCCCCTGACTCCAAATACAGTGTTCTTTATCCTGTACTATGCTTTGTAATGTGCTAGAGACACAGTGATATGACACCCATTTCTTAGAGTTGTCTGAAGATCAAATGAGAACGTATGGTAAGTAATTTGTCTTATAGTGCTCTAAAAATGTGAATTATTGTTATTGTTATTGTTATTATCATTGTTATTTTCCTTTCTTATTTTTTTGAATGGAGTTCAGATGGAAATAGTCCAAGGATAAATCGCTATCCTGCTATTCTTACATGTTTAGTGTTCTGCAGACTACTGAGCAGGTGGATAAAATGATTATTGGTGTGATGAAGGACTTGTACATGCCTCTAGCACCTCTAATCTAATCCCCATTTGGAAGAGACTGGGGAGCATACTTTAAGAAGCATCATCTTGACATGTAATGGAAGTACCTTGTAGAGACTTTGAATCATGTATTCAGATTTTGTAATTCAGATTCAGGTTACAATCTGCTAACCACATGATGAATGATATGCTCTTTGGCTACATAGTCCTAACTGGAGGCACATCTTACCAGAGCCTCAACCCTTTTCCTCTGCTGCTTGATTGGTGATTTCCGCTCTTGGTCTGACTGCTTTGTTGACAGTGTCAAGTATGACTTTGTAGACAGTGTCTAGTATGAAGCAATGCTGGAAAGGAAGAGGGACTGGACCTTTTTCTCCAAGGCCAATATGTGGCCTCGTGAAAATGGACCTCAGTTCCTTCTCTCCCTGTCCTTTGTTCTTTTGTTGTGGGTAAAGGAGATTAATCTAAAGTCTCTGAATCTGTAAGATTCAAAAGGTTAGGAGAGCAAACCTCCAGAAATCTAATCTGACACTCTAGGAGTTGTAGTCCATGCCAGACTTCGATACCAGCCCAGGGTTGATGATCCATGGTCCTTCTGGCCCTGGGCCAGCATAACTGAGACAAGAACTCATCCATTGGGAGTGATGGTACACCTGTGCAACCCCTGTTCCAATGAAGGCTGAGGCTAGTGGATCACTTGAATTACAAAGTTCTGAAGTGCAGGTGACAAAGCCGATTAACTATCTATATTAACTCTTCAACATGGTAAGCTTTTGAGAGTGGGGCCATCAGGCTACTAAAGGAAGGGCAAACTAGCACATGCCTGGGAAAAATGGAGCAGACTGAAGCTTCCATGCTGATCAGCAGTGAGATCAAGCCTTGGATGCCTGCTGTACTCTCATCTTAGGCAAGATAGGGAAACCCAACCTCAAAAAGAAGAAAGAACTCGTCTAGTAGTTAAGTTACAACTGGACAGGAATCCATTGGCACAGGAACTAATGGAGCAGGGAGAGAATGTTTTTGCTTTGTTCTCACTATATCCTCAAAGCGCATTTTTGAGGTTGAGTTGTTTCCGTAGTCCTATTTGGGAGTTTTCTAGGTAAAGATACTAGAGTGGTTTGCCTTTCCTTCTACAGCTCACTTTACAAATGAGGAAATTGAGTCAAACAGGGTGAAGTGACTTGCTCAGGGTTACACAGCTAATAAGTATCTGAGGGCAGATTTGAACTCATGTAGATGAGCCTCCCTGATTCCAGGCCCAGTGCACTATCCATTGTGCCACCTAGCTGCCCATTTGAAATACATCTCCCTTTGTAAAAGCTAATTGATGTTAAATGTTTAAATGGAATTGGGGTACTGGTCACCAGGGAGCTAACAGTGGAGGGGAAGAAGCCTCCTAGGATGGAGTTTTGGGCAATGGTGTTAGAGAAGAGATGCCCCAGCCCCTCAGAGTACCCCCTGGAACCCTGAGGGAGTAATGTGGCTTACCTCACTCTAGGAGAATGAGCCACAGCATTCTTGCTATGTCAATATTTAGTATCCCTTAGTGAAATGCTGTGTTTAACGTTTCTATGTTGGCTACTTCAGTCAGTGACTTTACTACTTTTGCCAAAAACTTTCAGAGAGGAGCCCCAGGGGTTGTGAGGGAACTGTGACAGTTTCTAGTCATTCAAGTCAGTACTGGTATGTGGCTATGCAGAGAAAGAACAAGGAAAGCTTGAGGGAAAGCCTTCTTTCCAAGAGGAATTCATTCCACAAGACTGCCTATATCTTAATTCTGTGGCAGTGTAGGGTGATGGAAAACTCTGGCCTCAGAGGAAGAAAACCTGAAAAGGGAAGGGAAGAGAAGAGAAAGAAGGGAATGAGCATTTGTATAATGCATACTATGTGCTAGGCACAGTGCTAAGTGCTTTTGTTTTTACAAATATAGTCTCGTTTTATCCTCCCAACCACTCTGCAAGGTAGGTCCTTATAAGTATCCTCATTTTACAGTTGAGGTAACTGAGGCAGACAGAAGTTAAGTGACTTGCCCAGGGTCACACAATCAGTAAGTATCTGAGGCCAGATTTGAACTCCGGTCTCCTTGACTCCAAGCCCTGCACCACCAGCTGCTCTATAACGTCATCACAATGAAATATCATATCTTGGGTGCTGATAATGATTAATACACTTGTTGGACGCCTGGGGTGATTGTATTCTCTTTCTTCTCCCTCCTCCACCCCCTTTTCTTCTGTCTTACACCATGGACAGAGGCTGTGTTAAAACTGTATTGCATTCTGGTCCTCCTGACCACCCTTCCCCCATCCCTTTCTAATCAATATATTAAATTTATAAGTAGCCAGTTTAACATGGCAATAGCATGTATTAAGACTGCAAAATGGGGGAGGTATTAGAAATTATGTACAAGTGATCCCAAAGATCAAAGGAGCATAATTTCTAAATCATATCATATATTATGCAAAATCACATCCTAGTAGTAGGAGCTGAATCAGCAGAAGCCATGTAAGCTTTGCTATCCTAGGATATCTAAATCTCAGCCCTCTACGGTTATTTCACAGCAGATCCCTCAAATCATGCTGATCATTTTGAGATGATGCCAATGTTAGTTTTAAAGTTTTGCAACTTTGAGAGTTCAGGAACTACTCGTGGTGGCCCAGATAAGAGTCAGTCTATTCTAGAAACTCTGTAACGTGGGACTTCAAACTCCTGCCCCTTCAACCCTTTTCCATCTCCACAGGTCCCTGCTGCCAAGTGCTGGCAACTCTAATCTGTGGTTAAGGGATCCATTTTCTATGCCACTCATCTTGCTTATTCTCATTCACATTGCTGCCTGCTTGCCTCTCCCTCCTCATCCCCGTCCCCATGTTGTCAGCCTCTAGACACTTTTCACCACTTGTCTCTGTATTTTCTGTACTATTTGTCCCTACGCCCTCTGTGCCTTATTAAAGAGTGATTCCAGCCTCATTTCCCATTGCCATCATGGTCCTTCCCAGTGAGTACCCAAAGAACCAGGTGTGCTATCCCCCATTTCATGATTTCATAAATTAATTCTCAATTCAGAGTCTTTTGTTACCTTACTTCACTGCTGACTCATATCATCTTAGGGTTGGAGGACACCTTGAAGGAGGCCATCTAGTCCACTCTATACCTTCATGCGAAGCCTCTCTCCTTCTCTACACCTCTGTTTGTCTACAATCAGCTATGTGACCAAAGACAAGAAATTCGCTTCATATCTCTGCACCTCAGTTTTCTCATTTGTGAAGTGGGGAAAAGAAAACCTTCCTTACCTGCCCCATCGAGCAGTTGAGAGGACATCCCTTGGTAATGCACAAATCAATACAGAATGGAAAACATAGATTCTACAGAAATGTTGCCAGTGATAACTCCTCTCTTTTGAAGACTTTTAAACTTCATGTCCACTGAGGTTAGTTCATGCTTAGCTAGTGACATTGCTTTTAAGCCTTTATATTTTTGTATTCGCTTGGGAGCAGTCTCTCCTAATCCTTTGCACCCTGGAAAGAAACTCAGTAGAGGGCCAAACAGAGGAGGAAGACAATGTAAGAGGCACCTTTAAAAAAAATCATTCTCAATAGAGAACTGTAGGGATTTTTCTCTGGATAGATTATGGCATGTAATAGTGGGCATTATTCAGATTTCACATCCTTGAGAAGGAGATCCATAAATTCATAGAACGTTAAAACAGTAAAGGATCTTAAAGGTCATTTAGTTCAACCCCCTCATTTTAGACTTGAGGAAACTAAGGCCCAGAGAAGGGAAAAGGCCATCCCCTTTCTATGTGACTAGAGGAGTCTATAGTCATATCCTAGTTTAATTAGTCTGAAGTTGCATTTGGTAACCTTTGACCAAGCAAAGAAAATTCTTTCATTCATTAATTTAAGCATCAAATATTTATCGAGTGCCTGCTGCATGCAAGAAACATCTGGATGTTGTTGAAGCTGACACGGTGACATCATGAAGAGTGACTGAGAGGTAGTGGTGGAGTATGAATATGTTAGTTATCATTATTGTTAAATAAATTCCAGTAAGGGTTTCAGAATTGGAATTAGGAGACACCCGGGTCTCTACCCCACTTCTGATGTTTCCTACTTAAGTAACTAGAATCACTAGAATTTGAGAATAACTCAAAGGACCAAGTTGCATTAAGTGACTCAGTGCATACTTCTTTAATTTACAAAGAAAATAGAGGTAGTAAGATAAAATGTTTTATTTCAAAGTAAAAAAAATCAGATCAGTTGATAAACATTTCCCTTCTCTTGTTAACTGCCCTGACTGAACCTTAGCTTCACCATCTGCAAAAAAGGAAATCAAGTGACATGATGTATATGTTTTATTGTTGTTATGGCTGAGCCTTTCTTTCAGTCATGCCCAATGCTTTGTGGCCCTATTTGGGGTCTTCTTGGCAAAGATACTGGAATGGTTTGCTTTTTCCTTCTCTAGCTCATCTTACAGATGAGGAAACTGAGGCAAACAGGGTGAAGTGACCTACTTAGGGTCACATAGCTAGTAAGTGTCTGAGGCTGAATTTGAACTCAGGAAATGACTCTTCCTGACTCCAAGTCAAGCGCTCTATTCACTGCAGCATCTCCCTGCCCAATGCATATTCTGTAAACTTCAAAGCACTATGAATATGCTAGCTATTATCATTCTTATCATATAAACATCAGATATTATGACAGCAGGGATATAATGTCAATTCTTAGACACTGATGCTCAAAACATTTCCTAAAATCACAAGTCATAAGACTTAAAACTGAACAGAATCTTAGAGATCATCTAGTCAAACCCCTTCGTTTTACAGGTGAGGAAACTGAGACTTAAGGAGGGAAAACAGATTGTGCAAGGTGACCTAGATAGCAAATAGTAGAGATGAGATTTGAATTCAGGGCCTTTGACTGTTAGGACACATACTTCTCCAACTCTTCTCTCTTTCTCTAGCCTTTTCCTGAGCCTGTACCTGGGACTTATTGGAAAGGTTATCAGCCTGCTTAGCTGGAGGTTGCAGGTTCGAGTCCTCTAGGAATCCTCTGTTTGGGGCAGTTAGGTGGCTTAGTGGATAGAGCACCAGTGCAGGAGTCAGGAGGACCTGAATTCAAAAAATCTCACCTCAGACTCTTGACACTCACTAGCTGTGTGACCCTAGGCAAGTCACTTAACCCCAATTGCCTCATCCTGGGTCATCTCCAGTCATCCTGATGAATATCTGGTCACTGGATTCAGATGGCTCTGGAGGAGAAGTGAGCCTGGTGACCTGCACAGCCCTCCCTCACTCAAAACAAAGTAAAGTGCAAGTCATGTCATCATTTCTCTGATGCCATGATTTTCTTCAGCAATGAAGGACAAGCACACCTGGGACAGGGACTGTTCTTGGGAAACTTTGACCCTGGATTGGTGCTTCTTCATAATTCTTCTTACTCATTCCCCAGATAGACATGAGGGATAGTCCCTCAAGAGATTTATTAGACTAACCCCACTGGACAGGATGAAAGTATGAATTGGACAAAAACAAGTATCAGTGTTCCCAACACCTTTACACTCTTGGAAGGATGGTATGATGTAATAGAAAAAGTACTTGACTTGCCTTCTGGAGACCTGAGTTCCAATCCTGAGTCCCTATCCTCACTTCCTTTCCTCCTCTTTCCTTTACTAACTATATATGACTTTGGGAGAAAGGATTCATTCCTCTAGACTTCCACTCTTCATCTGTAAATAGGGATAATAATGGCTGCTTGGCGTACTCCATAGACTTATGGTGATGATCCAAAGAGAAAATGTATATCCCTGTATCAAAAACTTGTATCAAATTAACACCAAGCAGCTAATAATTTTGAATGACTTTAAGTGTGATCCCAGCTCAAGGATTTGCTTCTCAATAATTATCAAAACTTGAAACAAAAGGGATAAAACTTCAAAGTCAGAATGATAAGGCTGGTCAGATAATGCTAATAGCTCCAAAGCTATTAAGTGACTTGCCCAGGGTCACACAGCCAGTATGTGTAACCTTTGGAATCTGAACTCCCGTCTTCTTGACTCCTAGGTTGGCAATCTGACCATGATTCCATGCTGCCTCACTATAGGAGCTAGTTACAAGGGCAAAGATGACTTAGGAAATGGCAGAGATACTTCTCATCTCTCCTCTACTTTATGAACTTCTCCCAGTCCCATTCTTGCTCAGTCCCACCCTTCTCCTTCCTATATGGTGACCTCTTCAGAGCACAATAAGCTTGTGGTGTCCTGGTATCCATTCACCTATGGTAAAGTATCCCAGATTTCCACTTGGCCAGTTCTCATGTAACATCAGTGCTGTTTGACCTGAGGCACTGATGTCACTAGTTATGGCTCTAGAGAAGAGTCTTCCTAGATCCCTGAAATCATGACCCACAGAGAGAGGGTTGTTTATCCTATCCACCCATCAGATCCTGGTCCTATTTATAGCAGCAGATACAGAGGAACCAAACATTGGCTAAACATATTTGCAATATTTTATTATCTTGGCCAAAGCTGGGGTGCCTCACCAGGTAAGAAGCCCTATAAGGTTGTCAGGGAGTGCACTGCACTGAAATCACCTCTTTGGCTTACTGAACCCAAAGAAGAAATGAGGAGAACTTGCCGTGTGTGTATGTATGTATGTGTGTGTGTATAGTATATGTATTTGTGTTTATTTATATATACATAGGCATGCACATTTGTATGTATACTAACATCTATATGTATACCTACATATATGTTTATATATATATGTGTATACACACACAACTTCTTTACAGCCTTTGTAACATCTGCTGGCAATTGTTAGCAGCCTCTATGAAAATAAAATCTAGTGAAGTATAAATTCCAAAATAAAAACAAGAAAAAAAATTATAAAACACATTTAAATACGTAGCTGCACTTCCCTCCCTTCCAGCACCATGGAAGTTCATGTCGTAGAAGGAAGGTGAATGAATTTTTCTTCACCTTCAGTTTGGGGTGGGGACTGAGAATGTGCCTGAGCCTCTTTACAATTTGCTAGCACGTTTTGTCCTGTAGCATACTGAGCAGAAAGGTGCATAAAGAGCTCCAGGTATATCCACAATACTCTTCTGCAATCTTTCTCTGGTTGATCGCTTCACTGTCCTCCACACACTTCTGAGTCGTCAATGGCGGACTAGGTGGCTGGATGGTCTGAGCAGCTGGTCTGACAGTGGAAGCTGGTATTTGGGGATCCTTTCTCCCCTTCTTATCCTGACTCCTGTTCTGAATGGTGGAGTCCACCATTTTGAGATGGGTTTCTTTGGCACCCTTCTTGCACACACGGGACTTGAGGACACTTTTTGGGTCTGCACAAAGGTTCTTCTGTTTCCGCAGGGCACGGCCAATTTGTTTCCAGTAGGCTTTTTCATTGCCTGCAAAAAGGGGGCAGGAGGAAGGATTACCTGTATAGGTACACTCAAATTGGGTTTCTTGTCCTTTACATTGAACTTTCAAGGTGACACCTTCCTTCTCAGCCACTGCCCAAGTACAGGAGACATTCTCTTGGATGGAAAATCTACCCCGAGGGAGGTTTTTTCCTCCCTTAGCTTTCTGGCCTCTCTCATTCTTCTCAGGAGAGCCAAGCTGTTTCCATTCACCTTTACTGTCTCTCCCACTTTTTCTTTTCTTTTGTTTTTCACCATCCACCAAGAGCAGCTGTGAGACCAGGAGCAGGATGGAGAACAGGGCAATGCAATTTATCTTCATGCTTCCAATTTGGGTGTGAAACCTGTTTTACAAAGTCAGATTAGTCAGAGGGCCCTTTTCTCTCAGAAGCTCCTCCCTCCTCTTTGTCCCATTGTCACTGATGACGTCTCTCAGTAACTTCTGGCCTGAGTGACCCACATCAATGGAGTAACGTACAGGGTGAGGATCTCTGGCTCCTGGAATTACCAGAGTCACAGTATCTCATTATGGAAAGCCACCCTCTCTCTGCAGGGGAAATTTTACTGGTCATATGTATCTTAAAAATGCTTTTCTAAATGCTTTCCTCCAGAACTTTGCTTGAAGTTGGGTAAGTAGCAAAATTCTAAGTTCACAGATTTTGAGCAGGGAGAAACTTTAGAAATTTTGATTCAGTTCTCTAATTTTACAGATGAGGAAACAAAGGGGCAAAGAAAGGTGATGACTTGGCCAACATTACACAAGTATTAAGAAACAAAGGCAGAACCTGATTCCAGATATTCTTATTCAAAATATATAGATAGTTCTTTCCATGATGCCACCCCTTTGATTTATTTATTCATTTCGTATGTCACTGCTGTTTGTAGAAAATGTGAGGAAGCGAATGTGAACTATACATGAAAACAAAGGATCCTTCCCATGAAGGCATGTTCTAGTCACGGTTTTGCCACTAATAAGCTTTGTGATCTTTGATAAATTAACTACCCTCTCTGGTCCTCAGTTTCCTCATTTGTAAGTGAGGAAGTTAAATTAGACAATCTCTAAACCCAGTCTAACCTAAATATTCTGTTCATCTCTACAGGTAAAGAAACTTCAAATCTATGAGCACTATTTATGGAGATAGGGAGGAATTTACTCAACTACTGGAATTTTGCCAAAGAAAGAAAGAGAAAAAATGGAGAAAGGAAGGAAAGAAGGAAAAAAGGAAGGAAAGAAAAAGGAAGGAAGAAAAAAGAAGAGAGATAAAGGAAAGGAAAAAGAAAGGACAGAAAGGAAGGAAGGAAAGGCATAGAAAGGAAGGAAGAAAACAAGTAAAGAAGGAAAGAAAAGGAGAGAGAGAAAGAAAAAGGAAAAAGGAAAGGAAGGAAGGAAGGTGAGGGCAAATAGGACACTTTAAGTGTTACTCATCTTTAAAAATGGCAAAGTACTTAGAAGTTCCTCAGGCTTTTTAGCTAAATTCACTCAAAAAATTATATAGGAAACAGAATCACCATAAACTGTTAGATTTGGGAGAAATCTTAGGTATCATTCAGTTTGATTCTCTCTCTTTACAGAGCTGGAGACCAAGACCTAGTGAGGTTAAATGCCTTATCCATGATCGCCCAGCATATGGCACATGGATGGGACTCAAACCCAGGAAAGAGATTTCCAACTTGCTGCTCTTTTACTTGGGAGGACAGTCTTGGCTTTGGTCACATGGTACCCGTCTCCCATTGAAAGCAGAATAGAAGTAGAAACTTGAAAGTCACTTACCTTACCCGGTTCAGACTCCAGGGCAATTGGAGGACTGCTCTGTTACCTTTCAGAAGACCTTTATTCCACTGCCAAGCCAGTGTGTTACTTATACAGCCAGGGCACTCTCACCGCCCAATCACAAGCTCTTACAATATGATGCTACAGAAAAAAAAAATACCTCTAGGACTTTATTCATTTCTTTTCTAGGCTACACCCACTTGAGAGGTTGCCAGCTCTGGATTGTAACATGTAGAAGCCCATCGCCTGCCTGCTTGCCATGGAGTGACAGAGGTGCGGCTGCCTAAATGAGATACTGCATTAGGCAAGTCCTTTAGTTTTCAACCTCAAGGAAGATTGGCATTCAGTTAATTTGCACTTGTCTCAAAGGTTCTTATGGGCGATGAGTGAATCTGCTGGACTGTCTCTGAAGTTTCTGTGCTGTCACTCCCATCCCCAGATAGTTCATTACTCCTGAGCTGCTGACTCAATGTCAAAGGGAAAGTTTGGAGTTTTTTTGGTCTTAATTTTTGTGGTGTATGTAATTTTCTGGGGTGTCTTTACGCATTGCACACATAGATCCTAGATCTTAAGGATTGGAATACCAGAATTAGAAAGAACCTTGGAGATCAGCTTCTTCATTTTGCAGAGAAGGAAGCTGAGGCCCAGAGAGCGGAAGTCATTTACCCCAAGTCACACACTGCATGAGAATATTTAAATAAGAGGGAAAAGACTCTCTACTCAGCTTCGTGCCCTTTGCTGATGGTGACCAGTGTTTCAGCTGGAGTGTAAGGGTCTGGGTCTAAGACCCAGGAAGTGTTTCAGCTGGCTGTAAGAGTCTATCTTCTCTTTCAGCTAAGGGAAAATGTAGAATTTTTTATGTTGATAAAGAGAGAAATCAGGATTTAATCATTTCCTGCTGAAAGTGTCCTGTCCTCAAAATCCAAAATCATCAACTTCTGGGGCTCCACCAAGTTTATCAGGAGGGTGTACCCATAGCAAGGTCCTATGAGACATATCAGCTGGCTTCATATCACTTTGAACCCAGATTCAAATTTCTCCTCTAACATACACTGCTTGTATGAATGACCCGGGCAAGTCATTCTAAGTCTCATAATTGAAGTGGAGGAGGCAATGGTAATACTAATAGCTAGTGTTTAACTAGTGCTTTAAGATTTGCAGCCCTGGAGTCAGGGGGACCTGAGTTCAAATCCAGCCTCAGACACTTGACACTTACTAGCTGTGTGACCTTGGGCAAGTCACTTAACCCCAATTGCTTTGCCTTTCCCCCCAAAAAAACCCAAAATAAAACCAAATAATTTGTAAAGCACTTTACATATCTATCTCATTTAATCCTCACAGCAACCCTGTGAAATAAATGCTACCCCTGTCTCCATCCTTCAGAGGAGGAAATGGAAATTAAGTGACTTGCCCAGGGTCATGCAACTACTAAAAGTCTGAGGTTAGAATTTGAGCTCAGGTCTTACTAACTCCAGATCCAGTGCTCTATCCCCTGTACCACCTGGAAACTCAATGGTGCGCCTAAGCTGCACTGGCAAAGAGAATCCCTTATTAGATGCTCCCTTCATCAATAAAATAACAGATCTTGTCCCTCCCCTCTCTTTACTTATAATGGAATAGAATATGAGCTTCTGGAGGGCGGGGATTGTTTTATTTTTGTATCCCCAAAAAACAACCTAATGCCTCGCACATTTTTCTTTTTAGATCAATCAGACCTGTGATTTCATTGATGTAGGGAATCCCTTGTGAAGAAACTTCCTTTGCCAAAGGCCACCTACACTACCAGATAGAGGATTAGGGAATTTCCTGGGGCACTGAAAGTGATTTGTCCAGGGCCACACAAACAATAGGTATCATAGGTGCAACTTGAAACCAGGCCTTCCTAATTCTAAGGCTTTCTTTCTGCCCACTACTTCACCTCAGATATAGTAGGTACCCAGCATGGCAAGCCTCCATCAAAGAAGTCACTATGCTCTCTGAACAAAGCAGAACTGCAGTAGCTCACAGGAAATGGGAAATGCACAAATGTAGAGATATCTCCTCTCCAAATGTTCATGTGGACCATTTGTGCCCAACTTTGGTAGGACCTTGTGATTTTGTATTGGTCTGATCAGCCACAGTTGGCCACACTGTACTTGGACCCCAACATAGTGACATCATTTTGGTCCTCTTCGAGCATAAAGGATAAAAACCACCAATAGGTGCTTTGAACTCCAGTTTTCTCTCTTGGATATCCCTTACCCCATTTTGAGAAGCACATTTAAAAAAATTGTTTTCTCCATGTAATATCCTATCCAGACCAATATTCTTTTTTACACTTTGAAATAGCAACCATGGTTGCAGGCAGAACCTCATTAAAACTTTAAGAGAGAACAGGTTCTGAGTACTTTTCTTAGTCAACGCTTTTTTGTATAAAACGTAATTTCCTTTGCCCAGATAAGAAAAGAAATTAATCCATTAATCCGTTATAAATGTGTTTTTTTCTTGAACATCCCAAGAACAACTCATATGAAAAATGCTTCTTACTCAGTGCTAAATGTGACTGTTTTTCTGATTCTATACTGAACTGTGGCTACATGAATTTTGCCAGATTGTTTTTTAAGGTGAACATGTCCACTTGGAGCCATGGGCTTGAAGTAGTTATCTGGCATAGAAGGTGGCTTCTAGGAGAAATTCAGTCAATATCACCATGCCCTGGCAAAAAAAGGGGGGGGGGTACAGAAAATAGCTAGGTAATTATTACACTTCTAGCTTTACAGATTTTTTATTAACTCTAAACCTACTGCAGATAAATTCTTTTTTGTAAATTTTTATTTTTTTACCCTAAACATTTAAATTTTTTATTCTGAAACATCAAAAAGATGAACATTTGCACATACAAAATAGACAGAAAAAGAGAATTATATCTGAAGCCACAAATCTCTACTAGGTACAACTTACGTAAAAAAAAAATTGTAAGTAAATTCAAGATGTTGCTTTCAAAGCTTTTCTAGATAGTGTTTCCTTATGAACTTCTTTCTGTTTTCTTCTGCGCATTTCTTTAAATACTTCAAAGACCTTTTCTCTTTTCCTTTTTTCTTTTCTTTTCTCTTCTTTTCAGCAACATTCTTACTAGCTTCCCTGTTTCCTGATTAAAGAAGAAGAAAGAAAAAGAAAATTTTAAGTAATAGGTTAACCAGTTAGAAAATTTTAACCAATAAATATAGTTAAGCAAGACAAACACATCCACTGTCCATGACTGAAAATGTATTTCTCATCCTGCAAATTGAGTTCATCTTTTTCTTGTTATGGGGAGAGTAACATGATGCACCATTAGTTTTCTGGAGTTGTCAGTTAGTTGGTCTTTCAAAGCCATTTTTCTTTGCAGTGTTACAGTGACTCTATAAATTCTTCTATTTTTGCTTCCCTCATTCTGCATCAGTTCATTCAAGTCTTCTCACATTTTTCTGAAATTGTCCTTTTCATGATTTCTTTAAGTATAATTGTACTTAAAGAACATATGTATCTATAATAATTTGTTTACCTATTCCCCAATTGAGGGCAGCTTGGTGGCTCAGTGGATAGAATGGTGAGCCTAGAATGAAGAAGATTCTTACTCCTGAGTTCAAATCCACCCTCAGACACTTAATAGCTACATGATCTTGGGCAAGTCACTTAACCTTGTTTACCTCAGTTTCTTCATCTGTAAAACAAGCTGGAGAAGGAAATGGCAAACTACTCCAGTATCTTTGCCAAGAAAACCCCAAATAGGGTAAGGAAGAGTCGGACATGACTAAAAACAACTGAACAACAAATTCCGCAGTTGATGGGTACTCCCTTATTTTCCAGTTCTTGAGTATAACAACTAAAAAACTGCTATAAATATTTTTGTACACTTGGGTCCTTTTCTTCTTTGAGATTTAGGTCAAGTAGCAGTTAAACTTGACAAGGCCACTACTGATTCACAGTGAGGGCTAAAGCAGGTCACTCAGTGGTCTGTCCCAAATTGCTAGGGCCTTTAGCTCTTGGAGAGCAAAGATGTGCCGTATATATCCTTGTCTCCCTTATAGTGTCTAATACATAGTTCAAACTCAATTAATATTTGTTCAGTGAATGTATCCACTTCAGAAAGTATACAGTATAAGAAAGTATATTAAACTTTGAAAAATAATGAAGGCCAATTGATCCTTTTACTGGGTCAATAACAGTCATACGTCATGACTGTTTCACACAGAAAGTTAAGCCAGCATGTGCTTTATGCAAAGCGTGAATTGATTTTCAGATTTCTTTAGTTACAGATTTAATCCCTTAAATTTCATTCTATACAGGACTATTGTGTTCAGAATAATAAACACTTATTAAATGCCTATTGTATATAGTGCTCTGTACTAGGTACCAGGAGATATACAAAATTCAGGCAAGGCAAGGTCATGGAACGACAGTCTAGAAGGGGAATGCTGATGTCCATAATACATATTGTATTAGATAGCAAAACCACTATGTGAAGTCCTAAAGGCAAGGTCGTGATCACCCAAGGACTGGAGAGGAAGGATGTCACATATCCTGTTAAGAAGACTTTCCCAAATAGTGATCAGTGATAAAAAATGTCTTTCTCAAATGGCTCTGGTTAAAGGACCTAAACAGGTTGGAAACTAATATGGGAATTCCATTTGAGATGAACATGTCTGCCTTTCAGAGAACAACCCTTCATTCATCAAACTCCCATCTTCTTGCAAACACTGTCCAACTGGAATGCCTCCCTGCTTTCATTCATGTCCCTCACCAACCTTCCCCCACCTGCAGACTTCCACTAGTATTTGGACATATGCAAAAAAACAAAGGGTGCTTTGTAAGACACTGAGATCAAAGTGATCTAGTGAAACAGGTAATTCAACTAGAGCTTCAGAAGGGAATCAGATTTCTCCTAAGAGGCAAGATTATGGTAGTCCATTAATTGTGTTTAAGAATGTACCTTGTAGAGGGGCGGAGCCAAGATGGCGAAGTAGAAAGAGGCACATACACACAGCTCCGAGCCCACAAACCACAGAGCGGCTAGAGGGGACCAAGCCAGGGCGAATTCTGCACCCAGAGACCACGGAGTATTGGAGCGAGGGAGATTTCTGCTCCGGAGAGACCTGCAAACCTCTCGCGGGGGGTCCTTCGCGCCGTGGACTGGGCGCCGGGACGGGGAGCAGAGTGCAGTCCCGCCTCGGCCACGACACCGAGGGGAAGAGATCCGAGAGGGCTACGGGGATGGGATCTCCAGCGGCCACGCGGGTCCCCCCACCCACAGAGGGACCTGCAAACCTCTCGCAAAAGATCCGTCGCGCTGCAGACGCAGTGGCCAGCCCGGACCTTCAGCGGCCGCGGCTCCGAGAGTCACGGATCTGGGAGGGCTCCAGAGACGGGATCTTCAGCGGCGGCACAAGCCCCCCCACCAACAGGTGACTGATGGGGGTAAGTGAGAGAGTCTCTTTGGCGGGTTGAGAGGGGATTGGGGTGCTCCCATGGCTCGGGCCCCCCCAGGAGATGGAAGCTGAGAGGCGGCTGTGGACGGGGGCTCCCCAAACGGGCGGGAGCCTGGATCCATTGTGGAAGGTCTATGCATAAACCCCTTGAGGGAACTGAGCCAGAGAGGCGGCCCTGCCCATGACCTCAGCACCTGAACTTAATTTAACACTGAATAGCAGCCCTGCCCCCGCCAAAAACTCTAAGGCGGGAAGCAGCATTTGAATCTCAGTCCCCAAACGCTGGCTGGGAGGACCAGGAGGCGAGGTGGATGTGAGGAGAACATTCAGAGGTCAGGCCACTAGTTGGAAAAAATGCCAAGAAAAGGGAAAAGAAATAAAACTATTGAAGGGTATTTTAGCGGAGAAAAGACACTTCCTCCCTTCCTTTCTGATGGGGAGGAACAATACTTGCCATCAGGCAAAGACACAGAAATCGAGGATTCTGTGTCCCAGCCCACCCAATGGGCTCGGGCCATGGAAGAGTTCAAGAGGAATTTTGAAAACCAAGTTAGAGAGGTGGAGGAAAGACTGGGAAGGGAAATGAGAGGGATGAGGGAGAAGCATGAAAAGCAGATCAGCTCCCTGCTAAAGGAGAATCAAAAAAATCTTGAAGAAATTGGCACCTTGAGAACTAGCCTAACTCAGCTGGCAAGGGAGGTGCAAGGGGCCAATGAGGAGAAGAATGCTTTCAAAAGCAGAATTAACCAAATGGAAAAGGAGATTCAAAAGCTCACTGAAGAAAATAGATCTTTCAAATCTGGAATGGTACGGATGGACGCTAAGGACTTTTCGAGAAAGACAGATATCTCAGAACATACTGCGCAGATTCGAAAAATGGAAGATAATGTGAAATATCTTATTGGAAAAACAACTGACCTGGAAAATAGAATCAGGAGAGGCAATGTAAAAATTCTGGGACTACCTGAAAACCATGATCAAAAGAAGAACCTAGACATCATCTTCCATGAAATTATCAAGGAAAACTACCCTGAGATTCTAGAACCAGAAGGCAAAATAAATATTCAAGGAATCCGCAGAACACCGCACGAAAGAGATCCAAAAAGAGAAACTCCTAGGAGCATTGTGGCCAAATTCCAGAATTCCCAGGTGAAAGAGAAAATATTGCAAGCAGCTAGAAAGAAACAATTCAAGTATTGTGGAAATACAATCAGGATAGCACAAGATCTGACACCCTCTACATTGAGAGATAGAAGGGAATGGAATAGGATATTCCAGAAGTCAAAGGAACTAGGACTGAAGCCAAGAATCACCTACCCAGAAAAACTGAGTATAATACTTCAGGAGAAAAAATGGTCTTTCAATGAAATAGAGGATTTTCAAATTTTCCTGATGAAAAGACCAGAGCTGGAAAGAAAATTTGAATTTCAAACACAAGAATGAAGAAGAACCATGAAAAGGTGAACAGCAAAGAGAAGTCATAAGGGACTTACTAAAGTTGAACTGTTTACATTCCTACATGGAAAGACAATATTTGTAACTCTTGAAACATTTCAGTATCTGGGTACTGGGTGGGAGTACACACACACACACACATGCACACACGCATACATACATAGAGACAGAGTGTACAGAGTGAATTGAAGAGGATGGGATCATATCTTTAAAAAAAAAATGAAATCAAGCAGTGAGAGAGAAATATTGGGAGGAGAAAGGGAGAAGTTATATGGGGCAAATTATCTCTCATAAAAGAGGCAAGCAAAAGACCTATTAGTGGTGAGATAAAGAGGGGAGGCAAGAGAAAAACATGAGGTCTACTCTCATCACATTCCACTAAAGGAAAGAATATAATGCACACTCATTTTGATAGGAAAACCTATCTCATAATACAGGAGAGTGGGGGACAGGGGCACAAGCAGGGTGGGGGGGAGGATGGAGGGGAGGGCATGGGGAGGAGAATGTAATACGAGGTCGACACTCATGGGGAGGGAAAGGACCATAAGAAAATAAAAGTAAAGGGGGACAGGATAGGATGGAGGGAAATATAGTTAGTCCTATACAACTCAACTAGTATGGAAATCATTTGCAAAACTAAACAGATATGGCCTATATTGAATTGCCTGTCTTCCAAGGGGAAGGGGTGGAGAGGGAGGGAGCTAAAGAAGTTGGAACTCAAAGTGTTAGGACCAAATGTAATGTTCTTACCACTGGGTAACAAGAAATACAGGTTAAGGGGTCAAGAAAGCTATCTGGCCCTACAGGACAAAAGAGAAGACGGAGACAAGGGCAGGGAGGGAGGATAGAGAAGAGAGCAGATAGGTCACAGGGGCAATCAGAAAGCTCGGGTTTGGGGGGGGAGGGGAGAAAAGGGGAGAAAATTTGTAACCCAAAATTGTGTGAAAATAAATGTTAAAAGTTAAATTAAAAAAAAAAAAGAATGTACCTTGTATAGAGGAAGGGTTCAATAAAAGTTTGTTAGTTGATTGACTGAATAAACACCACTGTTGGAGAGTTACAGAGTAAGAGCTAGAAGAGAGACCTTTATGATCATCTAGTCCAAACTTGCTTATTTTACAGATGAAGAAAATAAGTCCAGAAAGTTTAAATGACTTGCCGAAGATCATATGCACACAACTAGCAAATGAGAGAGCCAATATTCCAGCCCAAGACCTCTGGCTCTAAATTCAGTCCACTTTCCACTGCTCTGCAGGACTGGTTGAAAAGTATTCCCTAGACATCAGCTAAAAGGAAATGAGTTCAGCCAGCAAGCTTCTTACAGTGTCATATACTCAATTCAATTCAATAAAAAGTTATTAGGTGCCTACTCTGTCTCAGGAAACACAAAAGAAGCAAAAAACAGTCCCTGTCCTCAAGAAACTCACATTCTAAAGGGGGAGAGAACATGCAAACACATATACACACAGTAAGCTATGTATATAGGATAAGTAGGAAAAAAAATATAGGGAAGGTGCTGGAATTAAGAGGGTATTAGGGAGGCTTCTTTTAGGAGGTTGGATTTTAGTTGGGATTTAAAGGAAGCTAGGAAGATCAGTAGGCTCAAAGAGTAATTTCTTCCTTTTCCTTTTATATTTTCATTTTTTAAAAAAATTTAATTAATGTTTTCATTTTGCTACAATCACTTTCATAAGTCTTAAATTTTCTTCCCCTCCCTCCCCTCTTCTCTCCAAGATGGCATGCAATCTTACATGGGTTCTACACATACATTCTTATTAAACACATTTTCACATTAATCATGTTGCGTAGAAGAATTCAAATGAATGGGAGAAAACATGAGAAAAACCAAACCAAAACATAACACAAGAGAAAAGTGTCCTTCATTCTGCATTCCAATTCCACAGTTCTTTCTCTGAAAGTGGATGATATTTTGTCTTGAGTCCTTTGGGAATGTTTTAGGTCCTTGCATTGCTGTGAAGGGCTAAGTCTATCAGAAAGAGTCCTCTTACACTGTGGCTATTACTGAATAATGTTCTCCTGGTTCTGCTCATTTCACTCAGTATCAATTCATGTCAGTCTTTCCAGGTTTTTCTGAAGTCTGACTGTTCTTCATTTCGTACAGCACAATAGTATTCCATTACATTCATATACCACAATTTGTTCAGCCATTTCCCAAATGATGGGCATCCCCTCAATTTCCAGTTCTTGGCCACCATAAATAGAGTTGTTATAAATATTTTTGTACATGTGGGACCTTTTCCCATTTTTATGATCACTTTGGGAGATATTTTCATTTTTAAAAATTAAAGAAGAAATTATCATTATTATATTTAAAATTATTGAGGGTTTATGATGTGCAAATTATTTTCCTAGGTATGGAAAATGTGAAGAAGTGTAGCCTATGGGCCTCTCCAAGGACTCTGGGCTCACAAATTCAGGATTAGGTTTGATCCAGAGCACAGGGTTGGGGGGAGGGCTAACTACAAAAAGTTAGTTTCTCTCTTTGACTTATTGCCCCCACCTACAGTTATTTCAAGAATATTTCCAAAATAAAGTTAAAATATGGCTCATGTCTAGGTTTTCCCAAATGAAAGTAATGGAATTTCCAAGTCCCATGCAGGTACTCAGTGTACATTTTAGGTATCTAATAGAAGAAAACCTTTATTTCATGAAACATAGAAAATTCCCAAGGTACAAAACACTCAGAGGAATAAATTGAATTCTTCATGTCCCTTCAGAAAGTAAAAAAACCCAAGAAGTGTCCAGTACCACTTGCCTGTAATCTCTGCTTCTTGGGAGGCTGAGGGCTGGTGAATCACTTGAGTTTAGGGGTCCTGAGCCTCCTCTTAAAGAAAGAAAAGGATCCTCCTCACCACTGCAAGCCATGCCTTGTAGACAGGAGATCTAGACTTCCCAATACTCCATGCAATTGCTCTGAATTTCTTGAACAGTGAATGCCAAGGTGAATGCACAGTGTTGATTCAGCAACCCCAAAATTTCTTTTTGTTTTTTCTGACAGTTTCCTCATATGTAAAATCAAAGGGTTGGACAAGATGACCTCACAGATTCCTTGAAATTCCTGTAATTCTAACTTTTCCACTATGCTCCAGGAATCTCACTATCGAAACAAATTCAGCATCCTATATGGTCTCATCAGCCTTGGTACTCGACCTCATCACTGCACTCTACTTCTCTGATTGTAAAGTGGGACCATGAACTCCAAGCCTGCCTTTAAGAAGAGAGCTCAACTTAGACATCTCCTCATTTCTCACATGGTTGCACTACTTTGGAACTTTTCTGACTTACTTCTCCACCACAGCCCCTCATGCCTACTATGTAACTCTCTTCTCAGCTTCCTTTTGTGTATTGACTTCCCCCATGAGACTGTAAGATCTTTGAGGGCAGGAACTGTATTTCTTATGTACACACACACACACACACACACACACACACACACACACACACACACATATATATATTTGCATCCCTCAAACTTCATACAGTGCCTGGCACACAGGAGGAATTTAATAAATGTTTATTGACTAGAAAGCTCAAGAACACTATGATTCTATGATGACCATTACAAAGTGCTCTGCATACATTTTTCTCATGGTATAGAGGATGTAAAGTCAAGAAACCTTTATAGGAGCACAAACTTTAACATGTATTAAGTGTGTCACCCTTTGCAAGTTACAACCTCTCAGAACCTCACTCTGTATCTTGTAAAATGAAGATAAGAAAGAAAGATGGAAGGAAGGAAGGAAGAAAGGAAGGGAAAAAAGGAAGGAAGAAAGAAGAAAGGAAAGAAGGAAAGAATGAAAGAAAGGAAGGAAGGAAGGAAAGAAAAAAGAAAAGAAATCTGGCTCATAAACCCCAAGTTAATTGGTGGTCCTCTAGCCATCCAAATTTACCTTCCTTTGGAGAGGAGAAAGAAAGGGTGGGGAGACAGGAGGGAGCAGATGAGCTGAGTTACCCAGCCAGCTAGGTCTCCATTCAGGTAGCTCATTCTACTTACAGGTCTGTGTTTGTCCTTCATTTTTGAAGAAGACCATACAACCTGGAATTTCAGTCAACTTTTGTACTAGCAATGGTCCCCCTACCTTGTAAATCTCAGCTGGAATAGAATCAGTACCAAGTGCTTTGTCACATGAAAGGAGTCTAATGACTTCCTCTTCTTCAGTTGGAAGTTTAGCTAAGGAGGGATTGACTTCAGCTTGAGGTAAACAGTCAATGGCTTCAGCATTGATTGATGATGGTCTGTTGAGAATACTATGGAAGTATTAAGCCCATCTCTCTAGGATCATGTCCTTATCACTAATCAATGTGACTCCATCAGCACTGAGTAGTTGTGATGCACCATAGGTTTTTGGTCCATAAATAGCTTTCAGCGAATCATAAGAGTGCTTTGGATTATTACTATCAGCATAAAACTGAATTTCATCTGCCTTCTTACTGAGCCAGGAATCCTGCATCTCTCTAAGCTTTTCTTGTACTTTGCTTTTGATAAAATTAAATGTTTCCTTCTTTGTGGAGTTCTCGTTTTTCATTTAGCAGCTTCTGAATTTCCTCATGGTTTTCATCAAACCAGTCTTGGTGTTTGTGAGTGTTCTGACCCAGATGAGCAAATGCAGTGCTGTACACCAAATCTCTGAAAGCTACCCGCTCCTTTTCTGCTCTACTGTTGTCAACTGTGTGTTGGCTCAACTTTCCCTCCACATTAGCAACAAAATGTACATGCTCAGAGAAGAACTCTAATTTGTTGACATTAATTCTTCTGGTAGTCATTTTGCCTTGAGGGTGGCACTTTTAATGAAAGCAAATATTTAGCTTGGAAAGGATAAGTCTATGATCAGTCCAGCACTCTGCACTACATATTGCCTTTGCCACTCTCACCTCCTGTCTGTCTCTTCTTATAATCACATAGTCTATTAGATGCCAATGTTTGCTGGAAGGTTGCATCCATGAAGTTTTATTGCATTTTGGTAAACAGAAAACAGTGTTGGTGATGCGGTCATGCAATATACAAATCTTCAGCAGTAAATGACCATTGCTCTTGCTGTTTGCAATTCCATTCCTACCTAGAACTCTCTGCCAAGTCTGGTAGTCTGAGCCTACTCTAACATTAAAGTCATCCAGAGTTATAAGCTTGTCCTCTTTTGGCACATTGATGATAAGGGTCTCTAGGTCTTCATAAAATTTTTCTTTGAACTCATTAGGGTTTGCCATGGTAGGAGTATAGGCACTGATGTTGGTGTGATCATCATGGAACAGTCCATTGAATGTGGGGAATTGAACAGTGCCTTTGATAGTCCCAGACTGATTTCCAAGACAAACCCCACTTTTTAAAACACAGATATTCTTCTTGGGAAGCTATCTGCCTGTCAATATTAAAGGTCCCCAGGCTCCAAATAACCAAAAATTATGGGTAACCTGAAAAGTCAATGAAGTGAAACATGGTGGGCAAGGGTAGACAGATTTCTAAAGTGACTTGCATACAAGAAACAGCTTAAAGGCTATTATGAAAAAATAGATTTTAAAATATTTATTAAGCAGTTGTTATGTGCCATGCACTACATTAGGTTGTGTTCATCCTTCATTGTTGGAGAAGACCATGCCATCAGAGAAATGATGACATGACTTGCACTTGACCACTATGCAAAGACATTGTGACAAAATAATAATGAAACAAGTCTTACCTTCAAGTAGCTTATATTCTACTGTATGATTGGAAAAGAAAGTAAGTCAGTTATGTAGCAAGAGTAAGGGCTAATTAAAGGCTAGCACAGGAACTACTGTAAAACCACAAAGTGGAAAAAGACCTAAAACAAGGTATTCAGAATGCTGAGCAGATCTTTGGTGGATCTGTTTAATTTTTTTAAGCAGATGCAATATTCATGATTTTTAAATGAACACAATTTGTATAAGATAAGAAGCCATGAATGGATTGTGACCTGTGCATGTGGTGGAAATACCCACATTAATGAGATCATGAATTCAATGAAGGAAATTCTGCTCTCTCCCTCACAAGACTGTTCCAAGGAAAATATTTGTTAAACCTTAAAGCATTGTGCAAATACAAGTTATTATCTCATTTAAGCCTCAAAATAAAATTGTGGAAGTAAGTAATGTTTCAGATTACTAGTCATTTCCCAGATAGCTACCCACACTGCAAGGCCAAGGACATTACAAGTATTATGTCTTCTTGATGAGGAAATGAGGAAACAGACTGGCAAAGGTTGAGGGATTTGCTCAGGGTCAGATAATCATCATTCCCTATCCTTATCAAAGTGGCTTAAGAATGTTTGGTGTTTAACCAATGATTGTTAAGTGAAATTGAACCAATATGGAACTTGAACCAAGGTCTTCTTACTCCACTTTCAGAGTTCTTTCTGTCATAGTATATTTTCTCAATAAATGTTTGTTGAGTTGTTTTAAAAGAACAACATTCCATATCCTGATGTCTTCTATCAACCATGTGCTCCCAGTGATAGAATGTGGGTGTAGGCTACATAGTTCAACAGGATCAGATAAAGAATACTGAGTCACAGAATCATAGATTTAGAACTGGAAGGGATTTGGAGACCAACGAGGTCAATCCCCTGTGTCTACAGATGAAGACACTGAAGCTCAAAGAGGTTGTAACCTGCCCAAGATAGTAAGGTAGGATTTGAACATGGGTCTTTCTACCCCAGGACCATTGTTTTTTTGACTGTCATGTCAAGAAACATATGATCTCAAAGAACCCTCGTTACTTTCAGATATTTTAGACTTCAGAATATATAAGTAATTTGAATTATAAAATAACTGACCATGTATCATATGCATATATCATATATATTATATCTTATGATACTATGTATCATATCTCATATGTTATTGAAAGAATATGACACAGTGGATAAAGAGTTAGCATTTTTTTAATTCAGGAAGAAATGAGTTCGAATCCTGCCTCTGACTTTTACTGGCCATGTGATCCCAGGAAAGTCACCAAAAAGTCTGAATATTCTAGGCAACTCTACAAGTTGTAGAGAAGTTGCTGACATTCATGGATAGAAAGAGTTATCCTTACACCAAGAAGAGCGTAGATATAGTTACTATCTCTATATTATTAATTATCATGACCAATAATAACAACACATTTTTATTGTGCTTTAAGGTTTATAATGTGCTTTATTAAAAATAATACCATGAGGCAAGCATTATTGTCCTCATTCTGCATTCCAGAAAACTAAACTTCAGAGAGAAGTGACATATGAAGTAACATATAAAGTCAGGACTCGCACTCACGTCTCCTGACTCCAAGTTCATTGTTACTTCGTCTTTCTAAGAACCAGTCCAAGGTGATGTGATATGACTGTTGCAATATAACTGTTAACACTATGTCCTTGACTCCCATGAACAAAGAAAAATTCAAAAGGATAGGAGGAAAATAAGGTAAAATATCCAATTTACTCTGTGCTTTATTCAGATATAATTGAATATGACACTTAGAAATAGTCACTAGAAAATGCTTGAGACTCTCCCTCAAATTCTTTCGGCTCAGCACTACAGAAGTCTCCTGATTTCACATCCTCTTACTGCTCAGTGAATGGTTTTTGAAGGACTGATCAAAGATAATTCTTTAAGAGTTATATCTTATTGACAGTGTCCTGAGAATGGAAAAACAAACGTATGGACAAGTGACCTTGAGCTCTTGACTGAATCAGAGAAATATCATTGGCCAAAATGTAGCCTGAGGAAAATAGAAAACTGGAGCCTCTATTGGAGATCCAGAGAAAAAAGCTGTTGCTGAATGAATAGATACACTGGTCAATCAATCAACCAAGGAGAATCCTGGACTAATTATATTAACTTGACCTGGGGAAGGCTAGAAAAGAGCGATTGGTTTTACATATGCAAATGACCCATTTTAATATTTCAAGATTTTCATGATTTTATTGGTATTCCTTCTACCTCTGCAAAATATAACCCTTTTATACCTTCGTAGATGGTTTCATGATTTTCTGTGCCCTCTCCCTCCCCTCTCCTCATCAGTTCATGACCTGGTAACCAATCCTTTGTTGATGAGTCTTTCTGAATCAAGAAAGATCAGTCAGTCCTTGGCAGACAGACCTGTCATTGGCCTACAGTTAGACCTCTTCAGGTTGTTAGGACCTTCCATGAGATAGTGAGCTCCTCATCACACATAACATTCAAATAAAGAATGGAGGACCATTTGTAGGGGATATTATTCAAGGTATTCACCCATTAGACACAGGGATGATTAGCCTAGATGACTTCAAAGATCCCATCTAGCTTTCTAACTCTATGATTATTCTATGTGATTCATTCAGTTATTTGTTCGCTCACTCACTCATTCATTCATACATTTAAGGTCCCTTGAGGCAGTGTTGCCTATTAGGAGGAGTTGTATTCAAATCCCACCTCAGAGATTTACTAGCTATATGATCTAAGGCAGATCACTTAATCAATCAATATTAATCAATCAATAACCATTTCTTAAGTCCCTGCCATGTACCAAGTACTATACTGAGCACCAGGGATACAAATACAAAGAATGACATATGCCCACTAGCAATGAGCTTATATTCTAATGAGAAAGAAAAGTACACATATAAAAATATGCAGCAGGAATATAAATGAAATAAATGCAAATATATAACAAAATTAAACACAGGATAGTTGGAGAGGCTGCACACTGATGGCTACGGGATGTGCAGGGGATAAGCTGTAGCTCAAAGGAAGAAAAGGATTCCATGAGGTGTGGGGAAGGAGGTATTTCAAGAATGTGGTTTGGCCAATAAAAAGATATGGAATGTCATGTGTGAGGAACACATGTTTAGGTGAGTTGTAGAGCGAGGAAGAGGGAATAATGTTCAACGAGGCCAGAAAGATAGGCTGGGGCCAGAAAAGAGCTTTAAATCTAAGCTGGAGTTTATATTTTATCCTGTAGACAATAGGGAGTCACAGGAGTTGATTGAGCAGGGGAGTAACCTGGTCACATCTGTTCTTAAAGAAAATGACTTTGACAGTGTGGAAGATGCACTAGAATAAGGAGAGACTTAGGGCAGGGAGACAAATTAGGAGGCATTTGCAATAATCTAGGTGAGAGGTAATGAGGACCAGAACTAAGGTGGTAGAGATAATGTGTGTGAGTGGAGAGAAGAGGTCAGATGCAAAGGATACAGAGGAAGAAACAGCAAGATTTGGCAACAGAAATCCATGGGACGAGGGAGAGTAAGGATTATGTTGAGATTATAAACCTGGAAGCTTGGTGGCACCTTTGACAGAAACTGAGAAGTTTGGAAGAAGAGAGGTTTTTGATGAAAAGAGAATGGATTCATTTTAGGACATGCTAAATTTGAAATGCCTCTGTGAGAGCCATTTTGAATCTTTCCTGCAGCTTAGGAGAGACACTGAGGTTGGATATAGAGATCTGGAAGTCATCTGCAGAGAGATGGTGACATGAGCAAGAGAAAAACGTAGAGGGAGAAGGAAAAAGAGCCTAGAAGACAAGAACCAGGGGGCATGATACGGAGAATGAGCCAAAAAAAGAAAATAGTGTTACAGAAACCCAGAGTGGGGAAAGTAGCCTGGAGGAAAAAGTGGGCACCAATGTCCAATGTAGCAGATAGGTTGGAAAGGATGACAATTTTTAAAAGCCCATCAAATGTGGCTATTCAGTGGTGGTAACTTTGGAGAGGGCAGTTCCAGTGGTTTATGGGCATGGTTCTTTCTATCTTCACCCCAGCCCTTCTCCTCCCCCTTCACCACATCTTCCCACTCTGACATCCAGAGAAGGTGCCAACCGGCAGTGGCTGAGGGAGTTTTCCTTATTTGGGATTTTCTATATCAGTGAAATCATAGGGTTAGTCCCTATCCTGAATAAAAGGCAAATAGGCACACCCTTTAAAATATGGGAAAGTTAAGCTAGTGTCATCTTCCAATGCAGAGGGAAAAAGAGGGAATTTACCATTCTGTGTCAATCTTTTCTAAGTCCATTCTTATTTGCCTTTTGTGGTAAGTGCCACAGATAGTGTAGATGCATAAAAAAGTGCCAGATATGGAATACAACGACCTGAGTTCAAATCTTGACTCAGTTACTTTCAATCTGAGTGGCTTTGGGCATGTCATTTAACCTATCTTGGTATCAATTTCTTCATCTCTCAGTGAAAAGGTTAAGTTAGAACAGGGACTCTTAATCCTCTCTGTGTCATGGATCCCTCTAGCACGCTGGTGAAGCTTCACAGAATTATGGTTTTAAGTGCACAAAATAAGATACAGAGGAAACCAATTTTATTAAAATCATTATCAAAATATTAAGAAAAAAAGTTTAGTGACCTCAGGTTAAGAACACCTTATAGGAAATCTCCAAGGTCCCTTATACTCTAACTCCTTATGAAGAGGCAGGGTGGTATAGTAAGAAGGGTACAGAACTGGGAGTCAAGACAATTGGGTTTTAGAACTAGAGCCATCAGTAATTAAACAAGTCATCTGGAGCCAAGGGCATGCTGGAACCAGGTAAAACTGGATCCAGGGAGTTGGTTGTAAAATTTTCAGTGTGAGCCTCAGAAATCAGTAAATGCTACAAGTCAGGGCTTGATTTATTGTTTTGTTGATTGTCTAGACTTAAGAAAGTGATTGAGAAAAATGTTAATAATACAGGATAAATTTTAAAACATGTTGTATAGTACATCTCCCCCCAGAGAGCTGGTTGTTAAATATTTACCAGTACACAGATGTTTTGAGTAAATCATTCCACTTTTTAGGCCCGTAATGTCTAGGATTGAATTAGATAATCTCCAAGGTCCCTTTCATCTCTAACATTTCAAATCAAAAAACTTCTCCATCCTTTCTGAAAAACAAGTGTCCTAATAAATTCAAAGTTTTTTCATGGTCAGAGTTAAGTTTGCCCAGGTAAGAGGGAGATTTGTCATGACAGCAAGTGTTAGAACCTGGAGCCCTGATTCAATAATGATTTTACTCCAGTTGCTTTCCCTTTACTAATGTGTGCATGTGTGTATACACACATGTATATGTGTACACATGTATACACACATATATGTGCGTGTAGAAATGTGTGTGTTTGTATGTGTATGTACTTCCCCCCAGAAACATTTGCAACTCCACAGCTCCGCCCAGTGGAAGCCAGTCACTGAAAGATCAGACTGGAATTGTCTGTTTTCTCTCAATTTTATATTGTACTTCTGCAGCTAAATTCTAGCCACTTTCTAATTTCAGACGCTGCAAAATGCAATCAGTCACCCCAGTGGTTTCAAATGTTTTTCTCTGTGTAATAAAACTGTGTTAAAGTATCTTTAATTTAACTGTGATATATCTCACACATCTCTGGAACTTTCCTGTCCACAAATATATTACAAGAGCTAAAATATTCCCAGATACCTCAATCTTTAAGCAGGTCTTATATCTTTTTGTATTGGAAAGAGAAACATCTGTAGAAAAAACAAAAATATAATTGGACATTGACAAAGTCATTCACTGTTTGCTGCTTGAAAGATTAATATTTTATGAAATTAATTGTGGATTCCAAAAAGAGAGTCCTAGCTGGGGGGGTTGGGGGTAGAGGTGGGCATCTGGCTTTCTCTTCTTCACCAGGCAAGGCTTATTCAGCCTAAATGATCTTTGAGCTGTCTTCCAGCTCTAACTTTTTAAATTGTTGTCATCATCACCATCACCACCATCACCACCCACCACCATCATCACCACCACCACCATCATCATCATCACCACCACCATCATCATCATCACCACCACCATCATCACCCACCACCATCACCACCACCATCATCATCATCACCACCACCACCATCACCACCACCATCACCACCACCATCATCACCACCACCATCATCACCACCACCACCACCACCACCATCATCATCATCATCATCAATGTCTGCTCAAACACAACAAATACATACATTTGCCATGTCCAAAAGTGTTTGTCCCATTCTGCATCTTAGAATTAGGTATCATACTTCATTATTGATCCTCTGGAGTTGCCTCAAACAGATCTTTTAAGATAAGTTCATAGGATCATAGGTTTCAAGCTGGGAGAGACCTAATTGACCATCTGGTCTCATATCCCACCTCTATCAACCTACACTCACCCCCTCCCCCCATTGAAAAGAACAAGTTCTAGAGATGTTATGTGACTTATCCAGAACCACTCAGATGTGAGAGTATGAGGAGAAAGCCTAGGGCTCATTGTGGGGGTAAAACTATGAGATACTGTGAGGCTGCTTCTGGGGAGGCCTTTAGTAGGGGGCTGGGGTTAGGAGACTGGGTTAGGTGGAAAGAGCTAGCTTCCTGCTTTAACTAGCTTTTCTTGCTAACTAAGTACTCAATTCAGTTGTTTCTAGGCTACTTAAGGAGTATGAATGTCCTCTAAATTTCAGCACCTTGGAGCAAAGCCTGTTACAGCTTCAGTGAGCCCTTGATTCTAAAGCCATAAAGCTGTTTCCAAGAGACATACCCATGGGGGATGAACTCTTACCAGCCCCTAGACACAAAGATTTTAAGAGCTCTTCCCCTTAGATTGCAATTTTTAAAGTTTTTAAAAATAGGAAAGGGTTGGGCCACATGATCTTTAAGTTTAAGTTTCCTTTCAGTTCTAAAACCTATTGTCCTATAAAGTGCTGAGAGCCCTTGACACTGGCAATTCAAGGAGAGTCTGACTAACTATTTGTCAGGGGATGTTGTAGTTGCAATTCCTGGATTGGAAGGAAGGTTGGAAAAGACAAGCTCTAAAGGCTTACACCAAAGCTCTGTGATGCTCTGATTTCTGTTCTTATTAAATGTTTGCTGCGTGCCCAAGTAGGCCGTAGGATGATGGAATTTTGGCCACAACAACTCTCTGATAATTTGACATCGCTAACAATAGCAAGCTAACATTTAGGTAGTGACTTAAGATTTTCAAAGGGCTTTATAAATCTGATCTCATTTTGTCCTCACTGCCACCCCTTTACGTAGAGGCTGTTATCACCGCTTTGCAGCTGAAGGCACTGAGGCAGAGATTAAATGACTTGCTCAGAGTAACACAGCTGGTAAGCATCTGTGGCAGTATTTAAACTCAGGTATTCCTGTCTCCAGGTCCATAGCTCTATCCATTGTGCTATCTAGCTGTCTTTGTAATTTATATTAATTTATAAAATTGTGACTATCTCTGTGGGTAGATCTTGCAAAGAAGCATCTACACCGATGAAGTTATAGATCCTTGAAGTAGTCAAGAAATGTCACTATTTTAGAGGAAGACATGAAAGTATCACTTACAGTCCCTGCCCTCAAGATGTTTACAATATAGTCCAGGAGAAAAGACATATAAATGAATGAATAAACAACATAAGACAGTACCCAATCAAGTAACAAAATGCTACAGTACAAACTGTGAGAAGAATGGTTTAGAGACTACAGACATTATCCATAGGTGTGGGAGCAGACGTATAAGACTAACAGAAATTCCCTTTCATACATAGCTCTCATTAATGTGGGCTGTTATCCAAATCAAAAGCCTTGCAACACATCACGTGAAGAGAGCAATATTTGTTCCTCCAGTCACCCTTCTGAACATTGTTTTCTATCAAGAAGAAGGGGGAGTGGGAATCCTTCCTTTAAGAGTTAATCAATCTATTAACTTAATCAACAATTCAGTAGTGCCCACTGCAGGTCAAGTGCTGTGCAAGGTTCTGGGGATACCCTTTAAAGAGCTTACTACATTCCATCCAGGGAGATTGCATGTGCATATATAATTACATATGAATTAGCTATAAAATAAGGTTGATGTAATTTTTAAAGAGAGGGCTGGAGAGATCAGGAGAGGTTTCTTTTAGAACATTATTTCTATAGAAACATCATGGGTGAAAGCAACAAGGGATTCTCCAAGCTGACATGAGGAGCAAGTGCATTCCAAGGGTAGGATACAGACAATTTGAAGGGGCAGAGAGAAAGATGGAGTGGTGTATGTGGGGAAGAGTAAGAAGGTGAATGGGACTGGCTTATAGTGTAAGGGACGGTGAGTAATGCATAGCAAGTTTGGAAAGATAATTTGTAGCCAAGTTGTGAAGGCATTGGAAAGTCAAACATGAGTCTGTGTATGGTTCTAAAGGCAACAGGGATTTTCTTGAGTAGCGATAGGTGCTTCAGGAAAATTCCAGTAGCATCTTAGGGGAGGGGAGGAAGGAGATAGAGTAGAGGTAAGGGTTGGGGGGAGGAAGAGAGGGTTTTAAGTAAAGTGGCTATCATGAGAGTAGATGTGAGAGATGTTGTGGAGATAGAAACCACAAGATTTGGAGACTGATTGGATATTTGATATGTGAGGCTGTGGGCCTGGTGGCAAAAACATGGTACTGCCCTGGACAGAAATTGTTGTGTTCATCCTTCATTGCCAAAAAAGACCTTGCCATCAGAGAAATGATGACATGACTTACACTTGACTTTGTTTTAAGTGAGGGAGGGCTGTGCAAGGTCACCAGCCTCACTTTCTCCTCCTGAGCCATCTGGATCCAGTGACCAGATATTCATCAGGATGACTGGAGATGGCTCAGGATGTAGTGAGAGACCTTGGCCCCTTTAGACCAAGGTCTATTCAAGTACTCACTTTAGGTAATGAGGTAATGCCCATTCAATGAATGTCTGTTTAAGAAGTAGTCAGAGGATGGCACCTTTAATGAGGCAAAGACAAATAACTAAATCAGACTGAGAGGGAAACAGCAACAGTTACTAGTTTAGAAGAGAAGTAGACTGGTGGGAGTGGGTGACAGGGAGATAATCGATTCTGTTTTGAACAGATTATTTTTCAAAAAAAGTTTTTGAATAGTTTTGTGATGCCTATAGGACTTCCAGCTGGAAATTACCAATTCACAGTTGGAAATGCATGACTAGAGACTATGCTGGATAGATAAATATGGATGTCATCTTCCTAGAAGTTATTGGAAATGCTCTAGACATCATCTGGCCCTCTCCCATACTTTACAGAGTAAACTCAATCCAGGTCTCATGACAAATCCATGACAGAACTTGAAAAGGAATTTAGGTCTTTGAATCTAGATTCTAGTCCAGTACATTGAGTGCCTCAGACAATCCTTCTCTCTCCTGGTTGAAGAATTCATATCCTGGTTAGAGTCCCCCTGGCTTTGGCCTGCTGTTAGCCCTTCTGCTGCTCATCCCCAGGCAGAGTGGGAAAGCACTTGCCACACAGAATCATGGGGATTGGTTTCACCAGGTGGAGATTACCGGCCACCATCTGCTTTATCAGCATTTGGAATCCTGAATGCCCACTTTCCCTACAAAGCCACCAGCCTTTAAAGTACCTTTTTACAAGACACAAGGCAGACAGTACTTACAATTTAGGAGCTCCCTGGGAGGGAAGAAAAATAAGGAGGAAGGCCCCACCAGGTTAATGGCTCATACAGCAGAAATACAACTGTTCCTAGTCAAGGCAGGCACTGGGTTTTATGTCTGGCAATAAACTCAAAGAAGTATTTATGCTCAAGGGTGAACCTTTGCAGCATAACAGATGGTTCGAGGCATATGCCTAGATTTTGAATCCTGGCTTTGCTACTAACTATTCACATGATCTTGGGGCAGTCACTCTGTAGGCCTCAGTTTCCTTATCTATAAAATGAAGGGGTTAGACTGTATAATGCTTTACTCCACTCCACTCAGGTGCACTCCCTTGCTGACACCACCCATGGTCTAGCGGGAAGTGCCCCTTCTCATAAGATTGTAATAAATTCCTTTTTGCCTTCTACCTTGAGAAGCCTCTAAATTTAATTAAAGTGTCACTGTATTCCACACAGTTTGGGGGCTCATCCAGGATTATTCCCCTTCATGAGGGATCTCCCAGACTATTAAGAGGGACCAGGTGCCAACTGAGGTTTCCTTGGAGGTCCTTGAAATTGGTTTGCGAGCTCTGACTCCGATTGGGTAGCCATCAGAAAAAAACAAAAATAAAGAGACTCCAGAGGGAAGATAGGGCTGATTAATTCAGCCAAGAAGACCAACCAGAATATTGGTCACTTGAGTTGTGCACACACAACCCAGGCAAGTGAGATCTTCTGAGCTTTAGCAGAGAGCTCAGGCAAGATCAAGTGAGCACTCCTGGGTGACTGGCAGAGAAGGGGCTGGTTTTAAATTCCACCACCCCCTCTGAACTTCTCATAGCAAGATCAAGTGAGCTTTTTTGGAGGCAAGATCTCGTGAGCCATGGGAAGGGGACTATTAAAGGTGGCTGGTCCCAAAAATTCATTTCTGGACATTCTAGAGGATAGCCTCTTGGGAAATAGACTTAGAAATTGTGATGAAACACTAAGATATAAAGGGAAAGATAAGAAGAAGATGATTAAGTATTGTTGTTTTGTTTGGGCAGGGATCCTACTGGGAGGAAATCTTTCTGTATTCTGAACACTTGGCCAGTTTTTGAATGTGAAAAAGAAAAATATGGGAAAATGAACCTCAGGCAGTCTACAGGGAAAAGCTGAGTTTTGATTTGATGAGATCTCAAAGCTAAAATCTGTACTTTAGGTTTGAAATGGGTCATTGTATCTGATACTGGACAGTGTGTTTAAAATTGCAAGTTCACTTTGGAATTTCAGTGATTTCTTTTGGAGGCATTAACTCTCTCCAGATTCTGAAGGATAAAGTCAAGGAAGGTGAGTATGAGGTTCCTCAGGTACCTGCCTGGATTTTGTGTTAACCTAAGGAGAGCAGGTAGGATTTCAACTCTTTTTAGAACCTGAAATTCCCAAGGCAGAAGGATATGGTTGAGAAAGCAGTATCCAAGTGCGCGTGCCTAGACCATGTGTTCAGGGGAAGTTGCCCCCTTCCAGTCTGAGTTAATTGGGAAGGCTCCTGGTCTGGTGGACCTGGGGAGTGGAGGAGAGCTGGAAGATGGCTTTTCAGCTCTTTAAGGAAGTAGAGTGGAAAAAAAAAGATCATGGGAAGTTATAAATAAAGTTTTCTTTCAGTAGCAAAAGTAGTTGAAAAAAAAGAGGACTAAAATGTTTATCATTAGTGATTGCAAATCCAGGTTTGATATGATTTCAAGTTAAAATCTGTCTTGAAGCAATCTGTCTTGAACAAGCAGCATCTGAGAATGTTCTTCCTATCAGGATTAAGCAGAAAAGATATTGTTATTTGGCATTTAGGATTGTAAAGTGCCTAACATAAGGATGAGTATATGTTAGATGCAACATTAATCTAATGTAATTGTTATACAATTTCTAAATTTGAAGTTTTTATATATAGATTGGGGTTTTAAAAGGATATGACAGAAATGTGATAATTTGAAACTTATATTTGGTTATAAATAAGCAGTGAAAATGCTGATATTTGGTATATAATGACAGATTTAAGCTAGAATGGTATTCCAGTACAGACAGTTATAGATAAAATGGGGAGGAACTGGATAATCTGAGTAATGAGATTGAGAGACTTGGAAAGATGAATAAGGTTTGAATAGTTCTGGATGGGTCAGTTTCAGATGGTTTTAGTAAATATTTTAAGAAGACAAAAAAAATCATGTAACTTGATTTAATAGGTAATAGCTCAATCACATTTGAGATGACTCTATCTGATCAGGGTGATAGAGTATGCTCACGTGTGATAAGGAGATGAAATACTATGCAAGGTGATGTGGAAATGCATTCAACTGAATGAGTAATGAATCATTTAAGTTTTAAGTAAACTTAAGTAGTTTATATTAGGAATTGCATTGTTAAATTAATGATGAATTGGTTAAAAAAGCTGTTATGAATTCTATGTAAGAGTTTGTGTTGTAGAATTCCTAGAGAAAATGAGAATCCTTTTAAAAAAATACATATATTTTTTTTATATAGGTGTGATTTTTAAGCCTGTTCCATCTAAGGATGTATTAAGTATGTTAAGTTTATTTCTGCTGTTCAGAAGGAAGTTTTAACTAAAATTGGAGTTTTTTGCTATGAGGTAAGCATTTACAAAAGTATGTTTGTAAAAGGAAGCTTATGGGCAAATGCAAAAAGGCCTGGGTTTTAGATCTTGCAATTTTTGCCAGTTAGGTTCATGAGGGTTTTGTGATAAATTGTAAACTGTTCTTTGGAGAGGAAAATATTTGTTGTATGAAAAAATGTTTTGTAAAATCTCTTGTATGATTTTTGAAAGGCCTACCTACCAAATTTATATTTGTAAACTAATTTGTTAAATAACTTCAGGTTTTATGGGGGGGGGGGAGGAATTGGAAAATAAGGGATGAGATAAGGAAGACAAGGAATTTTATGGCTCCCAGAAGCTCTGTGATAAATTTTAAGACAGTCTTCTGTCCCCATCCCCCTTTCCTTTTGAAGTCCAGTCATTACAGAAGGACTTTTAAAGATCTAATCTGAACTGGTGATGCTCAGAGAAGAGATGTTACCTCTTTCTATTGTCAAAGGAGAGAAATGGCACCAACCCCACCCAGGGGCTGAAGAGTCTAAAATGAACACCTAACTGGTGTGGCCCTTCACATTGTTAAAGTTGTAATCTCCATGTAAAATGTAAACTGCATTTGGGTAAATATAATTGACTGAATTAATTACTGAAACTAAATCAGAGACATCTTTATTTTGGGAAAAAGAATTTCAGAGTAAGTTTCTTAGAGGCAGGTAACTTCTGGTAGTATTTTGCGTTTGTGGAAAAGTTAAATATTTCTGTTTTGATATGAATTCATTTCATGAACGTAAATTGAAGTGAGTATTTGAACTTACCATATGTGTAGCTCATTCTTTTAGATTGAGCAGGGTTAGAAAGGGATAGGGTAGTTTGGGAAACAGATGACACCACCCATGGTCTCACGAGAAGGGCCCCTTCTCATGAGATTGTACTAAATTCCTTTTGGCCTTCTACCTTGAGAAACCTTTAAGTTTAATTTGAGTAAAGGTCACTATATCCCACACAACAGGACTTCAGACAAGCTAGGATCATAAATTTAGAGAAGGAAGGGGACTTAGAGGTCATCAAGTCTCACCCTTTTATTTTATAGATGAAAAAAGTGAGGCAGAGAATTAAGTGACTTGCCCCATGGTCACAAGAGGATAAGGTTCTGAATTCTTGACTCCAAGTCAACTACATCATGTTCCCTCTCTCCTTGAGTCCAAACTCTTCATTTTACACTTTTATCTGGCCTCAGACCCTTCCTAGCTGTGTGATTGGACAAGTCACTTCACCTCTGTGTTAATTTCCTCATCTGTAAAATAAGGATAAATAATAGCACCTGCCTCCCAGGGTTGTTATAAGGATCAAGTGAGATAATCATTGTAAAGCACTTACCACAGAGTCTAGCACATAGTAGGTACAATATAAATATTAGCTATTATTATTTTTACAAAAGTGAAAATGCAGCCCAGAGAAGGACAGTGCACAAGGTCACAGCCTGTAAGTGGCAGGGTCAGCATTCACACTCTGGTCTTCCCATAGCCAGGATGGCATCCTCTTCTTATACCATTCTGCCATGTTTTGCCCCCAAAAGAAAGGTTTATCGAACTGTGACCTTTTTTCCTGATGAAGAGAAAACTGAGAGATTTGGTGGTAGTTTGTTTGTTTAACCAGGTTTATGATTCCATCCTCATGAGGAAGCAATGCAGAAGAACACTTTCTATGCAGTTACAGTCATAGAGAACTTCCCAGGGGCACTAACGGGTTAAGTAGCCTGGCCAGATTCACCCAGCCAGTGTATGTTAGAGGTTGCACAAGAACAAAAGAGAAAAAGAAAACTCAGTATAATCAGATCGCGTTTATCCTGATGTCCCCTCCCCCATCAGGGATTGTAATTTGCCTCTGTTCATATCCCTGGTGCTTCACACGGTACCTGGCATACAGCAAGCATTTAATAAGTGTTTATTGATGGCCACTTAGGCAGAGACTGGGAAAGAAGCTAAAAAGGTCCATGAACAGCCGAAACAGATGGCGTAAAGTCCATGCACAAACACTCATGTGGTTATATTCATTATTAGACAGCTCTCCTGGCCCTCAGATACAATGCTAACAAACATGGCTGTCTTGATTTTCCCAATCTAATAGTAGCTGAGAAGCAGCAGTTTGTGTGTTTGAGGGAATAGGCAAAAGCAAAGTTTCGCAAGGACAGAAGCAGAAACACAACAAGGGAGAGGGCCAAAAAGTAGATGCCAAAACTTCATCTGGGGTCATTTATTGTAGGGGCATTAATTCACATTGCCAACAGCCCCTGTTACTGTATCATAGACCACTACAACAGTGGTGGATAGCGTGTTGTATTAAAAATAACATTAGTGACTCCATTTTGTTTTCATCCACCATTTTGTGAAGCTAATTTTCAGCTGCTTGTAAGTCACCTGATTTTGGATAAATCACAAGATTACTCTCCCTCCCAAAGTGCTAACATAAAATGAAGACCAGGTACAAAATGTTGTCAGTTTAGAACAAGAAACAGAAGGACCAATCCAATTCTATCTTTGAACACTGACTCCATCTTGTGCCACCACCTGTATTCTCCTCCATTTTGTTGTTTTTCTGGTATTCATCCATTAGAAACTAGATTATATAAGTCATCTAGTGTTTCATGCATGCAGGTGGATATAATTAATGAGGCACCCCCTCCCAACTCTACCAAAATTTATTCTTTCCCCCTCCCAACTCGGAAGGCCCCTAAACTTTTCTCCAATTAGAAATTAGATTACCTAAATTTATATCCTGGTTAATTGTTTTTGTTCTGCATGATTACCATGGAAATATGTTTTACATGATTGCACATATATAACCTATATTTAGAAAGGGAGAAAGTGAGGGAAGGAGGGAGGAAACTTGGAACTCAAAACCTTTTTTTAAATGAATGTTAAAAATTGTCTTTACAAGCAATTGGGAAAAAATGCTACTAAAATTTTTGTTATAATTAGTTGGACTTTTTGGACTTATTTGATTAACTGTATGCAAAAAGGTATAAAATTCTGTTTTACTCTGTGTTGAGTCCTTGGACTAACTGAGGAGTCCATCAACTCATTCTTTTGGATGCCTGGACAACAAATCATCTATGCTCAGATTGTTTCATTAGTTATTATTAATTTCCCATTACAAAAGGTCACCTCATTTAAGGAATATTCTAAAACTACCCCTCTTCCCTCTCACCTCACAGTCTCCTGATCCCCTCCACCAAAAAGAAACACGGTATTTTGATTCCTAGAATTCTGTTTTTCCTTTTTATTTTCTTTTTGGTACTCCCTCCAAATTGTATGTTAACTGTATAGAAAAACTGAGGTTCTGGGTCCTTGGTTACCAAGAACCTTGGTCCCGTTTTGTTTCTGCAAACTCATGCAATGCTAAATAAATCATTGTCTGGTTGTATCTACTTGGTTTCCACATAACAAATGACCTTGACCAAGTTAAGCTTAAGTGTGAAATCTGCCTGGCCCCCCCCATGACCACTCCAAGCTCACATTTATACAAGGCTCCATGGTTTGCAGAGCTTTTTGAGAGCAGGACTCTTTCTTTTCTTTTGTTTATATCCCTAGTACTAATACAGTGCCTGGCACACAGTAAGTGCTTAATTCATTCAATTCATTGACTGATTGGTCTCCATCCGGAATTTCATCAACAGAGAGAACTCCTTATGTAGAACCTTTCTCCACCAATGATGCCTGGACAGTTCTCTATGACTCAGAAGCTGGGGGCCTAGAGTGCTAAGAAATTAAAATGATTTGCTCAGGGTAGAGAATCTAATATCTGCCCAAATCAGAACCTGAACTCAGATCTTCCCAACCACACAACTAACTGTCAAAGAACTGCCTATCTTGACACACATTTTCTAATTTCAGCCCTGCAACAATTCTATGCAGAAGGAAGTAGAACTAATATTATCCCCATCTCATAGATAAGGAAATAAAATCTCAGAAAGTAAGGTATGCTTAAGGTCATACAGCTAGTCTTACAAACTTGATAATAACAGCCAAACCAATTTTATTTCAGCCTTTTCTCCTCCAGGCTAAAGAACCATTGGCCTTTCTTCTTGAGGTGAAACATGGCAGAATGGAAAGAGTGCCAGACTCAGGAGCCCATGTTTTGAATTCTGATTATGTCACCTACGGCCTATGTGACCTAAGGCCAAATGGACCTGGCACATGGTAAGTGTTCAATAAATGTTTGTTGAGTGACTGACCGATTTGATCCAGTCTTGCGCTTGTTCCCCTAGTTTGGATTGCCTCTGGATTAAATTCTGCTTGGGATTTTCTGCTGAAGATGGCAAAGGTATATGTAACAATTTTGAGAAGATTTTCATCCAAAATGGTTAAAATAATTTTTTCCTAGATAAAAGGATAAAACCTCAGTTATCTAGAAGATTTCTAATTAAACAGAATAGCTCATTCCTTGGCAATAAATGAAGTGGTTAAGTACATAGATGTTAAGTATAGGAGTTATTGCTGTAAAAGAGTTAGTTTGTACCAGCTGCCTGTCTTTTGACTCTAGGGAAAAACCAAATCAGAGGCAACAAGCCAAAGTGAGATTGTGTGATAGAATTGTAATAAAAAAACCATGAATAAGGAGTCAGAAGATCTAGATTCATAGGCGGATCCACCAAGTGGCCAACCAGTCCAGTTTCCTTTCTATTATATGAGGAAACCAGGTCTTTGGGGAGCTGAGGACTTATTCAAGGTCTAAGCTTCAAAGATAGGGATAGAACCCAGGTCCTCTGGTTCGAGAAGCAGAGTTTTTCCCAGAGTTATTCTAAAGCCAGCTCATTCATACTGGCTCTCTCCAGCCAGTTGTTAAATTTCTGGGGTGAGCGTTTACATCTCCGAAATTGGTAAATGTTACAACTGGGACTTGATTTATTATTTTGTTGATTGCTTAGACTTAAGTGATGGAGAAAATGTTTCTAATGCAGTTTTAGATTTAAAAATGTGTCTAGCATACATTTTTGCAAACTTCAACACTCCCCACCCCAAAGCTGGTTGTTAAACATTTACTACCACACCCTAGATCACATCCCATTGTCCACCTTGGCTCTGCCACCTTTGTGGTCTTGGGAAAAATACTTCCCATCTATGGATTTATTTCCTTAAGTATAAAATGGGCAAATTGAACTGGATCTCAAAGCCCTTTACCATCTCTAACATTCCTTGATTCTATGCTTAGAATACAACTGTGGATCTGTCCTTCGAAATAGAGTAGGGAAAATTCAAGAATCATTAATCTGGCTCTAGATTAGGGTAAAGGTGAGTAGCCCTAAGGGAAAAAAAAAACCACATGGCATAAAAGAAATGCAGAACTCATTTGTTCTTCCAGGGGCAGGTGTTAGACATGGTGAGTCATATTTATATATTTGCAAAAAGCATGAGAAAATCAGATGAAGTCCATATGAGCTCAGAACAGATACAAAAGAAATGAGAGTGGAAAAAGTGCAGCCTCCATGGCTCCTTCTTTCAGGGACTGCTGCCTCCTGGAACCTCATTGCTAGGAAGTGGGGATGTGAAGGAAAAAAGGTAAACAGTTGCTAGCTCTGTCAGCATTTCACAGCGCAGGCAGATGTACTCACACTCCCTACAAAGGGGGCCTCTGCTCCAGAGCAAGCCTCCATCGTCTTCTCCATCTCATATCCGTCAGATGCTATAAAACAAATGAGTTTACCTACACATTTTAAAAACTGCATTAAAGTAAGACCACAGGACCTCCCAGTTGTCCCCAGGATCCCCCCAGGCCTGAGGTGGCAGACGGGCCAAACACTCCTTAAAAGCCTCCTTTATGCTGATTATTGACTCGCCAGTGTAGGTCTAACAGAATGGGAGGCATTCACAGGAGTGGACACAGCAAGGACTTTGTTCCTCCCAGACTTGATGAACCCGGGGGATCTGGGTCCCAGCCATCATTTACAGGATTCTTCTGCATCTCTTGGCATCCCACACCATGGGATGACTGTCAGGAAAAGCTGCCAACGGGTGGCTAAACCTAGTTTCATAAACTTGGAGCCACTGAATGATGGGGATCATGCTGAACACTGCATGTGATTATGCCCTCCCAGATCATTGGACCTTAGGTGACCTATGGAGGTAGAGGGCAGGGCACAAAATCTCCATGTGATTTCAAGGGCACCAGGAATGTCTTACCCCTGGAATGAAAAACAAAGCAAAACAACTACTTGATTATTTTCAACTTCTTTAATAGGACACAGAGCCTTTCTTCCTAACACATAGAGTGTCCAAAATTGGAATGAAATACCTTGAGAAGCAGTGAGTTTCTCATCACAGGAGGTATTCAAATACAGTGAGAATGAACAGTATTGTAGAGAGAATTCCTGTTCAGGTGCATGTCTTCTGAGCTTCCCTTAGCACTCTGAGATTCAGTTATTCCTACCACAAAAATTGTAGAATTGTAAGATTTTAACGCTAAAGACACCCTTATCATTTACTGAGGCACCAAGAGCTCACAGAACTTACATTTCTGTAACTCTGTAAATTTTACAAAGTCCCTTCCTCCCAACAACTCTGAGAGGTAGACAGTACAAGCACTATGACCTCCATTTTACCGATGAGAACCCAAGTTAGCTTCCCTTACACACCTGGAACTTGCAAACAGTTATTTTGACTAGAAAGCCAACAATTGGGTTCCAACACTACATCAGGCTTAAGATGCAAACATTCCTCTAAGAAATTACTCACTGACTGACATTACCATTCAAATATGGGTAATTGATCTCAGATCCTTTCCCAAAGAACGCTGGAGTGGGAGTCAGAAGACCTGAGTTTGAATTCTGACTATTTTCCTTGCCACATGCACGACCTCAAATAAGTCACTTAACTTCTCTGGGCCTCAGTTTCCTAATCTGTAAAATGAAGGATTTGGATCAGATACCTCCTTTGGTCCCTTCCAATCATAAATCTCAGGTTCCATACTATTGAAAGACAGGGGATTTCCATCTGATCCCAATTAATGTAATAACATTACATTACATACAGCCTGATTAATTCAATTAATCAAAGGTATAAACCTTAATCAGTTTGGAATGTGTCGATGCTTTCATTATTGGATGAAGAAAGATGATCGAACAGTCTCGCAGTGGGTACACATCTTCATGAGTTCATGTGCATCCAGGCTAATGTCATGACCCTGGGCAAGTCACTTAACCTTGTTTGCCTCAGTTTCCTCATTTGTGAAATGAGCTGGAGAAGGAAATGGCAAACGACTCCAGTATCTTTGGTAAGAAAACCCCAAAGTGAGGTAACAAAGAGGCAGACATGACTGAAATGACTCAACAACAACATAAACCACATGGAAAACAGCTCATGACTGTTTGAAAGAGTCAGCTGCACCTCTGGATCTTTGTATGGCACAATGAGCAAATTTGAAATCCTGCGTTCCAGCAACAAATGGTTGACTACAGGGGTAGAAAAATCCTGAAAAGAAACTGCCTCTGGGGGAGGAAGAGCGCCCTAGACCCTTCCCACTGCCATGACCAGTTAATGACTGTGAAATGTCAACGGTTGAAAGATATGGGGTTGCCATTGAAGTTGGTGGCAGCACCTCCAGAATGACAGTGACAGATGTCACCATCCACAGTGGGACCAAGAAAACTGTTGAGGACAAACTAGACCCTTTCAGCTGTATTTAAAACCATGAATTTGTCTTCTTACATTGAGTTTGTTTTTTAAGTTTATATTAGATTTAACAAGAGTAACAAAATGGTCCTGTTTTTGTCCCTTTCTGACCTTTTTAAAATTTTAAATTTTCTTCTGTGTACTTTTATGCTTTTTTTGGCACCCTCCCTCACTAATTCCTCACCCTTCCTTACCCAAATAGAAACCTCCCTTTGTGACAAATGTGTATGGTCAAGCAAAAATCAACACAGTAACCATGTCTGAAAATCGGTGTCTTTCACTGGTGTCTTTAGTTCATCTCCTTTGTGCCAAGATGTGGGAGGCACACTTCCTCAGCAGCCTTCTGACTGCCTGGCCTTGCTGAAGCACAACTCCTGCCATCTACAGAATAAAGGGGCCTCTCAGACTTCAGCAAGCCAAGCAAGTTCCTACTTCATGCTCAGTACCTCTCTAGGCTCTTGAATCAGTCTCACTGGCTGGCTAGAGTCCAAGCTACCTCTGTCCCAACAGGAAGGCTCAAAGGATGTGTACTTACATAGGTTAAAAAAAATTACATTCAAGTTGCTTTGCAACTGGCAGTAAGCCCATGAGGAGAGAGGTGATTTAAAGAAACAAGCTGTTAAAAAAAACGAACAGAAAAGCCACTTTGCCCCTTTTAATGGATAGTTCTTTGCACACTGTTTCCTTTCAAGGTGACCTGAAGTCGAATCATTGAAAAGTCTGAGCCTGTAACTGAGAGAAGGAAGTTTCCTGCAAGCCTTCTGGCCCATATCCTCCTAGCAATCCACTCCCAGCCTGTTTTGGCAGAGACTTGTGGCCTAAACACTTGTGCTTTTTGGTTTTAAAAGTCACTTCAGTCCTATTTGTTGTCTTTAGAAGGATCAGTCTCTCGAGCTCAAGGAGAGAAACTCTTCTTTGATTGACGCCATTGACTGGGATCTCTCTGGTGTTACCCACCACCTCAGTAATAAAGGGCTCAGTTTCATAGCATCATAAAACTGTAGAGCTGCAAGGGACCTGAGGCAACAGTAATCCTGTATAATCTGACTGGGATTTTCCAGTTTTTCACATACAGCCTCTCATTTCTTCCTCACAACAGCCCCTAGAGGAATATAGGGCATGTGTCTTTATGACCTTCATTTTATAGGTGAGGAAACTGGGGCCCAAGGAAGTAACCTGTCTGGTCCAAGGTCACAGAGATAGTAAATCGCTAAGCAGAGGCTTGAGCTCAGTCCCCTTAAACTCCTGGGTGTCGAAAGACCTTAGAGATGATCCACTCCAACCCCTTTTCCACCCCCTCACTTCCACCATTTTACAGATAAAGAAATAGCAGTGTTATGGAGTAGATAGTGTGGAAGAATGAGATTTAAATCTGGCTTCAGACATTTACTAGCTGTGTGATACAAGTCATTTAATCTCTCTGGGTCTTGATTTCCTCATCTGTAAAATAGGAGTGTCAGGTCCTTTGTAGCACAACATTTATAATCCTCTGAAACCAAAAGTAGGACCTGAAAATTGGGAGCCACCCCTCTTGGGATCTGCTAACTTCTCAGATAACAAAGGAATGTAAATGGAGGCTGAGATTTGGACTGAATTGTTTGGAGTGTGCAGAGAAATCATTGGTTCTTTGTGAACTAATATCTATGGGATAATATGTTGAGAGTTAGAAAGGGCTCTTCTCAGAGGTTAGGTCCAACTTCTCCATTTTACAGTTGAAAAAATTTTTGAAGGCTTGTGGAGAGAAGTGATTTGCCCAAGAATATATAAGTTACAAGCTGGGATTTGAACTCAGATCCTTTGATTCCAAATCCAACATTTTCCCACTCTACTATACTGCCCTATCTAGATACAGTAGAGGGTCCTTGAAGCGACAGACCAGAACCTTGCTTTCCTATGTGCCCCAAAGTGCCTAGTACAGGGGTGGGGAACCTGCAGCCTTGAGCCTTTTATGAAGGGGATTTGTTCTCTGAAGTTTGGATTCAATCAAAGGGCTGCACTTGAAGACCTAGAGGGCCATATGTGGCCTTGAGACTACAAGTCCCCCACTCATGATCTAGTGAAAAGCCTGGTCCTCAAGCAATAGCTTCACAGAACCATTGAACCTTTGAAGTAGATGGGACTTTAGAGGTCAATTAGTCAATCATCCCACTCTCATTCCACTCTCTGGGGTAGGAATTCCCTCTACAATTTACCTTCTCTGTTTTTGTTGTTGAGTTGTTTCAGCTTATAGAGAGTCAAATAACCTGCTTGAGTACCTTTACTATGGGGAGCTCACTACTTTACAAGGCAGCCTATTTCATTGTTAGACGCAAGATTTAAATCTTATGTTGGGCTAAAACATTTTTCCTTGTAACTCCAACACACCATCTGTAGGTCTGCCATTCAGAACCCTGCATAGCCTTTGAAATTTTCTTTCTCTAAAATCTCCTTTTCTCCAGGCTAATCACCTTCACTTTCTTCAGTGTTTGCTGAATGAGTGGTAAAACAATTCTTTTCTTTTTTCAATTGAACACTTACTAATAACAGCTAACATTTATAGAGTACCTACTATGTGTCATTTATAGAGTACCTACTATGTGTCATTTATAGAGCACCTATTATGTGTCATTTATAGAGCACCTACTATGTGTCATTTATAGAGCACCTACTATGTGTCAGGTGCTGTGCTAAATGTTTTACATTATTATCTCACTTGATCCTCATAACAACCCTGGGAGGTAGATGCTACTATTATTACCATTTTACAGATAAAGAAACTGAGGCTTACTACCATGGGGAGGGGAGAAAGATGCTGTTATTATCACTGTTTTACAGATGAGGAAACTGAGGCAGAGAAAAGTTAAATAACTAGCCCAAGGTCACACAATCTGAGGCTGGATTTGAATTCAGGACCTCCCAATTCCAGGTCCAGTTTTCTATTAATTGGACCATTTACATGCTGCCTCCAAAAGTTTATATTTACACAGAAACAATAGATATAACCTAAGATCTGATTAAGGCTTAGTCTTAATCATAATTCCTGTATGAATCTGGGTGAGTCACTTAATGTCAAGAAGCTTCAGCTTCCTCATCTGTAAAATGAGCCTAATGACATCTGCAGCACCAACCACCAGAATTGTCATTAAGACCAAATGAGATAACCTCTGTCAAACTCTCTGTACAACCTAAGCAATATGTAGACGTATCAGGTATTATTGTTACTGCTGGTGGTGGTTCCCATTCTGTAAGAGTGGGATGTGATAGCAACCACCTCCCTAAGAGTCAGTATGACCTGTGGGATAGGAACCCAGCATCTAGAGACAGGAAATTCTGTGTTCAAACCTGGCCTCTGACATATACTAACTAGACAGGTGTGACCATCAATAGACCATTGAATTTCTTTAATGCCCTCAAGCAATGAAGACTTTAAGGTACAGAGATCTTGGCAATCTACCACACTGGGAGGGTTCCAAACATCAATGAAATCATAGGTTCTGACAAAACGAAAATGATGAAGCTTCCTGCCCCCAAATTATCTCCCCCACTCACCTTTGAAAGGGCCTGAAATTCCATTAGTAGAGATTCATTTCCTTGGGGATTCAGCTTTGCTCTCCAAGACTTACTTTTTAAATGCCAGTCTCTCCGGGAGGATAACATTAGGCTATTACCACTAGCAGTCAATAGAATGATTTGTTTTTAGCATCATTTATTTTTAAAATTGCTTTTGGGGGCTTAAAATGTAGGTAGAAAAGAGAATGTCTTAGAAACCAGGTTCAGTGTCGTTGTTATACTGTGGGAGAGGCAGTGTGATGGAATGCACGGGAGTTGTCTTAGAGTTTGAGTCTGAGTTCTGTGTGACCCTGGGGAAAATCCCTTCCCTCCTCAACTTTAGCTACCTCATTCATAAAATGGGGATAATAATTCTTATCCTACTTTCTTCTCATAGGGTTGTCAAGTCACTTAAAATTGGTTTTACTCATCTATAAAATAAAGATGATAATGGTACCTACCTGCCAGGGAGAACAAATGAAATAATGTGGGTAAAGTGCTTGGCAAGTCTTGCCATTCTATGTGAATATCAGCTATCGTTCATATTAATAAACTAAAACACTTTTTGAAGGAGAAGTAATACTTTAAGATCACTAAGGTAGTGAGTTAATATATAGATGTGGTCCAGCATAAGTTTTTCTTGAATAGTGAGAACCTAGGAGGGTGTGGAGTTGCTATTTACTTATGTCTCATCAGGCATTTCATCTGGCTTCCTTACTTGACCGCTGATACTGGCTTCCTTTTGCTCATTTCCATATGTGCAGTGCATGTGTGTGTGTGTGTGTGTGTGTGTGTGTGTGTGTGTGTGTGTATGTATGTATGTGTTTGTCACCTAGTAAAGATGTCTTTCATGCGTTTCTCTCTCTTATCTTCTTGGAAATGAATCATGGCTACTCTGGGACCTACTGGCTACTCAAGGGAACCAGTTCATACTTTCCATTAAAATGGCAGGACACTGATTCTCCGACATGGACTTCTGAAGCCATCCCTTTATTGCTGGAACACATAGGACCGTAGCCCAATCTCTAGGCACTCATTCATTCAACATAGCCTATACAGAGCATCGCAAAATACAGACCTTGTTAGAAAAGCTAATCCAAGAACTATGGAATAATGTTTAATATATCTCAGTGTCCCTATAGCGCTTCTAAGATTTGAAAATAAGCCGTAAAACTACATTTGGGCCTCAAGCCCCTGAGCTTACCCTGCAATCTCACGTAAAGTTTATCTCTTTGAACTATAAACTCATAAAGGGAGTGTTTCCTTCCCAACATACCAAAAGATAAAAACAAACAAAACCCAGTAGGTGAAATATTCATTTGGTAACAGGGAAGTAGTTTATTCATTCTGAGTACAGACAAGGACTTAAAAGACACTGCACCCTATAGGAAGGAGGAATCCTTCTCCAGCAGTCAGAGGTCTCTGAAATAGAAAACCTAAAAGAGAAAAAAAAAAGTCAGCATCATTCATTTACTATTTAACTCACTTAACTGCTCTTTTGAGTCTCACAGCAACACTCAGTGGTGATTAGGTTTCTGGCTTACAATGCCTACATTTCCTCTTCTGAGCACTGTTTGGAGAGGTAGTGTGGGACAGTGAGTAGCTCAGGGAACCAGGGTGAGGAAGGACCCTCTGATTCTGAAATTCTGTGACTAGGGTCTGGGAGTTCTGGTTTCATGAGGCTTCCTTTCTGAACTTCAATTTCTTTATCAGAGGAAAGAATTTTCTCATCAGTAAAACAAAGGGAAAAGACTAGATTCCAATCCCTAGTCCTTACAGGCTCTCCAGTTTAGGTGAATGCAACAGTTCCAGAATAGGATAATCTATTCAGATCTGTTACCTGGTCATCAAAATTTCCACACAAGAGTGAGGGTAATTGAAAGAGCTGGGCTGAGTCAAAATGTCTGCATTATAGTCTCAAATTGTGTAGTGCAATAGAGCGTGCACCGCATCTGGAGCTGGAGGACTTAGGGTTCAAATCTAGTTTCTGTTATTTGGTCTCTTTTCCCATATCTGGAATGTTCTTCCTCATTCATCTTGGCCTCCAGGCTTCTTCCAAGTCTCAGCTCCTCTCTTACCTTCAGCAGGAGAACTTTCCTATTCTCTCCTTTCCCAGCCCCAACTGCTAGTGCCTTAGCTTGGAGGTTACCTTCCAATTACTTTGCCCATGAATTTTCTCTCAAGTTGTCTCCCCCATTTGAATATGAACTCCTACAGAGCAAGGATTGTGGATTTTTTTTTAAATAATAATGAAAGCTAGCATTTTATAGAGCATTCTAAGGTTTGCAAAGTGCATCTTTTCTCATGTCATCTCATTTTGGTCCTCACAAGAACCCTAGGAGGTAAGGACTATTATTTTTTTCAATTTTCTAGATAAGAAACTCGAGACTTAGAGAAATTAAGAAATTTATCATCTAATAAGTATCTGAAACTAAATTTGAACTCAGTTTTCCTGATTCCACATCCACCCAGATGCCCAGCATTTAGTGTTTTACACATCGCAAGCATTTAATAAATCCTTGTTGCTTGAATATTAATTTGGGCCTAGTTAATAATCATCTGGGTCTCAGTTTTCTCATCTGTAAAATGAAGATAGTGGATTAGTCAGCCTCTAAGGTGATTTTGTAGCCCTAAACCTACGATTCTTTGATCCTTCACTGGCCACCTGTGAGATACTGTGGAAACCTGCCTTAATCTCTTCACCCATCAAATAGATTGAGGGACACTTGCCTCACTTACCTGGCTTGGGTTGTTGTAAGGATTAAGAGAGAGAAGTTTTAAGAAAGCATTCTGCAAAGCATAAAGCATTCCTGTTATTCTATATCCTGAGAGACAAAAGCTTTACCTGTAGGGCTTGGTCCTCAGCCCAGAAAGATGCCAATGATAAAAGAACAGATCTTTTGCAAGGGCTCCCAACAGTATTCTTTTGCCATTCTCATGGCCTCCTCCTCCTTTTGGGTTGATTTCACTGGAGGTGGGGCAGTGGGCTTGACTTTTCCAGCCTTCTTAGTAGACCTTTTGCCTATCTGGGCTTCCTGGGAGTCTTTTTGGGGTGGTCCCTCGGACCTGGGCCCTAGTTTTGAAGGCCTAGGAGCTTCAGACTGCTGGCTGGAGAGGTGAGTATCCTTCAGGCTGGAAGCCTCCTGCTTGAGCTGTGCCTCAGGTCCAGCTGCCTGGCACATTGTGGGCCTCAGCACTGGGGCTGCCAGGCAGGGCTCACTCAGCTTCCTCAAGCCCAGCACCACCTGGCTCCAGTAGAGAGTTGGATTACTGACGAAGGCCCCACACAGCCCAGGCTTCCCACTGTACTCACACCAGGAGGCTCGGCCCTGATTCCTGCACTCGAGCCTCAGGTGGATTTCACCCTGATTGCTGACCCGCATCGTACAAGCATCTTTGCCCTTTGTTTGAAAGTGAATCTCTTCCCCAGGATTGATTTTCTTCTGCCTTGGGGTCTGTCCCAAAGCTCCAAGACAACACACCACCACTAGCAGAAGGCAGGTCCAAGATGGCATGGTGAGGCTCTGACTCCAACACAGACTGTCTGCAACTCAGCCCCAAGCAGTGAAGGAACCAGAAAGTCAGGCCAGCCCCAACTTAAAGGGAGGCTGGACAAAGACCTCTTTCTCCTTCTTGGTGGGCTGAATCTTCCATGAAAAACCCAACTGTGTCTGCAGTACTAAGTCTGAGAGAGTGTCAAATAGCCAACTGTGCTCCCTCCCTGGAAGGAGGAGAGACACTTTTCTAAGTATATCCAGAATGGTGTAAGTCAGCAGTGCCTATGTGTTTATAAAACACACACACACACACACGCACACACACACTAGCTATATCAATATTGGGATGAAAGGGATGGAATGCTTTCCCCTTCTGAGTTACTTTTAGCCTTTTTTCTTTGGCCCAGTTGGCCTCTGGGTCCTAGATATCTAAAATCAGGTATACACATCCCAGAAGGCACACAAGATGATCAGTGGGGTATGTAAGAAAGAGAATAAAATTGATAGCACAGTGGTTAGCCTGCCTCTACTATTGTCCTTTCTCCATTGTTGGCTGTGCTGGACAATCAGCCATAGGGCCTCCTGTCCACCCTCCACCATAGCAGCCACAGCACACTGCATGTGTTCTGACCCAGTTTCCCAACTCAAGCAGGATATGTGAGCTCTTTGCTGCCCGCCAGGGCTCTCCTTTTGTGTCCTCCAAGGAGAATAAAGGAGGCTCCCTCTAGCCCAAGAGTCATTGCAGCAAAGAGAACCAGAGAAGAGTAGGGGGTAGCAGCTCCTGCCGCCAGTGGACCTGGGGTTCAAGCAGCCAAATCAGAGATTCCATGATGCTATATGTCCAGCTGTTTCGAGATGAGCCAGGAGTCTGTCAAAGCAGCCTTGATTTATTCTGGACCTTGGCATTTCTTCTGGTAGTTCTGGTAAAAATCAATTTGAATTCATCCAGGAATTATTTAGAGAATATTTATTGAAGCTGGGCACAGTGGAGGGTGCTGCTAGAATGGAAAGTCATACAATCCATTTGTACCACATCTTTGTCGCTGTCATCTACCAATCTCCAGGTTATTGTTGATCCTTCTCTCCACTTAACATCCTTAAGAGTGCCAATATTTATACTGATGTTTCTCCTGGCAACTTGACCACACAATTCCTCCATTTTCATGATCTCCTTCCATATCCATGCTTAGCCTCACACTGGCGTGGTCATACTTCAGATCTCAAAAGAGTAGGAACTTTGAAATTCCATTCTCTCATCAGATACCTTCCCATGACTCCCCCTTCCTTCCTTCCTTCCTTCCTTCCTTCCTTCCTTCCTTCCTTCCTTCCTTCCTTCCTATTTTTCTTCCTCTTCTCTCTCTCCCTCTCATAGAATTTTAGATGCAGAGCTGAAGGGGTATTAGAGGCCACCTAATCCAATTTCCATATTTTCCAGATGAGAAAACAGGGCCCCAGAAAAATTAAGCCACTCTCCCATAGCCAGGAGGTAATATGCGACAGAATTAGAAATCAAACCCAGGTCCTCTGATTTCAAATGGCTCACTATTTTGATTGTACAATGTTTCCTCCAGCTCACACTAAATCATATCTCATTCAGATTAAATTTACTGCTCTAGTCTAGTCCATCTTTTTCTCCCCTACTCTCTCTCCTCTTCTGCCTTCCATTGTGGTCAGATGCAGGCTTGGCCCCATGACCTTCTATCTTAATGCCACTACCCTAGAATCTCCACAGTCTATTCCATGCCCACACTCTTACCCTGCCCCCAACTTTCTACCCTTTCAAATTTCCTAATCCTCATTCCTAAGCAACCTTCACCATGCAATTTTTCTGCTCCCACTTCCAGGATAGTGAACAGCACTAAAGAAAAGATCTTAAAAACCAGCTAATCTTACCCACTCCAGGTTTATGGTCCATAATTTTGGGCTTTCCTAGGTGTTGGACAACCCTACTCCTGTCCATTCTTATCATTCTTCACCTAACCTCCCCACAATTGTTGTTCCATATTTGTCCTCTTTCTTCAGTCCCCCCGCCCCTGCCAACTGCACTCCTTATCCCCAGATTTATAGCAGATGATTTAGCTTCTTACATCACTGAGATTAAGAGCATCTCTTAGGAGCCCCCCTCGCTCTTCTCCTTCCTTCCTCTAAGTGTTTTGACTTCATCATCCACTCTTTCCATTTTCTTTTACTCTGGGCTAGACATTGAGCCAAGCAACTACTCTGGAGAAACTTATATTCTAATGAAAGAAACAACATATATAGAAATAAGACGCCAGCTTTTTAAGGCTAATCTACTACCTTTGTCCTCCATTTTTTCACCCACCATGCTTCAGCAGTCATTTCTTCTCTCTCTTCAACATCTTCAACCTCTCTTTTGTCACCGGCTCTTTCTAATCCACCTATAAACATGTTCACATCTTTCCAGTTCTAAAGAGCCCTCTCTTCCCTTCCAGCAGGGAATCATCCTGAAGGCAAATCATCCATTTCTACTGTTATTCCCTTAGGATTTCTGGGATGTTCTCTGCATCCTTCTGTCAAACTCATTCATACATGTGTTGTTTTTCCCAACCAGAGCATGAATTTCTGGGGGGTGTGGTGGGGACACTATTGCAATTTTAAATTTTGTATCCCCAGCAATTAGTACAGTGCTTGGCACTCAATAAGTGCTTTTTCATTCATTTCAAAATAACAGCATCTAACATTTATGTAGTCTTTTAAGGTTTAGAGAATGCTTTAGATATATATATATATATATAGTTTCATTTAAGTCTCATAATAACTCTGGGGGGTAGTTTCTATTATTATCCCCACTTTATATATAAGGAAATTGAGAGTGAAAGTGGTTAAGTGACTTACTCAGGGTCACATAACTTCATACTTGAGTTTTTCTCACTCCATATCCAACATTATCTATTGGGTCAGTTAGAAGTCATTCACCCCTTCTCTCTCTCCTGCTTTACTACAAAGCTTCTTGAAAAAGCTGCCTCTTTTTGATGCTTCTATCTCCATCCTCATCAAAACTCTCCTTCAGGCCCTATAATCTTACTTACAACTCCTGTAGTCTACAGACATTCTTTTTTTCAAAGGTCCCTAATGGCTTCCTAGTTGGCATATGTAATGGCCTTACATTTAGACCTCCTATTCCTCTACAGCATTTGATACCATTGATCTCCCCCTCCTCTCCCTTGGCCTCAAAGACAGTACTCTTTCTGGTTTCTCTTACTTCTAACAGATACTACTCTCTAGTTACTTAAGTGGGTCCTTGTCCTCTTTTTGTCCCCTTAGGTGACCATTCTTTGAGGTTCATTCCTTGGTCCTCTGGCTGTAGTGGAAGTTTGGTTCTCAGCTCTGCCCCATGGGAAGCTGAGTTGTTTTCCATTGACACAGTCTTTATTACCTGAAATTAGATCTTCCTTTCATGGCTCTAAGGATGACAGCAACCCGGATCCAACACCAGGCTTTCTGCTGAGCTTGGTTGGATGCTACTTTCTCAAGATCTCCAGTTCCTTTCAGCCTTGCTTTGTCCCTACAATCTCCAGGTACAAGAAAAAGTTCCAGGCTATGTCTACTAAAGGGCACAAAAATAGCATGCACAATGAGGAGCTGCTATAGATTAGATGCAACTCAATTCCTTCTTTTGTTTCGCCTTCAAACTCAGAGACTTTCTTCTTCTGCTATCATCATCCTTCCATCTGCTGACCCTTCAAGGACAAGAAACCTTTTTTTAAATTATTTATTTTTAGTTATCAACATCTACGTTTATAAGATTTTGAGTTCTAAAATTTTTCCCCTCTCCAAGATGGAATGCAATCTGATATAGGCTGTACATGTACAATCAGTAACAATATTAAACATATTGGATATGCTGTGAAAGAAGAATTAGAACAAATGGGAAAAACCACAAGAAAGAAAAAAAAGAGAGTCATGGTTCTTTCTCTGGATGTGGATAGTCTTTTCCATCATGAGTCTTGTGGAATTGTCTTAGATCATTCAAGGGCAAGAAATGTTGGGATGCAAACTGGGGTGATGAAGCCAGAAAAGAATACCTGTGTACTGGCAGAGGCCACTGCTTGATTATTACAACAGGAAAAATTTCCTAAAAGAGATATCCAAAAATGGAATGGCCTGTCTTGGGAAGTGGTCAATTCCCCCTCACTGGGAGACCTCAAGCAAAGGCTGGATGACCATTTACCAGGCATGAGGAATTAGACTAGGTGACTCTGAAATTCTGTGATTCTAATTCTGTTATGCCATTGATTCAGAAAGCAGTCTTTGTTTCCTGTCCCCTCATAGAATCCCAATAGAGAAGACCTTCTACTCTATGAGGCCCATGAAGCTATCTTTTCTTCAGGTTTCAACCTTAGCTATCATCATCTCCTTCTGAAGGTCACAATATTTTAGCCTTGGAGACTACTCTTGTTGTTGAGTTGTTTTCAGTTGTGTCCAACTTTTTGTGACCCTGTTTGGGATTTTCTTGGCAAAGCTACTGGAGTGGTTTGTCATTTCCCTTCTCTAGCTCATTTTACAGAAGAAATTGAGGCAAACAAGGTTGTGACTTTCCCAGGTCACACAACTAACAAGTATCTTGAAGCCAGATTTGAACTCAGGAAGATGAGTCTTCCTGACTCTAGGCCTAACACTCTATCCCTTGTACCATCTAGATGTCTAGAGACTGCTCTTACCTTGAACCATATGTCCATTCTGTCTGGTCCACTAGAAACAGGTAAAACCAGATGGATCTTTTCACCTGGTTGGCTGACGTTGGCTCTTCACCAGGAAGCTTTCTTTTCACTCTATCCTTCTATGCCTTGTCTGTAACCTCTTAAAGGTCAAAATCTCACATTTGTGGTATAAATTCTCCTTCCAGCCTAAATTGCTTTTTAGCTATAAACCTATGCTCCTTGGAAAGTCCATATCAGCTCTTTACTCATTAGCAGAGTTAATTGGATGAATGCACCTTAAGGCCAATGGGCATTGTACAGTTTTCTGATTCTTAGCTACAGCTCCAACCACTTCCCCTTTTCAGGGTACTTAATCATTGACCCTTCCTCCTGGGTCAGAAACTGCAGACCATGTATTTTAACAGCCTACTTAAAAAAAAACCTGAATGAACATATAGAAATAGTCACAAAAATTTCATGTCCCTATTACTCCTTTCTCTCTTTTCCTCTAGCCATGTAATTGGGAAAGGTCAATCCACCATCTCTAGTATAAGATTAAGAATAATGGCCAGTCATTAGCTCACATAGGGGACTTCTGAGTCTCATGATAAATGAGAACATAGTCTCTGTCATTTTCTTTGTTGAGCAGAATCTGACTAGATTTTTGTTTCCACTGATTACCTTCTAGAAGGCTAAGATGAAAAGACCCAGCACCAGTGTGACATTAGTTTAAGAAGCAGGTCTAGGAATTCCATTCTTCTCACTAAGAAACATAGGATCACATACCTAGAGTTGGAAGGGACCAAGGAAATTGCAGTTTATTTCTTAGAAGCCATTAGCATTGTAAGTTCTAATTTGGTAAAGCACCAACTTATTGGATTGTTAGCTCCTCTGTTGTGAAAACACACTACTGAGGTTCAACAGCCAGATGTGTCTCAGAAAGGACAAAGATCTGTCGATATAGATTTCCATTGAAATCCAAGAAAGGGATGAAGTTTGTTCAAATCATCAAATATCTGATTACCTCTCCCTTTTCCCTATGCAAATCCTAGCTATCTCTCATCACTTGCTTCCATGAGCCCCACCCCCAGTGGCTCTAGTCCACAGACATGTCCTCATTTTCTGACCCTCAGATCCTAAGTGGAGCACTCATTTGGCTTATAAATAACCCTTCCACTATTGGTATCTTGTCTCCTTAATGACATTGTATGCTCCTGTGGAGCAGAGATTCTCTCTAATGACATCTCCTTTGTATTCCACAGTGCTAGAGACAACCTTAGTACTCAGTAAATTCTGCTTATTGTTATAGACTGAGCTCTGAACTTAAAGATGGAAGACTTTGGCTGTAGATCTGACACTATTGAGAGATATTGGAGCAAGCTTGAACAAGTCAATTAACTTAGATTTCCAGGATTTAGAACTGGAAAGGACTCTAAAAACCATGTAGTCCAATCCTCTCATTTTGCAAAGGAAGGACCAGAGGGTCCAGAGGGATGTAATGATCAACCATCCTTGAACTGAATAAAAATCTAGGAATTTATAAATGAATGAAATTGAGAAAGACATAGGAACAAAACATTTAACAAGACAAGATTAAGGGCAAAAACAAGAGATGCATTTGAACCCACAGGACCTAGAGGTGCCATTTCTGCCCTTTGGATGCAACCTAGGAATTTTAGGTTCCATTCTTCCAAATTATTTTTTCCCCTCTGAAGTCCCATTTCTCATTTGTTCCACATTTTCCAGTCAACATTGGATTGTAGGATTCATGTGTGATCTTTACACATATGTGTGTGAAAGCTGCAAAGCATAGCCTTACAATCTCCTGGGATGTATGTAGTTTATTCAAACAGCTTCCCAGTGTGGCAGCATGCATGACTCTTATGACCCAAGATGACCCTTCTACTCTGCCCATCTGGAAGAGATTCCACACTGCCAACTACTTTCTTTCAAGCCAAAAGAAGTGCATGTTTTTGAACTGGGATTACCTCAATCCGTGCCTCCTGTGCCCAGTCCTTGGACTACAGAAGATACAGAGGCCACACTGGACATTTCCCATGGCTCTGTCAGAGGTCATTTTCCGGTTGACTTAGTGCTGCAAATCCTGACCCCTTGCTTTGACCATCTGTTCCTTTGGCACCATAAGACTCTTCTCATTGGGAAGAATCAAAGGAAGCAAAGAGGACAAATAGAAAATATAAGAAATTGCTCCAATGGGTTTCTAGAAAGCTCTAGAAAAGAGCCTATATTTAATGGAGCATCATATGATGAAGAAAGTTCCAATCAAACAACGCAAGCGCACTAATCTAATGTGTGTGGCAAGGTATGCGGAGGGGATGGTTTTGGCATTTCAAGGAGGAGACTTTACTGCTACCACATCCTGAGTTCCCATGTTCTACATGCAGCATGTGTGAGCACACAGGGGATTCTTAACCGCTCCAGTTTGCTCTGAGGATATTGGCAGGAGCAAAAACTGGGCACCACACGCCCCCATGAGCAGTGTGACTCCTCAAATCTCCCCTTCTCAAAATGCGGTTTTGGAATAGGTAACAACAAATTCCTTGACTGGTGTGGTCAGGAACGGGCTGTGTATATAATTAATCATAATGCAGATTAGCATGTACATATTCACACCCTATGGAGGTCCCTTTAGAGAATCAGTGGCCAAATATGTAACAGTGACTTGCTTACCAGAAATTATTCATATTTGTAGAGTTCTTTATGATCACAAAGTTCCCCCACTTAGTCCTCACAGTCATCTCATGAAACAGATCTGGTATGAGAGGATAACCCCATTTTATAGACCACACTACCCTCCTCACACTAATGCCAAATGCATTTTCTCTTCCTCTAACAGTATAATGGCAAGAGTGGCAGATTTGGGACAACAGAATCTGAGTCTGAATAGCAGTAGCTCTTCTTACTACCTCTCCGTGACCTTGATTGAATCATTTAACTTTTCTAGAACTCCTCAGTTTCTCCATCTGTAGAATGAAGGGTTGATCTCAAAGATCTGACAGCTCTAAATCCTATGACCCTCTGGTGGTGAAAGCCCTCTTCTCTGGTTGTGAGTCCAGCTCAGATGTCCTCCTGGATTCTTTCCTCCTCTGTTTCTCCTAGAGTACTTTATCTAGATCTTTCCTTTGCCCTCTTCATATTGTACTATGTAGCTTATTCATTTGGACACGTTGTATCCTCCAGGAAAAACAAAAGCAAAAAACTCCTCCCGATTTTTAAAACAATAACGTGCACTGATATAGGACTTTTAGGATTCTAAAATAAATATTTTTATTATATTGTCCTCTGAAGGAGATAATGCAAGCATTATTGACCCGTTATACAGATGAAGGAACTGAGACTCAGAAGAGTTAAGGGACTTGTTAGTGATCATCTGCTTGTTAGGAAGTTGTCCAGGTATTGACTTCAGGTCCAGGACCCTCTCTCTGATACATCACACTGCCTAGGCAGAATGCACTCTGTGAAATGGACAGCTCCTTTGGAAATATAAGATATGGTATGTCTGCTTAAAAATCCTTCCTATTTTCTTATTTATAAATATTGTACGGTATATTTTATGTCAAGGTGCCATAATGAAAGTTCCTTTATGAGAATCTAGAGTATTTTCAAGGCCTTATTTGTGATTGAGCTTGTGATGTACAGTTAATACTGTTTATAATTTTGGTGGTTCTGTAATCAAGACCTTAGGCATTTTAGGAATGGGAAGATAGCCAGTGTAAAGGCAGAGACTAGATGGAGTGCTGTGTGTGAGGAACTGTGAGGCCATTTGGGCAGGATTGTGGTGTATGGTAAAGAGTATAATATGTCAAGAGTCTGGAAAGATAGGTTGTGAAAGACCTTAAATAACAAACAGTAACAGCAATATTGTTTTAAGAATGACTTTGAGCAAATAAATCATTTTGACTATTATAAATGCAAATTAAAAATAAATGACATATCAAATTTATAAGAATACAAACCATTCCTCAAATGAGGTGTGTGTTCGTCCTTATCAGAGAAATAATGATATGACTTGAACTTGACTTTGTTTTGAGTGATGGAGGGTTATGCAGATCTCTAGCCTCACTTCTCTTTCAGAGCCATCTAAAACCAGACTGGAGATGACCCAGGACGAGGCAATTGGGGTTAAGTGACTTGCCCAAGGTCACATAGATAGTGAGTGTCAAATGTCTGAGGTGAGATTTGAACTCAATTCCTCCTGACTTCTGCACTGGTGTTTTATCTACTGCACCACCTAGCTGCCTCCCTCAATTGATAAGTGGTCAAAGGAAATGAACAGGCAGTTTTCAGATGAAGAAATCAAAGCTAGGCATACAAAAAACATGTTCTAAATCACTACTGATTAGAAAAATGCAAATTAAAACAGCTCTGAGGTAACATCACACCAATCAGATTGGCTAGAATGATGAAACAGGAAAATGATAAATACTGAAGATGTGGGAAAATTGGAACACTTGTGCATTGTTGATGGAGTTGTGAACTGATCCAACCATTATGGAGAGCAATTTGAGCCTGTTCCCAAAGGGCTACAAAACTGTGCATACCCTTTGATCCAGCAGTATCACTGCTAGGTCTACATCCCAAAGAGACCATAACAATGAGAAAAGGACCCACATGTACAAGAATATTTACAGCAGTTCTTTTTGTGGTAGTAAAGAAATGGAAATTGAGGAGATAACCTGATGGTTATTGTGGAATGGCTGAACAAGTTGTGGTATATAAATGTGATGGAATACTATTGTGCTATAAGAAATGATGAGCAAGCGGATTTCAGAAAAACATGGAAAGACTTACATGAACTGATGCTGAGTGAAGTGAGAAGAACCAGGAGAACATCATACACAGTAACAGTAATATTGTACGATGATCAGCTTTGATAGACTTAGCTCTTCTCAGCAATATAATGATCTAAGAAAATCCCCAAAATATTATCCACATCCAGAGAAAGAACTATGGAGTCCAAGTGCAGATTGAAGCATACTATTTTCTCTTTTTTGTCTTTTTTCTTTCTCACTGCTTTTCCCTTTGGTTCTGATTCTTCTTTACAACATGACTAATGTGGAAATGTTTAATATGATTGTACAACTATAGCCTATATCAGATTGCACACTGGTTTGGGGAGGGAAGTGAGAGGAGAGGGAAAATTTAGAACTCAAGTGAATGTTGAAAACTACCAATAAATTAATTTTTAAAAATAAAGGACTAGTGAAGAAAGACCCTATCTGCATCCAGCTAAAGAGCTGATAAATAGAGTATATATAAAATAATTTTACCTACCTTTCTGTGTCTAACGGTAGCCATCTTTGGGGGAGGAAAAGAAGAAAAAAAGGAAAAAGAAATTTACCTGATAACATTTTTGTATATTTGAAGGGAATATTAAGTTGTACATGATAGTTCCATGTGCAATTATCCTTTTTATTATACTGTGTTATCAAAAGACTTGCTTTGTTCCATGAATTGAAAATAAAATAAATTTTTAAAAAAATCAAACAAGAGAGTTTAGATTTACATTGGAGAAAGCCAGGAGGCAGAGTGCTTAGTGTTGGACTTGGAATCAGGAAGACTCGAATTCAATTGTTTTTTAAATTTTATTTTATTTTTAATTTGGAATAAAATAAGCATTTCCACTAGTTGCATGACCTTGGGTCATGTAATCCCTCTCAAACTCAATTTGCTCATCTGTAGAATGGCGATAATAGCACCTATCAATTCTTGTGTGAACCAAATGAGATAACATTTACAGTACTATATAAATTCTAGTTATAGTCATTTGATCCTATGGGCATGGGGCCCTAATTACGGTTAATAGTAGGAATGTTTCCTTTGTGCTCCATAGGTAGACTTCAGGGCCTTCCTGATTTTGGTAAAACTTTCCTGGTCATTCATTTTGTTATAGTTATACCTAACACAAGAGAACAGCAGAATACAATGGCTATGGGAATACTGATTGTGGAATGGATAGAGGTTTTGAACCCAACCAACCAACCCCATATGATCAAATCACTGTACTGGATATAAAAGAAACACATATTTAAAGTCTTTTTCCTTGTGTTCCATTGCTTACTTCTTTTTTAAACAGGAAATATTGCTCAGGTTACATGTGCGATCACTTAAGTATTTAAAGGCATTACGGACGTTCCCACCTCACAATACACTCATTTGGCAGGTGGCTATTGCCCTGTTCAGACAGGTGGTGTTGTCAGGGTTAGAGTTAGAAGCCAAGATACTGGCGGCTCAGAACAGTCAACTGTTCATTCCACACACAAAAAGGAAATCTGTGTTGGAAGGCAGCAAGAGATAAATGAAGTGCACATCAACCTATGATACCAAGAGTCAGAATTGGAGAAAAAAGTTACCATAGGAATGGATATGATACGAGCAGGAGTCTGGCAGCACAGGGTAGGTCCAGGATAAAGGAATGACTACACAAGAGAAGAAACAGATCTAGAGCAAAATGTGAAGAATGATCCAAAAGGAGCAAGAGAGCTCAAGTAAAACAAAGGAAGATGAGAATGGAGCTATTCACCATGCTCCAACTATGTGCTACGTTCAGCAAGTGCTCTTAGCAAAGCATCTTCTCACAGTAGGTTTGTATTAGACCATGAAGTCTTCTTTTTTTAAAAAAACAAATTATATCAGTACATCTTCTGAGTACCTCCTCTGTCCTGAGAACTATTCCTTGCTACAAAAAAAGAGGGAAAAAGCAGGTCACTAAAATTAGCCAAATCTGAATGTATGCCATTTCCCACACCCATAGAATCATGCCATTGCTAAAGGAGGGAGGTGAATTGCTTCAATTCTTCTCCAGGGCCAAGCTTGATCTATATTACAGCATAACATTTGGTTTTGCTTTTTTGCTTTCTATTTGTAGACCTATATACATCAATATATATATATATATGTATATATATACATACATGCAAATATATACATTATATATATAACACACGTATATATTTTTGTTCAATCATTTTTCAATTACGTCCAACTCTTTGTGACCCCATTGGGGTTTGCTTGGCAGATACTGGAATAGCTTGCCATTTCCCCCACCAGCTTGTTTTACGGATGAGGAAATTGAGGCAAACAGGGTTAAGTGACTTATCAAGGGTCACCCAGCTATTAAGTGTCTGAGGATAGATTTGAACTCATGAAGATGAGTCTTCCTCCCTCCAGGCTTGGCGCTGCACACTATGGCACCACCTAGCTGTGCTGTTACCTACAAGTATCCTTGCTCTCCCTACACGTATAACCGGACTCTCTCTCATATATCCTGGTTCCTCTTATGGCACTCATCAGTTCGTTTTCCCATTCTTTGCATTCTTCGTATGCATTGTTTCTCATTGTGTACTAATACTGTGTTATACCCACGCTACCACTCGTATCGTCATTTACCAGCTGATCAACATCTGCTTGGTTTCCAGTTCTTTCCAACTACAGAAAGTGTTGCTGTACATATTTTGGTGCATATCAGATGTTCCCATCTGCCTTTGACCTTTTGTGATCTACACCTAGCTTTGAGATCTCTGGGTCCAAAGCTATGGACTAACTGTACCAGTTTGCTTTTTTTCTCAAAGGGGTAATGCAGTCATAGATGAGATGATGCTTAGTTAAGCTAGAAGCTTGTCAAGACCTCTCATATTCTGCCTCTTGCTACACAGATATGGTCCTAGATAGTGACTACCTCTTCCAGTAGCTACAGCAAAGCTACAGCTACTCTGCTGGAGAACAATTACTTGACTATTTTCTTGGTCTTTTATTCATTCCTGCTACATGGACGTTTTTGATGAAAAGCTAGAGAAGAAAGGTCATCACTGCGCAACTCACCTTGCGCATCATTTAGCCCAGCATCCGGTACTATATCAACACTTAAATCAACCTCATTTTTGCTAGACTTTATGATTTTCTTATCACAGGGGCAGCTAGGTGGTACAGTGGCTAGAATGCCAAGCCTGGAATGAGGAAGACCTGAATTCAAATCTGCCCTCGGATGCTTATTAAGAGTGTGACCCTGGGCAAGTCACTTAATCCTACTTGTTTCAGTTTCCTCATATGTAAAATAAGCTGGAGAAGGAAATAGTGAACCACTCTAGTATCTTTGCCAAGAAAACACTGAAAAAGGGTCATGAAGAGTTGGACGCAATTGAGCATTTCTTATATTTTTGACTTATTCCGTTGTTGCTGACCTTTGTCTGACATTTAATTTAACCAACCTGTTAAAGAGTCTGAGAACACTGGCAAAGAGAGGGTGCCTACAGACTTGAGATAACAAGAGCACACAGTTGTTGGCAGGTTGCAGTTATTCCCCAGGCTAATTTGAGAGGCATCGATGCTGAAGTTTGAGGTACACTGGGAATTAGAATTAGAAGGGACCTTAGAGGTCAACTAATCTAACCATTCTGGATTTACAAATGAGGAAGCCGAGACCCAGAGTGACTTGACATGTTTGCAGCCCAGATCCCAACTCCAAATCCACCTCTTTTGTCCCTACTGTGGGATTCATGGAAACCTGAAAATTGTATGCACTCAATAAATCTGAACTGTCCAGATCGTGCAGATGGTAACACTCATACACATTTTCAGATTTTATTTTGAAAATAAAAATTATCCAGGCATGGTGGTGCATAACTATGATTCCTGCTATTGGAGGCCAAGGCTGGCAGATTGCTTGAGGTGAAGTGTTTTGAGCTGCCACAGGACTAATTGGGTATTCACACAAAGACAGGAATTAATGTGGAGAGCCCCTTAGGGGTGGTGCCTCCAGAAGGCTGTTTAAGGAATAAAACAACCCAGGGTGGGAAATGGAACAGGTCAAAGCTTCTGTTTCTGTGCCAGTTAGCAGTGGGTTTTGGGCCATAATTATGGGCTGCTTTTCTAGGCTGGGTGAGAGATACCTAGTATTTTTTTTTTAAATTGAGAAATTAGACCAGGAACACCTTAAGAGGAGCTGAGACAGATTAGAAAGCAGCTTTCCATTGCCTTACATAGCATACATTTGAAAATAAAGGCTTTGGATGAATCAATACATCACTGCCTACCTCAGAGTCAATACTTCGGTCTCCCATTTCTAATTCTTTTCAAATTCAGAACAATTGTGTTGTAGATCAAACAAAACATTTGTCACTTTAGTCCATTACCACATTTATCACATCAGTAGGAGGACAGTTCCATCCAAAAATAAAAAAAAACGTAGCTCTATTTGATTCAGCAAGCAATGAATTCATGATTTTGTTTTTCCTCTGCCACCAAATAAATTATCCCAAGACTGAATTCACCTTAGAATCCATCTGAATGATTATACATTTCAAATTAGGATATGAATTAGATATTTTTAACTATGGGGTTATAAACTGCTTAGTGCAAACAGATATCATGTGTAATCTTGGTCTTTCAATGGGGATAAATTAATACAGAATATGACCCTAAAAAAATTTCAAGTCAAGCTGGCTTGAATAAATTGGTTTACAATTTTAAAAATATATAGTTAGAGAACCTGGCTTGGAATACCTATGATTTGTTTTCAATTCCAAGCTTGTGAACCTATGCTAATTTATGTAGCTTGGCAATGACAGGAGGTAGAAATAAAGGAACCTTGTGAATGAGTAGGGAATATAACATTTTGTTTGGATGAAAAGGAAGCCTATTAAAGTAAATGACAAATGTGGTGGCTTTTCACAAACACCTATGGTCTGAGCCATATGGACCTACTCCACCCATTTATGTCTCCTTAATTTCTTGAGCATTTTTATCAGTCTCCTCTTGGCAGTCTTTGGATTAGCACTAATTGGAAATTTTCCTTATTGTTGGACTAAAATTTGTCCCTCTCACTTCCACCCATTACTCTTAAATTTTGTCTGAGGGACAAGCCAAGAAAATCTAATCTCACTTTTACATGAATGCTCTTCTGATCCTTTAAGACAGCAATTCGGTGCCTCCCCCCCTCTCTCCCCCCCCCCCCCCAATTTCTTTTCTTGGGCTAGTCACCACCAAATTTCTTCATCCAAATCTTATATGGCAGAATTCTCTGGTCAGTTTTTTCAAGATTTTTGTCATTTGGACTCTATAGCTCATCAAAGTCCTACCTGAAATGTGCTGCCTGGAACAGAGCACAAAAATATGACCATGGCAAGGTAAAAATACTGTGCCTTACTATTTTTTAAAAAAGTTAGCTAAAAATTTTCTTTCTTCCACTCTCCCCATCCATTGGGAAAGCAAGCAATATGGTATCAATTATATATGTGAAATCATACAAAATATATTTCCATTTTAGCCATGATGCAAAAACCCAGAATTATACTTCAGTTTACCATGTGCCTTATTTTTAATGTAGTCTAAACACTACGTTAATTATTTTTTTTTTTTTTGCTGCTATCAGACTGTTGGCACCTTGCAGATAGATTATTTCATTCATTGTGCCCAGCGCTGTATCTGGCATATAGAAGGTGCTCAACTGATGCTTAATTGGTGTGTGTTGCTTAATACTGAGCTTGCATTCCACTGAAGTTTCTATATCTTTTTCATATGAAGTACTATCTATTCATGTCTTTTATCTTGGACTTTACACTTGGCTTTCTATCCAATGGTATTCAATTCATCTCCTTAAGATTCAGCTCAATGTCTTGGCCTGTTAAGATGTTTTTGGATCCTATTATCCAACTTAGCACCCCTCCCAACTTCATGACATCTGCCAATTTGATGAGCATGTCATTCATATCTTCACCTAAGGAACTAATAATCATGTTGAACAGTGGAAGAGGGCCAACTGCAGATCACTGAATGTCCCACTATGAGGATCAAATAATTTTAAAAAGGCATCATTTTATTCATTCTTGAAGAAACTATTTATTAGTTATATGCTTACATGGATATATTGTTTTCCCCTAGTGAAATATATGCGTTGAAGGAATTTTTCTATATTCCCAGTATCAGGGACACAGTAGGTGCTTAATAAACTCATGACATATTGAAACAAACCTAAGTGTTCATATGTAAAGCTTGGTATCCTCCAGCCACTTCCTTCCCTCCTCCCTTCCTCCATGAATGAAAACAATTGCCATCCACAAACCAAGTAGGCCATGTTGTTTTTTATTGGAATGAGTTGGGGACATAATTTTTCAAGTGAAAAATACAACTTTTAAAAAAATCTGACATTTTGAATAACTTTATATATGTGCTACACGTTGGCTATCTGAAACGCTGTCTCTTCCCGACCTGATGAGTGAGTAATCTAGCAGAAAAAATTCACAGCAAATAATTATTATGTGTTTTCACATCGTTTTTAGGACCTTGTCCCAAAGAATTATTCATCATAGAAACAGAAAAACAGGGGTTCTGGCATCATGTTTATCTGAAAAATTGTGACCATTTGCCATATAGCCTCATTTTAATAGGTGAGTCATTTGAAAGCCATACAAAAATTATTTTTGTGGTCAAATAATCCTGAATATCTCAATTCCATTTGAAATGTCACCTCCGAGAGACATAGATTCAGTCTTTTTTTCTCCCAGATCAGAAAAAATGAATTTAAATCCCTCTCAAGTTCATATCTATTAAAAAACCATTCTACTTTTCAACGACCTGAAGAAACCAAGTACCCTATATATTTTTGAGTGTTTTTTTCTCAAACTGCTATAAAGAATCAATCTGATTCTCAGACTTGTCTTCTGTATATTCTTTTCAAAATGATCCTGACAGATCATTTAAAGAGTAGAAGGAATACCCTGTAGGTGGCATGTGGGCCTCAAAGGACTTACTGTAGAATTCACACACATACTTCAGTAAAAAACAAGATTCTTTAACAGCACTGACAATCAACATTAATCATGCTGGTTTATGCTCATTTGGAGAGTAAATCATTCAATACTAAGATTTTTTTTTCAATACTTATAAGACTGTGGTAACAAAAGGTATATATACAAAATTACTGCATATAAAATGTATTTTATATGTAAACGTGGTCAGTTTAATGCATTTCCCATGTAATAAAATGGAACAGTTACACACAGGCAATTGTTTCCTGAAAAATAGCATTAAACAGAGCCGATAAACAGGTATGGGTGGTTTTGAGATAGAAACCCAGTGTAAAAAAAGTAAAAACCAAAAACTAACATCTTCCCCCACCCCCCGCAACATTTAAAATCCAGTGGCATTAGCCTTGAACAGTGGTCAAGCAGAGAAATGTGCTGGTGATAGAGCTCGAGTCAGGAAATACACCATACATTAGCTCATCTCAGGGTACCCGATGTTACATCATATGGTTCCTTGATTTAAAGCTGTGTTACCAGTAAGCCTCCAAAAACCATACTGGATTTGAAAGGTGCTTGTAGATCAGAATACAGGTAGAATTCTATGTTCTCTTGCATGTATGCATCTTGAGGCTGGAAATTAATGTTCATAAAATAACTTAAGAAACATTTAAAGTCATCAAAATAGAATCAATGCAAAAAATTAATAATTCAGAATCCTAAATAAACCCCTGACATGAATATATAATGGAGCTGTAATTAGTAGTTACCGTACCTGGGGCAAACACGATCAAACATGCCCTCAAATCACGTTTGCAATTCATGACATGAAAATAATGCAAAAAAAATTAAGACAAGCCTCATTTGGAAAGGCTTCTTCACTGCTAAGTATACTTGTTAAGTTTTTATGCCCCCTAAATTTCACTGACATGATACAAAGCTCCAGTGCAGGCAATGTAGTGAGAGGGACCTTAACCTGTGATCTTATTGGTACAAGGAACTCTCAGTTGAGGATCCATGGAGGTTGGCACCTTCCTGCCAACTTAAGACTCTTAGAGGATTGCCTAGAACAGTACTGTCAAACTCAAATAGAAACTGGGGTCACTAAATAGTACATATAAAGATCCCTGGCAGGTCACACATATTGACTTGGTTTTAAAATGCAACACAATCTACATTTTACTGTGTCTTTTCTAACTTTGTTAAATATTTCCAGAATACATTTTATGTACACAGAGACATAATCAGGAATGCTGTGGGTCACAGGTATCTTTGACACCTCTGTCCTAGAGCACTGAGACCCTAAAGAACTTGCCCAAGGTCGCATAGTTAGTACCTATGAAAGGCAAGGTTAAAACTCAAGCACTTGACCCTCCAAGGCCAGCTTTTGATTCACTTTGTCACAAAGATCTCAACTAGCCCTGGACTAGCCCTGCTTAGCAGGCTAGATGATTTAAGGGCTAAAATTTTTGTCATAACTCACTCTATATGACCAAGTTTTGAAAGTGAAAACTGACTTTTTGGAGTCACAAATTATTTCATGTAGAAACTTCTAGCTTACCTCATCCAATTCCAATATCTTCTACCACTGTTCCATGGCACTAGAAAAGAAAAGAAAGATGTAACATTCTTGGAAAGATACAACTGTGGGAATGAGGAAGAGGCTTTTAGGATAAATTGATCTCATAAACATCAGTAGCAAAGCAAAGCTTCCAAAATGTTTAAGTCCTAATAGCATCTTTAAAAGAAATTCACAGAAGTAAACAGTGTCATTTAAATCAGTGGTTCCCATGCAGTGGTCTGCAAACCTCTTAGGGTTTTGTGATGATGGTCCAAAAGCTTGGGACAAAATATCCTTCAATGGCACCTTGGGCAGTGAAGAATTACTCTGTTGCATTGCAGATTTATTTTTACTCTGTGACAACAAGCATGTACATCTTTTTGGCATCTTATAATAATGACCACATAATATAAATTTTAGCACGAAGCTTTTGGGGACAGAAGTTATCACCAGGCATTGTGAGCATTTTCTAAATTTAAAAGAACATTACAAGTAGGATATTGAATTGCCCTGGGGCGATTCAACACATTGTTGACAGGGGTTTATAGAACAAAAAATGTTAGGAACCAATGAACTAAATGTTTCCAGTATCCTTTCCTGATGTTTTAAAGAAAGTACACAGAAAAGAAAAAAAGTACTAGGAAATTTTCTTTAAAAAAAAAAAGTCAGCATAATAAAAATACTATCAAGTTCAAAATAATTAAACTTCCCTCAGGAGTACATGGAGGAAAAATATAAAGCAGCAAAAGCAATAAAAAAAGGGAAGCCAGGAATGATTTGCTCCCGGACAAGACTGATGTTTTTTCTCTCCCATCTCTATGGAAGATTCAAGACACACCGTATTTTATTACAGGCTTTATTATAAACAAGACCCTCTGTGCTTGAAATCAAACTACTGCTTAATTTCTACTTTACAGCTATATTGTCATGCTGCTGATTAAGTTCACAATGATATGAATTACATACTAATTATGGTGATCTAAAGTAAATTGGTCCCACTAATGCATTACTCAGCTCAAAAACACTGTGAAAAAGTCTTCCTTTTTCCAGTCATTGATAATGAGAAAATGGCACCCAAAATGCAGCTTATTAAACGTTTCCCAAATCTGTTTTTCCTCTTCATTCATTGCCTTAAGGCCCAAGTTTTATATATATGTACATATATAAACACAAAAGTTTTTATATACAAACACAGACATGCATATGTGTAAATATATGGATGTTTTTCCTTACTTTCTCACCAGATGCCTTATTTTGGTCATTCCTGTACTCCAATAAACTCTTTGTATTACTGCCTATTTATGGACCCTAAAATTAATGGGTAACAACAGAGCCTCCGGATAACCTAGAAAACGCCAATCCCAGGGGAACATGGCCAGCAAATAGGAACCCTGCGGTTAAGAACTCTTTTTCAGCCTCTAAATCAGCTAAAAAGTCTTCACTGATTGAAGTGTCCTTCCTCCATGCTCAGCTGACCAAATGGCAAAACAGAGGTAGCTAGGTGTGATTGAAGTCTGGAAGATATGAGTTCAAATGTGACCCCAAATACTTCCTAGCAATCTGACCCTGGACAGGTTACTTAACCTCTGTCTGATTCAGCTTCCTCAGCTACAAAACGTGTATAATAACAGTGCCCATTATCCACGGTTGTTACGAAGATCAAATGAGGTAAGTTTATAAAGTACAGTATCTGGCACACAGCAAGGGCTAACCATTCCATGTTTCTCCTTTTCTCTCAACTTTGTATCCTTTGGACTGTTCCTTCTTTAGAGGAAATAGCCCCAAAGTTGCTTTTCTCAAACATCTGTGGTTCAGGTGGAAGCAACATAGTCTTTCACTTGGGGAAACAAAGTCTCCCATTCAAATATGAGCAGACACATTTTCTCATTCTGCGTGAAGTCAGTATGAGCACAGAACACTATCCCCAACATTTTACAATAACGTTAGGCAGAGTGAGCCAACGAGTGCAGAGAAGTATAATCCAGATTTAATTCTAAGAAGAATAAGCAGAGTTCCTACTTACATTGTACTTCTCACTATTAGGGTTCACACTAATTTGCATATAATGTCTCATATGACCCTCACAAAAGACCTGAGGTCGGTTTTGCAGACAAGGAAACCAAGAGTTACGTAAAATTAAGTGACTCATCTAGGGTCACAGAGCTTGTAAGTGTTGGATGTAGGATTCAAAGTCTTCCTGACTTCTATCCACTATACTACCCTTCCTCACATTTGTACAGGGCAGTATGCACGTGGTTTTCCTTCTGTGAAATATGATACCACCTTGTGTCCCACCATGTGTTTGATTTATGATGGTGCATAGATTCCGTTCCTCACCAGGGACAAATTAAAGTTACTGAGAAACTATGCATTCAAGTGAGGGGGAAAACCCAACTCCCTGCTCCCTTTCAGACTCCACCATAGCCTGTAAAACTGAAGATTTCATTCAGAGGCAGCAAGATATATATGCCACTAGCTCCGCGGTATAAATTCAACACAAGTTTCCAGAACTCACCATGCGACAGTATTTCTGTCAAATTTAACGTGACTTGGTAAGCATAATCTGCTTCCTCTAAGAAAGCTTTTCTTTAAAGTAATTAAGTCCTTTTCTCTCAGCCCTGAACACTTTGTTACCAAATATTTTCTGGTGGATCTATCATTAAAAAATTTTTTATCATAAACTCATGGAAAAAAGCCAAGAGGAACAAGTATCGAAAAGCTAGTATTTAGGCTCATTTTGTCAAATAATTCCTGCTACATTCTGCTCTTCTTAGAACTCAAAGCTAGGTTACACAGACTTCCCCAAGGCTCTGTAGATAGTTTTCAAAGGGTCTGTGAACTTGAATGGGAATACAATTACATATTATTTTAGTCAACTTCTAAGTGAAATTTAATACTTTCTTCGATTATTTGAAAACATTTTTCTCAAAAGGGGTCCGATGGCTTCACCAGAATGCCATAGGGATCTATGAACAAAAATAATTAAGAATTGCTGTTAGAGGAAGCTGCATATTAGGAGGATCAAAATCACTCATCTTCAGATTGCTTCCTTCATTTGAATAAGGTTCTACATGGATAGAGAACTTAAATGGCAAACCAAGAGTACCCACATGGTGAATGGGATCTCATTTTCTAAGTATCATCATTGCCAGAAAGAACAATGTATTTTAATGACTCCAAACCTCAATGGATTTCACCACTTGATCTATGTGGGAGAGAGTGAAGAAATGACTTGAATTTTTATGGATGAGACTTACTATTAGGGTCTGGCTATAAAAAGTTTCAAGATTATTCAAGAAGAGACAGGGTATCCAGAGCACAATGTTGTTTTCTAAGATAAGAAAACTTGGAGAGATTGTCATCACTATGGCACAGAATGGAAACACCTCTATTTCTTTTAATGAATCAATCTGTGACCTCACTGAGGTGGCTACTCCTTCTAATGATGCAGATTATAATCTTTCCTTGTCTGTCCACCCTGCAAGACTCGAACCCATGTGCTCTCCCAAATCTATGACGAGTCCAAATAACCTATAGGTCTTCCTCTATATCTCTAGACAATGTATGTAACAATAAAGTTTGAGAGTTACCTTTCAGTTATGGGAGGTCAAATGATACAGAATTCAGAAGGGTGAGGTAGAACCAATATTCACTATAGCTCAATTGTCAGCCTCACAGACATCTTTGCACTCTTGCATTAAATGATTGTTACTTTCACCAACACTAGCTTCCAAAATGCACACAAGAATTCCCTAAAATTGACACTGCAAATCTCCATGTGATTTGCATCTTTAGTAAAATGAAGCGATTTCCCTTACTCTGAATTTTGGTATAAAGAGACTAATTACTCTGTCTTCTTAGCCAAGTAACATCATTAACAGGCATGTGGCTGCATTTCAACACGGCTTATTAAGCAATAAAAACGAAGCATGCATTCTGTGCCATCGCCAATGACAATTTCTCTCTGTTGCTAACTATTATTGCTGCTACTCTTAAGTCCCAAACAGCCAGGTAAAAGTGAAAGAATTCCAATGTTTTTCCAGTCCACTGCTCATGCACATTTGCTCCCACATGTTCAACATTATAGAATAGTCTAGATTACACATTTTAAAGATGTTTCTTTCGGGAGTCTCTGGTTGAGTATGTTTGCCATTATCTGCCCATTTCCATGACAAAAAACACAAAACAAACTTCCCAAGGTATGCTACATAAACTCAATAAGCCTTATTAGTACAACGTGATTCAGTGACTACAGGGCACGGGAAGAATTCTCATTAAACAAAACATGTGCATGCACTTAATCATCATTGGCCTTTCACCTGCTCTACAAGGCAATTTCAAGATGACTTCATTCAGTGATCTCTTACATCATGATCCAGGTGATTTTTTTTTTTTTAATGCACCAAAACACCTGAAAGCATTACCAAATCTAATACAGTGTAGGGCATGACTTAAAAGACCAACCACTTAAAACAATACTTGTCATGCAAAAAAAGAAAAAAAATTAAAAAGTGATTGTTTTTAATGCATGCAGAAAATGCAATTAAAGGATTATTATAGTACACATAGAGCCAGGACTAGAAGGCATGCAGTTTCAGGTTTTTGTGTTACCTTGTCATAACGGGATTGTGAAGACCATATAAATGATCTTTATGATAACCATAATTACCATTTTCCATACTGTAACAAAATAAATATACCAAAAAAAGACTTATGTTATTGCTGAGATGAAGTGACAACATGACTTACAAAGACAATGTAAATGGTAATGGAGAATATGTAAAAACAAGCTAATATTGACATAGCAAGTAAAAAGATCTGAAACTCACATTCTGTACCCTTTAGAAACCACCACCAAACACGCTAAACAACTACATTTGTACATTAAATATATAGATATTATAGAGATGCATATAAATCTGTTTTTTAAGAGGCTTTACATTTACTTTATTTTCACCTGGACCTGTTTTGTCATAGACCTGTTTCTTATTAATTAGAGGTCCAGCACTGAGTAACATAAATCCCCTACACCCACTTTATGAAAAAATTTGAATAAATACTGTTAAAAAAAAGTCTTACTTTTTCATGGGTAAAGTTTCAACACTAAAAGATATAAAACAAAAAGGGAAACATAATTATTTTTTTAAAGAAAAATACTCATGGAGGTAACAGCTACTTTCTCATATTACCTTTCTACTACGGTAGAATGGATGTGCAAGCTTGGGGGAAAAATAAGCCAAGGATCACAATGGATGAAATTGAAAAAACAAATAAACAAACACAGTATATACAAGTTCATGGGATAGTGAGGAAAATAAAAACCACATATGGCTAAATGAAAACTAGTAAAAACAGTTATCATAAAGTGAAATGCCAAGTCCCTGAGACAGAAGAACTGTAAATAAGAAATAGAAGATTGGTTAAAGAAAGCAAGGAAGTTAAAGAGACAATAATTAAGGCAAGGATCCCTAGAGCAAAGGAATATTTAGTGGGACTGTTAACTTTTCATGTAGGGGAAGTAACTTAACAAGTATAAGCCCTAGCTACACACAAAGTATTTGGATGACAAAGCAGAAAAGGTAGAATCTCTAAGTAATTGAAGTTACTTGGATGGGGATGATGGGAAGCCTTTGGGAAATGTCCATTTCAATGCCAGTCCCTTCCTTCTTCCTTACAGTCCTCATACTTACTCATCATAGACATCTTCTGAATCCATTCGACGATAATATTTGGATAGCTTTACAGCAAAAATTATAGCAGGAACTAAAAATATCGTGGCACCTCCCAAGCCAAACCAGAATGCGTTCTGGAAAGACAACAAAGGGCAAAATTTAAGCTATGCATTATTTCAATAGGGTAATGACAGAACACTGAATTGTTATCCAAGGTCCTGGACTCAAATCTGGACTCTGTGACTTCATACCTGGGTAACCGTGGACAAGTATGTGCCCTCCTCTGGGCCTCAGTTTCTGAATAAGTAAAAGAAGGAACTGGACTAGATTGAGAGTTCATAACCCTCCTCTATTCTGTCTTTCATACAACTGCCAAAATGATATTCCTAAAGCACAAGTCTGCTGTGTCTCTATCATACTCAAGAAGTTCCTGTGGTTCCCTCTTGCCCCTAACAGAGCACAGAATGCTTCTTTTTGGTTTTAAATGAGGGGTTCTTAACAGAATAACCTGGATAGATTTTAGGAAGTCCATGAACACCTTATCAAAAAGTTCATGGTGCTATTAGCAGCTTTAACCACTAGAAAGTTCTTCTTGAACAGAAATATTTCTCCTTGTAACTTCTACCCATCAGTCTCAGTTTGGGAACTCTCTGGCACTAATTGCCTCTTCCTCATACACTGGTCTTCTCTCCTTTCCCCACCTAAACTCAAAGTCCCAAAATTTCTCATCTTCAGGTTGCACCCACCCAATTTCTTTACAGGTTCCTCAAGTGCTGGTCTCTATTGCCCATAATATTCTAGTCACTTCTTCTCTCTGTGTGGTAGTTTATCAATGTCCTTAACATCATGAGTCAAGAATTGAAAACAAGTGTCCAGATGTGGTCTGATCAGGGCAGAGGACACTGGGCCCACTATCTTCCCATTTCTGGGCACTATTCACTGAAGAACACAGCCTAAGATATCATGAGTTTTCCTTGGCAGCCATCTCCCACTATCAATTCACAATGGGGATTACAGCCAACTGAAACTCTCAAGCCTTTTCACAAGATATCCAAAGTCTCCCATCCCTGTAGTTGTGGTTTCTACTCCTGACACATTTCCATTCCACTGCATCTTATTAGATCCAGCCTATGGTGACATGAACATTCGTGCACAATGATTCTGACATAGAGCATCTCAGCTACCTCCCTCAGTTTTTTTGTCTCCCACACCTCTGACAATCATTTCCTCCTTTGTGTTCAAAAGATCATAGACTGAGAATTTAATGGGACCTCAGAATCTAATCACCTTATTTTGCCGGGGAGGAAACTGAGGCCTAGGGAGATTTCATAACTTGCCCACCATACATAACTTAAGTAGTAAAAGCATCAAAATCCAGGTCACTTGGCTCCAGAACCAGTACTCTCCCCACTAGATCACACTGTGCTGTGTTCCCTGTCTCCCCCGCCAAGTTATTGGCTAAAATGTTGATCAGAACAGGACAAATTTGAGCATATTTTTATATTTACTTCTTGACACATTAGCTGAAACACAAGAGGGGGAAGTCTAATGGTAACTGGCGCAAGGCACTAGAAAGTTCTAAACCAAAGATTAAGGTAGAGTTAGCATAATTTTAACATCAACTACATTTTATGTTACTCTGATTCTCTGAGTAAAAGAACTGGCGAGGAGCATGAACTGCTCGTTCATATTTTGATTATAACTTCTCGTTAGTGATAATAGCTTGCTTTTATGGGACTTTTTTTAACAACTGCAAGCACTTTATATGCATTAATTGCTTTGATCCTACCAGTCCTCAGTAGTAGGCAGAGCAGATGTGATTATCTCCATTTTATAGGTGAAGAAACTGAGGCCCAGGGTAGTAATAAGTGACTTTCCTAAGGTTACATGTCTAAGCATATCTGGCACTTGGAATCACAGAAAGTTAGAACTGGAAGGAACCTTATGATACATTTAGTTTAGTCTAAGTAGAATCCAGCCTTCTACCTTGAAGTCCATTCTCTCCTCCTGTGTTGTAGGAGACAACAATCTCTCCTAACTAGGATACAATTAATTTAATTGCCCAATCATTTTGGATGCAGGAGAATTTGCTCTAACAAAACGATCCAGCACCTTGGATATATTTCTGAGGAAACGTTTGTTTGAAATATGAAGCACATCATATCATCCCATCCCTTATCTCATGCACTCGGTACCAGTTAATGCCATAGTGCACAGAGTACCCAACCTGGAGTCAGGAAGACTCATCTTCCCCCATTCAAATCTGGCCTCAGACACCTCATAGCTGTGTGACCCTGGGTAAGTCCCTTGTTCGCCTCAATTCCTCGTCTGTAAAATGAGCTGGAGAAGGAAATGGCAAACCATTCCAGTATCTTTGCCAAGGAAACCCCAGCTGGGGTCAGGAAGAGTCAGACATGATTGAAAAATGATTGAACAACAACAAAACCAAATAATTATTTACATGGGAATAGAAAAAAGACCAATGAAAAACTAATATTCAGAAAATGGTTGAGTCATTGTTTTTGAAGACCAACATCACTTACCACAGAGTCAGTGATATAGCTACACAGAAATATCTCTATAGCAGTATCTATGACGTTGGCAAGGGGTTCGCAGGCTGCCACATCCATGGTGATCTAAAGAGGGGATTAGAAGGAAAGAAAGAAATGGTTATCAAGACAAATACTTCTGAATTTGAGATGTCATATACCTCAACCAAAACGTTTATAATAAAACCCTGATAGTAAAAAACTTTGTAAAAATGTCTTAGCAACTTCCCAAGTCTGTATTAATCAAAAGAGTCCTTCATCCTCAGAAAGATGGGTGTTATTTTTTTCCAGTAATGGGGAGACATCTGCCCTGAGTTACCCACACTCTAGGATTTACCCAGAAGCAAAATCACTGCATAGGATAATTGGCTGATGTTAAGAGGACAGCCAGGGAGAAGTGAAATAAAACAGATCAGAATTAAATCTGTGTATTTGCCTGGTTTCATTCTCAAGGTCTTCTCCCACTTTCACATGAACGCCATCCTTTGTTAAGCACAATTGGCCCCACCTCCCCAATACTGCTCCACTCCTCCTCCTCTCTCTGTCCCCTGCCATCACACCAATACAAGCATTACCATCACCTAGAATATGTCAATAGGCTCCACTTCTTTCCCCTCTACATCAGTCACACTATGGCCATATTAATATTTCTTATGTACAAATCTCCCCAAGTTATTTTCCTAATTAAAACCTCCAACTGTCTATTGTTTCCTTAGTGAAATTCAGTTTCAACAAACATTTATTAAATTCCTGTTGTGTGCAAGGCATTATATTAGGATCTACAGATACAAAAGCTTACACAATAACATGGATCTTACTCTTAAGGAATTTGTAATTTTACCAGGGTAGAAGAGGCATGTACCAAAATAAACTAAACATAGTAAAAGATAAAAGATAAAAGATAGTAAAAGATAAAAAGATAAAAGATAAAAGATAAAAGAAAATTGCAGTCCAGACAAAATTTTATGAAAAAATCTGAGGAGAGACCATTTTCACTTGAGAGGAACAGAGAATGAAGGCTTCATGGAGGATGTAGCTCTTCAGCTGGCCTTTATTGAAGAGGAAGATTTCAACAGAAATAGGTGGAGAGTCAGGGCTACTATAAGATGAAAAAGGCAAATTGAAGCCAGATTGTGGAAGGCCTTGAATGTCAAGATCAGGCAATAGGGAACCATTGAATTTTTTTCTTTCTTTAAATTAGGGTTGTAATGTGATCCAAGAGCAATATGGAAAACGGTTTGGACATGGAATGGGTTGGAAGCAAGAAGACAAGTTAAGGGGCAGTTATAATTAATCTAGGTGAGACAAGAGAGGAACTTCAAGTAGGCCTGTTCCAGTGTGGATGTTCAAAATATGTTGGGAGTCAGGCTAGAGAGGACTTAGCAACTGAATGGATTTTGGGGGTGATGAGCAAGAGGGTAGAGTAAAAGAAAACTTGTGTCTGTCTTTGAGTTTGGGTGATGAGGAAGATGATGGTGCCAATAAATGAAACAGAAGTTAAGAGGAGGGAGCAACTGATCTTAGATGGAGAGTGATGAGTTCAATTCTGAACATGAGTATGAAGTAATGACAAGACAAAAGCAATCTACTGGAAGTATCTCACTATAAACAGACTAGCACAGGATATATGGAATTGGGAGTCCTCTGCATAGAGGCATCCCACTGAAACCAACAGAATGAGATGGGATCATGAAGGTAGAGGAGATGGAAAAGCCATACCCAAGTATGGCTCCATCCTTCCATGTTCCATTGCTCTTCTCCACTTGGACTATGCTCCAGCCCAAATGGAATATTCATCACTCTGTGCATATCTCACATTCTTCTGTCCCTGTACTTTTTCTGCTACTACTGTATTACTATTCCACATGCCTGGAACATTTGGCCTTAATCACCTGACCCTTCACTACTGCTGCAAGTCTCACACAGCACATGTTTATCTATCATACTGTTCCACTACAATGGAAGCAGAACACCGTGAAGGGATGTGTCTTACTTCATATTTCTAGGACCATCTATGTAGTGTCTGTCATGGTTCTCCATTTATAACAGGTACTTAATTGTCATATCTAATCAACTCATTCACAAAGGGGGAAACTGAGATACAGGAAGTGACTTGTTCATAGGCATGCAGTAAACCAGCAGTTGAGTCTGTGAAAGAAGTTGACTGCTAGCTTGGTAGCCTAGTTGAGCCTAAAGCTTTTGGAACTCTCCAGCAATATTGGATACCAATCTAGGCAAGCAGTTCCTACTAAGAGTTCTCCAGGAGTGCTGGAATTATCAGCACATAAAGACATTGGCTGGAGGTCACCTTTGGATAATGGTATCTTTTCTAGCAACCATACCAAGTCACCTCAATGATAAATGCAAGGGAGAAAAGTTGCTCTGTGTGAAAGCACGGCTAGACTATTATTCCTTTCCCACAAACGATGTTTTAGGGTAAGTACTAAAGCTCTCCCTCCTGCCCTGTTCAAAGATGTCCAACAGATGAGAAAATGCATTTGTTAATTTTATTGATGTTTAACCATCTGAAACAATGTGACTGATTATACCAAGAACATGAAACTTAGCACACTTACCGAATCTTTGACCCACTGAATATACTGTTCAAAGTAGTCTATGATCATATTCATATACTTCTTAGTTTCCTGAAAATGTGTTGAATATAAAAATAGTTCTTTAAGCATATATAGCTATATTTACAGAGAAATATTATATATATACATATATATATAGTACACGCACACAGACACATTTTAAAAACAGAAAGGATTTACCTCAATAATAATAAAGGAAGCATTATTATTAATGAGGAACTGAGCACCTTCCACAGTGGTAATGACTTGAGACACTTTAACCTGGGGGGGAAAACATTGTTATAATAGGACCAAGACACGTAAGAATGTAATTAGAGATACTTATATAGGTGTATATAATCCTATGATAATAGCAGCAAAAGAAGTCACATAGAAACTTTGAAGTTGAAAAAGCACTCCCCTCACTTCACAGAGGTGTTGTAAGTTAGCATCATTTATCTCTACTTCCCAAATAAGGAAATGAAGGTAAAATGACTTTTCAAAATCACATGGAAAGGAACTGTCAGAGTTGAGATACGAACCCTGCTCTACTAATTCCAAGGTCAGTTCTCTTGCCCTGAGCTGGGACCAAAGGAATCATTGAGTCTCGTGCCTATTTCTAACTGATGAGGAAAAGAAGGTTCAGGAAGAAGTGGTATCTGATCCAAGATTCACAGGCAGTCTGTGGCAGGAAACAGACTGGAATCTAGGTCTCCTGACTTCTTTTACTCCTATGTCCTTTCTATTTATTCCACTCTGCTGATCCAACCGTTGTCCACGGTGGTTACTATGAATGCCAAATAACAGCCCTGATGCATTAGCACAAGGACATGCAGTTTGGAGGAGTTTATCAGTAGTGGCTAAAGATTGGCACTGATCTAAACTTCAGTCTTTTGCCACACGGGCATTTCTGAAGTTGACAGATAAGGGTCAGGGGCCTTGTCTTTGGTTATGGAAGATAGCAAACTCAAAAACCATGACTGTGATTATATCAATGAGTAGAAGGCAGTGCCCAGGGTGGCTATGGCAAATGGAGTCAGGGCTGGCCATTTACAACAATAGCTCAGGAGTAGAACAGGTCTACACCAGCAGGACTACTCAGCCTTCTAACCCAAACCCAGTACCCTGAGTGACTGCCAAAATACAGCCAATGTATTTACAGGTGCTTACATAAGCTATGAGTATGGAATTTAAAAGTGGCTGAAGAAAAGGACTTTTCTTTACCTAAAATGTATAATGAAGTAATTCTCCCCCCCAAACTGGATGGAGGACATTTTAAAACAGAAAAACCTCCCCAGAAGCAAGAACAAACACCAACAAAAACTCACCATAAGTTCAGTTGCTGTCCTTTGTAGAAACCGGATACTTTGATTTAAAGTGCTCTGGGAAATAAGCAAAAGTCACATTTCCCACATCATTAGAAGAGACAACAAGCTTCTTTGGTTATCAGTCAATCACTGTTCTGATCTGGCACTCATCTCAATAGGTTTAATAGTGGCTGAACAGCCTCACTCTACGAAAACTGCTAGATACTGAGAGCAGCAGTGAGTGACCACACAAAACTCTTTCTAATCCAAGAAATATCAGGCCATGAAAAAATAAGCATTCAATTGTTCCCAGATGTATCCAATGGCAATACATTAGAATGAAAAATAATAACTTATGAATAGTTGATTAGTAGTTACTGATTTCAGGAGAAATTGGAAGTATCAATTTTTAAAATGGTTGTTTTGTGAGGATGCAGAAGGGAGAGAAGAATGATTATGAACATAGGAAAGAAAAAAGTAAAAGAAGAAAGTTGGCTAATTAGCATGAGCAGTTTTTTTAAATTAAGGGATAGTAAAAATCATTTTTTTAAAAAGCAGCTTATTAGCATTTTTAAAAACCCAGTATATCAACAAAAGGAGTGCAAGGATGGGAAGCTCACTACTTTAAATGGCAGCCCATTTTGGGACTTCATTAATTAATACGAACTTATTAAAAATAGACCTTCCTATAACATCCATCCATTTCTCTTAGTTCTGTTCCCTGGACTTACACTGATCATTTACAACTCATCCTTACAAGACAAACCTTGAAATAATGGAAAATGGTGACAGCACCCATCCAAATGTCCCCTCTAATTACGCCCCTCCTCTCCTCCTAAGTATTTCTCAGTCCTTTTCATCAAAATGAATCCTACAAAATTTAAATAAACACCTGCCACGTGCAAGGCAGTTAGGCTGTAGGGAACCCCAAGACAAAATGAAAACCAATCCCTGACCAGAGGGAGCTCACTTACAACATGGCAACATCGTCCAGAGAAATCATGGTTAGACCTGGGATGGCTGATCTTCCTGACTCAAGCTCTCCCCATTCTAGTCAATCCTCCACTCACCAGACAAAATGATTTTCCTAAAGCTCAGATCTCAGTATCAGCCCTCTCCCCTAACACACCATAAACTTCAGTGGCTCCCCATTACCTTCATAATGAAATATAAAATCTTCTGCTTTTAAAGTCCTTCACAACCTGGCCCCTTCTTACCTATCTGGTCTTCTTATACTTTCTTCCCTCCCTATACTCTGTGATCGAATGATACACGCCTGCCTGCTGTCCCTTTGAGCACAACAAAGGGACAAAGTGGGCCTTTTACAATGGCCACCCCCATGCTTGGGATGCTTCCACTTTCTTTCAATACTACACTCAAATTGCACCTTTTGCAAGGGGTCTTTTCACTGTCCTCCCCCATGTTTGACAAGTATCTTCCCTCTTGAGACTGCTACCCTGTCAGTCTGTCTGTCTGTTTCTCTCATATATATATGTATATATATATAGATATATATCTATATCTATATATATACCTAGATAGATAGATAGATATAATACGCTGGTACTAGTGCATAGTTTTGTTCGCAGGTTTTCTCCTCTAATAGAATGTGAACTCCTTGTAGGCAGGGGTTGTTTTTATATTTCTTTGTATCCTTAGGGCTTAGCACATAATAAGTACTTGATAAATGTTTGATGATCAAAATGATCATGACTATTTGTGAAAGATTCAGTTAACCCTAAGAACATCATAACACACAAACAACATACTTACATTCAATTTTATTAAGAGGGAAGAAGAGGGAAAACAGAGATTAGGACAAGGGAAGAATCAAAAACAGAACAGAAGAAAGCAGAAAGAGAACAGTGACACACAAGGGTATCTATTGTATCAAAATAAGGCACTTACCCTGGCTTTAACATATTTCTTGACAGTCAGTTAGGAGAGAAAGAATTGGAAAATAAGTAAGAGCCAATTTGAAAAGAAATATAAGCATAGAGATGTCCTAAAAGGCATTTTTATATCAGTGGCATTTTTAAAGGCTGTATCCCACTCACATGAAGATGAACTCAAACACTCCAGCTAAAAAAATGAAAGTAAAAGCCAGCAAGAAAGATTGCTAAAGCGTTAGCCATTTTGTTTGAAATTGTTTTACAATTTTGCAGACACCGGAGTACAACAATCAAATTTTTCTTAATAGACATAACACTGAAACCTAGCTTAAGGTATGTGAAATGGAAACATGCCATTCATTCCTCTAAACTAAGGAAGATTTTATGAATGAATTTTTGGTAGGAAAAAAAGTGACAGTGAGTTATGTCTGGGTTACTTATTTATTTACTCATATTTACCATTTCCTGCTCCATAGGGATCACATGCTGACGATGGATCATTCGAATGTTGCTTGCATGCCCTTTCAGGGCATTTTCCAAAGCTCCTTTGGGCTAGAAATACAGTAAAAATAACATAAGATCAGGAAGCACTTTAGGCTTCCCTAGGAAAAATAACATTAGTAATATGAACTAATCCAGGAGCATAGTACAGACATGCATCTCTGCTTTTAAAGGGAGCAGCTGGGGGCATAGATGGACATCTTTGGAGACTAATTTGTAAGCTTTTCTAATTCATTTGCTTTTATGAAAAATCAAGAGAATGGGTAAAGGAAAGGAAAAACAGCAGCCCAGTATACAAAACCCAAGCTTGAGGGTGTTTGATGAATTTCTCTGCTATTCCCTCTCCATTGAAAGTCACTGTATGCTACACAATACAGAGTAAAGTTTTAAATTCTTAGGCCCTTGCACATTCTCCCACGCCCTCAGCCATGAGAACTTATGATAAGTACTTCAATGCTTTGGGAAGGATTAAATCAAAGTCCCTTTGCCTGACTTGTCTGAAGACAAGCGTGTTTGTTATTTTAGCTTGGCTGAAATATACATAGCACGACTTAGGATGTGGTTATAATAATCACTCAATTTTATCTGGAGTTTTAAGGTTTTCGAAAGCTCAACTACAACTCTGGGTTATAGGGAGGACAAGTATTATTAATTTCACTTATACAAATGAGAGAATTAAGGTTCAGGGACATAGACCAAATGCCTTTCCCCAGAGCCATAGGATCAGGAAGTAGAAAGCTGGCCTCTTTAGCTATACCATACTGCCTTTCCCCAACAGTGTAGACACAATTAAAATAACAACTCCTATTTCCTGCTTTGTAGAATCAAAAATAATGAAGGAGATAGTAAATAATTAAAAAAAAAAGAACCAGGAAGCCTTATGAAACTTATGGTTAAAAATGTGGGTTATGAGAATGGGTACTATTTTTATATATAGGAATTTGTTGGTAATATTGCTTAGAATGGAATAACAATGGCCATACAAATAGATAGCAAAACTATACTAGTGGGGGACCTCAACCTCCCCCTCTCAGAACTAGATATATCTAACCACAAAATAAACAAGAAAGAAGTTAAAGAGGTGAATAGAATTTTAGAAAAGTTAGATATTGAGGAAGTTGAATGGGGACAGAAAGCAATATACCTTTTTCTCAGCAGTACATGGCACCTACCCAAAAACTGACCATCTACTAGGGCATAAAAACCTCATAATCCAATGCAGAAAGGCAAACATATTAAATGCATCCTTTTCAGATCACACTGCAATGAAAATTATGTGTAATAAAGGGCAATGGAAAGATAAGACTGAAAGAAATAACTGAGTTACTATAGAGTCTGAGAAACTTGCTAATTCTGTGATGCTGGATAAGTCAGTCACTTAACGAATGGTTGATTCAATTTCATAATCTGTAAAATGGAGGCGGTAATAATATCTAATTCTCAGGGCTGTTGGAGGATAAAGAAATAACATGTGTAAAGTGCTTCGAAATCCTCAAAGTCCTACAGCAAATTACTTATTTGGCTTTTTATTTATTTTATCATAATTTAAATACAGTTAATCCTTAACTTTTGCAAGAGTAACATTCCTAGAAAATGTCAAAAACATGAATGTTAATAAACTGAACCTCCAGAAAAAAGGGGGTTAGGTTCCCATGACCACCAAAAACTAAACTTTTGCTAGAAATTGCTGAAAATATACTTATCTGTGTACAATTCTTTATAACAAAATTCTGCACTGCAAACATTCTGGCATTAAGTTTATCTAACACTTGATTTCTCCTTAAGTTATGTCACTGACTTTGAACACTTGGGCTTAGGACCCAAAGAACTTGCACTACATTTTGGGGGCATAATTGCAACACAAAACAAATTTTAAAGGCAAACAATGAAAATGTGCAAAGAATGCACATGGAGTGCTATAATCACAAGGGGAACAAGACCAGTGAAGTGACTAGGAAGATACCAGACAGTCCACAAACTTGCATACATCAGGCATCTCATTTTTTTCTCTACCACACATAGCTGCAAATGTGTGTGGTTGCCAATGCCAAAGTGAAAATGGGGTTACTAATGAAAAAAAAAAATCACACGAATGCTTGAAGTTGTGAATGTTGAAGACAGTCTATGTCAATGGGTACTTATGAGTCTTTTTTGTTTTAAGCATTTCTGGGGGGTAATGAAAGGGGGAATGTACAGGAGGAAACATAGATCTGTCCTAAATTCAATCTACTTTGTATAGTGAGTTTCCTTCTAGAATGTACCATATTAATACCTTGTAGCGAAACCCTAGACTCGAGTCATTCCTAATCTTCATTTAAAAAATTTCCCCAAAGTTCTGCTCTGGAGGAAGGGTACAATAAGGCAGAGAGTTCAAGAAAAGCCTGACTTTCCCCTTTTACAAGTCAAGTTCTTCCATGGCTGGACCAGATCCATGTGATTTTCAAGCCAAGAACCCTTAGTAGGAGTGGTGGGAGCCCTTGCTACCAGTGCCCAAGGGTTTTTACAGATCTAATGGGTATAACAAAAATCATTCACATTTACGTAGCACTTTAACGTCTGCCAAGCAAACTACATACATTGTCTCCTAACATTTGTCAACAACACATCATTCAAATAAATAATTTCAACTTACCAACTGCTCTGCTCTTGCTTCTAAATCATTGGCAAATGATAACAGATCCACTTTTGTTATACTCTTATTGACCTGAAAAAGAATGTCAAGAGTTTCCAGTGATAGGTAGTACGGGTATTTAATTCAACAAATCGAGTGAATAAAAAAGGATTTGTTAAGTACTTACTATTTGCTTGCACTGATGATACAAAACAAACACAAAAAATAAACAGTTTTGACCTTGGTCATCAAGGAACTTACACTCTACTGTATATGTTATCCCCATTTTACAAACAGGAAACAAATTCCAGAGAAGTTAAGTAACTTCTTTATAGTCACTGAATTGGCAAACCTCAGAACTAGAATTCAGAGCTGGATCTCTAGAACCCAAGCCCTGGACTCAGCTACTGTTATTACAGGTGACAGAATCCATATCATTTGTAAGAGGTATAAATATTTTTCAAAGATTGAATTTCCTCTAAATAATATATTCAAGAACATAGAAATCTTACCTCAGCCAAATAAGCTGCAAAATCAATTCCATCTATTCCTGAGAAACTGAAATTCAAGAGGTTCTCTTTTCCTACTTCATCCAGCAAAACTATGCTGCTAAGGTTTATTTTAATACTTTCAAATTGAACTGTTAGATCTTGGGTATACTGTATTAAAAAATTAAAAAAAAAAACATGGAAAGTAGAAATGAATTTATTTTGCAGAGAATTTTTACAATTTTTAATTTTACAATTTTTACAAATTTGCAAAGATTTTATACTGAATTCTTTAAGTGAAAAGAAAATAGTATCATTAAATTGATTTCAACAAACATTTATTTAAAAGATCTCCTGTGTGGAAGGCTTCAAAATAAGAACTGGGGAAACAAACACAAAAACAAAAGGCAGTACGGTACAGTGGTTAGAGTGCTAGATTTGGAGTCGGATGACCAGGGTTCACATCTCGGTCATGCTGATTACGGTATGTGAGACCTTGGACAGTACTTAACCTCCCTCAGCCTCAGTTTCCTCATCTGTAAATGGAGATATAAATGTTTGGGACCCGGAAAGGGAAAACAGCAGGAAGATAAGACAGTGTTGAATACAATGTCCCCAAAGGTTTTTAAGCTAATTATTAAGCCATAAAACCTTTAAGGTCAGAAGGTCGAGTAATGAGCTTTTTCCAAGGCCCCCCAATAACTCCACCCACTCCATCACAAGCTTCTGCACATTAACTATTAATGATTCAAACCACACTAAGATTTGGGGGACACTGTATAACAACATATTAAGAGAAATAGTTTTAAAAACATAAATATCCTAAGATTTCAGAGGACAGGGATGTTATTTCAAAATAAGGAAACTTTAAGAGAGGTTAGGAAGGTTAAGGGATTGCCCAAGGTCAATCAACAGAAGAGCCAGATCAAGGACTCTAAATTGAGGGCTCTTTCCATTCTACTATGCTGTCTCCTAGTGGAGATACATCTTGAGTCACGCCTTGAAGAACAGGTAAGATTTAGATGACTGGAAGACATGAGCAAAGGTCTGGAGGTAGGGTGGGGCAGGCAAATAATAAAGAATGATTTGAATGAATTTGGGCTGACATAAGCAATTTGAATCACTGGTAAAGTCATCATGGGGGGCTTTTAGTAATGATGCTAATTATTGACAACTAAATAGATCTTTGAAATCTACAAAGAAGTTTTCATCTATTAATTTATACCAAACTGCAAGGCAGGTACTATAGGAATTATCTTCCTCATTTTATAGATAGGGAAACTGAGGCCCAAAGAGTTGAAGGGATCTGCTAGGGTCTCACAATGGATAAATTGTAGAAATAGGATTTAAATCTGGGTCTTCTAATCCCATTCTCAGAATTTTCCTACTATATCATGCTGCCTTTCAAGAAAAAAGGCAATCAAAGGACCCAACCCCACGTCACTGAAGAGATCGAGGCTTTGATAGTGCTTTAAAGTTTGCAAAGCAATATGCTTCCTTTATTTGAGCCTCACAAGAAGCTGATGATGTAAGCACTACAGACGTGATTACCCCTATTTTATAGATTATGAAACTGAGGTTTAGATATATTAAATGTTCTATCCAAGATCATATAGACCATGAGATGGTTAGCTGGACCAGGTATTCCTGACTCCAAGTTCAGGAGAAGAATTCTGGGCCTTTGTTGAGAATGTCACTTCCAAAAGAACAAACAATCCATTGCAATCTCTCAATGACCAGTCTCACAAATCTGGGGAAGGGGGTATCATGTGCCAAAAGACTCCACTGTGGAGGAACATACAGCCTTCCCCTGGAAGCTCTGACTGTAGCCAACCACATTAAGACCATTTACTATCGGTAAACCCATAAGGCAAGTTCTGCAGCATGAGAGATAACTTCGTTACATGGAATAATGTGTCCATTATACACCGAGTTCTATTGACTTACCTGACTAATGGACAGAAATTTGCTGATATTGTAGAATTTATCAAGCTGCAGAGAGGTATAAATGCCTTTATTTTTCTTGCAGTCACTATGGGAAATAAACACATCAGTCATAGTCAGAAAGGCTGAGCTGGTGCTATCTATGTTCTTTGCTGATGATTAACAGGAAAATTATCTGAAATTTCTGGTTTGTTTGTTCTTTTTAATCTGAGAAGGGAGGAGAGGTTCTAATACTAAAGATATATCAGAGGAACCAAGAGTATAATGAGTTATTTCCAAGGCTCACGGATACCTTTTTAATCTCTGGAATTGCTCATGCATTCAGTAAATATCGCCTCCTAGATTTTTTTCTCATCTTTTATATAAGCATTAAGTAATCACAAAAAAAAAATCTCCTAGAAAGCAAACCCCCATAACTCTATAGGGAATGTGAATGCAATCAGAGACAATATGTAAAGCAACAAAGAAATGTATGATTGGAAATGGTAGTAGGCTAGCTTTATACCCAAAGTGAAGGGTAAGAAAGGAGCATGCTGAGGTTTGCAAAACACTTGCATACAATATTTCGCTTGCCCCACACAATAACCCTATGAGGATGGTGCTATTATTATCCCCATTTTACAGATGAGAAAGCTGAAGCTAAAAGAGAGTGAGAATTGACCAGAGTGACAACACTTGTAAGTATTACAGGAAAGAACTGAACTCAAGGATTCTCCCAAGTCCAAGTGCCATATTCAATCTGCTAAAGGTCTCCAGCACACTGAATAATCAGGGGAGGATCCATGGAAGAATATAGACAAAAAAAAAATCAAAGGATAAGAAGGTGTAGATGAATTGAAATATGTATGGATGGAAAGAAAATCTACATCAATGAGGTGACAGAACCACTGAAACCTTAGGCAGCTGCCAATGACACGTCTCCACCTTCCCTTACAACTAGATTTTCCTCCATCCCACCTCTGCACCTCCTTTTGTGTTTTATTTGGGCCAACTATAGGTAAAATTAAATTATAGGTATTGATTATATCCAGAGGACAGTCATAAGGTCAGTATCAGATTTCCAAATCAAGGACAACGCTCAGCTATGTGACCTTGGGCTAAATTCTCTAAGCACAGTTTGCTTATCTGTAAAGAGGAATGATGCTGGCCAAAGATTTGATTTAATTGTACTCACCCACTGAAACTACATTCTTCTCTCCTATTGTGATACCCTCATCCTTCCCCTGCCCATAGCCACCAATCCATAGCTAAGGCCCTTGTATCTTCTTCTGGAAGTCCCAGTCATGATGCCACAAAAATACTGGTGGACTGGGAGAGTTCCCACTCCCTGTACAGATGTCTTATCAGGACATTGAATATGTTCCAGGCACCTTGAATTGGAATTTTTAATAAGTTTTGACACAGAATCCTGATGTATAGTAGACTTACAATAAACATCTACTGGACTGAAGTAAATTATGAGTTAAATGAGTTTGTGTGGGATAGCCAAGGACCTTAACTACAATTGATAACATTATTTCTGTGGAAAAATAAGTACCAAGTTTCAATCAAATTAACTTTTGCAACACTACCTCTTCATAATTTGGGGGCTGTTTACACATGAGAAAGCACTTTAGAGGGTAAAAAGTACATGGTATCAAGTAATAATATTATATCATTACAATTATAATGGAATTAAATCAGGGAGCTGAGTCTAATGGTGACTGGATGCAAACGTATTACTCTTATTGTGTTAAAATGAATATTAGATAATAAGTTTGCTATTAGGGAGTTATGTGGTATATTGCATAGAGGGTCAGCCTTAGGGTCAGTAAGGTAATTGTGAACAAGTCATGTAACCTCTCTGTGTTCCCCAAGCAACTCTCTAAAACTTTCATCACCATCACCATCACCACCATCACCACGACCACCACCACCATCACCATCAACAGCATCACCATCAACACCATCACCATGACCACCACCATGACCACCACTACCACCACCATCACCACCACCACCACCACCACCACCACCATCACCATCACCACCACCACCACCACCACCACCACCACCACCACCATCACCATCACCATCACCACCACCACCGCCACCATTTATGTAGCACTTACAATACGCTAGTCACTATGAGCTGCAGAATTGTATCACTTGAGAGAGTTTCTACAATGAGAGTATCCTAGTAGTCTGAATTTTAATTTTATTCAAAGAAGCAGCAGAATTAATGGATAGAAAGCGGCGCTCAGATTCCAGGAGACCTGGATTCTGCCACAAATTGACTGTGTGACCTGGGGCAAATCACTTGATCTCTCAGCATCCTAAGCAATCCTCTATCACTGTAATTTTCAGAGAAGTGCCAACCTGCTTTGGTAGAGATTTCCTCATTTATATGTTCCTTCATCAATGAAATCACAAGTATAGTACCTATCCATATCTAAAGGTTACATATTTGATTTCTTTCCTTGTTAGAATCTGTGGATAGTGCTACATTTACAAAAATAAAAGAGGAACTTCTCTGAGTGAAGCAATCAGTGGGATACCTCTGAGATTAAATATTATTTAATATTTTCATACATGAGCTACAAGATGGAGCATTCAGTGAATTGTCTATTTGCAGATGATGCTAAAACTTTTCCAGTTTTCATCAATTAAGATAAGCTGTAGAAGAGTGTTGCAAGGCCTTGTGATGAGGGAGAAAAAAGGTAATTGACTTTCAATGTACAAACTAATTACGTAAGAAGAGAGACTAGATTGTAGGTTTTAAGCTATCAGGTAGTTCCCAGGAAAGAACTTTAGGAATGCTTGTAGACTGTTCTCTGGGTAATGAATGACTCCTCATATTTTTAAATGGCTCTACATTCTACAATGTACTTTCTTCAGAACAAATGCGTATTATTCACATTTTACAGATGAGGAAGCCAAGAGAAATGAAATGACTTGCCCACAGTCACATAGTCAGTAAATGGAAGAGCTAGGATTCGAAGCCAGATCTTTTGATGCCAAATTCAGTTCCTTTTCAAGGCTAGAAGAATGGAGCTGCAGGTGGTATTGAAGAAAAGCCATTAAAATTACCATGAAGATGGAGGGATATTATAAAGATACTACCAGTGAAGACTTTTGAAGGCAATGCTCTCATGTTGAAAAATTAAAACCAGACAACACCATCACAATGTCATACTAAAACTTTCATCGGTAAAATTTCTGTACCTGTAAACTTGTTCAAAGGTGAGATTAACATCAGGATTTTTAAACAGGAGACCTGCAAGGTAGTTTTTCCATTGTGCATTGAAGATATAAGGGGTATCCAAAACCTAGAACCCAAAAGGTCTCTTATTATTATTAAATAGGTAATTACATTAATCTTGTGAAAAATAATCTCAACATTTCCCCTTCCTCTTCACTTGCTTTTATATATGAGGAATTTAGAAGACATCTTAATATTTCCATTCTAATCTTGACTTTCCAGTTAAAAGGTAGGAGATGGATGACAGGATTTAGATCTGGAAAAGATGCTCAGAAGGAGCAAGCATCTTACCTACGGTAAGACCTAACAAAGCTCGGAGTCAAGTCCAACTTTAAATTCAATGCTCTTGTCTTTCCCCTATGGTATAGATTTTGAACGCATGGTTTTACCATGGAGTAGCATGTGCAGTACAATACCAAGCACCTTTTGTTCAGTAGAGTAAAACCCGGAAATAGGAGAATAATTGACTTGTTTATAATTATAAAACCAAAAGGACTTAATTTAGCAAAATAGTGGCCTGAACCTAGTTTCCATTGGTACAGCTGAATAACTAAAATATCCTTACTACAACCAGCTCCTTTAATGGTCTTTAGTAGTTGATTCTGCAGGGAGAGGAGTAAGATCAAATGAGAATGGATCCTCCATTCCAGTACTGCCTCCTCTGATAGCAGAAGATCTCTGGCATGGGAGCTCTGCTTCACAAAACACTTTAAATATAATTTTATTTTTAGACTGACTCTACAAAGAATGTTCATTGCTTCAATGGAACTGATTTATTTTGCATATTTTGCTTTTAAAAATGAACATTTTCTTGTAAAAATTGTTTTATCTGTTCTTTATTACAGAAGTTTGCAAAGTACAATTTAAATTGTGCATGATGTGTGCACCGTTCAACAAACTGGTCAGGTTATTAAATCAATTCAAATACAAAAAAAAAGAATGTCCATTGTTTTAAAGGGCAACTACTAATCTGAATAATAAATGCAGATTATGTTATTTGCAGCCAAGAATTTGAACTAATTGGTTCCTTTTCTTACTGATACAAAGACCCTCAACTCATTTGGCTAATCACTTCCTCCTCTCCCCCTTTGCTCAACTCCCCCAACTCCTCTCCTCCTACCCCGCCTCCTTCTCAGGCCAGACGCTAACTATAGAATTTAAAAGTTTGGATTATGACACCAAAATAGACAAGCGTGCGCGCACACACACACACACACACACACACACACACACACACACAAAACCAAACCAAAAACATTATTAAACACATCTTTACCTGAAATATAGCCTTGTCTTTAAAGGGTTCACAGACCAATTTTTCTACATTTCCACCCAAAACAAATGTGGAAACCACTATGAGCATCAATGCCCAGGAAAACAGGAAACTGAATCCAACTCCACTGCAGATGGAAGAAAGAAAAAAAGGATCATCCAATCTATTAAGACTCACAAAGTCACTGTCTTTGAAAACAATACATGGAAACAATGGTCTTACAACCCGTAGATTTTTATAGATTACAGGTCAGTCCAAACTATTAAGGAAGGCATCTTTGCATGAAGCTTATCTTTGTTCTCTGCATGGTCCTAAAACGTGGCTGGTGAATTTATGCCCATTCTATCAAATAGGGTATTATAGGCCTAATACTACAGATATGAATAAGTGTCATCAGATAACTAAAGGATACTGATTAAGGTCTGATTAAAAAGAAACAAAATATTTTATAAAGCTTCATTTGTAGATAATTCAATAATATTCATTAAGGTACAGACAGAAAACTAGTCCTAGAGGCTAACGGTTGCAATGGAGTTGTCTGGAGAAAGGGTGGGAGTCAAGGTCGGTCTCTTCTATCCCAAGATAAGATTCTGGAAATATTCAGAAGAGTAAAAGGAACCAGGGACTGATTGATGAGGAGAAAGGAAAATAAAGGTGGAACCATCCGTAACTTGAGAAGCTATATGGCTATATTAGGTTCATTTCAATTCAGTGAGGATAAGGTAGGCTTATAGAGAACTGTTTCTCCTTCAAGTTTAATGGCACCCTCTCTTTTACCCACATAGCATCAAAATGTGGTCTGGATTAGAGAAGGAAATACCCTATTTTCTTTTCCCCATCCCCAACCAATTCTGTGTCCATATACGCTATCAATGACTTTATTATTAACAACAATTTGGCATTTTCCCCAGGCTCAACTAACCATGGAACTTTATAGCTGCAGTGGATTATTTTTTAAAGGCATCTTTTATTCTTTCCCTATCCCTCCAGCTGAATTTCATGGGAAGTCCTAGCACCATTTCCCTCCTCCCTCCCCTTCTAAAAGACAGAAGCTGAAGCTTAAATGTTATCACAGCTAAATTCATTTCTTCCTTCTGGGCTTCCAAGATTATTTAAACAATTTTCCAAATGAAATAACACATTCTCCTAACCATTTTAATTAGTCTGATTATCCTGACTGTGTCTACCATATTTCCCACTCCTTCCATTCTCTGGCTGTTTACCAGATGTCTACAAGAGTTGTGTTATGTCTATGAAACAAGGGAAAGCAGTAGTTCTGAGGGAACCAAGAGCAAAGACAGGAGACGACCAACAAACACTTGGGATCACCTGAAGTCAACTCTGAAAGAACTTGGGGTTAAAACTCATGATGGGCAATGAATGTATTACATCTTAATAAAAATACATATTTATTTTGGGATTCAGCATCTCCCTATTCTCTGTCAGTCACAGAATACATTACACAAATTGTAAGAATAATATATTGCATTTAAGCAGAAGAAAGTGAGTTGGGCATGGGGGTGGGAGGGTTTTCTGGCCTAAGAATTACACTTAGGATTCATCCTAAACTGTAGTTTCACTGGGGGATGGGGGGGAAGAGGGGGTCGAGAGGAGGGAGTTCAAGACAACTTATGGAAGATACACTCACAGTGAATACACAGCAACTTAATTTCCTCTCTTCAAGCCACTCACCAAAATGGAATATCTCATTTCATTGCTGCTTTGGGGGTTAGGGAAATCAGAGTACAAAAATGGTAGTATTTTAAATAGTAAACTCACAATCAATAGCTCTCTAGGTAGAGTTTTCATTTTGAATCACATAGCACACAAGTGAACCTTTTTCCTTGGGAATTTAACATCTTAGGTATAAATGCATGAATACACGTCCTTGCTCTCAATTTCTACTTTAGGACAGCAGAGAAAGAATAGTTTCTCCCATAGCCAGACTCCGATAGTAGTTCAGTTCAGAGGCAGCTTATAAGGCAAGATTCTACTGCTACTCTCATTTTTCCTTAATGTCCATATCCAATCAACTGCTACATCCTGTTATTTCTACCCTTGTGACATCTATCATATTTGCCCCCTTGCCTTCCTCAGACATTGCCACCAGCCTGGAACAGATCCTCAGCGCCTCATACCTAGACTATTGTAACAGCAGGCTGGATGGTCCCTCTAAATCAAATCTCTCCCTACACCAGTCCATCCTCAACTCAGCTGTCAAATTTAGAAAGGAACGAGGAAGGCAGAGTGGGAAGGAGTAATGTAGTGAAACCCTGTCCAAAAGACTCCTTAAAATCTACAAAATGCACCAGACCAATTCATGATGGGAAAAAAACAGAAAAAGATTCAGTCTTTTGTCTAACCCTGATTAGCATAAGTAGATAAGACAGGTAGATCTTCAGACACCGGAGACAGGATTGGGTCAAGGAGCACATCTCAGCACTCTCTAATATCCACAGAATAGCTCTACACCAGGTAAAAGGAGGTCCCAGACTTATAACGAGAATCTTTAAGCTCATACTGAGACACTGTGATGTGGATCAGTATGAAATGGTCATGGTGTCACCTAAAACCAAGTTCTGGGTCATATATCCAGAGAGAACTGAAGAGACATTGTACAGGGGAGTGGAAGTCTTGGTTGGGAAGACTCTCAATCATGAACAAAGAAAGGAAAAAGTTAAGAAGGCAGCAGTGACAGTAGTATAGGTCACACCTCAGATGCAGTTTATAGTTTAATTTCTAGCATCTAGCTTAGCCTGCAGAGGAATAAGCAGGGCAGGACTCTGTCCACCTAGATGTTGAGGTTGAGTCTAGACCAGGGGGCAGCAGTCAGGCCATTCTTGGAGAACTGAAAGCTTGTATGTCCTTAGCCTGTCCCTGAGAACCATCCTAAAAAAAGAGCCACTATGGTGTCAAAGAAACTCAAGACACAAACCCGAAAGAAGAGAAAGACTCCAAAACATCTGCAAGCATTGCCTTAGAGAAAAAGAGCTTGGACACAAACTAAACTGGAATTCCTGGAACAGATAAAACAAGAGTTTTTAAAGAGTTAAAAAAATGCCTTTATAAATGGAATGAGAGAATGAGGAAAAAAATTAGAAAAGTATGGGCTGTAAAAGAAAGAACTGGAAAGGCAATTTACAGGTTGGCACAATAGATTCAAAACCTTATCCAGGCATCAAACTCCCTGAAAATCAGAGTGGAAGAACAGAAACCAATGATCCCATGAGGCATCAAGAAATATTAAAACATGAACTGATGCTCAGTGAAATGAGTAGAACCAGGAGAACATTATACATAGCCACAGTGTGCAAGGACTGTTTCTGGTAGAATTAGTCCTTCACAGCAATGCAAGGATCTAAAACATTCCCAAAGGACTCTGGAAGCAAAAGGACATCCACATTCAAAGAAAGAACTATGGAATCAGAACGCAGAATGAAGCAGACTATTTTCTCTTGTATTGTGTTTTGTTTTGTTTTTTCTCATGGTTTCTCCCATTCATTTTAATTCTTCTATGCAACACGACTAATGTGAAAATCTGTTTAATAAGAATATATATGTAGAACCATATAAGATTGCACGCTGTCTTAGGGAGGGAGGGGGTGAAAATTTAAGACTTATGGAAGTGATTGTTTAAAACTGAAAGCCAATTAATTAAAAAAAAGAAATATTAAAACAAAGTGAAAAGACAAAAAAAGGAAGCAATTATTAAGATCTCTCTTAGTAAAAACAACTGACCTAGAAAACAGTTTTAGGAGAAAAAAATTAAGAATTATTGTACGCTCTGAATGCCATGACCAAAAATGACTTTTGACGTCCTATTTCAAGAAATCTCAGAGCTCTTAGAACCCAGGACAAAGTAGAAATACAAAGATTCTACTGATTACCTAGTGAAAGAAATTCCAAAATGCAAACTCCCAGCCAAATCCAGAGTTTCCAGGTCAAAGAGAAAAAAAATACTATAGGCAGGCAGAAATGAAGAATTCATACACTGAGGATCCCCAGTCAAGATCACACATGATTTAGCAGCCACAACTATGAAGAAGTGAACAACCTGGAATACAATATCCCAGAAGACAAAGGATATTGGATTACAGCAAAGAATAACTTACCCAGCAAAATGGAATATGCTACAAGGAGGCAGAATTGAACTTTAATGAAAGAGAAGACATAGAGGACTTTTAAGTATTCCAGATGGAAAGACCATAGCTGCATAGAAACTGTGAAGTTCAGAAAAAGGGGTGAAAAGGAATGTAAAAAAGCAAACATGAATGAACAGTTACAAAGGACTAAACAAATGAGGAGATGATATAGTTGTCCCCTCTGAAACTTTACCACCATCAGGGCTCTAAGGGGGTGTCCCAATTAGACAAGGCTTAGGAGGACTTCTGTTATGTCTTGATGATCTTAAGAATGGAAAACGAGGGGAAGAGGAATACATTGGAGCAGGAGGGAAGGAAGGTTAGGGAAAATTATCTCACATAATCTGAGTGTGCATGTGGACATCTATATAAACAAGCAGCAAGGATTGGAGGGATACAACTCTCATCTAAACTAGTCAAAATAAGGAATACACACATACATAAAAAAACACAAATTAGATACAGAAATACATTTCACTCAAAGAAATAGAAGAAAAAGAGGAAAAGTGATGGGAAGGATCAATCTCAAGGAAACAAACTATAAAGAGATATAAGGTGGCAGTTTTAACAGTGCTGGGTCTTTGGTTTCTTTAGATTTTTATGGTTCATTCATGGGATCATCTCACTCTCCATCCTCCAAACTGGAACTCTGGAATATTTCCCTTGAATGTGTTACAAAGAAAGAAAAGTACTCACGCCATGAGGAAGTTGCCTCCTGTGTTTGATACCCAGCCACGGTTGGTTGGAGTCTTATGTTTGTTATAACCACAGATACCACACAATAATCCCAGGTAGTAAAAAACCAGAATCAGAATCAGCAAACAGCAGGCGATTAAACAAGACAGCCACCTGATGAAAATGGCAATTAATATGTGCATAATATAACATTTGCACAGCATGGGACAAATACAAGGAACTTCAATGGGAAAGGCCAAACTTTCTTAATAAAACTCTTCCTTTAGTCAAAACTGCCACAGATGTCCCCCCATATTAAAATGTAATTCTTACCTCAGCCATGTCTAATAATACCTCGCCTTGTCAAATACAGGCCAGACAACACATCCTACAAGCTCTTTCTGATCACTCAATTGTTAGTATTTACCTAGTTAGTATTTAATTGTTAGTATTTATCTTCCCAAAATTACTTTGTACTGGCTTCTTTGAAATTACTAATCTGGGGGCAGCTAGGTGGCACAGTGGATAGAGCATCGATCCTGGAGTCAGGAGGACCCAAGTTCAAATCTGGCCTCAAACACGCAACACTTATTAGGTATGTGACCCTAACCCTGAATGCCTTGTCCCTCCCCGCCCCAAATTATCAATCTATATAGATGCCATATTCCCCCAGTAGAGTATGTAAACCCTTTGAGAACAGGGGTTATTTCCTTTATGCCTTCGAATCTCCAGTGCCTTAGACATAGGAGATATTTAATACATGTATGTTGACTTGAATTGGATTGGACTGCTAGAGATCCTGTAAGCAGGAGTGGTGGGTTAGAAGGTATTGGGTTAGTAACTGCAACACACATTTTATATGCCACTTGCTTTTTGTCTAGACCTGTGATTTCATCAATATAGGAGGCTTTTGGTAAGGAAGAAGACACATTCACTATTGCAAATCAGCAACTGTGCCCCAATTTTGTCATCAAGAATTATCTAGGGCACTAAAAAGTCAGATGAATTGTCCTTAGCCACAGAGCTGATGTGGCAGTGGCAGATCTTGAACCAAAGTCTACCCTCTCAATCAGTTAAGCAGTTTAAAGGCTTACTGTGAGCCATGCATTTTGCTAAGCACTGAGAATTCAAAGCAAGGCAAAAATAGTTCTTTACTCTCAAGGTGCTGCAGTAAATAGAGTGCTAGACCTGGAGTCAGAAGATTGGAGTTCAAATCTGGCCTGAGACACTTAACTAGCTATGTGACCTATGCAAGTCACTTAACTTTGTTTGTCTCATTCTTAAAATGAGCTGGAGAAGGAAATGGCAAACCACTCTAGTTTCTTCGCCAAGAAAATATCAAATAGGGTCAGGAAGAGTACAACATGATTGAAATTACTCAACAACCACCACCATAAATCCTTAAGGAGCTCAGTTTACCAGTGAGACTTGACAATGTTTATAAATCTGGGTGGCTGGTAGTGACAGTACTACTATTGTCATTTTATACATGGAAAACCAAAGCTAAGAGGGGTCCAGCAACTTAGCCACAGTCAGTACAAGAGGGAAGACTTGAACCCAGGTCTTGTGACTCCAATTCCAATGCTCTTTTGGCTACTGCTTTCTACTTAAGTAATATTTAAATAAGCTCTCTTTGAAGACTATTAATAAACATTTCTATAAGGCTTGTCAAATCTTTTCCAGGTTTATCATCAATGTTTATTTATTTATGTGAAGAGAAGCGAAGGAAGAATTAAGGAACATTGAGTTTCTTCAAAAGGTCTTTACAAACAATATTCTGATATTACAGGAATAAAGCTTCACGATCATTATTCCACTCTGTAGACTGGAAAAAAATATCCCGATGCATTACATATTTAGAAATGTTACAAGCATCCTAAATCAGGTGCCCAAAGGATGTCAACATCCATTTTACAGAGATGCTGTCAGTTTGCCTAGGCATTCTCGAATAATGGATGTCCAATTAGTTTTAACTGGCCTGTCCACAAGCTCTGACAGTCTGTCCCAGCAGCTGAGGAATCTTCAAGAACGAGAGATATGCCATCAAATATTTGAAAATAATGAAACAAAACCAAATGAAATCACTTTAACTCTGTAATGCCCAACAACATGTCTCACTGAACTACTTCCTTAGAGTGAGACAGAGCATCTGGAGTGCTTCTCTCAGGGTCCGGAATATATATGGTTTCATAACTACATGACCACGGTTAAGTCATAACTTCACTGAACCTCATTTTCCTCACATGACAATAATAATTAATAATAAATAATAATGTGGTAAGAATAGTAGAAGTAACACTTATATAGTGCTTACTCTGTCCCAGTCTCTGTGCTAAACATTTTACAATTATTATCTCACTTGATCCTGATGACAACTCTGTAAGATAGGTGCTATTATTATCCCCATTTTAAAGGTGAGGAAACTGAGGTACATAGAGGTTAAATGACTTGTCCAAGATTACATAGCTAGTAAATATCTGAGGCTGGATTTAACCTCAAGTCTTCCTGAGTCCAAGCCTAACACTCTATCCACTGCACCAGCCAGTTGATAGGGGGAGGAGTCCTATTACATTTTTACCTCTAAAGATTGTTGTGAGACTCAAATGAAATAATGCATATAAATAACTCAGTAGAATATAAACTCCTCTTATTGTTTTTCCATCTTGTCTTTGTATACTTTCATATCCCGCTTTGCACCTTGTACTGGTTCTGTCCAGGGACCTCCAGATGCCTTAGTGGATAGTGCCATATTGGAAGACCTGAATTTCAATCTGGTCTCAGTTAACCGCTGTACAACGCTGGAAGCAAATCACTTAACTTTTCTAAGCCTCAGTCTGTTCCTCTATAAAATGGGTATAATAGTAGCACCTACCTGACAGAGTTGTGAGAATCACGTAAGATAATAAATGTAAAGCGCTTGATACACTTTAAAGGATGATATGAATGTTAGCTGTTATTGCTACTATTGCTACGGTGAGTGCTCAATAAATGCGTGTTGTTATGGTTGCTATGAGATGTATACACTGGGGAGAGGAGTAGGAAAGGTTATCATAAGGTTGGAAAAGTCCTGGTAAATCCCTCATTTTACAGAGAAGGAAGCTGAGGCCCAAAGACCCAGACCTAACTCCAAGACTCCAGTGCTCCTTCAACAACACCGTGGTTCCTTTTTCATGGACTACAGAAAAAAAGCACAGCAGATAAAATCTAAGCAGACTAAGGCAACACAATTATCAATCAGTCAAAATCTATTAACAGCCTACTATGTGCTAAGTGCTGAATTACCAGTATTCCTGGGGCAAATGGCCTATCCTAGAAGTTGACACAGCCTTGAGACAATCGTCTTTACCCCTTTACAAGTTTCTCCATTCACGGTACCATCTATTCCTGGTAACTCAATTAAAATTTCAGCCATCCTTGACTCTTCTCCTTTCCTATCTACCTAGTAAATCACCAAAATTTCCTAGCTCTGCCTTAAAAATGTGGCATTTTAGAGCTGATGGGAACTTTAGAGTCCCTCATTTTACAGACGGGGAAACAGAAAGTCAGCAAAGTGCCATGACTTGTCCAGCCTCATATAGCTCAGTCACCTAACTTCTAGGCTCCATCATTACAAATCTCCTCCACAAGTCTCCCAATCTCTCTAGTTTTCAGAAAATCAAAGAATTTGGGATCTGGAAGGGACCTTAGCAGCCATCTATTCCAATCCATAGGGAAGAGAATGCCTACCAACCATATGGCCATCTAGACGCTGCTAGAAGACCTTATGGCCTCTTGAAATTGAGGATGCTCATTTCCCTTCAGCTAAAATTGCTAGGAAGTATTCCCTGACATTGAATCACCATTAACTCTACAACTTCCACTCTGCTACCTGTTCTGCCTTCTGGGACCAAAGAGAGCAAGTTTGATCCCTTGTACCCATGTTGCTGTCAGACACCCATGTTGTGTCTGACACTTCATGACCCAATGTGAGATTTTCTTGGCAGACATATTAGAGTGGTTTGCGTTTCCTTCTCCAGCTCATTTTACAGATAAGGAAACTAAGGCAAACAGGAGTAAGTGACTTGCCCAGGGTCACAAAGCTAGCAAGTGTCTGAGGTAGATTTGAACTTAGGAAGATGAGTCTTCCTGATTCTAGGCATAGTACTCTACCCACTGCTTCACTTAGTTGCCCATCTTACCTATGATAGCACTTCAAATATCTGAAGACAGCTCTCATGCCTCTCAAATACTCTCTGGATAAAACTGCACAGTTATCCTTACATGACATGAACTGGAGACCCTTCATGATCTTGGCTGCCATTATCCAGATACTCTCCAGTTTCTCTTCCTCCCCCTCTGACCCTTCCTATACATCATCTTTCTAAAACAGCAAATTCAGGTTCATTCTCCTACTTAAATATTTTCAGTGGCTCCTCGTTACCTATAGGACAAAGCATAAACTCCTTAAACCAGCCCTCAAGAGTCCTTAAAATCAGGTTCCAACTTATCTTTCCAACTTCATCTCTTCTCCTTGCCTATATGAGTCATCTCCAGTTCTAGGCCCAGTGGTCTCATCACTGACTCCTAGGTATTTTCAATCTCTGCTTTTGTCCAGCCTCTGCTCTTCTGATCTGGATTCTTCTCCTCTTCCAATCCCAAACTCATCCCAAACCTCATATCCTAAGGACCAGGTTACTAATTCAAGCTTAGCACTGTATTTGGCACACAGTAGGTGCTTACTAAATGTTTATAGAATTTTTTTAAAAAAGAATTTATGGAACTGACATTTTTATTCCTCCAATAAAACCTCTCTAGCAGCCCAGTCAACAGAGATTTATTCTCTTTCTGATAACCCAAAGCACCTTGGCTGTACCATACTACAATAGCAGAGCATCTATATGGAGCCTGTGCATATAAGTTTAAATCCTGACTCAGTTACTTACCACAGAGTGACCTTGGGTAAGTCATTTCTCTGGGGTTTAGTAGCCTCCTTTGTAAACTAAAGAGGGTGATGAGGTATGAGGGCCCTTCCAGTTCCAATTAGTAAAAATATTGGCAGGATTTGTCAATATATTCTCCTGGGAAATTTCAAACTCAATATTTTAAAAAAATGAATGTTAAAAATTGTCCTTACATGTAACTAGGGAAAATATAATATTATTTTAAAAATGTCCTCCTGGATTACTTTAAATGTTTAAAATTATGGTACATATCTGAACTGTTCAGATGACTCAGAATATAGTGTGTTTCTCCCTTCCTGGAGGTCTTTAAGCATCTGCTTAATCTCTTATAGAGATTTTTACTCAAGTATTTTTGCAGTTCAGCAGCAAGCAACTCTATGACCCCATTTAGGGTTTTCTTAGCAGAGATACTAGAGCACCATTTCTTTTTCCAGCTCATTTTACAGATGAGGAAACTGAGACCAACAAGTTAAGTGACTTGCCCAGGGTCACAGAACTACTAAATGGCCAAGGCCTGATGTGAACGGAGGTCTTTATGATTAGGCCTGCTGCACTATGTCACCTATTCAAATATAGGCTGAATTAAATGGCCTGTGAGGTCCCTTTCCACTCTGAAATTCTATAAAAATGTGAAAGTGCGAAGATTTTGCTCACCTTCTCAACATCTGTTATATTTCAATTTGTTCTGACCACACAGACTTACAACCACCAACCTGTACCCCTTATTGTAGGATTTCCTCATATAAGACTACCCCAAAAAATCTAGAATTTAAAAAGACTCTTTAGATCTCACCTACTTTGCCATCTCTAAGGCAAATACTCACCTGTAGAAGTCATATTGTTCAACTAAGGGGAAATAATTTTCAATATATGTCTCAGTTTGAGTAAGATAAACCATGAAATCTGTTATTGTCTTCTGAATAGGAAGCCTTTTGACTACAACGGTGATATTTGTACCAATGGAATCCAAAACACTTTTGACATCTGAAAATAAACACATCTCTGTTATAAAATTACCCACCTGTGGGGGAAAACCTACAAAAACATCTCAAACGTCAAATGAAAAGCACAAACCAACACTAATATTGACCCCCGACCCACCTCACTTACATCTATCCTCAACACAAAGCCAGGGTCTCAGGCAAGTATGAATGCAGCCAAACCACTAAAAAGCCATTACTAACAAAATAACACTGTTTACACAGAACTGAGTAACGCAGAATGTGGAATCAAGCCAGAGTTTTCTTTTTCTATTCAATCGAGTGAAAAAGAAACGGTTCTTAACTTGGAAACGATGAAACCTTATACTGGCATTTCTTGCACTAAGAAAGCGGACCACCAGTCAGGTAATTCTCAAGGACATTTCTGGATGCCCACCAGGTGACTTAATTCTCAGGTGAAACACAGTCTATGATTTTTCTCAGGTTTCATACTGAGGCATCCAAAAGAATATGCCATGCCTCTCCATCAAAACAGATCTTCTAGCTGGAAAAATGCTGTTTTTTGGAAACTGAAATGAGTTGAAGATGTATCAGAAACATTCATCCCAGTAATGGGCTTGGGCCAATTACGCCCTCTCACAGAAACATGACCTTTTACAGAGAGGACGGGATCTCCAAAGTTGGCTCATCCATCAATTTCTACCTACCCAGGTGGCTTTTTATGCCACTAATACATACATGTTATGCCACAGGTCTCCCTGACTAAGTGTATTCAGGATCTATGACAGAGACAAAGGTCAGACATGGGACAGGAGCTCATTTCAGTGGTCTTTGGTGGGTTTGGAGGTCCACCATCTCTTGTGAAGATCTAAGTAAAAATGATGTGACTGGTTTATTTATCTTTTAGGAGACTATTTTCCTCTCATGTTCTGCCCCAAATTACCTTTTTTCCCATTGATATTTTCTTTTCATTTAAAATACCAAAACATACATAAGTTCCAAGTTACAAACTGTAGTAACATTATAATTATAGTGTTATTTTTAAAAAATGGGAACGTCATTAAAAAGGCGTTGCTAAGAGTGTAGGGGCATTACTTAACCTCAGAAGCAACACAGGAAAGGAGAAACAGCACAGTTCCTTAAGGGGAGAGACTGTTATCATATATTTCACATTCTGCAAAGGACCTACAACAATGCCCAAGTAGGAATTCTATAAACACTGACAGCTAATCGTATAGAAAAGCTTTGGCCTGTACCCTAATCTCCAGGGACCTAACCATAGCCTTGGTTCTTTGGCACAGACAGACATTAATCCAATCATTTTCTGTTCAAAGCTTTTCAGCTGTTTTAACGATTTCTTTCCCCTTTATAATAGTATGACTATGAACTTGATCCAATGTCACTTTTAATAACATGGTCTTTATCATCTCATTTAGTATTGTCTATGCACCAGAGCCAAGACTATCTAAGACTTCTCAGGAAAATGAGTAAATTACAAGTGGAGCATAATCAATTAAATTTAAAATGGCCTTCTGAGAAAACTCTGGCTTGTTTTAGAAAACTCTATCCACCAGGTAACATATCTCCCATAGTGTGGGCACGGGTATAACTTTGCCAACTTACAAGGAAGAGCTGTGTATATTGGCAGAACAGGTCCACAATGGAAGCAAAAATTAAATAGAAATTAGTAAGCAAGTTTATATGAGCATACTGCAATGACCAATAAACATTGTCACTATCTGGGGATGGGGCAGAGAAAGAAGATGAAAGATTTCATTTAAAAAATAAATAAATCATTTAAAAATCCATACAATGGGATAAAAATATTTGAATAAAAAGTGGTCCTTTTATATGAGTGCTCCTTTAATAAAAAGTGATGACAGTTTTACAAAAACTATGAATAAAACAGTATTTTATAAAAGAAATATATCCATGTACATAGACTATCTCCCCAACTAGATTATAAAGTCCTTAATAGTATATACCATGTATTTATCTTGGCATCTCTCCAAGCCCCTGGCATAGGCTTGGCACTTAATATCTGTTGAAATAAACCATGTTTTAAGGGTGATTTGACAGCAAATCTAATAGAAGAGGCATTGAAAATATGGTTTATGGTTTTAGCAATCAGAGAGATTCATCTAATACATATCGGTAGAGATTGCCTCTGTGAAGTTATCAACCTCACTTTATCAGTATAACACCAAAAAGAATTAATTATGGTACACTTCCTTGCTTATAGTGGCAAAGAGCCATATTCTACTGGAACAGATATCCAACTTTTAAGACAAGTGGTAATGTTTCAAAATTTCATCTCACTCTATGGAACCTTAAGCAAGAATTATGTGCATTTTAAATACCATTTCATCAGCATTATAGAAAATATGTTTTTCTTAAAAAGTTTATAGGAAAAAACAGGTGCATGACCTACCTGAGAGTTAATTGGTGCTATGAAAACATAATGCCAGATGAAAAACATGGGGGGTAGGGGTGGAAAGGGGTGCTAGGTACATAGAAAAAATAATCTAATTAGGACAAATAGAATAATAATGTTGGAATTTAATGCCACTTGAGTTCAAGTGTTGACTTAGATTGTCACCAATTATCTAACGTGCCCTTTGGGCAATCAGGAAAATGACATTATTCTAAGATCTGACATAATGGTGAAGCTTAATTATGAAGTCACTGCTAGGTGGTATTAGTTGAGTAAACACATGAGGTACTGCTTAAAAATATTCAACTGAAGAAAAAGTGAAATATCTATCAATGTTTATTTTGCAGATCCTCATCTGATAGCTACCATTTAAGTAATTGAAAGAAGGTTAATTTCCCAAGGATTTAAGAGTACCATCCCTCTAAGCACTTCTTTAATTAGCAGACCCAAACAAAAGCATTTTTCAGATATTATAATGTAAGCATCAGTCACAGAAATGGAAAATGACTGTATTTTATCAATCTCACCTGACAGAATATTCTTGGTTTGATTCTGCACCAAATTAGGCGTATCATTAAATGCTGCATATCCCTAAAATACATTTTGGGGAAGAAAAGGGATTCATACAGTAATGAAAAATTGGTTCATACTTATTCTTTAGCCTTGACAACAACATAAATTTAACACTTGACTTACCAATAAAAATAACACTAAAAACAACCAACAACCCCCCCCCCCCGTGCCCTTTTAGATTCTTTTTAAGTCACTTGCTAGGAAAGAACTTGAACAACTATCTCCAATAACAAATTCAAAGCAAATATTAACTTACGAATCCTAATGGCTATCTAAGGAAGACAGAGTGCCTTAATTTATATAGAGGTAGGGTACAAGATGTCATCACATAAATGTGTTCCTGAAAATTTGTCTGTAAAGTGAATTTCTGAAACATTTTTTAATTTTTTCCATTGTAAAACTGGAGATCTGTCCCCACAGGGAGCTGTGGAAGAGGTACTAGATTAAAAAAAATAAACTTTACTAGTGACAAAGTATACATAGAGTTAAATTTGAGATTTAAGAAACAGAATTCTTGAAATCTTTTTCAGATGTCTCTTTTAAAAGTTTGGATATTTGTTGAATTTCTTATCTGTTAAGTCTCTTTGAGTCTGTTATTAGCAGTTCAAGTATTCATTTAATATCCTGGTAAGTTTTTCAATTATATGAGCTATTTTATTGTTTTGCCCACAGAGGCATCAGAGAGTACAAAATAAAGATGACCATGATTTATTTTTTTTCACTAAGCATAAATTTCCATATATTGTTTGCTTTAAGTTAAGCAAAATCAGTGTTTGGCCAGATTTTTGTGTGTGCAATATCCTTTTCCAGTCATGCCATTATTAGATTATAGATCATATATCTTAACAGTCAGAAGGATCTTAACACAGTATCTTCAAGGATACTTCTCTATTTCTTGTATCTGCTCCCATCTGCTCCCATTCTTCTGTGCTGGATCACCTCCTACATGGAGCCATCCACTGAGGTTCTATAAAGAGTTCTCTCTTCTCTCTACATTCTCTCCCTCGATGATCTGAACTGTTCCATTGGTTCAAGTATCCTGTCTATTCAGACAACCCCTGCAATCTATACACTCAGAAAGAGTTTTTCTCTGGAATTTCATGCCTGTACCAACAGTTGCTCATTAGGACCTCTCTTCAGCTTATCTGACTGAACATATGCAAAATGCAAAACTGATGCACATCCCCCTCCCCAACCTTTCAATTTCTACCAGTGGTAACACCATCACTCCCAGTTACATGAGTCCTCAACTTTGGTGGGATCCTTGATTGCTCCCTTTATCCCTCATCTTCACATAAAACCAGTCACCAAGCCCTGTCCTTCCTAACATCTCTTGCATCTATCCCTTCAACACTGCTTACATAACGATGATGCCAGTTCAAGCTCTTATCTTGACTGAGTTTGCTACTGTAATAATCTAATTGATCTCACTGCTTCCATCCTCTCCTCACTCCAATTCATTATCTATATGGCTGCCCAAAAGGGGAAAAACCTAGTAAGGTCACCTCCTTTGCTTAACAATCTTCAGTGGCTCTCTAGTGCCTCTGAGATAACATGCAAACTCTTCAGTCTATAATTCGATTCTACACTGCCATAATGACCTATTTTATATTCATTTTTTTTAATATACCCTTATGTTCTAGCCAGCTCAACCACTAGACTACTCCAGCTGTTCAGTAAATTTGGTGCCATTCTTTCTCACATCCATCCCTTTCTACTGACTATCCTTTAAGTCTAACATTTAGTCTGGCCTCCCCTCTGACTCTTAGAATCCTGTTTCCCTCATGTTTATCACCTCTTGTGCAAAGTTTTTCTCCATTCCCCGAGCCCTCTGTCCCTCTCCAAATTATATTATATTGTGTCATCCATAATATCCACACATTGGATGTTTCCTAAAAATAATTCTAACAATAATAGCTGACATTTATTCATGTAGTGCTTTGTAAAGGTCATCTTATGTGATCCCAACAGCAGCCCTATTAAAGTAGGTGTTATTATTATCTCTAAGACAAGCAAAGTAAGGGGCAGAGATGTCAAGAGTCGTGGCCAGAGTCACAAAGCTATTTAGATACTTGAGATACAAAGACACCTAAATCTTAGGTGATAATGGAACACGGGTCCTCTTGACTCAAGGTCCAGTCATTTATACACCAAGAGCACAGGTTCCCTGTGAAGACAGCACCTATTTTCTGGATGTCTTCTCATTCCCAGTGCTCTCATCCACAGAACAGATATTTAAATATTTACTGAACTGAATTAATGAACTTATTGATCCAGCTAACTCATGTGGTATAAGTAACTAAGATTATAATCTCCCTGAGGGCAGGGGGTATCAATGTTAAAATTTGCCTTAGAGAATACAGTGTTTAGATGCATGAAGATCAATAACAGATCAATAAATGAGCATTTATTGAGTCTTTACTATGTGTCAAACACTGTGCTGGGTTTACAATGAAACAATTCTTACTCGTAAGGAACTTACATTCCAAAAGGGCAGACAAATAACATACAAATGTATAATACACACAAAAATAAAATGAATAAATTTGAAGAAATACAAAGTAGCTAAACATACAAGGGAGTTTTGGGATGGAGGGCTTTAGCAGGTGGGGAAGCAGGAAAACGTTCCTATAGAAGACAATACTTGATCTGCTTCTTAAAGGAAGAGGAAAGGACAGAGTACATTTTCTTCATGTGGAATGGCCAGTGCTAAGGCTAGAAATGGAGTGTGTGCATGTGTGCGTATACACATAAGAGGTCAGTTTGAATGGACTCCAAAGTGCAAACACTCCCATTATATTATGCATACAAAGCTAATTTTTCATATATACATACACACATATTTGTGTTATGTGTGTGTATAATGTCTCATACTTTAAGGTATCTCAGATTTCATCAACGTGGGCATTCCAGTAGCTCAATGCCATCCATGCCATCTCATCCATGATATTTCTGTTCATCTCCTTACTACAAAGAGGGTCTACTTACTGGTCTTATTCTGGTTCTTTTAAAATTTTTTGGGTACAGTTCAGCAGTTGAGCTATCCCTTCTTCCAGTCGTAACTACCTTCCTTTCTTTCTCTTATCATATATTTCCACCATGATATCCTTAGATATACAGCTAACATTTATCTCCTTTTGCAATGAAACCAAAATTTTATACTGGAAATTAATTAGAAAATTTGATTCCATTAACAAAAACTACCTTGACTATGAAGTTAAAGTGAATGAAATTCACTTAAATGAAGTCCCACTATAGTACAAGGAAAGCACCTTACTTTACAAAGCACAGAAGCCTACTTTCTAGCAGGTTATCTGAGGCTGCAAAGGTTTTAAGGGAGACTCATCACCAGTAGGCTGATTATTTGATGATAGATTCCCTGAACATGGCAACTCAAGAAACAAATGTAGAGCAGTCATGTTCTAGACTACATATAGTCTATCTATATATTTTGCATATATGGTATACAGAATATGTGCATATTTATAAAAAGGACTGCAGCCTATTAGAAAGGAGGACTTGTATATGGTAAGAGGTATCTAAGATATTGGTGAGCATCTATGAGCAAAACAAAAAAAAATGGTGGCCAGTCTAAGGGCAAAGTCTAACAGGTAAACATCCTGAGTTCTCCATTAGTATTTACAAAATATTAAAAGCTCTAGGGGAATTACTCTAACAAACTGGGAGGATTCTGAATGTCAGATTTATGAAATGACATGGATAAGAATAGCAAATAATAAGGTAATGGTAGGACCCAGCAGGAAGCGGTGGAAATAAGACCAACAGGGAAGAGATTAAGGATGAAATGAAGCACTCAAAGTATACAAACCATCTACCCAGTTGACATTAAGGACTGAAATTATCCTAAAGAAATCACCCTTTTACAATTTCCTCCATGGTTGTAGCTCCCCAACATTTCACTGTTTCCTCTCTTGCCTCTCCTGACCAGACCCCCCAAAATGCATTTCAAGTATTCTAATAAATAATCAGGATAATTTGTAGTAATTTCTAATAACATACCTTTTGGACCAGACTGGCTAAATCAATTTTAAGAACTTCATTGACTTTGGCAAGCTGTGAGGTCACTGGTGGAAGCTAAAAAAGGGAACAGATCACCGCCCCCCCCCCCCCAAAACAAGTCAAAACATGTAGCAATACTGGTCATCAATCATTAAGACAATCAACAAGCATTGATTTACTGAGTTCAGACACTGTGCTAAGGGTTGGGAAAGAGAAGCAGAAAGACACTCCTCAATCTTCCAAGGGTAGAAGTTCCCCCCACTAACACGTCAACAACTTGTCCCTTGTGTTTTCTTCAGTTACTTGGAGCCACTGAGAGTTAAAGGAGTGGTTCACAGTCACACAGCTAGTATCCAGACACAGAATTGAAAGCCAGAATTGCATGACTCTAAGGCTGACTCTATCCAGCTCGCTAACAAAATTACATATGTACAAATGTGAGTGGGAGGTGGGAGCATATGCCTGTAATCTAGAAAAGCTGAGGCTAGGGGGTAGGGGGTGGTATTATCCTGAGCTGCCACAGGGTTAATAAGCTGTCAGCATTAAATTAAATTGGGCACCCAAGTGGTAAGCACCCAGAAGGTTCCAGGCTGCCAAGAAGGAGTAAAGAACTGCAGTCAGAAAAAAAATGAAAAAATATATAGAAATATAGTGAGATTAGAACAGTAAATGACTGGGCAAGATAGTCTCAAAAACAAAACACAAATATATATGTAAAAGGTCTTATAATCTACAAAAAAGTCCTTGTCTAATAATAAATGTCGATTTTCCTCTTGGTCATGTTTGCATTACATAGCACTGAATATCATACAAGAGGTCTGCATTCATTTTATTTTCCCTGGCTGCCAAACTGAAAAGGAACATAGTGGATGATAGTTTCAGCCCATAAACTACTCTCCTCTTAGAATCAGATGGCTAAGCTTGAGTAGTGAACCTCTACCCTCACAGATGCAAGAACTCTTCTTACCCGACTGAAGTTGGCATTGATACTCAGCTGGTTTAACGAATTCCTAATAACATTGCAGGTAGAGGCGGCCTGAGCCCCTGCGCAGGCAGCAGGATCATTGAGGGTATTGTTCAGGTTCTCTTTGGCAGTGGTCAGATTGGCGCTGAGTTTGTTGGTACCCTCTTGCAGGATCTCCATGGAGGCACTCACATTCTCTAACGCCTCTCTGGTTTCTCTGATTGCTGGAGGCACAAAGGCATACTTTTTAGGAAACAGGAGCCATTTACTTGATGAAACATAATCAGTTCTGTTACCGACACCAAAGACGTAACTATATATAACTAAGGGACTCTTATGAATTTGAATGTCCATTTTATTTCAAGAGGCAATCAGAAATATATGATGGGAGCTGAAGGCAGGGAGAAGAAAAAGGGCCATAAAGAAGCAGCTTCTCTCTTCAACCTTGACACACAGATTCTCTCAGAGCCCTAGTTTTGGTTTGAACTAAGAGACAATGACTGGTGCCAACTACAGGACAATAATGGCATCCTCGCTGCTCTGAATGAGATTCTGGGAAACATGGGGTTGGGGTTAGAGTCTCCATGATAGGGATCACAATGTTATGTTTCTCCACATCACAGAACTGTGTCTCAAAATCTTACCAATCCTTCAGTGTTCAAAGCTCAGGGCAAATGTTACCTTCATCAGGAGGCCCTTCTTTACAACCCCTTAGAGAGAAATAATCCATCTCCTTCCACCACCCCAGGAGACTATAAGTCTCTAAGGACAAAGGATACTTTATTTACTTCTGTCAGCTCTCTCAGGACCTACCACTATAATAAGCACTCCATAAATGTATGTTTAATTGGATGGAGATCTTGACAAGCCCTATAAATTCAGCTAGTTTGGGTCAAAATTTATACTGAGAAATATTTTATCTAAACCCATAAAAAAAGAATCAAATGCCTAAACTTCTAGTATAACATACAGCTCTCTTACTTGCTTTTCCACTTTCTTGGACCAATAAGATTATATTGATCAGATTCCTGGCCTCTAGACCTAATTTGAAATTAAGAGATGGGAAGAAATCCTAAACAACAACAGCCACAGAGGGCAATGAGCATGGAAATTCTTGGTGGTATTTGTAGATGTAAAATATTGCATCATTACAATTAATCCAATTTTCTCTCCTTTTTGGAATCCATTTTGCTTTGGGTCATTAGGCGACTATAGGGAGTGGAAAAGGGTTTCCACAACAACTCTACGATGAATAGGAGAAAACGGGCAACATGCTGCTAAATTCTACATGGAAAAAAAATACTGTTTAAAAAATTTCATTTTTGCCTTCCTTCCTTTTTTTTAAAGACTTAACTACTATGTAAATTCCATTGTACCAGTCAGGTGTGTCCTTTTAAAAAGCATCTTTTCATGGATTTGGGAGTCAAATAAAATCATGGTAACTGAAAATTGGAGTAAAATGGTATTTTTCAACTACCAGGAATTGGCCCCAAGGGAGGTGGTGGTTATATGGTCTTCCCTGATGGACGTTGAGATTAGGCCAAAGTACACAATGGAAACATGTGAAAACTCTCAGCTAGTAAAAAGAGCACTAGCACCGAAGTTCTGAGCACACTTGGTCACATCATGTTACACTGTGGGTGGGGAGCTGTGTCTTAGGATAGGACGGAATAATTCACATTTCTATATGACTTTAAGATTTACAAAGTACTTTTCTCACAACTATCCTGTAAAGGGATATCAAAAGCACTATTATTCTCACCTTCCAGATGAGAGGACCCTGAGGCTAAGAGAACTGTACTGACTTGCCCAAGGTTATGAGCTAGTAAGAGAAACAGACAGATAAAGCATTCGCCAAAGACTTCATTATGTGCCACACACCAGTAAGCACATAAAGAAGACTCAGGTCTCTTGACTCCAAGCCAAGAACTCTTTTCCTTTAGGCAGAGGTAAGTCCTATTGGATTTGCAATCAGAAGACCTAGATTTGAGTTCAAACGGTGCCGCTTGCCAGCTGTGACCTTGGGAAAGTCATCTTGTCTCTGGGACTCATCTGTGAAAGGAGGATAGTAATATTTACATTACCAATCCCATGGGGTTATTCTAAAGGAATCGCTTTCTAAATCATAGAAGTGCCACAGAAACATCAGCTTTTTTTGCAGCCAAAGTCAAAAACGTTGTACCAGGAAAGCTCCATCTTGAATAACTGAGACCTAGTGCTGGCTGGAGACTATCAAATGCACTTCCACAAACTCAACCAACACTCAACCTGAAATGCTTTTTCAAGCAGCCTTTTCCCCAAGGCATGAGCCAACTCATATATAAAGCCCAACAGTCAAGACTGTGTTACCCAAGAAAAAGAAAACACAGCACAGATATAACTAGGCACACACACAAGGAGAAAGTACACCAAAGTGAGGAACAGTTCACTAAAATAGAGACTCCACACCACAGAGCACACATTTTAACTTAGGACTTGGGGTTTGTTTTTTTACCTTTGGTAGCCCTTTCCACTTTGACTATAAGTTTAAAAAAAAAAAAAGCAAAAGAATGATGGATAATGAAGAAAATATGATGATCTAGACAAAGACTATTAGTGTATGGATACAATTAGACCTAATACGACATTTCGGATCATGACCAACATTCCCCCTCATATCTCATGTGTTCCCTAGAGTAGAAAAAACATACTTGCAAGTGTTTGGGTTTTTTTTTTCATTCCCAGAACTACAACATAATTCACAGACCCATCCCCAACACAGCTTCAACAAGTACACGTACAACTTTTCCCATTATGCTACAGCAACCAGTCATAGAAATATATTCTTAGAAGTACCTGAGCATCACAGAACATAGTACTAACGGTCTAGATCTGATTTTCACTTTTCACTCCATGCTTCCTTAGCCAATAGTGTGATATCACTTTTTTACCCTGTGTGAGCAGCAAGGTGGCCCAGTGGAAAAAGTGCTGGGCCTGGAGTCAGTAAAACTCATCTTTCCAAGTTCAAATAGGGTCTCAGATTCTCACTAGCTGTGTGACCCCAAGCAAGTCATTTCACCTTGTTTGCCTCAGTTTCCTCATCTGCAAAATGAGCTAGAGAAGAAAATGGCAAACTACTATCTTTGCCAAGAAAACCCCAAAATGGTATCAAGGAGACTTGGACATGACTAAAGGACTTAAAATGCAGTCACAGCCCTCTTTCATCCAAAGATTTTTCAAGATTCACCTCAGACACATGCCAGGTATGTAACCCTGAGCAAGCCACCTAGGTTTCTTTCCATCTATTAAACAAAGACTGTAATAACAGGTTTGTTATGAGGATCAAATGAGAATCACCATATAAATGTTATATATGGACATATGCCTGGATTCAGAGGACAGAGAGAAGAGGGGAAAGAGAGAGAAAGGGAGTGAGAGAGAGAAACAGACAGAGAGAGACAGACAGACAGAGACAGATGGAGACAGAGAGAGACAGAGAGAATATTCAGTAGAAATTGGGTCCAAGAAAGGTTAAATGACTCTTCTAAAATCATATAGCTAAGGTGGCCAAGGGACAATCTGAACCCAGGATCGGATTCCAAATCAGACACTTTCTCAGATCTTTCCAACTTCCTAAGTGAAGCGCTTAACTAATTTTAGGAGGCCAGAAACACTGAAGACTACCTTTCAGTTAGGGGTTTATTTTATGGGTTTAAAATCAGGGGTAATGGCACAGCGCCTTACACATAGTAGGTGCTTCCTAAATCCTTGCTGAATTAAAAACACTGGATTTGGCATTGGAAGCCTTGGGGTTTGCTCCCTAGGTCTTCTCCCTACTCACTATAAAACCTTGGGCAAATCACCTAACTTTGCTCTCAGTTTTCTACTAAGTAAGGCTTATGAGTAAGCAGTGCAAGTGCTATGGCAGTGAGGATACAAAGGTGAAAAGGTTCCCCGTCTTGGAGGATCTTACATTCTATTTGGAAAGATAACATGTCCATATAACAGTATATGAAAAGTAAATATAAGGAAAGCTCTTTGACTTTAAAAGTAAATACAAGCTCTTTAAGCATCAAAAAATTATGCTAAGAAATGGAAACTAACCTAAGATGTACCTAGACATTTTCCTATCTTCTTAAACAGAGCATATTAAGTATAATTTGATTGATCTTCATTAGTATCAATGATCACAAGATATTCCCAAAATGTAAATCTGTCCTTTGGGTGGAACGCTCTATGATACATTTCATTCCCTTCTACAATGAATGGGTTCAGCTAACCTGGACAACTCTTTGCCCCTCAAATATATCCTGAGCTCTTCCTCTCCCAAGCCTTTTTACACCCATTGTTCCCTATGCCTAGAATGCTTATTCTCTACCTGTTGAATTTCTATGCATCCTTTAGAGGCTTATTCAAATGTTATTTCTCCCAGCAAACCTCTCTAAATGTCCTCTTCAGTAATGACCTTTTCCTACAGGCTTCAAATAGGACTGTATTTCAAATGTCTCTAATAGATGTATCATGTATGCATATGCTGATTATCTGTGTTTGTGTCTTATTTTACCCCTGTAAGTTTCATGAGGGCAGGGACTGTCCTCTCTAATCCCTTTATCTCTCCCAGGACCTGGCACAGTGCTCGGCATACAAGACAGAGTCAAAAGTTATTAGCTGAATGTTGCCCTCAAAGTCTGTTATTAAGATGTTAAAAGGATGCACCTCCAGATAACAGAAACAGGGTAGTAGAGGAAAATTAAACACATAAATCAGTGGATGACTATACAGTTACAAAAAGGATATATTACTTAATAAAAAGATTTCATATAGGATCCTTTTAAATATTGATTTCAAAGAGTATAGTTAGAATGATTGATTTTATAACCATTACATTTACATATAACTTCAGGAGTATGCCTATAAAGTTGCTATGCTATAAATGCATACGAGGTAATGCTGCACAGCAGACAGAGTCATTTTTGGAGTCAGGAAAAGCAAGGTTTAAGGACTGTCTTTGGCACATACTACCCATGAGACCATGGGCCCATCTTTTCTCATCTCACTGCATCCTGGGCAATTCCCTTAAGATTTCAAATTGTCGACAGTTTCCGGCCTATCTACTTCATCTCCCAGGGTCTCAGTTTCCTCATCTATAAAAGATGCAGGTTGGACCAGATAGCTTCTGAAGTTCTTTTCAGCTCTAGATATTTAATTTTTAACAGTGGAGGGAGTGTTCACACCAGGAGTTCCCAAGACAAATGGAATCACCAGTCCAGATAAAAACAGATAAATAGAATTGCGTAAGAGCAGAATTAAGAGAAAGTCCTACAACCACAAAAGCCAGCCCTTACTGCTGCCATCATCTAGGATAATCCAGGAATCCTGGTTAAGAATGAGGAACGTTTAGTCGAAAGTATCCCAGCTACTACAAATATTCTCCACCCACTACATGCCGTATATCATTTGTGTATGAGACACAGTTGTGACTAATACGCAACTGGGGCTTACCTCCTGCCATACTTAAAACTGCGTCAAGAGCTGGAAGGACACGTTTCCCCAACCGATCTTGGACTCGGCCTCCAAGCAATGGTCCAATATCTGCATTAGAGAGAAACCAAACTGATGATGAGGGAGAGCTTCTGTGCATTTCCTTATTGTCCCATTGTGGGCATGATGGCACTTGACGTGGCCTTCAGCTAAGAACCTAAACATAATTGCCTCAACCAAAGTAGGAAATAGGATGAAGGTTAACTTCCAGACAAATGAAGAACCTTAAGGATTTTTCTCAGTTAAATGCAGGCATGAGTAATGAGTACACTCATGATCCCTCTTGATACACACTGAAACAGAAGGATTTCAGGCTTTGGGACCATGATGCCAAGGCATGTTTCAGGGACGCATCTAAAATATTTGTAATGGCTAGAGCTAAGCATCCACCAGTATTTATATAAATTTAAAAAAATAGCAACTATGTTCTTCTAAACTAAACAAAGAAAAGATTCGGGGAGAAGAAAAAAAACCTAAATAAATCTCCCAGAATTGGAAACCACTCATTTAAAATCTGTGACAACCTGAACTTAATTTGGCCAAAGCTGACTTAAGAGATTCCATCAGCAGAATGGGTTTCACAAATTTATGATATCTAGAAAATTATAGGAAGCATATGTTTATAGGAGTAAATTTTTTAAAAGGGACTCTAGTATAGTGCCCCAAGTTACAGATAATATTAACTTTGAATTGTTTTTTTTTGTTTCTTCCACAAAGGTCAGGAGGCTTTTATTTGGAAAAGTCTAGCTGAAAATCAGTTGTTTGTATATATTTGAAATAAAACATTACAAAATGTATGACAGGGCTTGGCATTCAACAGGTACTTAAACCCTGGCGGAAGTGAATTAAAATATTAAAATGGTATTTCTTTTAAAAAATCCTAATTGTCTTCCCCCAGTAATTCATATTTGCTCCCTCTAAAATTAACCTGAACTACAGAAATTTGAGAGTACTCAGATGTGCAGCTGTGATGGTCCTGATTCACCAAGTTAACTGCCAAGTCTGTCACATTTTGCTGCATTAAGATTTGGATTCAATCTCAGGTGGATGAATAAAGCCCAACTTTCTAGAATGTTTTGTTTACTGATGCCATGGATTTTATTGGAATATATTTTTAAAAGGTTATCTCAGATGGTGGGAAGCAACAGAAGCACCAAAAGATGCACACTGAGAGCACCTTCTGCCACCACCGACTCTCTTTTCTAACAGGTATAGCAATAAGAACCAAAAGCAGTAAAAACTTCCTCTGTCTCAGAGTTACTAGGGCTCCAGAAAAAACTGATCAACTGCAACTAAAACACCAACATCAAAGAATATAGAGTAACTAAAAAGAAAAAAAATACACTCAAAAACTTTCTAAAAACAAAACTAACAAAACATTAGAATTTTTGGTTGAGATTACACTTGGCAGTAACCTCTACTTCTTTCCTATGTCTCTGAAATATAGAATCAGACCATTGGTTCCAGAAGGGATTTTAGAGATGATCTAGTTCAATACTGCTGCTTTACAGATAAAGGTTTTCTTCCTCCAATTCCAACTGGCACCTCTAGAATGGAGGCAGCATGGCCAATAGATAGCATTAACCTTGAAGTCATGAAGATCTGAGTTCAAGTCTCACCCCTTATACAGATTGTCTTTGGGACCCCAGAAAAGTTCTTACCTTTTCAGCTGTTCCAGGGAACTTGCTAGGATTAAGTTATCAAAAAAGGTAGAGATAAGCAATGGGAGAGGGTACTTCTCCATAGGAAAGTTTCTTGACACCAGTGAAATCACACTAAACTGTTTTTTTAAAAAATCCTCTCAATACGAAACAAAACTTAACTAAAAACAACTGAACAGATGCTACCCTACAGCAAACTCAGGGCTGAGAGTTACAGGATGCACAGGACTGTATGCAGTTTTGGACTGTGTCAATGAAGGGAATGCCAACATGAAGGAGAACACAGACACAATGGAATATTGGCTTATGCTGTGTGCGTGTGTGTGTGTGTGTGTGTATGTGTGTATTAATAGTGTGGTTTACATTTGACTTTCTATACTTTATGGGAGATTTTCACAGTATTTTTTTAAAAGAAATGAAATGGTCATTTAAAAAAAATACTTACTGTCAAGATCTGACAGTGCTTGATTCTTTGGGGTATCGAATTGGCTCACTAGATAATTGATTTGCTGAAAATAAAAACATAGAAAAAGATTAAATGGTAGAAATATCTCTTACCTACCAACGTGTCACCTTCTGCAAGAAACCTTACTTAAACAAAGAATAAATGTAAAATGAATACAAGGAAGGTTGGGGAAGAGGTACCTGCATCAACACCTGAGGGGGACACCGTGCTAAGCAAGAATTCTTATTATTTAGTAAACTGTAGTTATTGTGGGATTTTCTGTTTGTTTTTAGTTTTTCTTTCTAGGGACAACAAGACATCTGGTCTTGCTTGCCCCCTCAACCCTAACTTGAAGGCTGGAAGGCATCCATTGCTGCCAAATAAACCAGATTCATCCCAGAATGGTGACAGGCTTTGAGTCCATGTCATATCCTTCATTCTAAGAGGATATTATTTGGGCTTTGACTGGGTCAGGGTGAATGTAAGTAGCAATTGTGTCTGTTTTGGCCAGAAACCCTGAGGTTCTTCCTGTCCCAGATGGATTTTTTTTTTTAATTAGGTAAAAGGGGCCATTCCTTGACTCATTTCTTACCTACCCTTAATCACTGAATGGGTGTTGCCTCAGTTAGAGGGAGACTTTGGAAAAAGACCTTAGCTTTGAAAGACCAAGGTCTCCCACTGCGTGCAGGGCAATCTCCAGTCGAACTGATCTATATCTTGCCACTAAACCCAGATGGATATGGAGGAGAAACTGAGGCTGATGACTTTGCACAGCCCTCCTTCACTTAAATCCAATTCAGTTGCAAGTCATGGCATCACCTTCCTGATGTCACAGTCCTTCTTGAGAACAAAGGGCAAACATCAATTCTGAGTATGACTGTATATGTACCTGGCATCTCTACCATTAGAAGGTAAACTCCATGAGGCAAAAGAAAGCGTTTCACTTTTGTCTTTGTATCTTCAAGCTTAGGACAGTGCCTGGTATACAGTAAATTCTTAATAAATGCTTACTGATTGATGCTAAATCCCACCCAGCATCTATGCTTTTAGCAAAAGAAAAGAACAGTTGGATGGGTTTAATTAGGCAGTTTTTTAAAGGAAAAAAATTTTATAATGCATTTCTTATGGATCTTGAAAATGGTTAAAATAGCAAGTTAACCAGGGAGAAAAATATTACAGACCTTATTAACAAGTAAGGAAAATTTGAGACAAACAGGTGCTAGGAATAAAATTCATCTCTCCTGGCTCTTTGTTCCAGACTCCCTCTTTTCTACTATATGGCTTCTAAAAACTCAATGAACTGATTAACATTCTTTGTTAGTCAAAACACAATAATCTTGGACATTTAGGGAGCAGTAATCTCACTGGACAGAATATTTTCAGGACACTGAGATAAGGCATAATCTAACAGAATAAAACAGTGCCAGATCCTTACCACATCTGTAGGCTCTGTTCTCACCCCATACATATACATCACCATCACAGCTCATCACCTATAAAGCACTTCACGGCTTACACAGCAGTTAAAGAAAGTGCACATTTTGGAAGCGATTACAGGATTTGGGACCTTAAAAGTCATCTAAGCCAGTTCCAACACACTCACTTTGCAGATGAGGAAGCTAAGGCCCTGAGAGGTACGGGTCAGAGCAGGTAGATAAGTCACACAGTCCTCTAACTCTCCAATCTAGGACTATTTCTACCTCACCATGCTGTTCACATGGTATAGAGGAGAAAATTGATAAACTCTAAGTGATTTACTCAAGGGTTACATATGCATCACTCCTCATTCTGTCATGATGCCTTCCTTGTAAAAGAATGGGAAAAGCCAGCAGATAACATCTACCCTACTTAGACTACAGGTTTACCCTAAGAATCAAATTATTTGATCCATCTAAATAGTAAACCACATTTACCCGGGATTTCCCAAAAGTCTTAATGACATTTCAAGCTTTTAATAGCTTTATTAAAAGCTTAAAAGTATTCATAGCTTAACACTGCTGTAAAAGTTTTAGGACACATTAATACACTTTCCTCCACTACTCTGTGAGTCAGGTAAAACAACTACTTTTATTACCATTTTACAAAGGAGTAGACTGAGGTCCAGGGAAGTTAAAAAAATGTGTCTAGTCACAGAGACGGGTAGCATTAGGACTCAAAATAAGGTTTTCTGATTTCAAATTCAGTGCTTTTCTTATTAAACCATACTCTCCATTTAAAAGTCACTACTTCCTCTTGCAAAAAGAGTCATAAATTCCCAATGGTCTCTTAAGGCAAAATGCCTTTCACATCCAGGGAAAGAACTACGGAATTGGATCGCAGAATGAAGATCATGTTCTTTTGTATTATGTTCTGGTTTGTTTTATGATTTCTCCCATTCATTTTAATTCTTCTATGCAACATGACTAAGGTGAAAATGTATTTAATAGGAATGCATGTGTAGAACCTATGTAAAATTGTATGCCATCTCAGGGAGGGAGTGGGGAGGTAGGGGAAAAGGGGAAGAGGAAGGAGAAAATCTAAGATATATGGAAGTGATTGTAGAACGCTGAAAACAAATATAATAATAATTTCAAAACGTCATAAAATCATGCAAAACAAGATTTCATCTTCTACTAAGAAGTCATGTTATTACCTCTGGAGTATCAGTCAGAAGAGTTCTCAGGTCTTTAAAATTACTCTTTATTAGTGGCCGCATTCCTTGAACTTGAGTTGTAAGGTGCTGGTTTGTGGCAAAAGCACAAAAAACACCAAGGCTGCAGAGACAAGAAAGAAGAGATGTTTCCATGAGATGGGAGGATTTCTGGCTAACATAAGGATGTAATAAGCCCAGCCTCTCCACAGTCATACACTTCTGTAGATCTCTACAAGGCTTCTGGAAAAGACTTCACAGAAGTCCTACTACTCACCTGTAGTCCTGAGAATGAAATACTCTCCTGAAAGATAGACCCTGGGCCTTTGTGTGCATCACCATACCTCCCTTGCCTTTCTTTCCAGGCCCATCTCAGGAGCCCCCATCTTCCACAAAGTATTCCCCAACTGTTCATTTTCTCCTGTTACTGATCTCTCCCTTTCGAATTTCTGCAATCCTTTGGCTCTGACCTTGACATTCCATTATGCATATTTTGCAACATAAGATTCAAGGTGATGTCAAGGGCCATCAAATTCAAAAACTATTTTTATAGAAGAAACTGAGATGCAGAGATTTAATGAGTAGTCGCAGGTTTCTTCTATAAAAATTAATTTACATTTATTTGACCATTATTTTTCACAATAAGGCAAAGAAAAGTCATTTGATGAAATAAGAGAACCTGGGTTCAAATCCTGCCTCAGTCCTTGGAAAGTCACTTCACCTCAATGAGCCTCCTTTAACTATATGTAAAAAAAGAGAGGGTTGGACTGAATAACTTCTGAGGTCCCATCCCATTCTAGATCTATGATCCCATGTGCTTGCTAAGACCTCAAATGTTAGCTACTCTTGAAGTCATGGGTTCAGTTTTATATGAAAAGTTCATTCAGCCACTAGGTGGAGGTATGGAACTAACTACAATTTCACAAAACTGCCAAAAGTACATTTTTCCATAGGTCTTAGTAAAGAAATCCTCCTCCCTGGAATTCTGTTGAAAGGCATGTCCCCTTTTAAGGAACTCAAAGGTCACGAGGGAGAAGGTTTTCCAAGTTTCCAATTCAGTGAACAAATTTGCCTTATTTTCCTTTTTTGAACGAAAGCTACTGCTGAGATTTGCATTCAGTTTACATGCAGTTCTCACTTTTGTGCAAAGGTTGTACAGCAGAAGTTAATTTGCAAATAATTTGTTTTGAATGTTGAGTTGAATTCCCCCCGCCATAAGCCAAACAAAATTCTGTTTTATCCATAAAGTACTTGAAGCTTCAAGAGAAAAAAGAAAAAAAAAAATCATATGGTAACCATAGTTACCAGAATTTCTAATCAAGTATGACACTATTTCCACTAGGCAAAAATGCTTTCAGATTTTCAGCTTGGGAGACCAAAACTCCAGCTTCAACTTGTGTGGCTGGTGATGTTGGAATCACCGATTCTTCTTGTCTGCTTATGATCAAGGCTTAGAATGGGGATTTCCCCATGGTAGGAGAGCAAAAATAGCTCCAGGAACTACACTTCCTTTTCTCTACTCTCTAACTGGATTTTGGATATGGAAAAGCCCACAGAGGTCTTTGTGTCAAATTCCTCATTTTATAGAAAAAAATGGTTGTTTTTTTGCAGAAGATTTCTGCAAAGTAGGGATGTGAACCAAAGGATCTGCGCCCCAGATTTAGTTCTATTGCCACCTGTATCTTTTGATTCAGGACAGCCTTCCCACCAAGCATTTGACTATTGACCCACACTAAGCCTCATGGAGCTGAGAAGTGGAGAGGGTAATGGTAGAGGGAAACTAGATGACTACAACGTCTAGAATGGAGAGGATGCTGCTGGGAGTAAAGTGAATTTCCTGTAATTGGTTATTCCTGGGTGGTCATCTAAATGGAAGTCTTAGGCTATCTTTTTTCCCCCTTTTCTCAAAAAATTGTTTTAACTCCTACAATATGAAGACTAGCCATTAGCAAAGGAACTCAGCTGCTCCTTACTGAGTGCTAGACACATCCAAGTCCCAGCTGATCCAGAATGATCTCAATCAAAAAAAAAACAACAGAGAAAAAGACATTACACAACTAAATGGCACCTGGATGCTCAATTTCAGATCAAATTTTAAGATGTTATGAAATTTTATATTTGGATCTTTGATGTCAACCTGTTGAAGTGCCTACCATATGCAAAATGTTGGAGATTCAAAAGGTCAAAATGATATAATCCCTGCCCTCAAATAACTTACAGTGTAACATGTGACTTGAGAATAAAGAGTTTAGACATAGTCACTGAAATAGGTTTTTCTGAATGGTGCAGTCAGAATGCAGATCACTCTGTATACAAATCTGTGAACATACAGCCAAATGGATAATTCAAAGGCAGTGAGAAGCTTATCAAGTCATCAAGATAAAGATGTTGCATTTTCTGTTCATCTTGTCAAATGGATTTCACTGTAATAACTAAACAGTAAAAATTTGAGGGTTTATAATTATGTATTTTCTTCCCACTTTGACCTAAGTGCTGTGTGTCACTTCAAATCTGATGTCATTTGATAACCAGACTTAATGCTATTTTGATAGAAGACACTGCTCTCCATATTTTTTTACTCCAAGCATTTTTACTGCAAGCATTAAGAAAAATCCACTTTTCAAATGTAAAACGAAAAACACACAGTTGATATCCTTAAATTTTAACTTTTAAGAGGTACATTCATAAACCAATACTTTGTGTTAAAAAAGTGGATGTTCTATAATATGTATGAAATATATATGATATCCTTAAATTTTAACTTTTAAGAGGTACATTCATAAACCAATACTTTGTGTTAAAAAAGTGGATGTTCTATAATATATATATAATATATATCTACCCAAGAAGAGTTTAGCACCACAAGAAAATCACAAAATCTCTGCTGCCATTCAGTCATTTCAGTCATGTCCAACTCTTCATGACCCCATTTGGAGTTTTCCTAGGAAAAGATACTAGAGTGGTTTATCATTTCCTTTTTCAGCTCATTTTACAGTATGGGAAACTGAGGCAAACAGGATTAAGTGACTTTCCTAGGAGCCCACACTGGTAAGTGTCTGAGGCCAAATTTGAACTCAGGAAGCCACATCTTCCTGAGTCCAGGCACAGCACTCTGTCCACTATGCCACCTAGCAGTTGCCCACATACATATAACTACACAAAGCTAGTAATTGTCTGAGACTGGATCTGAACTCAGATCTTCTGGACTCCAAGCCTGGCACTCTACGCACTGTAGCACCTAGCTGCCCATCTGCCTTACTAGGGGTTCTTAAAACTTCGTCAACTATAATTGGTTTCTTTTTAATTCCCATGTATTTTATTTTATGCATTTAAAAACATTTTTCTTACAAAGGGGGTCAGTGGGCTTTACCAGGCTGTCAAGGTGGGGGAGGAAGGAGAAGGGGGAGGCATTCATGACATCAAAAATCTCAAACTAATTCACAGTGAAATTAGCAGAAAAATGACAGGAGAAATGTAAACCAAAAGGATACAGGAAGGAAACTAACCTCTGGATAACGATAATGACTAATTTTGGCCCAAAGAAGATACAGATAATTAAAAATACCTCCCTCCTCTCAGCAAAGCAAAGGCATTGCTTGTTGTATATATTGTCACATAGTCCTTCTACAGGATATGCTTTTGTTTAACTTCTTTACCCTCTTATTATAAGGGTTCAGTTTGGGGTAGAGGGGCAAAGGAAAGAGCCATTGTGGCTTTCTCTCCAGAAATGCCTGTTATGTAAAAAACAAAAGGCACCACTCAAATTTTTTTTAGAAGTCCAAAGATTAAAAATAATTTGAGAGCAACTTTATTCTTAAACTCCATGGGGATGGGGATAAGAGTCATCATTCCATTAGTACAGGAAATTCTTGGATGAGACAACACCTATACATATACATCAACACCTTCTCTGCAACTGACGGACACAGGAGAGCTGCCTGGAACACTGAGAGGTTAATTTGGCCAGATCACAACAGAGCCAAGTCAGAAGTAGGCCTTGAACCCAAGCCTTCCATCTATCCACTAAATCACAATGCATCACTGACATAGTCAACTCACTCTCGACTGGAAAACTTATTTCACGTTGTCTACCCAAAAACCATGTTGTCTTTTGTCAGAGGACTTAGAAAATAAAACACAGTGTTGAACCTCAAGTGAACCTTTTCCTTCAAAGGGATCCCTCACTTTGGGAAAACTTACTTCATTAAGAAAAGCAAGAAATGAAAATCACATTTGGTTTCCTGAAATTAATCACTCAATAAAGAAAATCACTTTGAACAAAGGCTTGTTTACAACCTGAGGATCTGAATGCCAGGATAATAAATAATGAAACCCACACATCTGACAGAAATGGGAATGACTTTGAATGAATCACCTGACTAAGCAATTTGCAGAAATAATAAAGGAAAACTTCAGGCTCCTATTTGATCAGAAGAAATCGTGTGTGTGTGTGTGTGTGTGTGTGTGTGTGTGTGTGTGTGTGTGTCTGTGAGTACACTATTACCTATATAATTTCACCACATTAGTAAAGTGACATACAATATCTATGTCTATCTTTATGCTGAAAGGGATATCTATGTTCATACCCATAAGTAAATCTCTATATTAAGGAATGAATTTTAAAGTATATATTAAGTACGATGTACTTAGCACTGAGGAAATAAGTGAAAAAATGAGGTATTTATCTGTAGAGGTTCTCTCTCTCTCCCCCTCCCTCCCTCTTTCTCTCTCCTTCCCTAGTTCTCTTTTTCTCTCTCCCTCCCCCCTCTCTCTCCCCATTTCCCTTCCCCGCCTTTACCTCCTCTCCATCCCCAAATAACTAATCCTTGAAGCCAAGTTCACAAAAGTTTTGCAATTTTTAGGGCTGCTCTTTCTCTATACGTAAGGGGCTGTGTTCACCGAAGCAGGAATCCATAATTACATCCTCTCAAGAATGAACTCAGTTTCCTGAGAAGCACCAAGATTCAAATTTCACTGATGCTGAGTTACCAAACTCATTTACTCGACTCAAATCTGGAAATCTCATTCAGCTTAGTAGCTTGGACAAGTCAAGGGGAATATCTGGTTTTTCATCACCTTATGAAAGCTCCGTAAAACTGCAGTGATGAAAGTGTAAGGAAACAAGGGGCAGGAGAAAAGTGAAGGAGAACTTGACATTTTCTAGAATACAATAAAGAAGTGCATCTGTTTAAACCGTCAACTCAGCCAAGGGAAGATATTCCATCTTCAAGTGATGGCTAGACAGATTATATGAACAGATGTTAGCCATACCACTCTGATGGAATTCTTGTTCCCTCCACATCTGCAGATGGAAAAGGCCTCAAATCAACAAAGGGAAAAATAGAAGATTCCCCAGTGTAAAAATATTTCTTCCCCAGTACCCGCTCATTTTTAAAAAGAAAGGAAAAAGAAAAATTCTACTGAACTTTCACAATGAAATTATCAATCATTTTATTTTGAATGTAATTTATCGTGAAGGACCTTGCACCTAGATTTAATATCCTATTGCTGAACCAGATAATGGAATGAGATAAGAATTCTGAACTTTTAAAAAGAAAGCTTTGTCAACTAAAAACGTATTGTCACCTCTAGAAAATAAACCAAGTCACTGAAATACTTCTTTGAGTGGTACAAAGTCAAAATCCTCCTAAATGTATTTCTGTGAGTGTGTAGCTAAATGACTAATTTACATATCACACAGGCAGAATTTTTAGGGCTTGAAAGGCTATTATTTTTATTTTACACTTATTCTCTAGATCTGTTTTTCTTCACGGTGGGGACCTCTTGGTATGGAAATGCACCAATGCAAACTGGCAGCTGAACTATAATTTGGAGTCTTACAGCATTGATGGGGACACTAAGAGGTTGCCCATGATCACAGTCAGTATTTGTCTGAAATACTGGGACCCAAAACCAGGTTTTCTTGTCTTCAGTGCTAGCCCATCATCTGCTACATCACATTGACCTTCATTTTTATTTTAAAAACAAAAGAAACTGAAGCCCAGTGCGAATGACTTACTCAAATAAGTAATAAGCATTCACGTTCTTAATACATTATCTTTTACAAGGCACTTTGTTCAAAACCACCTAGAATTGGTAGATAACACAAATGTTATTACTTCCATTTTACAGATCATGAGTTTTGTTTGGGAGGGTTTAGAAAAGGAGGGAGGAAAAGAAGGGGCTCTCCAAAAAATGTATACATGGAATTTTTATGTTTAATCTGCATTATTAACATTTTTTGCCATTAAGTCTAGATGATCAACAAAATAACAATTTTTAGTATTTGCTGATTTCTGAGGTGCAAACATTCCAACTGAAAATTTAACATTGAGTATGAGGTGGTCTTGGCATACCCTTGGTTGGAAGGGATCTAAAATATCATTTAGCCTGAACCCCTCATTTTAAGGATGAGAAACCTGAGACTCTGAGAAAATAATGGAGGTGATAGGGCCACTATTACACAGCCCACCAGTTGTCAAGGAAGACCTAGAACCAGAACCCATGGTTCCTAATTCTCAATCTCGTTCCATTCTATGAGCACATTAAATTTCCTGCTATGTTTTCTACCAAACACTGTACTGTGCAAAAGTGGAACAAACATGAAAGTTGAAAATCCAAACAAACAATAAAACAAGCCTTGCTTACACTTGGGGAAGGTGGTGGAGGGAGGGCCCCACCATGTACATTGCTGTGTATTTCTTTTATCTGGCCAAAGTTATTTTCTCCAATGCACACCCTGTATAATCATCCCTTACTTTGCATGCCTATTTTCCTTCTTTTTTTCTTTTTTTAAAATTATTTCAAATTTAAATACTAAAACTTGAATACCCAATTAAGAAAAGAAAAAGAAACATAAACTTAAATACAAAATGAGAAAAATAAAAGTATTGCCATGTGCACAGCAGAACATTAAGAGGATTAAAAATATACAGCAATAAATTTCCCTTTCAAGAAAGCCTATGTAATAAAATATACACATTGTGTTCAGAGCTGTCCATCTTTTCTTTTGTTTCTTTGTAAGTTTTCTTTTGTTTTCTGCTATGCATTTTTTACATTATTCTTTTTTCCCCCTAAGCTCCTCCCCCATCCCCTGAAAAGACTACAATGAAGCTCAGATATATACACAAACACACACAGACCTACACACACACTCTATTTCCTTCTTTACAGCATCTGGACTTCTGGAATGTTCTTTCCCTAGGTCAACATCATTTTCACCTAATTTAATCTCACTAAAGAAATCCTGCTTTTCCTTTAGTCCCCATCCTAGTTCTGATTAAACACTGGTAAACACACACTTGAAGAAATTCTTAAAGAGATCAAAGGGAATTTGAGTGAGAATACAAATTTTTAAAAATATGTTGTGTCCCACCCAACCTAAGGATAAAGAGATTAATTGTTAGGATGAATTAATGCTGAGAAAACTCCCTCAAAGGTCAAGCTCATCTAGATGCAATTGTAATAGAGTTCACATTGTTAGACAGAGGGGCAGTGGGGTGTGGTGGGAAGAGCACTGAATCTGAAGACAGGAATCCCAACTCAGACACTTAGCAACAGTGCAGCCAAGCCTGGCCAGTTCACTGGAAGCATCTCAGCCTCAGGGTGCTCACTTATAAAATGGGGATAATATCTTGTAGCATGTAATTCACATAAGGGATTGTGAAGATCAAAGGGAATAATGCATATAAAATGTTTTGCAAACCCTAAAGTGATACATAAAGTACCACAAATAGAGTTATAGACACAGACATGTATCCATACACATACTTATGTGTAGCATCATCCAGTCCAAGACTCACTTTACAGCTGAGGAAAGTGAGACCCAAACTATGTCACTTGCCCAAGGTAGTAGAGGAAAAAACCAAGAATCAGACCCAGTTCTCCTGATCCCTATACTCTTCCATCTATATCATACACACTGCCTACCCTCTGTTCATATATATATTATGGGCACACACACACAAGCATGTTCAATACACACACACACGCATGTATGCATGAGAATCCAATGCTTTATGGTTATAAAGCGCTTTAACATCATTATATCAAGAAGAGGCAACTGTGGCTGGGTTCACATTCAGGAAGACTTTGGGCTCAAGACCAAACTCTAAGACATAACAACTGAGTTTTCTGGGGCCTATTTTTAACGTCTCAGTGCTTCAGATAACTTTTTAAAGACTGAGTTTCAGAGAAGACACCGACCTTCCTCGGAAGTAGGAATTTTCTCATCTACTAGATCCTGATATCAATGAAATCTCAAGTAATTCCTGTCCTATCATAAGAAATGCATTTTTAATATACACTCATAGATGAGTTCAAGAGCTTATTAAGATAAAATTATTTTCCATTTTCTTCTTTAATAAGAGATTCAATGAACCCTCATAGTTTATCAGCCTTGGAGTAATTTTAGAATTTTGGATTATAACATAATTTCAAATTAATTATTTTGCCTCCTAGAAAGTTTCCCATTTCAACTTTCTTTCCCTTCCAAACCAGCCTTCCTGCTGTTTCTACATAGATATGGGCAGGTCATTTCTTGGATCAAAACTCTTCAGTGGTTCCCCATTAGCCAACTATCAAAGTACTTAGCCTGTCATGCTAGATGCCTCGGTAGTGTTTTATCATACATTACTCTTTGCTCCATAAAGAATCACAGACCTGGAGGTGGTAGGGACCTTTGAGTCATCTAGTCCAATTGACTTACAACTGAGGAAACTTAGGCCCAAAATGTTACTTGCTCAAGATCATACACAGAAAAAAAGAGCCAAGAATGAAACCTAGTTCTTCTGGCTCTGAATCCTGCATTCTTCCTCTGAAGCATTTACTACCTTTCTTTGCCCTACATTCTGTTCAAATCAAGCTACTTAGATGTAACTCATACATGCTCTATATTTTCCTTCTTCAGTGCCTATGTTCTCATTATTCCCTATATTTAAAATACCTGTCTCTCCTCTCCCACACCGACCCTAGACTATACACTTGTTATTAATACCTTAAAAGACCAAAGCTAACACCATTCTCTACATAATGCCTTCTCTGGTCTCCTCAGTCAACTAATTAATCAATAAATATTTCTTAAGCACCTATTCTACCAAACACTGGGGGTACAGAAACAGGCAAAAGACAATCTTCCTGCCCTAGATACTTGCGCAGCTATCATATTCTCCTACTATACCCTAGCCAGAACTTTATAAACTTTTTCCACACCCAGCCCATTTAGTGCTTCTCAAACTGTGGCTTATGACCCACAATTGTGGGCTGGAACCATGTCTTTGCAAACTTTCTCTTTCCCAGTTAAGAAACGTCGATCAAATTGAGTTAAGGTTGAATTTCGATTGGAGGCTAGAGAGGAGGGGAAAAGCTATTCATAGCTGATAAGTTAGCTCAAATCACATAATAAAATAATTCTATGGGCAAAAAACAATCCTCCGAATGTTTGATGCTAATGAGTTCTCAAGAGCAAATGAAAGAAAGGAAGATAAATTTAGCCTCCATTATTTGCATGAATGGGTGTCAAGCATAATTCTGGTTTTAGGGCTTTAACAGGTTTATAAATTTTATATATTTTGACATTTTAAATATGATGTAAATCATTTAGGAAAAAACGTCTATGAGATATGGCCACTATGAGTTTGAATTCCAGGAGAAGAAAAACTCCAAATAGGAAAAAGAAACCTTTTGTAAATAAATAGGTCATTATTTTATACATATATTTAGAGGTAGCTATGTGCCTAACTATACAGAAACCAGGTAAAACATGCTCCCAAAATTATCTCAAATATCTTAAGCAGAAATGAAACAAGCTGTTGTTTATCTAAAACAGATTTTTGGGGAAATCAATCTATTTCTACGTTTTTCAGAATGGCACTTTCTTAGTTGGAGCTGATTAGTAAGGACAAGTCTACAGCATCAGTAACACTATACCATATGTCTGCAAATGAAGTTGAATTCCGTGGCTCACAGGAAATACTCAGGGCTCCTAGCTGGGGATGACATGCATTCTGGCCTTAATTGACATTTTTCCTCTTGTAGCTAGGGAGGTGGTAGATCCCCCACAGCTGCAGGAGCTGTTCATTCCTAAGGACACTTCAGAGGAAGAAATGACAGCCAGGCATCTGGTGGTAACACTGACTGTATCCCCAGACTGCCGTAAGCATTATGTGTGAAGGGAATTCAAATCTTAAACATGATGCTACCTTTTTCACTATCCTAACCCCAAATCTCACTGAGAAACATCACGCACAAAGTAAAATTTGGTGGTTTCCCACGGCAAGAAAAGATAACAGAATTTATAATTAGGATTTTAATTTTGCATTATCAAAACCAATAATGTAGTTTTATTTTTAATATATCTATTTTTGTCCAGGCCAGATTACCCATGATCGATAATTTTTGACTTTAGTTTAAAAAATTTAAATTTAATTGTAAACATTCTTTTAAAATTTTGAATTCCAAATTCCCTCCTTCCCTCTCACCCACTCTCTTAACTCACTGAAAAAACAAGCAATCTTCAAATATACATATGAAATCATGCAAAAGCTATTTCTATATCAGCCATTACTTTAAAAAAATAAAAGCAAGAAAAATAAAGTGAGAAAATTATTCTTTAATTTGCACTTAGTTCATCAGTTCTCTCTCTGTAAGGGAAAAGCAATTTTTTTCATCATGAATCCTTTAGAACTGTCTTCAATCACTGTATTGTTCAGAGTAGTTAAGGTTTTCACAGCAGATTATTTTTTACAACATTACTGTTACTGTTCATAATGATCTCCCTTCTCACTTCAATTTGCATCAGTTAATATAGGTCTTGCCACATTTTTCTGAACACTCCCCCTCACCATTTCTCACAGGACACTAGTATTCCATCACGATCATATGCCACAACTTGTTCAGACATTCCCCAGTTGATGAGTCCCTTTGATTTCCAATTCTTTGCCACCATAAAAATAGCTGGTAGAAATATTTTTGTACATATAGGTCCCTTTTCTGTTTCCTTTGATTTCTTTGAGATACAAAGTAATGGTTATGAAGTTCTACAATCCTTTGGGTCTAGTTCCAAATTATTCTCCAGAATGGTTAGACCAGTTCACTACCGCACCAACAGTTCATTAGTGTACCTATTTTTCTCCCATTCCCTTCTAGCACTTGTCATTTTCACTAGTTGTGAGACTGCATAGCAAATTGTTTTAATTTGCCTTTCTCTAAACAATAATAATTTAAGTCATTGTTTTCATTTGACTATAGATAGTTTTTATATCTACTTCTGAAAACTGTCTATTTGTACCTTTTGACGATGATTTATCAGCTGGGAAATGGCTCTTAATTTTACAAATTCGACTCAGTTCTATACTCAGTATATATTTGAGAAATGAGATTTTTATCAGAGAAACATGTTATAAAAATTTTGATATTCAGTGACTGTTACCTTTTTTTTTTTATCAAAATGTAGTTTCTCTATCTCTTTTAATTAGGTTTATTTTTGCTTTTGCTTTTTCTGAGATCATGATTGCTACCCCTGCCTTTTTTTTTTTTAGTTCAGATGAAATATATCAGATTCTGATCCAGACTTTTATCTAAACTCTGCATCTTTCTATTTCAAATATGACTCTTGTAAACACAACATATTGTTGGATTCTGGTTTCTAATTCATTCTGTTATCTACTTCCATTGTGTGGGTGAGCTCATCCCATTCATGTTCACAGTTGTGATTACCACACATTTCCGCTATCCCATTTTCTTCTGTTTCTTCTTTCTTTTCATCCATCTCTCCTGAAATATATTTTGCTTGTAATCACTGCCTCCCTAGTTACATTTCTATATATAACTAAGTGTACTATATATTACACACATATGCACACACATGCTCACATTTTTTCTTCCTTCTTTGTACCAATATAGATAACAGTGATGTTCAAGCATTGCCCCCCATTGTCCCCTCTACTTGTAAAAGATCTTCCTTACATACCTTTTTTATGTGAGAAATTTCCCTTGACTGTCTGTCCCTTCCCCTTTCACCCAGTACATCACTTTTTCTCACCTCTTTATTTCTTTTTTTGAGATCACTCCATATAATCGACTCACACCCATGCCCTCTGTCTAATGTGAACTCCTTTTAGCTACATTAATAATAATTCGATTTGTATTTACCTTTCTGTATTTCTTGAGTCTTGTATCTGAATGTCAAATTTCCTACCCCACTCTGGTCTTTTCATCAGGAATGCTTGAAAGTGCTCTATTTCGGTGAATAACCATTTTTTCTCCTGAAGGATTATAACTCAGTTTTACCAGGCAGATGATTCTTAGCTGTAATCCTATCTCTTTTTGCCCTTCATAGTATTTTATTTCAAACTCTCCTATGCTTTAACATGGAAACTGTTCAATCTTGCGTGATCCTGATTGTAATATATGATATGATATAATATATGATCCTGATCCTAATATATGAATTGTTATTTTTTGCCTGCTTGAAGTAGTTTTCTCTTTGACCTGGGAGCTCTGGAAACTGGTTATAATATTCCTGGGAGTTTCATTTTGGGATCACTTTCAAGAGGCTAGCAGTGAATTCAATTTCTATTTTTATTGTCTTGGAGTAGTTTTCCTTTCACATATTCTTCTATTTTTTTCCCAATTCTTTTGACTTTGTTTGATTGTTTCTTGATGTCTCATGGAGTCATTAGCTTCTACTTATCCAATCCTAATTTTTAAAGAATTACTTTCTTCAGTGAAATTCTGTACCTTTTTTTTTTCCACTTGGTCAATTTCATTTTATTAAGGAGTTCTTTTCTTCAGTGAATTTTTGTACTTCCTTTTCCATTTGACCTATTCTGCTTTTAAAGGAGACCTTTTCTTTAGTGAATTTTTGTGACTCTTCTACCAGTAGGCCAATTTTGTTTTTTAAGGTATTATGTTCTTCAATATTTTGTGTATTTTTAAAAAATAATCTATTAATTCTCTTTTCATAATTTTCTTTCATCACTCTCATTTTTTTTCCCATCTTTTTCCTCTACCAGTCATTATTTTTAATTTTTTCACGAATTCTTGTTGGGATTGGATCCACAATTAGTATTTTTCTTCGACGTTTTCCTTGTAACAGTTTTTACACTGCTGTCTTCTGATTTTCTGTTTTGGTTCTCATTGTGCGAGCTTTTAACAATCAAATCTTTTTTTTTTTTTTTTGGTTGTGTGTTCATTTTTCCAGCCTATTTCTTGACTTTGAATTTTATGCTAAAGTTGGGCTCTACTCACTTGGAGGTCAGGAGGAACTCTCTCAAACTTCGGATTTTTTTATACTTTTATCATTAGACCTACTTGGGGGTGGGGGGTGGGGTTGTTTGCTGCTACAAGTTTTTGTTGCTTCAAAGGTGGTGTGATGCTGGGAAGGTATGGTCACTGCTCTTCTGGTTTGTGTTCTAGTCTTTAACCAGGAAAGGCACGTGGTCCCTTGCAACCACAAGTACTCACTCATCTTTGCTTTGAAATTGTGAACAGGGCCCCTGGGTTCCCTTGTGATCAACCTCCAACACTCCTCTCCACCCTGGAACTATAACCCAGAAGCACACATGGGCAAGAGTTGTCAATCAGTGCCAGCTGTACCCAGGGCCAGCAAAGGACACCTTGTAATCTTTTTTTTGACCGGTTGTCTGATCCCCTTACCATCTCTGGGATAAGAGCTCCTTAAGTTTCTACCATGGCATGTGTGATCTCTGCACAGGCTTCCACTCAGTGCCACCAACTTCTCTTTCTAACCTCCTGAGTTTTCTTAGTCCAGAAAAATGTCTCACCCTGACCTTTTGTTGATTCTGCCATTCCAAAAATTGATGTGAAGCATTTTTAAAAAGTTGTCTGAGGGCAATATTCAGAGAGTTCAGTTGATTTGCCTCTAATCCACCATCTTGGCTCCCATTTTTAAATAAGGTTCTGTCTTCATGAAGGCACACCAGTGTTAATAGTCCCGCAGGTGTGCATGAATCTCTAAGATCCTGCATTTCATATGAGGAACCCTGATGCAAATGATAGCTAAGTTATTTTTATAAAGAAATGTAAACAAAAACATTTTTTTCATTTCCTAAATGATCTTTTTTCCTTCTAGACTCAATGCTCAGTGTAATTTGTGCCACACCATTAGTAAGGTTAGATACATATACATGTATACCTACATATATATATGTGCATGTGTATGTATGCATGTATATGTATATTCAAGTACAAACTCCATTATGGAACTTTCTTTGGTCCTCTCAACTAGAAATACCCTCTTCATCCTCAAACTCTCCTAAAGCATTTTGTTTGGATCTCTTTTCCTGCTCCCATTACATTCTATCCTAAGCAACACTTATTTACATATATTTACATGTATGTTCTATTTCAGGGCAAGGGTTATCATTTCTCATCTAAGGCTCAGTACATAGGGTGATGAATTTGGAGTCAGGAAGAACTAGTTTTGATTCCTGCTTCTAATATTTACTACCTGAGTGAGCCTTGGCAAAATGACTCTCTCAGTTAGCCAGCATGACAGAATAGGAAGTGAGGCTCCTGGCTTCCCTAAATCCAACAGAAGGGAAGGTAACAGGGCTAACTAACAGGGTCATCCTGAACTGTGAGAAGATACCCCGGTGGCTCACTCTCCTACTGTCTCTAAGGCCCTTGCCTCATCACCCCCACACTATCGCCACAAAGTGCCACTCTACCCCAAGTCTGGCTACCTGGCTCAAAACTTCCCCTCCAAAACATGTGGAACCCCAACTCCTTAGAACTAGTAAATTATTGTTCCCTACTCCCTTCGGCCACTATCACACCCAAAGAAAACATCAGCAGAGCTCAGCTGCCTTTCCTGATGAGGAAGATGTGCAAATTAATCAGAATTCAGTCTTTCACAATCAAGAAGGGCCATTGATACAAGGTCTCTCACCATCTGACTATGATGACCAACCCAGGACCACAGCCGCTTTAAAGAGAGAGAGGAAACACAATGAATACCTGAACTGAGAAGCTGTCTATGGTCCTATGGCTAGCAAACTTTATCTTTCTTCTCTTTAAATCTTCGTGATTGAGCATTTAAAGCTCCCCAGGTAAAAATTTCCTTCCCCTACTACTATGATTTGTGCCTTCATCCCAATTATCTCAATCTTACCCCACCAGTACCCATATCCTGTTTCCCCTTCCATTTGTATACTCAAATGTCATTCTATTATTAACAAACTGCCATTTGTATGAGTGCTCTTCCTGTCATATTCCTTCCATTTCCTCCTAATCATGAAAATCTGAATGAGCCCTTCCAGAAGATGCCACATCCCTGATGACCCTCTCTAATAGCAGGTGTGCCCTCACTCATGGCCTCTCTGCCCTCCCCAACAGTACACAGAGCCAGGACCAGGAATAGGCAGACAGGTCTCATCATTGATATGTGAGCTCCTTGGAAGCAGGGATTGGTTCTGTTCCTTGTACTTGTATCTCTAGAATCTGGGACACAGTAAATGAATAAAAACGTTTCAGGAATTGTACTAGTGTACATCTACACTAGGAGGAAAAGTTCTGAGAGTAGGTCTGGCAAAGAGCTCGGTACATATATAGTAGATACTTAAGAAATACTAATGAAATTGCATTGATGATCTTGTCCCCCAAAGTGGGGCTTAATAAACATGACCACAGACTTTTATCATCTTGCACAACAAGACTGTCCTTTGGTTTGTTTGTAAAGAGAGACACTTGATGAAGGAGCAGAAGGTCCTTCCAGTTATAAATGCTATGATCCTAAGTGTGGGTACAACCTGTGGTTATAGCTCGTAAGACTCTTGATAGACAGATAGGTGTGTAGGTAGGTGGATATAGGTGGGCTACAGATACATATGTATTACATAAATGGAGACATAGAAAAGAAAGGAGGGAGATGAGACAATCTGTTATATCTCTGAGCTAAGCCTGTATACTAGCAGAGAGAAAACAATAAGCTTATTAAGATGAAAACAAATGCATTACTTCTAGAAATAAGAAATCAAGTGAACAAGGAGCAGACTTGTATCCAAAGCTGTGGCCTTTCAGTAGTCTATGCAACTGTATTCACTGAGACACTTCATTTGGGCTGAAGCCAATTCCACTAGCCTAAAACAGCATGTTTATGACTGAATACATCATAGAGAGAAAAAAACAGAAGAAAAAAATAGTAGTAGACGCTTTGGTATATTTCTGTGCCATAAATCAATGAGTCAGCCTGAATTCCTTCAAGACCTTCCATGTCATAACCATATCCAACACTCACTTTTGGTTTTAAATCAAAAGCATCATTATTATATGTCTGGGTAACTACTTCCCGCTATGTATCACAAAAAAGAAATTCCATTATCATTAAGAAAATTATCATTAAATTTGGATCAAACAGGACCAGTGGATGGAAATTAGTTGACAGAAGATCTTGGCTCCATGTAAGAAGGTTTCCAATAATTCTAAAACCTAAGATTCTATGAAAGAGAACTCTTATCCCCAAATACAATGCCATACATCTTAAGTCAACGAGTTCCCCATCACTTCAAGTATTCAATCAGAGGAATGATGGCAACTTTTGCAACATGTTTCTCAAGAGGCAGAAGAGTAGACCTAAATAATTTCTAAGGTCCCTTTCAATGTCAAGATTCTATGATCTTCCAAAGATGGAAGGTACAAACACTCATTATAGAAAGAGACAAGTGCCCCACCAAGCCCCTCCATAACTTTCAAGGAACTTGAATACAAGTGACAATGATATAGTCACTTAAGATAAGAAAAGCATTTTGAAGATTTTATCTCGCTGGTTCCTCACAGACAACCCTGTGAGGAATTACAGAATCATCCCATTTTGCAAGGGAGGAAACAGGCTCAGATAGGTTAAATGACTTGACTAGAGTCGAAAACCAAATGAGCATCAGAGAGAAGATCTGAACCCAGGTTTCACCTGGCTCTGAGTCCAGTGTTCAAGATTGACATCAAAACTCATTTCACTTAATTTTTAAGATTTCTAAACTCTCTTCAGAATCAGGGGCACCAACTCCACAGAAGAATATACAAGAGGGAGAGCTGCACATTATCTTACTTGCCTCATGATCAAGGAAATCACAAAGAGTGATGTGGCGAAGCTGCGCCTGCGACAGTCACCATTCTTCTTCTGTCTCTGGTGCATCTCCCCACCACAGTTGTTGCAGCAACGGCACATGCAGAAGCACAGCCCGACAAGGGGCAGGAGCACAACAAACAGGAGTCCCAGGGCGGCCAACACAATAAAGCCGATTTCATAGTGGGCGATCTGGCAGTCAAACAGAAGGCACAGGTGTTAGGCATGCCCCACAGTTCTCATTTCATAGACCACTATTTTACCATCCCATTCTTGATTCTTTTTTTTTCTTTTTCAAAATCATAAGAGAGCAAAGAAATGAGTTGTCTAATAAGATGGCAAAGGGGACAAAAGAGGCTGGAAGTTTTTGGTGACTTCTGCTACCTCTGAACTTAGTAGAGGTCAGAATGCATAATTTCAAATCCAAAGCAACCAATGGTTTGACTTTACATATTGGGTGAGGGCTGGTCTTGTTGTTGAGGCTTCCTGAGATGCTTAGGTTAACACAAATAAAGGAAAACATTACTTCCCACAATGGGTAGCAAACTTAAGAATGTATTAAACCAAGGGATGGTACAAATGGATTCAAAAAAGGGAATGGAGAATTTGTAAATGGCAAACAAAAAATGGCCACTCAGAGAGGTCAAAACAGAAATCATTGAGAAAATTGATGAACTCTATGAAAATGAAGCATATTTTCTCACTTTTTCTTCCTTTTTTTGCAGCATAGCTAATATGGAAATATATTTTGCACGACTCAATAATATCTTCCTTGAGCCCAGACTCATTTTGCCTTAAACCCAGAGAACAGGATTCCAAAATATAGCATGAAAAGAAAGTAACTAAATTCAAAAAATTCATCTTATTCCTGGAGTCCAGGCATACAATTACTTGTATTTGCTCAAAGCAATACATTTACATAAGAGGAAATTTGCAGCATGCACTTGATGGACAACTCAATGTAACAATGTTTTCTGTAGCAGGGAAAAGAAAATGAGGTGGATTTTTGTGTGAGATTTTAGTTTGGTTTTTTCCTAATAAAGCCCTCCATTGGAAACCAGTCATTGTGTGACTCTGTGTATGTGTGTGTGTGTATGTGTGTATACACACACATGTATATTTTTCACTTTATTCCAGTGGCTCTTAAAAATACTGTTATTTCTTAATAACACTGAAAAAACTTAAACTTCAAAGGGAATAGTTTATTTCTAATATTGTACGTATGACAAAAATACAGATATAATAATACATATATACATACATACATACATACATAGATGAATTCACAAAAGTTTGAAATGAAAAGGAAGGTTTAAGCATGGTAGACAATAGAGAAGATATCAAGATAAAACAGAAACCATGCATATCTCACTAAAATCATCCCAAGATACACAATGTTATAGGACATCTTGGCAAAAGTATCACCACTGGCTACTTTTAGTTAAAGTACAACGTGAATAACACTAATAGCGATAGAGTCAATTACCTTCAGCATCAAGACAATAAATTCTGGCTGTGGAAGCCAAAGCAGATGAAGCGTGCAGCAAAAAACAAAAAAAAAACACAAATGAAAAATCATGAGAATAGTTAATGCCTAACTAAAACTAAGTTATCTTGAACAAAAGGTATAATTGATAGACACAAAAAAGAGGGAAGCAGAAAAATACAATGCCTTTTTCTCTATTGGGATGGTCTTTTCCTCCTCCACTCAAACCTAATTCTAATTTCTAATTCTAATCATTGTGTGGAATTTTTACATACTGAGTTCTCCAAAACTTTGTCAGCAGAGAGCACAGGCCCTCCAGGGAACTCCCAAGCAGATGGGCTTCCAGAACGGGCCTAGCAAGGGTAGTTTCTCCAAGAACCAGCCTTACGAAGTTTAGAAATTCATCACCAGAAAATTGGCCGCTAGGTAATAAATTTTTTTGGCCATGGTAACTCATAAAATCATGTTAAAGAAATGGAATATGGTGCAATATGTCAGGAGGAAAGGAGTCTACAATAATGAAGTTAAAATCTTTAAAAGTATTCATGCTTGTGGCATTTGTATTTAGGTTTTAATTTCTCTTAACGCTATCAGTAAGTGATTTTCTGCCACAGGTTAGACTTTTCAGGGAAAGTTATTATACACTGTAAATCAAGACTTTCTTAATCTTATTTTGTGATGTGTGTATGAAATTGGGAGTTTGTGAAGCCTATGGACACGTTCTCAGAATCATGCTTTTAAATACATGTAATACAAAAAGTTTTGATGAAAATCAATTATATAGAAATAAAGGTATAATGTTTTAATATTCAAATTTATAGACGTTCTTAAAATCTATCCACTGACTCCTTAGGGATCTGCAGACTCCGTCATCATCAACAGGGATTTATTAAACACTTACCATGTGCCAGGCATTGTGCTAAGGACTGAGATACAAAGAAAGAAAAAAGCACGGTTTTTGCCCTTAAGGAGCTAACTTTCTAATGGGGGAAGAAAACATGAAAAATTACAAACACACAAGATATATACAACATAAATGGAAGGTATTCTCAAAGGGAAGACACTAGGGTGATTAGGAAAGGCTCTTTGATGAAGCTGGGATCCAAGTTGAGTCTTGAAGGAGGCCAGGGAGTAGCGTTGAAGAGGAAGAGCATTCCAGGGATGGGGGACAGCTATAGTGAAAAGCAAGAAGACAGGAGATGGGGGTACCATATGCCTGGAACACAAAGAACCAATTTAAACTGCCTAATGGAAAACCATCTTCAGTAGTATTTAAAGCAATTATGACCATGAGCAGTGAGAATATCCCCTTCCCACCAATTTGGAGGGCAGCTCTTCTAAGACACAGTAGATGTTCTACAACAGTTTCTACAACCCAAAAATTCATCACTTTGTTAGTGACCTGGTGAAAAATGTCTCTGAACTTTAACCAGGTTTAGCCTTTGTCAATAAACCCAATCATTCTATCACCAGCCTTGTAATCCAGACTTCTCGAACCTGGTGGGACCTTTCAGAGTTTGTGCTCTGGTAGAACCCTTGAGAACTTAGTATCATCTCCACCTCATATTGCCAAAATAGAAAAACCTTTTACCTCTTCAACTTTCTATTCCTCTGAAAAAATAGGAGGTGATAGGTTATCTTGGGAGAGGGTCTTCAGGGGATAGAAAAATAGACATAAAAAGTAGAACTTTGTTCTTAGCCCAGCAGGGTGATAATGGTAACATAGAAGCCAAAACACATGAGGTGAAGAGGAAAGCAAGGAACACCCTGACTATGTCTTCCCCAGGCTTCAGGCCTTAGAAGACTGGGAAGGACAATGTTTGCAATGTTACTGAAACTTGGTTAAGACATCTAAACTCCTGGTACGCTCTCATTAAATTATAGAATGAGTAATGGGCCATGGAATTAGGGAAATGCCAGGAGGCACGCCAATCAAGTGATGAAGCAGGTCATATCTCCTGGGATGACAGCACAGTGAACAGGATGCCTTCTGCATCCTGGTGTAGAGAGCCTGCTTTGTCCAGTTTCCAGGTAGCCACATGAAGCTTTCAAGAGAAAGCCTAAAGTTTGAAAAGCAGCATCTGCAAACAATAGCTATGTCTTAGCAAAACAAGCTGTTTTTGTCAACTGAACCAAGCAACCCCTTTCGAGAATTTTGATTTTTGGTTTTAACTGTTTTAACATATAAAAGAACAACCTTAACCCTGAAGCAGTGATCTGACTTGGGGCTTCCCTTCAGGGTTTATGAACACGACACCTAGAAGCTGGGAATCCTAACTTGAGATTTTTTTGATTCCTCCACAGCACCAAAAGCAATGCTGGGTTAAGCCCACAGTGGGCGCTCAATAGTTGCTCAGAGAATTAGAATTCCAAAAATCTGGCCACTTAATAAAGATTTCCTGAAGTACACATCAGTCTGAGTGCACCAAAGATTGTGCACATTTTTTGTCATTTATGGAAACCTTGAATATGTTGTTCCCAGTGGAAGGTAGAGGTGTATGTCAAAGGGCAGGATGGATCATCATCACCTGGGATAACTAGAACAATTAAGCTGACTTACCTTATGCAAATAATCAATCATTAGAAAACCAATTACAATTGTGATGAATAGGAAAGAAGCACATCAAGGACAAAAGGGTCTAATGAAAGGCAGTGGTAGGAAACTCAAATAAGACTGCACCTGGTCCAGAAATACACTTCAGGAAAAAAAAGTAGCAAAGTGATTAAATGAACGAAAAGTTTAAGTATTAAACACAGGTCTAGGAAAATATAATAAAGGTGTACAGATAGATGGAAATAAACCATAGAAGGGCTTAACTTGACCATACAAAGCTCTCATACTCAGTGATGAATTGGGAACTAAAGCAACTCAAGATTTTGGATGAAAATGAAGAAGGAGCCAGCACTCACCTTGGACTTCTGATACTCTCGTAATTTAGTCATTCTAGCTAAAGGACAGTTATCTGAGGATTTGCCAACAAAATCCAAAAGTTGACACATGTCATTTTTGTAACACATCCAGGTTTTGACTACAAGGTAATGATACTGAACTTGAATAAAGAAAAACCAGTGAATGCAGTCCCTGCCTTGTGAACTGTTGTAGTTCAGATATGTCTCACTCTTCGTGACCCCATTTGGGGTTTTCTTGGCTGAGATATTAGAGTGGTTTGTCATTTCCTTCTCCAATTCGTTTTACAGAGGGGGAACTGAGGCAAACAGGGTTAAGGGACTTACCCAGGGTCATACAGCTAGTAAATATTTAGAGGCTGGCTTTGAGCTCAGATCCTCCTGACTCCAGACTTCGTGCTCTATCCACTGTGTCAACTAGCTGCCCAATACACTTATTCCAGAGGCATGGACTGCCCTGCTAAAAAAGTTTGCTAGCTGCCTCAATGGAAGGTCCTTTGGAGACTGAGGCAGGAACTTTTGGATAACTTCAGGGGTTATCAAAGGCAAGTAGAACTCAATCTAGTCACTAAGAAGAACGTTCATGCTGGATAACCGCACTTAGAGTAAACAGGCTATGCTTTTCTTTCCCTACTCAAAGGTCCTCTCTCACACACACTGATGCCTCTCCATCGCTCCACTCTTAAGGCTGCCTGCTCTGACTGGTAGGCTCCTGCCCACACCTCCATTTGAGAAAGTATACATACGTCAGTCATGCTTACAGGCTCAAGCCTCAAATTCCAGGCTACTTTTCCATCATGCCCTGTTCGGGTCTCCCTCAACCCCGATTTCCAGCTGCTATGTTTTTGTTGCCTTACTCCACTAGAATATAAGTTCCTTGAAGGGTTTTCTTTTTTCTTATATTTTCAACTTAGCACAGCGGTCTGGCATGAAGCAAATGCTTAATAAATACTTTATGTAATTTGATTTAATCTGTTGAATAATGACAATTCTGACATAACTATCTAACCTCCAAAAGTGACCACTGTTCATTTGGAGGCTTAAATTTGTCCATCTTGTTTAAAAAAAAAAATCAAGTCTATTTCACAGTCATAATATTTTTCAAGGTAGAGAGCTATTACTTAAGTGATTCTGGGAATTCTCCATGAGGAAATTTCTCCCAACTCTTCCAGCTCTTCACGACCACATTTGGGGCATTCTTGGCAAAGATAGTAGAGTACCTTGCCTGAATCTGAGGCTGGATATCTATCTACTACCTGATTCTGCCTTTCTTACAACCATAATATTTGTTGGGGGCAAGTTTCCTAGATGGAACCATGTGGCCCTTTTGTGATCATGGTTACAAGTCAAAGAGACATCTCTCTTCTTCCCTAAAAATGTGACTTTCTTAAAATCTTTATGGCTTCAAAGGGTCCTTAAAGTTTCTTAAGCATGAATACAGAATGAATCATCCTCTGATGACAACAAACCCCACTTTAATCCATAAGCTGAGACAAATTAATCAGATTATTTGTGACAGGAACAGTACAATAAAGGGAATAAGGTACAAGGTCAGGTGGAAAGGACTCTCAAGTCATCCCAGCTGTGATTAGGGGGGAATGGAGGAGAAGAAAGGGTTACTTATTCATTTACTTTGCACATTTAGCAGTGACAGACAGGAAAAGATGGAGGACAGCCCTCAAAGAGCCCTTGGCCCTACAACCTAGGACAGGAGGAAAACTATTTAAAAGAAAATAGAAGCCACATTTTGGAATGTTGGGTCATGCGTTAATTCATGTAGCTTCAGATATAATAATTATTCTTGATTCCAGAAGACTGCTAATGACATGTATTAACCTTCTATTGATGGCCTCAGATGATAAAAGCAGAAAATGTGTCAGTTTATTTTCTTAAAGCTGTTTTCTGGTGTAGAAGAGGAGCTGTATGGGGGAAGGCTATTTGGAAGTGGCAGTGATTTTTTTTAAGTACCTTTATTACATGTATGTAGGTAGGTATGAATGTATGTTAAATCATGAATGCCACCATGGTGCAGTGAATGGAGACTGGATCTCAAAGTCAATCACATCCTACCTAAGTCACTTAGCCTCTCAGTACTCTAGGTAACTCTAAGATTACAAATTGGAAAGAAGGTGAATGATTACATTGGTAGAGGGAATTGTTTTCTTCTGGGTAAGTTCCCTCCACCCATAAAACCACAGCACCAGTCCCAAACTCAATCCTTCTGTTAAGTCACAGGTTCCAGAAATATAGAGCACATCTTCCCCAACCTCATTTTACAGTTAAGGAATGTGAGGCCCAGGAAGGGAAGGCACTTGCCCAAAGGGTTCAAACTTAGGCTTTTTGACTCCAAATCTGGCCCTCTTTATAAGATCGCACTTGGGTAAGGCTAACAATACAAAAAGACATTCCCCAAATGAAGTGAAATCTTCCTATGATCCTATTCACAGAGTTTTCTGGCAAATGATCTAGTTCCATGCTTTCTCTCAAGCTCCGATGTTTTGCTGCTAACATACCTTCTTTCTGTTTCTGATCCATTTGGGGGTAGACTCAGAAGGAGTTGGGCACTGAGTCTCCTTGAAGGCAAGCAGAGTCCGAGCTCTACCACCCAACCAAGTGCATCACAGTTTTCTAGCTCAGGAGTTAACTGCTGTCTTTTCCTAAATTCTTGGCTCCAAGGCTCATCAGGGTCATTTTCATGGTTTTAGAACAATCTCCCAGAGAGGGGTTCTTAAGTTAACTTAGGACCATGAATTTGCTTTAAATTTATTTTAATTACTGCATTTCAATATAACTCATTTCCCTGGTGATCTGATTCATTTTATACATTTAAAAATATTATTCTGAGAAGGTGGTCCATAGGCTTCACCAGGCTGCCAGAAGAACTCATAATACAAAAAAGCTGGTAAGATCCCCTGCCCTGAAATTGTAGGGGACAGTGCCAAGCATCCTCTTACAACCCAGAAGCAGTTGCTATAACCAGTAGACATACTTTTTTGGGGGGGTCAAACTACGTTGCAAGCTGCAATTACTAGACCAATTCATTCTTTTTTTTTTTGACCGATTCATTCTTTAAAGGAGAAAATAGTCTTTCTCTTTCCAGAGGTGAGGGGTTAGGGTTGGTATGGATGTATGTTTTTGAGACATGTAAACAAAACTAGTGGCCTTGAAGAGCTAAAAGCACAACTCCCTAAGTATGAACCCACTTTACTGTCAGGAAGGGGTTTAATGTCCTGGGGAGAATTTGATTTATCTCTTCAGTAATCTTCTTTTTGCATAATCCAGGCATCCTGTAAGCTTTTCCCAGGAGTTCCTGAGTGTGTGTGTTTTCTTGAGTATCACTGTTCACCAACTGAATGTGCCTTATTTGGGGCCTCCAGGGTGTTGTCGCTTTAGAAGATCTGCACTCATGGGACACACCAGTCATCTAAGTCAATGCTTCTGTTAGTTAAAGTAACTTGCTGACTTCCAAGAAGTACCAGGTCAGCTACTGACCTGAGCCATTTCCTTCTCTAGGAGACATTCTGCTATTATGCTCATATTTATAGTCACATAAAGAGAAAAAAAGAACCCACCAACAAGACATGACAGCTGGTTGGGGATCTTGCCACTCAAATTTTTGGCACTCCTCGCCCCCAGCCCCCTCCCAAACCCAACAATCAACCCAAGATTAAAGGAACAGAAGCATCCATTGTGAGGCTTAAGTCTTACAGAGAATGGGGGTTATACCTTGCTAAGCAATGTCAAGTCAGTACCTATGGAATTTCAATCTGAAATGAATCCACTCTGAACAAAGTTTTGCTTTTAGGTCCTGCTTTTAAAATATTTTATTAGTTTGGAAAATGTAACATATTCCACTAACGGAATTTTGACTAATACTGTATAAGCCCATAGACTCAACTTTCCCACCAACAGGTTAAGTCGAAATGAGCATCAGACACAAATCAAGTAACGAGTCATTTACATGATCAGCTCTGATTTCAGGTGAGAGAAAGCACATACGGACTTTGAATAACACAAATGACAGAGAGAGAGTGAAAAGAATATTACCTTCTGATAATCATTCTTTGTGTGCGCAAACCTTTGTTGTAAAGCCTTTCTGATGAGGTCTAAAAATAAAAAACACACACAGACATAAAGAACCATCAGAACAATGACAGTTAACAGTAAAAAGGTCAGCAAAGAATTTGTAATAAGCAATGTTTACATTCTGAAATTAGGATCCTGAAAATTTTGATGTCACTTTTAATTTTTATAGTGTATAAATAAGAAAAATCATCAACAATTACAGAGCACTTCGCAGTTTATTGTTAATAGTCATAAAAATAACTGGCATTTACATAGAGCTGGCAAGATTGGCAAATTACTCTATATAATTCTCTCACTAGAAACTTCACAACAGTTTTGTGAAACAGATACTTACCACAGGACCCTGTGGTCAATCTTTCTGTAAAATGAAGCTTCATCATTTTAGAAATGATTCATTCAGTCAATCTATAAGCATTTTTTTTAGGCATCTACCATGTGTCATGCACTGTTCAAAGCATTGGAAAAGTTTAGCTTTTCATGTAAGGTAAAATGGAATACACCTGTAACTATCAGAGTTTGCAGAAAATATTTTCCCACCTATAAAGGAAAAAAATTTTTTATTTTGTTTTTCTCTTTGACACAGAGTATCTACATAATCCAATGTACAAGCAAAGGGCCTGCTTCCAGGGAAGGTGTATTAGCTCGTAGAACTTTACAAAATGATAGCCTTAACTTTTCAATCTAAGCCCCCAAACTCAAGCACAATGGGCTCCACTCTTTTGCAACTTTAATCCATTTCAAAGCCTCATTCATTCTTTCAAGTCTTTTTTTTTTTTTTTGGGGACAGACCTTGAAAAGCTTTGATGTGATGTATCAAGCTCTCAAAAGGATAACATGAAGCAAGGTTCAGTCTCCCTTATGTATTTGGCACGGATGGGGAATGAAGCAGTCCACAGAAATGATTACCTTATGATACCCCCCAACTTTGATTATTACTTTTTTCAATTTTAGTAGTTTTCCTAGTAAAATGCATAACACTGCACCAGGCACTGAACTCAGCAAATAGTAGGTGCTTAGTAAATGTTTATTGATTGAGATGGGTGACACAATGGATTGAGCACTAGACGTAGAGTTAGGAAGACCTGAGTTCAAATCCTATCTCAGACGCTTACTAGCTTTTGTCAACTTGGGGAAATCACTTAAGCTTGTCTCAGTTTCTCCATCTATAAAATGGAGATAACAGTACGATTTCATTCTCAGAGTTGCTGTGAGGATCAAATGAGAGAACATATATGAAACGCTAGGACAAAGGATGTGACATATACACAGATTAGGATAATACAGTGTAGGTGTTAAGAAAAAGATTCAGAAAAGTACTCTCAGAATATCTGAGGAGGAAGAGAATACTTTCAGCTGGAAGCATCAGGCAATACTTGTTAGAGAAAATAGCCATCATGCTGAGAGCATGGAATAAAGAGAAAGACTGAAAGTATTCTGGGAGGAAGTTCTAAAAGGCATTTCATTTATTCATTCAACAAATATTTGTGAAGTACTCAAGGGATGTACAGAGATCACTGTGCTAGGCTGTTTACAGCTAAGACACAGTCCCTGTCCTCATAGTTTAAAGCCTATTAAACAGGAAAGGATAAATGGTTTTCATGCATGACTTTTGTGACCTGTTTTTGTAGCTCAGAGACTATTTTTTTTTTTGCTTATTTCTGGACTTCTCAAGAGTATTTCAAAAGATCTGAGGTGCAGGAAGCCATGACCCCTAATAAATAGGGCTGCCACTCACTTCTCATTTCATTGTTGCAGGAATGTATACATCTTTAATAAGGAAAACAAATGCCAAGCATGCAACTGAAATAAGCCGCAAGTCCTTACTTACATCAGGAGTCATAAGGTGCTGCCAGGATTTCTCTTTGACTTCTCTTCCTCATCTCTCTTTAATAAATCATTAATTCTCTGAGGAATTACCAGGTTGATCACAGTTCTCAGTCACCCCAACCCACTTCCCAATTGCTTAATTTTATGTCACCAAAGAATCAGTCTTCCAAGGGAAAGATTCTTAGGTGAAATACAAATTTGGGTTGAAATCTTAAAATTGTATTCTGAAAGTTCATTATCCAAAGACTGAACATCACACTTTCTTGATCACTCATTCTTCAGAATGCTTAGCAATAGCTCCTCCAAAATCTTGGTCAATAATCATAGAGGTTTTAAAAACCTAAAACCAATTAGACCCTAACATCTGGGTGGCCCCCTTTTGATATACCTCAACAGCCCTATATGATCAGCTTTCCATTATCCACAGGGTAGTTCAGTGTTGTAGGTGCAACATCATATTTTAATGTGGCTTTCAATTTGGGAACTCGGGGAAGTCCAAGCTTTTGGAATTATCTACTATCTAATAAAGTAGTCACAAATTTCGGGGCTATCAATCCTTGGGGAAGAAGGAAAAGGCTACAGAGTTATAGTGAAGGATTTAAAAACACATATGCAAACCAATAAACAAACAAAAATCGAACATATACACATATGCATGTATATATATGCATATGGTGTATAAATCCATTCTACACACACACACACACACACACACACACACACACACACACACACACACAATGAATAAATGGGAAAGTGTTCAGTAAGAGCTTACTCTACTAAGCATGGTGCTAAATGCTACAGATACAAAGAGAAAAAGAAAGCAGTCCCTGACTTCAAAGAACTCATACTCTAATCTGGGGACAAAGCATATTTTTAAAAGTTCTGCTGCAGAACATACAGAAAGACCCAGGGATTCTTAGGTTACATAACAAGGGTCATAACACTGTCAGGGGACTACAGGGTATAGAGGCAAGGCATATGGCAAAGTTTGGAGGTTCACTGAATACTGGCCTTGGAGTCAGGAAGATTTGAATACAAATTTGCCCTCAGACTCTTTTTAGCTGTGTGACCCTGAGAAAATCACTTACCCTCTGACTGCCTCCTTTTCTTCAATTATAAAATGGGAGTAATAATTGGACCTACTTGCTAAGGTTGATATGAGGATCAAGAGATAACATTTGCAAAGCACTTAGCACAGTGTCTGGTATATAGTAGGTGTTTAATAAATGTTTATTCCATTCCTCCTTAGAAGGCAGTGGAAAGGCAAATAAATAGTGGTCCTCAGTTTCATCAGAAGGCATGGAATCTATCTATGACTGGTCAAACAGCCTGGGCATAATAAGTACTGCAGCATGTGCAGATTGGTGGTGATCTTCCACACTCATCTGTCCCACATGGGTTTAGGTACATATTACTACTTTTAATATGCATGTCAATGCTATTGTAATCAGTAAAATACAAGTTCCTTTCAAAAGGTTGCTCCTTTCTCTATCCTCACTCATACCTGTCACCAGAATGAGCAGTGAGTCAGGTCATAATTGTATAGATTCCCATACAACAGTCCAAATGTGATCTTCCCCAGCCCTCACCTTTTCCAGTGAGCAAAGTATCTTTCAGTCAAATGCTGTAGGAAATGGAGATCATGAATTCGTCCCACATTTACACTCATTGACCAGGAAGGAATTAAGAAGGATGCCCATTACTCATCATTACCAAATATTTGCAAAACTTTGAATGAATTATATCAAAGATACATACTATACATGACATATATGATCCAGTATCTTTTACACACACACGCACACACACGCACGCACACACAATCACTTGCCTCTTCCTGGGTCAAGTGATGACCCCTGATCATCATCACAATTCCTACGTTCCCTTACTGGAAAACACTGCTTTTAATTATATATAAAACTTTTATCACCTAAAAATAGATTATCTCAGCTCCATGTGAGATGCCAACAACATATAAGCCTCCCTCTGAAAAATGGATAGAGAAGAAGAGGGCATAATTCCCTGAATCTGAGGACAAAGAAGAAAATCCCATCCTCTATAAGAAGTCAACACAAATCTATATGAACATGATGCTCAGCACATGCAGAAGAAATCCTCCCCCAAAGCAGATGCCCTAAGAGATGATTCCTAGTTCTATTTCTTATTGGGATGGCCTATGGTGTCTCCTAAATCCCATCAAGGAGCTGCCAATCAAAATGAAAATTATATAAGGTAAGCTGTAACTGTGGAAGCTTTGACAACATGAAAGATAGAGCAAAGGGCAGATGAACAGTACAGCCTTCAGAAAATTGGTCAAAAAGTCTGGTTCAAGGGAAGACTGGAAATAGGAATGTCCACAGGGTAGCTACGATAAGTTCAGGGCAAGGGCTGCCCTCACCAGTAGTACTGAAAGCTGTGAGCAACAGGGTTGCTTTTGAAACGCAAATGTAGTCATGTTGTAAAGAATATTATTCATTTTAACAGGTATATACAGATAATGTAGATAAGGACATTAGGCTCTCAGAGTTTGAGGAAAATTTCCCTTCAGGCCATCCAGTTCCCCTTCCTTTGACTATACTCACTAAGCAACCTCTTAATATAAATCTGATCAGAATTATGCCCTAAGGGCTACAAAACTGCACATACCCTTTGATCCAGCAATACCACTACTAGGTCTGTATCCCAAAGAGATCATAAAAAAAGGAAAAGGATTCTCAGGTACAAAAATATTTATAGCAGTTCTTTTTTGTGGTGGCCAAGAATTGGAAATTGAGGGGATGCCCATCAATGGGGGAACGGCCAAATAATTTTTGGTATATGAATGTAATGGAAGATTATTGTGCTATAAGAGATGATGAACAGGCAGATTTCAGAAAACCCTGGAAACATTTATATGAACTGATGCTGAGTGAAGTGAGCAGAACCAGGAGAACATTGTACACAGCTAAGAGAAACCTTGTATGATGATCAACTTTAATAAGACTTAGCTCTTCTCAGCAATGAGATGATCTAAGACAGCTCCAAAAGACTCATGATGGAAAATGCTATCCACATCCAGAGAAAAAACTATGAAGGCTAAATGAAGATGGAAGCTTTCAATTTTCTCTCTTTCTTCCCTTTTCATGGTTTTTCCCTTTGGTTCTGATTCTTCTTTCACAATATGACTTCCTTTTCACAACATAATGTGGAAATATGTTTAACATGATTGTACATGTATAGCCTAGGTCAGTCTGCTTGCTGTATTGGGGAGGAGCTAAAGGGGAGGGAGAAAAATCTGGAACTCAAAATCCTAAAAGTGAATGTTGAAAAATACATGTAATTGGAAAAAACAAAATATTATTAAGTGGGTGAAAAAAGGGGGGAAAATGGATAAATCTGGTCAGAGAGAATGACACTGTTTACACTGTTCAAAACCCTCATGTCCACAGTGGAAAAGATCCAGTTAAGATCCCTGAGGGCAGAATGTAAGGAAGAAATGCTGAGCCCTGGGGCAATATGTGGAAAAGGAAAGTAACTGCATTGAAACAAAGAGGTCTAAGAGTCAAATCTTTCTCTCCCACCCATTTCCAGAGACTGAAGGGGCACAGCAATCACTGCTAAAGTCATGACCACTTCATGAACAATGACTATACAGAGAACATATGCATAGATTACACTTCCCACAATGGTTAGGGAAAGGAAACAGCACTTTTTTTTCAGGGATAGGAAGAGGGTTAGGGAATAGGGTTGGAAAAAGAAATGTTATTCTGTGAACTATATTGTTGAACTCTATTTCCCAGGGCGTTGTATAAAAAGCCACAGTATAGTGATCTACACCACCTGAGCTAAAACTCAAAAGTTCTAGAAGCTAAAAATGGGTGGAATCTGTTTCAAATTTGCTTCCAATTGTAAAATTTTGTAAAAATTAATTTTCTTTTCAACTTCTGGAGCAACTAGATAACAAACGGAACTGATAAATATGATAGCAGAGGGCATACACGCAAACACAAACACACACACACACAAAATCTCTGATTGCTTGCTATGGGGAAGACGGAGTAGACATATAGAAGCCTTCTCCTATATGTAGTCTCACCTTCATTCTCTTGTCTATAGGCCCAGGACATTTCTTTTCCCTGCACTATGTCAACAAATAAAAACAATAACAAAACTAATAGAAAACACAACTGCAGGGAGTAGAAGAGAACCTGGCACCTAAAATGGCAGAGAAATAAATAAGAAATCTGATGATCAGAACAGGAACGAGCAATTCCTACTGCCCACTGGGCATACTCAGGTTCACTCTTTGCTACCCCAACACAAAAGGGAAAAGGTTACGTGGGGGATAAAAAAGGAAAAGATAAAGAAAAAAAGATGTGTGATTTTTCTCTTCAGAAACTATACCTTTGAACCATATCCTTATTTTCTCCAGAGTCTCCAGTGGTAATGCATTATTCTTACAATTTATTATCATTTCTGGATTCATTGATTATTTATTAAGTGCTTCCATGTAGAGAGCACATGGAGTAAATATAAAGTTTGGACAGAGGCAGCATCTACCTTTACATTATCGACTTACAGTCTTTCAGCTCACACCCAGATCACAGAGTATAAAATTCAACACGACAATGATGAAGAACATCTGGAGTGTAAACAATGTCAGTTTCTCTTACAAAGGTCTTTCAGATTTACAGAGAATTGGGAATAAACAGGCATTCTGCAATAGCTAAATAGTCAAATAGTGGGCAATAGCTTAGTTGTAGGCTATTAAGTGACACAGTGCACAGAGTGCTGGGCCTGGAGTCAGGAAGGCTCATTCCTCTTCCCGAGTTCAAATGTGGTCTCAGACACTAAGCTGTGTGACTCTGGCCAAGTTACTTAATCCCATTTGCCTCGGTTTCCTCATCTGTAAAATGAGAGAGAAGGAAATGGCAAACCAAGAAAGCACCAAATTGGGTCACCATGAGGCAGACGTGACAGAAGAGCGACTGCACAATAAAACTATTAACGGTCATGTGAAAAATTTTCCCAATTAACATTAAGAGATATGCAACATACATACAACTCTGAGCAACGCACAGATGACAAGAGAGGAAAATTCTGGTTGTCTGAGGGTCTGAGGAAGGAAAGGGACATTACTGTACAGTTGGATTTTTTCAACCATTCTGGAAAGCAATCCGGAACTACAACTAATACTGCCTCTGGGCATGTATCCCCAAGAGGCTGAGGACAGAAGGAAAGGACGCAAACTGCAAAAATATCTAGAGCAGCATCTTCTGTTTTTGGGCGGGGGGAAGGAAACAAAATAGGAACCCATGACTTGGGAAATGGCTAGACAAATTGTGATGTTAGGCCATAAAAAATGGCAAGTAGGATGGATTCAGAGAAACCCAGAAAGATGTACATGAACTGATACAAAGTAAAACTACAAAAACAATTTTTGGGATGATCATGAAAATGTCTAAAAAAGAAAAACAACTTTGAAAGACCCCAGGATTCTGATTGATGTAACTGTGACTTCAAAAGTCTTATGACAGTCTAGCTATTTTTGCAGAGGTCGTCTGATAGGTATAAAATAAAGACTGTCTCAGGACCCCTTTACATAAAAAAAAAAAAAATCATTGAGGATCCCCTTCTCCAAAGAGCTTTTGGTTTATGGGTTTCTCTCAACATTTACCATATTCAAAATTAAAACATCTTAGCATTATTATTAACATAGTTTTGACTTTTCAGATTCCCTGAAAGGGTCTCAGGAACTCTCCTGGTTGTCCCTGCAGATATCAAGGAAAAGAAATGTTTTCCTCATTATGCTGCTTTGTCTCCCTATGCACAATTTTAAAGTCTTATGGGTTTTAACTTTCCTTCCTTCAGCTTCCAAAAATGCAACTAGAGTAGCCCCACATCTCATTAAGCTCAGTGCCCTATCTGTTTCCCTCCAAGTCTCTCTCAACAGTCATTCTCTGGTCACTTTCAATTGTCGGGATGCAGGGTGCTGATAACTGAAAACTCTTCCCCAGAAAAAAAAAAAAAAGAACCTCTACTCTAAACCATACTGCCTCTCTGACTGTATGTGATGAAAACCAGGGAAATATATGTAAAAGTATAACTTACACTCAAAAAATTATTTGGACCTTTGAGAAATAACTGAGCATATGTGCACAGAATTTTAGATGCCTAATAATCCTTGGCCTTAATGCCTGACATATTTTCTAACTAGAATTAAAAAGATCTGCTTGGAAGGAATCATTTCCAGTTTGAATTGTGTTAATGCTTTCAATCTCTTCCCAGACTTCCACACACAAGCACTGGCCATCTGTCCTCACACAAGGCTCTTGGTACAGTACCTTTCTCACTGAACTTTTACATTCTACCTTGTAGCATGGTTTTAACTCTGCTGCCACATGGGAAAGTCCATGAGGCCAAAAATGTTGCCGTCATCTCTGTAATCCCCCACAAGGTCTAGCAAAGGGCCATGAACATAGGTGTGACTATAATAAGCATCTACTGAGTCGATAACAGTAATACTGAACATAATACACCTCTTACTCCAACTGTAACAACAAAAGCTCCTACCTTTCTTCTCTTTGCATGGAGGCAGAAGACCTGGGTTCACATCCTACCCCTGATGGCTACTCTGTATACGCAAACTACTGAAATTGCCTGGTTCTCAGTTTCCCTATCTGTAAAATGAAGGGATTAAACCAAGTGGCCTTCAAGGTTCCTTCTATGATCCTATGATCCTTCTACTTTGCATAAGCTGAGTTTCTACCTAAGTAATACATTAATTACCAAACTAGGTTACTGACTAAATTTCTAAATCTGACTGTCCCCAAATGTAAAACATAACCCAAAAGTACAAACCAACAAAGAATTATTAACGAAAGATATCGACTATTCCGTACGTAGGTAACTCTCAAATTCTTATTCATTCATTACTTCAATAAGCATTTATTAAGTGTTTGCTACATACTGGGGCACAAAGATAAAACACATCCTTCATGGAGATTATAAATTCTTTCTACTGAGGGGGAAGCAATATGAAAAGATATAATAAATACAAAATCAATACAAAGTAATCTCCGGGGGGGTGGGGGGCAGTGAAGGGTGGCAAGGAGGTGAAGGGATAGGAGAAAGAGAAGAGACAGATCAAGACACAGGACCTGAAGTGACCCTTCAAGGAAGGTAGGGACCAAGCTGGTAGCTATGAGTAGTTAAAAGGAGGGAATGAATATGAAGGATACTGAGAAATATAATCAAGATTTGGCTAACGAGTGGATATTGGGAGGAGTGTTTAGGAACTCCTGGGCTGTATCTGTAGGTAGCTGGAAGAGCGGTGTCCTGTCATTGGCAGCAAAAGAGACGCTGGAAAAAGTAAGCAGTTTGAGGAAGAAAAGTCCCCTTATTTCCTCTGAATTAACTCCAACTAACCACTGGTCATCTTGAACTGGAGTCCAAAGAAATGTCAAACTCAACATGTCCAAACTAGAAATGATCAATTACTCCCCCCTGCCCCACCCACAACACCCTTCCTTCAAACTTTCTATGCTAAGGGTATGACAAATGTCCAAATTTTAATCTTGGTGTTATCCTTGACAGATCACTCCTTTCTTTCATATCCAATCAGCTGCAAAGTCTCGTCCATTTTACCTTCACGATATCTCTTAAATCTGTCTCCCTCTATCTATTCACCAAGCCAGTGTCTCAGTTTGGGTCCTTATCACCCCTTGTCTAAACATTATAATAACCTGTACAATGGCACAGTAGGTAGAAAACTAAGGCCTGGAGTCAAGAAATACAAATTTAAATATGGCCTGTGAATCTGAGTAAATCACTTAATTTCTGCCTCAGTTTGCTCAACTGAAAAATGGGGACAATAACAGAACCGCACCTACCTGGCAGGGTTGTCATGAGAATAAAATGAGCAAACATTAGTAAAAGCAATTAGCACAATGCCCATATAAAAGCTATTCCCCTCCCTTTTAATTTATTCCTTCCCGAATGTGCCCTTCACGCAACTGCAGCAGTAATGTTCTTAAGGCATGTTCCAAAAGTCTGCCCATGTCATCATCATTTTGATCAAAAAGTTTTCTGTAACTCCCTATTACTTCTCGGATAACATCCAAGTTCAAGTCTCTCTCTATAATCTGGCCCCAATCTACCTTTCCAACCTTATTCACATGATTACTGCTGCCCAAGTGTTCCCTGGAAAGAGTGTGGCAGCATTGTCCATTCCTAAATCTGAAACACGTCCTCCATTATCTCCACTTTTCTGAATCCTCAAGGCTCAGCACAGAGGTCACCTTCTCTGTGAAGCCCTTCATACTCCCTCCCAGCTGCTCTTTCCTCAAATTACCTTTTATTGACTTCTGAAGGTCTATGTTGCCAAATAGGGAGACACAAGAGCCAAGGGCAACATTGATTTTAAATGAAAAATACACTTGAATAAAATGAACCAGGAAACAATATACACAATGACTGCAATACTGTAAGTGGGAAAAAAACCAAAACAATAAAAACTGAATACCATGAAATTATAATGACCAAGCTTGGCCCCAAAAAAGAATGTACCTCTCTGTTTATTTATTCTGCAATTAAAAAGTATTTATTTTCTCTTCCTCCCATCCTTATACACTTCTGCATATGGATAGTTCGGGAAACTATTTTGCTTGACTGTGTACAGTTTTTTTTTTCTCCCTCCCTTCTTTCTCAAGGTAGGAGTCCATGGTGAGGAAATATAATATAATGTAATGTAATAGCCTTGATTGATCCGTTGTTTGAACTGGTTTTGCTTCCTCTTTCGTTTTTATTCTTTATTATAAGAACCAACTTTCTAGAAATGGTAAGGGAGGAACATACTGGGAAATGCAGGTGATATTAAACAAGAAGATACCAATAAAAAAATTTTAAACTAATTTTATAGCACTACAGAGGAAATGGGGCAGCTACGTGGTGTGAAGTAGATAGAGTGCCAAGCCTGGAGTCAGGAAGACTCATCTTCCAGCGTTCAAATCTGACCTCAGATACTTACAAGCTGTGTGTCTATAGGCAAGTCACTTAACTCTGTTGCCCTCAGTTTCCTCATCTGTAAAATAAGCTGAAGAAGGAAATGGCAAACTACTCCAGTATCTTTGCCAAGAAAATAAGGGTCACACAGAGTTGGACACAACTGAGGAAGATGGGAGAATGCAAATAGTATCATTTTATAAAAAAAATAGCACAAAGCAATAGATGTAAAAATAAGAATGCATAAGGTCTGGCATGAGACACAATTGAACCACACACCCTGAGAACATTCACAGGTCAAAGTAGAATGAAAAGATGGAATATGGAACAAATTCATTTGTTTTCATGATGATGCATTTTCAACTTAGGTTAATAGTGAAATTTCCAGATTTGAATATTGATGAAACAATTCCAAGTATACTCCATGAGGCAGGCTTTCAATAATGATTTCCCAAGGCATGACCTATAACTGTCTTACAGCTGACTAGAAGGTATAGAGAAGACAAAATTCCCATTATTTTTAAAGTTTATTGATTAATGAAAAAAAGTAATCTGATTTCATAAATCGAACTTAGCCTTTTAAAGTCTCTTCTAACAAAGGAGTCCTTCATGCATCTGCTATGATCATAAAACACTTTGAAATAAGATAGAGATAACCATGCTTAATGACCTTCTGATTACGAACAGGAAGTAAGCTATAAAATGGTGAGATATATGCTTGCCAAAGATTTTTCCTACATTTATGGAACATGCCCTGAGCAAAGTCCAAATGGAAAAGGGAGCTCCCAGAGATGATAAGTTCTCCATGTGATCCTGTTTGCAAGTGATTGGGCTGACTGCATCCAATTCAACATCTGTATAGTCTCCTTAACATGATCCCTCGTTACTCAAAAATTATCAGCAAAACAATGTAAACAGAAAGAATTATTGGGGGAAAAGGGTCTGTTGTTCAGACGCATATCTAGGATAGGCTGGGACTACAAATCAAGAATGAGGTGGGCAGAAAATGTAGGAATAGGAAGAAAATAGTTTGGATTGTATTTGGGGAATTTTGCAGTGAGATCAAGGATCTCAATTTCCTCCCTGATGGAAAAACCTCAGCTTTTAAAAACAAGCATTCCCCCACTGATGGTTTAGGGGCAAGTATGTCAGGCAGTGGGTGCAGGGCCTGGGGTGAGGAAGACTCACCTTCCTGAATTCAAATCTGGCCTCAAACACTTACTAGCTGTGTGACCCTAGGTGTCACACAGAGTTGGACACAACTGAACAACAACAAGTGTCCCAGGCACCGTGCCAGTGACTGTCAGAGGCAGATTTGAACTGAGATATTTGTTACTCAAATCTAGCCTTGTCTCCACTACAGCATTCTCTCAGAGACAGCTGGCTGAACACTCCTGGGGAATCTTATTGAGGTGATTCTCAGTCAAGTACAGATTTGACTAGATGCCTTCAAGATGCCAAATAATGCAAAAATCATCAGGTTCTTCCTATGTTCAAGGTGCTGTACAGGGCACCAGAGACTCAAAGATAAAAGGAAAAAATCATCCTTGCCCACTAGAGCCCACTAGAAGCTCAACGGTCCTCTTCCCTCTGAGTTCTGGGATTCTGTGTGACGAGGTGCCTGCCTTGCTGCCACTAATTTACTCTGGGACACTGGATAAATAATCTAACCTCTTCAGTTTTCATCTACTGCACAGAGGGGTTTAAGTGGATGATACCAAAGTTCTCCAAATGTCACTGCAGTTCTACACAAACTGAGAGTTGTCAGCAAAATAATGCAAAGCAATGTTTTCCGTATCGTGCATAAAGCTGCTGAAAATCTTAATACTTTATACAGGGATGTGGCTAAAAAATTTCTTTAAGTAAAAATTGTAAAAACTTTTGCCAGAAAGGTTCCACGAAATGATAACTTCAGAGTCATTACAGGTCTTTTCAGGTTTTACTGAAGTTCAAACTTGGCATGAGATTCTTAGCCAGGTATGTCATAGGTCAAGGAGAGTTCAAGTGTGTATGTTCTCTCCATTAATTCAGATCATAGCCACTCCCAATACCTTATTATCTAGTCTTCAAGGAATATATCACCTGAATATTTTTAAGTAAATTACCTAACTGGTGACCAACCTTCTGGTAATGAGCTTCTACAAATCTATATTATAGCTGGGACTAGTTTGAATTTCCCCTTTATTTTTAGCCCATTTAGTGTCACTGGAAATGCCATTTCCAAGTCATGGAGCTTGCAATGGCTGTCATCCTCTTCATTTCACTCCCACCCAAATTCAGTCTGTGTCTCAGGTGCCCTCAGGTCCTGATAAGTGAGCCCCAATACCAGGCCTCTTCTTGATCATGTTGCTTGGATAGTTTTCCTATCTTTTCTAGCTCCTAGGTATGTGTGTTCCCATCCATTAGAAGGTAAACTCCCTGAGAGTAGGGATTGCCTTGTTCATTTTCTCAGAACACTGCCACGCACATAATTAGAGCTTTACTAAATATTTTTTCAGTCATTCATTCAATATACAAACTGCTTATCCTGATATTTGAGAGTCCCCATAATCTGGTTGTAAACCCAGGTTTCCGGCCAGCTTTTACAGGATTCTACTTTGCTTCCTTGCCGTTCTAGCCAGATTGGATTTCTAAATGGTGCCTGATGTCACCCTGCCTCTGTGTATTTACAAAAGCCACCTGCTATGTCCTAAAGTCTTTTATTACTTCTCTCAACCTGGTGCCATCTTCTCTAGGAAGTCTGACTCAAATCCCTAGCAGGAAGTAATAGCTCTTTCATTTTTTTTTTTTTTTTAAGAATACTAGATCTGGACTTCTTTTTGGTTTCTACCTTACAATACTTATTTGGGTACATGCCTATGTATGCTCGTATACTCATGCATTTATATACTGGAAAGCCTTTGGGGACTATTACGTCCAACCTTTTCATTTTACAGATGAGGAAGCTGGGGCCCAAGGAGTACAGTGATTTGTCCATGATCACATGGGCAGTCAGCCTTAAAGATGAGTTTCCATGAGTCAATGGCCAATGCAGGGCTCCTTCTGCTGCATCCTGCCCTTACTAGGTTTCAATTTCCCTGAAGGCAGAGATAGTGGCACACTGGACTCAGAGTAAAAAAGACCTAAATTCAAATCTGGTCTGACATATTGACTAGCTTTGAGACCCTGGGCAAGTCTCCTAATTTCCTTGCCTAAGTTTCCTCACCTGTAAAATGAAAATAATAATAGCAACTGCCTGCTGGATTACTGTGAGGCTTAACTGAGACATTCATAAAGTGTTTTACAAATCTAATGTGCTACATAAAGGCTACCTATTGGTGTGACTGCCTTTTTGTTTTTGTTACTGCTCATCTTGTGCATAGTTACATAGTAAATATTTGTTAAATTAAATTGAAATGTTTACAAAGTTTTACTTCCTGAGTGGCTTAGCTCCGCTTCACTACAGGGCCATTCCTAATTGAAAAATTGCTACTAGGCTTGTGAGGCAGGCAGGCTATCTCCCTCCAGCTTCTAAAGTATTTCTTGAAAACTGCGAAAGAGATGAATGTAACTAAAATTACAAAAAGACTAAGGAAACTTGGGAGAATAACATTAAGAACTTAATACCTTCAGAAGAGGCAAAAGCAGATGTTACTTAGCAAGGACGTAATAACCAAAACATAAAGAGGTGATCAATCCATTTATGAGAGGGGAGCAATTCTCTGGTCACCTTAAAAATCATTTTAAACAATGTCTGTCTCCCATTTTCCCTGATGTTATAAAGCTGAAAGAACTCCTCACTTCTTCTAAATAGGAATGGAAAAATGAACTAGATCTTACAAATAAATGCACTATAAAAATGCTTTTCCAAACTACAGGCCATGGAAATTGACACATAGTGAGCTGTTGAGGCCCAGGAGATCATCTCATTCAGTCCCCTCATTTTACAGAAAAGGGCAACAAGGGGCAGGCCAGATGCCCTGATAGATTCTGTTGGGCTTGAGTTCAATAGATCTCAGCTAGAATCAATTCCTGGTATGAATTAAACATCCTAGGATCATAAAGCTTAGTCTAAAAGGGCCTTCAGATCTTCCTGCCTCCAGGCCTAGCACTATATTCACTGTACCACCAGCTGCCTCTATGTTTTTAAATAATTGAAGAAAATGCTCAATTTCAGTTACAGGTAAGGGAAAATAAAGATGTAATTTTTTTTCCTCCATCCAAGTTCACAGACCTCCACAGTGCCCCTTAGGGTCCTTGAACTCCAGGTTAAGAATCCCTGATTTAAAGGCAAAAAGACAATAATGTATTTTGTATTAGAGGCAAGAGAGAGCCTCAGGAGCTTCTGGAGAAGGGGAGAGATATCGTTAGCCCTAGACTTAAAGAATATGAATTTGGTAGTTGTGTGAGGGACAGATTAAAGAACAGAAAGGCAAAAGGGCAAGGGATTAATTAGGATTCTAACATAACCGGGTCCAGGTGGGAGGTGATAACAGTGAGCTGGAATGGCTGCTACATGGAGAGAAGGAAAACCAAGTTCATGATGTTGTAGAGGTACAGTTGACAATTCTGGATGGCTTTTTTTTTTTTTTTTTGAGTTTTGACACTGGATGATAGTTTGAAGGGATCAGTGGCTTTTTAAGTCCTGTCTGATTCTTCACGACCCCATTTTGGATTTGCTTGGCAATGATGCTAGACTGGTTTGCATTTCCTTCTCCAGCTCATTTTACAAATGAGGAAACTGAGCAAATGGATTTAGTGACTTGCTCATGGTCACATAGCTAGTAAGTGTCTGAGGCCAAATTTTACCTCACAAACTAGGGCCAGGACTTTATCCATTGCCCAACTGAGGGGATAGTAGGAACATCTGTTAAGTATGAAAGATACTACGTCACAGTTGTAGTGGGCAGAGGAGGAGCTAGAAGTCAGGGAGACCAGAGTTCCTCAAAGGGGCTGGGGGAAAGGGGGGAGTATATGACAAAGTCAAACAGATACTTTAGAGAATTTCCCTTGGCTACTGACTGGAGTGGGGAGAGACTTGAGGCAGCATAGTTCCACCGTTGTAATAGACCAGGCAATAGGCGATTAGGATCCAATTAGGATTGTGGATATAGGACTGGGAAGAGGGAGATGACAGCTGTTGTGAAGGTAGAAATGGCAAGATTTGGCAATAGAATGGACAAGTGAGATGAAAGAGAGTCAAGGAAGACATCATGGTTGTAAGCTTGGGTGATTGGATGGTGATACAGTAACAGGCAAGATGGGAGAGTTTAGGTAAGAAAGATAAAGCGTTCTGTTTTCGACAAGCTGAGATTGAGATGCCTACAGAATATCGAAGCAGACATGTCCAAGAGGTAACTGGAGAGGCATGACTGTAGTTCAGAAGGAAGACCAGGGATGGATGTATAGAAGCACAAGTCAGAGCCTTGAAGGACACCCATGGTTAGTGAGCACAGTGTGGACAAAGACTTAGCAAAGGAGACTGAAGAGCAGCTGGAAAGATAAGAGAACCAGGAGAAAGCAGGGTCATGAAAGCCTAGACGGGAGAGTATCCGGAAAGTGGGGATAAGCAAGTTTCAAATACAGCATAAGATGAGAAGAATCGAGACTGGGATAAGGCTATTAGATTTAGCATTTAGAGACCAGTGAGGCCCAGTTGAGATTATATAACATAAATCCGCAATAAACTCAAGTCAGCAAGAGTGGCTGTGTGACTTCCTCCAGCAGTAAACAGCAAGATATAAGTAGGAATGAGAGAGACCAGAATTGGGATGTGGTAACATAATGAATGTTGCTAAGACAAAGGGACAAGGGACTGAAATATAGAGGGCAGCAGGCATATTTCAGATTGGAAAGGAGAGAAAATGAAATCAGGGCAGTACTTGCCTGTGTTTCTGACAAACATCTTGTGCTGAACCATGGAATAGCTATACATCTTTGAAAATAAACGCACACACATCTATCTGTATTCTCTCTGAGCCACCCTAGCTGTGTGTATTTTAAGCAGATTAATGCAAGGCTAACTATTTGTAATTCAGATTCAAGACAAAAAATAAACAACTGGCTTTATTTTTTAAAAGGTGATGAATCAATTAAGTAAAAATTTCATTCACATTCTACTTACTCAGGCTCAAGAAACTATTTTCAAGCATCATAAAGGCTCTCTGAAGTATCCATTTATATGCCAACAGCTGAAGGACTAATCACACATGCTTACCAATTCATTATGGCTACTTCTACAGGGCAACACTTTTATTAGCCTTCTTTTTAGTCCTATATGTGCTTTAAATTATAGTTTTGTTTTGTTGTTTTTTATTTTTTCTGTTTTTCTTTTGTCTCTTGAGACTGAGTCTTCCTATCAAGTTCTGAGGCTAAAAGTACAGTGGCAAATGATGACCCTGATCAGTTCTGATCAGCTCCATTTCCAACGTGGGTCAGTTCACTCCTCCTTAGGCAAGCTAGCAGCCTTCCACTCCTGTGAACTCATCATAGTGCTGCTACAGTTTACCCTATCGCCTTAGCCTGCAGCAACTCAGAAATCTCAAACTCAAACATTTAGCAAGGGCTATTATAGGAATGAGCCACCACACCTTGTCCTGGTAAACAATATGTATTCTTAAAATACAGTCAATGGTCCAGCTATTCCATTATATACATATGTATGTATGTATACATACACACACATGTACTGACACACCCCACTAACATTTGCATAGTGTTTTAAAGCTGGCAGTACTCTTTATATACATTCCATCACCACAACTTTGTCAGATCATTACTACAAGTATCATTCTCGTCTGATATTCTATGATGCTGAAGCTCAGAGAGTCATTCCCAAAGTTCACACAGCTAGAAATGGGATGTAAAGCCAGATCTCTAGGAATCACGATTTGGGTTCTTTCTACATACCTAGCCCGTATCCCTACCTGACTCATCCTCTCCAATCAAGCAGTGCCAAATATGTGGAGTTTTGATATATTTGAAAATGAACATAAATTTTTATTTCAAATTTCAACTTGTCTCTTTCCACCTTGAGAAGGTATAGTAGAGAACTAGGTCTGGATCAAAGAAAACCTGGGTTCGATTCCCCATACACTTACAGTTTCTAGGGAAATAGCCCTAGGTAAATCATCCAATTTCTCTTGGCCAAGGTTCCTCAACTATAAAATGAAATGGGTTAACTAGATGGCCACTAAGGGCCCTTCTAATTCTAAATCTGTTGTCCTGGGGCTAATTCTAATGATGAAGACTCAAGAAATCGGACTCAAGCCGAGAGCCTGCTTTGCCTTTGTCTCCCACGACGCATGCATCTGGCCACACACATTAGAGTGCAAGTTGATTTTTGCTGGTACTGCATTTTAAAATTACTTCCTTTGATTGTCTTTTGGGTGTGGCTAAAGTCTTGTGTATTTCTGTCATTACATCTCTACATTCGCCAGGGCATTTTTGATTGTTAAACCAAATGGTGCCCACTGAAACTGTGGAGAGTTGGTTTGAGTCTGCATATTTATTGCCCTTCTTTTTTCTGTTGGTTTTTTTAAGAGAACTGTGTTCCACAATTACAGAAACTAGAATTTTTCAACTTTGTAATTTTAAGAGCTTTGCCTTTTCTCCCCTGCCAATACAATTAGGTTTTAGGACATTCTCACAGCAGCAGGGAGGCATGAATCAAGTGGAAATGGAGGCAGTGTTGCTGTAAAATGAGGATTAACATCAATTTCACTGCATCCCTTTCCAAGAACCCAGAAGACAAACTTCCCCGAGGCACTTGTTTCCATGACAACAATGGACTTGACAATTGAGTAAGAGAACCGCCACCACACACAAAAGAAAGCAGTGTGGCACAGTGAAAAGGGCAGTTGGTTTGAACTCATTGGAACAAAATACCATGAAATTGGAGGGTCAGGGCGGTTAAATGATTTGCCAAATGTTGCACAACTAATGTGAATCTAGGTCTCCTGGTATCAAGGCATGAGTCCTTTCTGACAGTCTTCCACTTGCCTGTGCCCTTACCTCCTAACCAGCCAATTTCAAATATGGGGGGTTCGAATCCCAGACATTTAACTGGTAAGATTTTGAGGAAGTCACTTTGTTTCTCTGAGACTCAATTTCTCTTGAGGAGATTAGCAAGATTCCACCTCTACACATATAATGACCTCAAAAGTCCTTGAAGATATTGAATTATTCTTTTCAGGGATTCAGGTTTGTCATTGTGCAGTTGTTTTCAATCATGTCCAACCCTTCATGACCCTATTTGGGGTTTTGTTGGCAAAGAAACTGGAGTGGTTTGCCATTTCCTTCTCCAATGGATCTAGTGAATCCAGGCAATCAGAGGTTAAGTGATCTGCCCAAGGTCACACAGCTAAGAAGTGAATCAGGCTGGATTTAAATTTATGTCTTCCTGATTTCAGGCCCAGTTCTCTATCCATTGAGAGATCAGCTGCCTCCAGGTGTCCTGTATGGGGATGCGTATGTAAAAGGACCAAGTTTCAAGAGCCCAGCTAATAATCTGGCTGTTTCATGGCCTCTCTCCCTTAAAAGACAGACTGGCTGGAATCAAAATAGAAAAATGCTAGACTTGCTATGATAATGTTAGTTGTAGTAGTGGTAGAATTATGAGGCCACATGATGGAGTAGATAGCCTTGGACAGCAAGAAGACTGGGTTCAAGTCTCAGCTCTGACACATGCTAGCTGTGAGACTCTAGGGAAAGGTCACAGAATCTCTCATTCCCTCCCAGACAACTCTCTGAGACAGTAAATTGTAGAAAAATGTGAGCTGACTGTGTTGGCAGAGGGAAGGCCTCATTAGAAAGTTCCTTACACTGATGAAATCCTAGGTCTGGCACATTAAAAAAAAACAGTCCCATTGATATAGCACTTTATAAAGTGCTTTAGGTGTATTCTCTCATTTAATCATCACAAGCAGCCTGGAGAATTAGGTGCTGTCACTGGCCAAAGTGACTTTCTCAAGGTCACAGAGCTAGTATCAGAGATAAATTTCAACTTAAGTCCTCCTGACTCCAACTCCAATACTACACTCCATGGCCTTTCTAATGGCTAATTAATGCTATTACTCAAAAGAAAGGCTATTAATAATTACAGGTCCTTAACATGGTACTTTACAGTTTGAAAAGTACTTTTTTTCACAACAACCCTGTAAAGTAGGCAGCAATGCTCATTTTACAGATCAAGAAATTGATGCTCTGAGTGGTTCTAAGTTTCGCACCCAGGGTAATAGCAGAACCAGGTCTTCTGATGAGTTCAAGTCCATGTACTTTGTCCTCTACAGTTGCCTCTTGTATGCAACACAGTGAATGGAATCCTTTTGAACTTATCTCAAAGACAGCTGCTGTTTTTCAGTCCCAGAACACAAGCCTTTTAAGACAGTCTATCATTCTTAAAACAGGCAAATGAATCCTTCAGGAGACCTTTATCTGGAACTCTGCATTGTCAAAGATTCCAAGCACCACACCACCATGTGCTTCTAATAAATGATGGAGGGCAATATTTCTATTCTGGACTATATTCCATTGTAAAACACAAGCTTTTGCTTACCCTGAAGAATTCTCAGTGATTAAGGGGCACTCCAACACAGGGTAAGGCTTGGCTACATAATATGTTCATGCATAATAAAGCATGAAGCAACATTAAAACAAGAGTATTTGCCATGGAGGGGGGTCAAAGGGAAACTAAACAGTGCCAAATATTTTGGCAACAGCAATTGAAATGACAAGGGGTTTCCTGAGCTCCTTCCTCTGGATATGAGAGAGAGCCCCATCATTAATTCCAGTAAGACATAATGAATGTGTGTCAGCTCTTAGGGGAGAAGGTACTCTAGTTATTCAATTAAAAGTAGGAAAACAGCACAGAGGAAAGCGTTGACAGCTGCAGTGAAAAATAACTATGGTTTTTTAAAAAAGTATTTTGAGAAAAAGAAAAGAAGAGGGAGAGAAGGGAAGGGAAGGAGAAGGGAAATGAAAGAAGCTATTTTTCTGGAATACTTTCGCTACATACTAAGAGACAGGGCAATGTTAATTCTACACATCCTAGTAAAGTCTGTTTAGCTCCTAAATGTCTAAAAATTAATATCTCTTTCTATTCTGCAAAACAATGTTTTGCCCCTGTGTGGATTATACAGAAAATTTTTTACTCCATGAGAGTGACTTTTCTGTAAAACCAAATAGGTTCATTGCAGCTCATCTCAATGGCTCCATCAAGGAAATTAACAAGTGCCCTAAAGCCTGGTAATGTGATCCCCCCCAAAGACCCCCAAATCATTTCGCCCTTATATCCCCACTACCTAGCAGAGTGCCTGGCACATAGCAAGAGCTTAATAAATGCTTGTTCACTGATCGATCATTTGGCTCTACTGACTATAAACCAAAGGGAAGCCATCACAGCAAATGAATCAGCACACTGCCCTTGTCCTCCCCTAATCAATGAACCAACAAAACCACTCAAGCATCTTGAAAGATTGGGTCTTTCTTCAATGGCTGACAACCTCACTTAAATCAATAGACAGGAAGGCTTCATTCATGTAGCACTGGGACATGAGGGTTCCCCATGAGTGGATATTCCAGAGAACTGAAGCTTACTGCTCAAAGGTTCCAAACTTTTTTGCATTTTTATTTTCAATAGAAAAATTTCCAAAGTACATTACATGTTTTATGCTTTCTTAAAAAAAAGCATGTTGAAACTAACAGAATCTTCTCATGATGACTTATAATTATGAGTGAATTCTAATGCTGTGCTTTATATATAAAGATACAAAATACTATAAATGCCTTATAATGGAATTCATGGGCTATGTGAAGCCTAGTTGCCCCTACACTGAATGGCCCCATACTGCTGAACTTCATTAATTTTGTGTCTCTCAATGTTCTGCTCCCCCATCATGTAAGGCATTCATTCAAATGTGGTTTCTGCTGTTAATATATTTGCCCAGATAGCATACCTGCTCACTTTTTTATCCACATCTAATCTTTTACAGATCTGGGAAACCAAGCTCTTTAGAATTCTGAATTCAGACTCACAGGATTTAAGACTTCGAAGGACTCTGAGAGAAAAATTAGTCCAACCTCTTCATTTTACAAATACCAGGGATATTTATATTTAGAACTTCTTTCAGAATCCCTTGTTTCCTGTAACCACCACCTTCTTTCATGGTGAGTTCTTTCCTTCTCTTTCTCTTTTCTCCTCCTCTTAGCTTGTCATTATATATAACTACATACACAAAAGTCTAGAGAACAAAAGCCCCCTGAAAGCAAGGAAAATTTCATTTTTGTCTCTGTATCACCACCGCATAGCCCAGTACCTGGCATATACAAACTTACTGGATTGAGTAACCCAGTGGGGTAGGTACTACAGGTATTCATAGATGAGGAAAACGAAGGTAAGGAATTTGTCCAAGATCATACACAGGAACCCAGTAAGGGAGCTGGGATTCAAAATCAGGTCTTTGATTCTAAGTCCCAGTGTTCATCCTGAGTGACAGCTATTTCAACTACTCAAAATTCCTTTTCATTAATTCCAAACTTATACTATAAGGCAATGATCAGCTAAACCTGCTTCTGGGAAAGGAGGGCATGATAGTGTCTAGGTTCAATTATTTTCCTGCCAAAGACCCTAAGTCAAGCCACTCATTACCTTAATGAGCTCTGCCTCTGTCCAGTCCTCAAACTACTTAACTTTGTAAGCCTACTTTCTGCTCCTCTCTGATCTCTTTCCACCACCTCTTATTACATTATATTTGCTTTAAAACGTATTTTTCTCCTTTCCCAATTGCTTATTGTTTCTCTGTTTTTTCATTTGGCCTTCACCCTATTGTCATATGTACTAAGAACACCGAGTTGGTCTACAATACCAAATTTAAGGATATTTCCATCATAGGCATTCATAGGCATAGAGTGAGTAGGAAAAGGTCAGCCAAGAGTGGAAAGAAAGCTGGACTTAAAGTTAGGAAGACTTGAGTACACATCTGATCTCAGACACTCCCGACCTTGGGCAAGTCACTTAACCTGTCTGCCTCAGTTGACTCATCTGTAGAAATGCACCTACCTCCTAGTATGGCTCTGAGGATAAAATGAGATAATAAATGTAAAGTGTTTTGTAAACCTACAAGTGATATATAAATATTAGCTTTTACCATTATTATTCATTGGTTGTTTTGAGTACTGGGCTCTACAGATTTATGTCTCCATTTCTTGAATATTCAAAAGTATCTGGGGAGGTAAATAACAGTCCCATTTTATTATGTCCTAATCGGACCATATTTGTAATATTGTGTAAAGTTCTAGACATCATATTTTAGGGAAGACACTGAAAAGCTAGAGAATATCCAAAGTTAGGCAACCAAAATGGTGCTGGATGGAAAGAGGGGGGTGTACTAGAGTTTTATAGATATGTCACACAGTCTGCGAAGTGCTTTACAAATACCATCTCATTTGATTCTCATGGCAACCCTGAGAGGTAAGAACTGTTATTATCTCCATTTCCAGTTGAGGAAACTGAGGCAGGCAGAGGTTAAATGTCTGAGGTCATAACCACCTAGCTGCCTCTAGGAAATTCTTAAAAAGTTTCAAATTCATGCTCCATGAACACTGAATGAAGGAACAGGGGATTTTGTTTATCCTGGAGATGATTCAGGGGAGATATGATTACCATATTCAAGTATTTGAATAGTCACATGGGAGAAGGATTGTTGTTGGTCTTATACTGCTGCATCTCCAGAGGGCAGAACTAAGGAGTAAGGAGTGGAAATCGCTGTGAGGCAAATTTAAGGTCAAGGTGAGGGAAACGCCCTAATTATTAGAGCTGTTCAGTAGTAGAATGTGCTCCCTCAGGAGACCCTAGTCCCTATCATCACTAGCAAAGGTTGGCAGATGCTGGTCCTCTAAGATCACTTGTCAGAGATCTAAAAGAAGGAGGTCTTGGTCAGATACAGGTTTGCCTGGTTCTGTTTTTTCCCACTTCTGAGATGCTACAATATCTATAAATAGACCATAGACAACATTCTTTCATTGCACTTCACAAGTATTTCTTGAATGCCTACTAAATGGAGCCTCTTTAAGCCCTTTCGGGGACATTACCATCTTCCATCCAAACAATACCAGCTCCACGAATTTGTTTCCTTGGGCAACAGGACATGACACGGATGTAGGAAACCTCCATCCAATTTCTTCCCTAGTTTGGAAGAATCATGGAATTTGGAGTTCCCAGGGGTTAAGTCCACCTTCTTCACTTCACAGATGAGAAAACTACACATCAAAGACTATATGACTTGCCCCAGGTCACAAAGGAAGTAAGAAATAAAACCACTATCTGAATCTAGGGCCCTCTGATTCCAAAGTCATTGATCCTTCCATGCTAAGAATTAGATTTGAAATACAGCCTTTCTTCACTAAGCTCAACTTGAAGATCAAGTCATCACAGACCAGAATATGCATAAACCCAAGAATCAAGTCTCCAGACAGCCTTGTGCATTTGGTTTTTCTTGTTACTGAGCCCTTTCACTGTACTCTCTATGACTCCATTTGGGGTTTTCTTGGTAAAGATACTAGAGTGATTTGCCATTTCCTTCTCTAGCTCATTACAATGAGGAAACTGAGGCAAACTGACTTGCCCAGGGTCACACCACAGCTAGTGTCTGAGGTCAGATTTCAATTCATGATGTCTTCCTTATTTCAAGCCCAATGATCTATCCCTGGTGCTACCTAGCTACATTTGGTTACTGGATACAAAATTGCTGGTTTTCACATAGTATCATGTTTTTCAAAATAAAAGTCCTTCTGTTTATGACCCTGTACAAAAAGGAATACACAGCTGACCTGTTCCATAATATTTTTACCATCCAAGACACTGACAATAAATGGTAGAGTAGATACAAACTAATTCAATACAATTCCACATACATTTACAAAGGAAACCTGCCATGTATGTAGAGAGTGTCATGATGTGCACTGCAGATAATACCAAATTTAGATAAGACGTGGTTCCAAGCAATAATAAATTTCCAATCTAGTAGAGAGGAGGGACATGACACATATACATATGACTATAAAACACAATTCATGCATAACAGAAGCAAATATTATATAACAACTCAAATATTATATAAAACCCAAGGTGGGGGAATAGGTATCCACACCACTGAGAAAGAGCCCTTGAAAAGGCAGAAATTCAACAGGCAAAAGAATTAGGAGGAGGACATGAGAGCTTTGGTCAAAGTTTGAAGAACTGTTGTTTGGAAGAAGGATGAAAATTGTTCTGTTTGGTCCCAGATGGCAGATTAAAAGGAGGAATGGAGATGGAAGCTGCTAAGAGACAAATTTAATAAATAACAGTAATACATACTGCTTTTAAGATTTATAAAGCTTGATCTTCCTAACAACCCCATGAGGAAGATGCTATTATTATTTCCATTTTAAAGGGGAGGAAACTGAGGCAGACACAGAGAGTAAGTGACCTGCCCAGAGTCTCACAACTAGTAAATCTTTGAGTCCAGATTTGAACTCAGGTCTTCCTGATCTAGGTCTAGCATCCTCCACTTAGATGAGTTTAGACTTAATGCTGGAAAACTTTGTAACAAGTGATTAGTCCTCCAGAAATAGAATGGACTGACTCAAGAGTTGGTAGATTTCTCCTCCTTGGAGATCTTCAAGCAGAGGTTGGATGACCATTGGTAAGTTATGTTATTGTGAAGATTCCATCTGAGCATAGCTTGGACTAGATGTTCACTGAGGTTCCTTCTAACTCTCAAAATCTTTGATTCTGCATAGGAACAACTTCAGCTAAGACATAAAAGTGGAAATGTAAAGGTATCATGGCAGGAAAGCAAATAGTCCAGTCTCAGCAAAGCAAATAGTTCAGTCTATCCGGAATATGGAGAATCTGGAATGAATAATGAGATCAGGCTAGAAAGAAAGGGTACTACCATGTTGCAGGGGTCTTGAATACCAAGAAAAGGAGAGGAAATAATTCAGCATGCAATAAGAAGACACTGATGACTGCTAAGGCAGTGATCTACCTGACCCCAAGAGACAGGCAAAGTGGATTCTGATCCATACTCCATGAGACTACTTCCACAAAACCCTCATACAAATATTAATTCTGCTTGTTTAATCTTAACGGCTCCTTTGTTTTCAAACATACACTTATTAGGCTAGAGATAGGCCTATCAAGCAGGGAGAAGGTAGTGTTGGAGCAAACCTCCAGTGAGTTTATATTTATGTATATTCATTAGCTGTAACAGAAAGGAAACCCCTAAGCTTGGATTCTGATAAAAAGGAATACTTTATTAAAACTTAGCCTGAACACCCAAGTTTTCCCACTGCGAATAAATGTTCCAAAAGTATCCTTCACATAAATATGCAAAGCATACTGGTTTTATTATGCTACCTAATCTAGAGGCACACTGAATCCATCTCAAATCTCTGCATGCCTCCCCACTAACCTCTATCTATTTAGCAGGAAAGATTACATGCATAAACTTCTAAGACACTTGTATCCCACCTTCCCCAAATTTCTGGGTTGCTTATACCTCTGTACAAATGCAAACTTTCCTCTGATCACCCATTAACTCATTGCTTCTTGACTTGGGAAGACTTAACTCAAGACCAGTTTCTGGGAAGTTTGTGCAGCATTTGTCTTCTTTTACTACCTGACATCTCCTCCTCAAATAGGCTTTAGACTGGGCACTCCCTTATACAGTTAGTGTTTTTGTCCATGGATTCCCTCCTATAGTCTTCTACTTTGTGAACATTCGAGCCAAAGCCAAGACTTTCCTCTGGCCCCTCCCGACCTCTCCCCTGAATCTCAGTTTATATTTAGGGACAATCATCGCTGGGAAGGGACTTTCCTTCTTCAAATCCCTTCCTTCTCCCTATGAGGAAATTTTAGCCTGCAAAAGTTAACTGATTTCCACAAAGTAGTTAGTGAGCGGGCTTTTGCTAGCACCTGGCTTTTTCCAATGAAGGATGCAACTTTCTGGAATCCTGCAACCTCTCCCTAAAGACAGCTCTTCCCCTACCTTTTTACCCCTACCTAGGATCAGAGTCATATATGTAGTAGTAAACAAAGCCCCTCCTCCCACAAAAGGCCAAAATGCCAAAAAGAATATGGAGACAGGACAAGAAATAAATTTTTAAAAAATTACGCCAGTGACTATTTCATAGCATTCTAGGGTTGGAAAGGGCCTTAAAAGCCATCTAATCCAAATCTCTCATTTACAGATGAGAAAACTGAGGTCCAGAGATTTTAATTTAGACTTGCCAGCCCCTACAAAACGAAATAGTAAAGAAAAATAAAGGATAACTACAAAGAAAGAGGTTTTTTATTGAAAAAATTCTTAAACAGTTGTAAAACAGTTAAAATTTACGTAACTTAAGGTTTGCAAAGCACTTTAAATACATTGACCCATTTGATTTTCACAGAAACCCTATGAGGGATGGTTATCCCCATTTTTTAAATAATCTATGAGGAAATGGAGGCAGAGAAAGGTTAAGCCTAGGATCACTGTTATAGTTAAGTATCTGAGGAGGTACTTCAAGTTCAACTTGACTCTCAAGCTGACTCTCAAGTTCAACTCTGAACCACTTTACATACTATCCGACTCATTACATGAATAAGATCACAGGATTTTAGATCAAATCTAACTACCTGATTTTGCAGATGAGAAAATTAAAAAGTACAGAGAAACTAAGAGACTTGCCCAGAGTCCCATAGCTAGGCAGGAGTGGAGCCAAGACTCATGTCCTCTTCTCAACCCAATCTTTCCCAACACCATGCATTCTCTCATTACTTTGTAGCCATACCTTTTTACAGATTGTGCCACAAATCCCCAAAGAGTACTGTTCCCTTAAAAACACTGGATTTGGGAGTCAGAAAACCTGTCCCCACACTCCCAGCCTGACCACTTATTAGATGGATGACTGGAGGTAAACCATATGACCTCTCTTAATCCCAGTTTAACTTTGGTCTCCAGTCCTCTTCAAGAATGAAGGACAAACAACAATTCACTTGCAAAATGAGGTGTTATGATCTAGTTAGTTCCCTTTCAGCTCTAAATCCTGTGATTTGTCACAAAAAAAAAAAAGAAAAAAGATTTCTCCACATTCCCTTGAATTATGGCTATCCCTGTGTAAAATAGATGCGTAATTTATTAAAACTGGTTATAAGGAAAACCTTTTTTTAAACCCCTACTTAATTTCATTATGAAGTTGGAGCTATTTCAACAAGTAAAATGGAAAAAAATTCCCACGTTAAATTGCTTACAACATTTTGGCAAAGAATGGGTTATAAAATGGTGATCCCTATCACCTGTTGGATGTCATGGTTCTGGGGCTTGAACTTTCACAATTTAGCAATACTTTCCTAACTCAAGATCTTCCCACTAGTATTACTCTTCTACACCCAGCCTTCCTCCACAGGGATACCCTCAATCCCACCCCAACCCCAGATTTAAAGCAATTCTCCTACCTTACTCTAATTACTCTTTAGATTAGACACTCATAATTCTGGTAATTTAGGTAATCTCCTTTGATGTGAGTCCTAAATGCCCTAGAGAAAACCTTAACCACTATTTAAAATAAGCTAATATTTCCTTGAGGCATTTTCTCTTTTTAAAATCCAGTACCTACAAATTAAAGGAAATAGTAGTAACAATACACTTTAACATACAGAATGTGTTCATTTCAAGCATTTACCATTTCTTCAAAAAATCATTTTATCCCACTCCAAAGAAGGGAAGGAAGGCTTCTAAGTTTTTGGAGAAATTAAAATGTAGCCCAGGTATTTGAAAGTTCTGAACAGGAACCCCTATGCAACCCAATCCTAGATCCAAAAGAATATGGTACCAAGGAAACATTATATAGTGCCAAGAGCTACTAAGCAACACTATCTGAAAATCATTTCCCCTTTGGTTGTTCTAGATAGTCTCTAGGTCTCCCCTGGGCTCTATGATCTTATGATGCTAGGGTGAAAATGAACTCAAGAATCCCAGTGAGGCTGCCCTTTATTGAACCAAGAGAACACATGACCTCCAAAATAAACTAGGTTGCCCCAGGAAGGGGCTCTGGGTGGTGAACCCTGCTTCTGACACTAAGAAACCAGGCTTTTTAAGACCAAGTGAGTTTTCCCTTGTTATAGAATTATCCAAGGAGATCTAGGAAACCTCTAGTTTAAAGAAACTTTATTTACCCCATCTACCTCATTCAAGATACTAACTGCAGGCTAACGATTTCTACCCACTTTGACAATGGAAGAATATTCCCTCTTAAGCAACTCTGTAGCCTGAGCCTCCTGCAATCAGGATTCGGCAACGGCTCACAGACTGGCAGCTGACTGGTCATGACCACATGCCAAACCCAATCACGCTGATGATGCCTATATCTAGACCGTGCCATAGCCCTACCTTATTGTCCCCACCTATTGTGTTAACACAGCCCAAGAGATAAGCATCCCCATTGTCATCATTCTGCAAGGATGCCCGTATAATTTTGCCTTACACAGCTTTGTCTGACAAGAATCTTATTAATAGATTGCCATGAAATTCTACCATCTTAGTTGTAAACCCTAGAATGAGCAGGGGGAAAAGGACAAATGGCACCCATAGAGGCTACAGTGGGTGAATAATGCATTAGAAAGGCAGAGACCCTGGGTTGGAATCCTGATTCTTATCGTTTCCTATCTGTCTTCCCTTGGGCAAACAGCTCCTTTACCTCTCTAGGAATCAGTTTCTTTCTCACAGACAAATTTGGATTCAATCAAAGGGCAGCACTTGAGGATCTACAGGGCCACATGTGGCCTCCAGGCTGCAAGTTCCCCACCCCTGCTCTATAAAATGGTGTGAGTGGACTAAATGATTTCAAATGTGTCCTTTTCAACTCTAGTAAATCTATAATGCTATAAACCATACATACCTTCAGCTTGAGGCATGTAAAAAAAGTATGTGAAGTAGTATAAAGACTCACTGACAGCATGATTCCCATGACACTAGCCTTTGTACTAAAATGCTTCATCTAACATACTTTTCAACCAATTCACAATACTGAGCAGGCTATGCCCTCACTAGGAAGTCAGCTCTTCTTAGATCAGGAAACACGGAGCCCCAAGGAGATGGGGGATAGATTTCAGAGGGTTCATGCACTTGGATGGGAAAAAAATTACATCTTTAATTTCACTAACTGAAATTTAGCACATCCTTTCATTAAATAAAAACAGCATTCTGAGAAGGGGCCACAGGCTTCACCAGATTGCCAGAGGAGCCAAGTTAAGACCTGCTGATGGAATTTGAAACAAAAACCTGTTTTCCCATTGCCATTGTACTCTTAAACCAGAATTATTTTCTTAATGCAACATTTCATTAGCATCATAGATTCAGGATCTGGAAGGGAACTCTGAGATTATCAAGTGACCAACCTTGGGGAACCAGTGGCCCCAAGGCCACATGTGGCCTTCTAGGTTCTCAGGTGCAGCCTTTTGACTAAATCCAAGTTTTACAGAACAAATCCTTTTCTTAAGGGGATGTCCTCTGTGAAGTCTGAATTCAGTCAAAGAGCTGCACTTGAGGACCTAGAGGGTCACATGTGGCCTCGAGGCTGAAGGTTTCCCCACCCCTGTTCTAGCCCAACCAACCCATTTTACAAATGTATTTGCAAAATGAGGACTAGAGGAAGTTATGTGATCTGTGCATGGGTACATACGCAGAGAAAGTAGCCAAGGCAGGATTCCAGGTGCTAACTGGAATTGCCGTTGCTCAATTCTCCTTCCCCAAGTCACTTTGAATAGAGTTGCCTTGGTGGGGGAGCCTCCAGTTGGCCTCAGCTGATTGGCTAAAGTGAAAATGACATTATACCAGGTTTTACAACCAAGTTTTAGGCTCCAAATCCTATACTCTTTCCATTAGATTTTTTAATATCACCTCTGGCCCTGGCTATTTTAAGAGCCTCCTATGCATTCTCAGTACAAAGGCATGGAAATAGGAAATAGACGGTCACATGGAAGCAACAAGAAGGTCAGTTCAACAATGTTGTAGAGTACATTTTGTTACCGTTTTAGTTTGGTCTGACTCTCTGAACCCATTTGGGCTTTTTTTTTTCTGGCAAAGATACCAGAGTGGTTTGCAAATTTCCTTCTCTCATGCATTTTAGAGGTGAGGAAACTGGGGTATACAGATTACAGTGACTTGCTTAGGGTCACACACCTAGTAAATGTCTGAGACCAGATCTGAACTCAGGAAGATATCTTCCTGACTTTTCCAGCTTATTTCATAGATGAAGAGAGAAACTGAGGCAAACATAGCTGAGTGACTTGCCTAGGATCCCAAACCTAGTATGTGTGGCTAAGTATGGATTTGAATTCAGGTCCCTGTGACTTCAGGCCCAGCATTCTACCTATTGAGCTACCTAGCTGCCTAATATTATATATTAATAATAAACATTTAAAGTAACTAGAAATATACCCAGATTTCCCATCACAAAAATCTCATCACTCCTCCCGGACCTCGTGTTTGTCCTTCGTTGACGAAGAAGACCATGCCATCAGAGAAATGATGACATGACTTGCACTTGACTTTGTTTTGAGTGAGGGAGGTCTATGCAGGTCACCAGCCTCACTTCTCCTTCAGAGCTATCTGAATCCAGGGTCCTGATATTCCTCAGGATGACTGGAGATGGCCCAGGATGCACTGGGAGACCTCAGGGCCTTCAGGCCAAGGTCTTCGCAGGTACTCACTTAGGGTGAGGCAATGCCCATTCATTGAATAGACCTGTTTGAGGCCAAGAAAACAAAGACATCAGGCTGGGTGGGAAACAGCAACAGTTACTATTGATAATCCCTCCTGGACCTATGCTAAGGGACACAGCATCAGCTCTGACTTGCCCTAAATTTGCCTTCTGGGTGTTTCATCTCATCCTTGGTAACAAGTGGAGAGTAGAGGTAATAAAGGATTTGGTTTATATGATCTATCTGCTCATGATGAGTACGATGTAGATTTATAGGAAAAACCTCATTTATCCATGTTATCTTACCTCACAACCTCAATCTTCTAAAACACAGCTGAAAAATTTTAGAACTTGATTGTTCTAAAACTCTGGAACAGTCAAAAAGGAGGTCACAAAGTGAATATGTTCATGCCTCTTATGTTCTCATTTAAAGCCTATGGACCTTTACTTTAGATACTATGCTAACAAGTTTGTTTTTTTCCCCAGTCCACACCAGATTAGAAACAGTCAAATAAAAAAAGACTGTATATAATGGGAATAACAAGTAATAACTAGGACTGCTTGATGAGAAGAGTCAGAAAACTGTTTAAAAAAAACTTTGAAAAAATAGCCCTCAGAGGTTTCATCATCTATAAAGGCGTCACTGTGTTACAAATGTAAGTGGCATCCGAGATTTCTTAGCCATCCAAAAAAAGGTTAAATTATATTCAGCGCAACAAAGAAGACAAGGAAGTGTGGCCAGAATATCAGAGCTGGAAGGAAGCTTAGCAATGGCTGAGCCTACCCCCCTCATTTTTACGATGCCCTAGAGGAAACAGCAGCCCTTGGGGGTGAAATGACTGCTCTAAGACCTCACAGCTAATGAGTGGCAGAGCTGCCTCAAGAGCTAAGGTGTAGAGAGACTTTTCCACCAGGTCAGGATGCCCATGTAACCATGGAGATCAATTTCATAGAAAAAGCTTTATCACTTGAGGAGGCAAGTTTTGGTTAGCTGGAAAGTTTACTTAAATGGAATGGCTCATTTCCCCCAACAATTCCAAATCAATGAGGTAATACCATATAGTGTTTAAGACTCTTTCAGACTCCCACAGGGCTTCACCATGCATGGCAATTAAGAGTAAACAGAATGTGATAACATCGGCAACAGAGATGAAAGCAAAGTAGCCTAGACCTATTTTTAAAAAAAAAATCAGGCATTTTTCCTCTGAACTTCTTTTCTGATGACTCAGTGACACATGATCAGAACTCGTATCACCACCAAGAACAAGGGGGGAGAAATGACCGTAAGTTTGGTTCTTTCTGTCGAGCCTTGGAAGATCAGCAGCCTGGCTCTTACACAAACTAAGGCAGAGTTTACGGATCCGTACCCTGCCTTTGGCTTCCTGTAGATGCAGTTTAAGAAAAGTTATTAGCTGCACCCCAGGCAATCTCAGCAATAACTCCATTTTCTGCCCCTTCGGTGCCTGTGAACAACAAAATCCCTACTGGGAAGCAATGTAATAAGATCTCCCTTGCTCCAAGACGGCATGATTTTTTAAAAACAGAGCCAAGATGACCTCTCTAAGGACGATTCTAATCACACCTGCATCAGGAAGGACTGTCCTAGATTTAGCCTTCATGTTTCTCCTAACAACAAACCATTCAACTTGTCTCTTTGGATACCTTGGTGTTCATCTTTTGTCCAATTCCCCCTCTCTCCTCCTTATTCAGTAAGAATCTTTTTTATTTAGTAAACTACAGTTTTTATGGGAGTTTTGGTTTGTTTGTTTTTTTGTTTTTCTTTCCAGAGAATTAAACATTTGGTCTTACATGCTCCCTCTTGACCCTAACTTGAAGGCTTGAAGGCATCCACTGCTGCCAAAGAAACCAGATTCATCCTAAAATGGTGACAAGTGTTGAGCCCAAGCCACACGAAGAGGAGCTGAAAGAATCAGGGATATTGAGCTTAGAAAAGAAAAAAAAGGGGGGTGGTGGTGAATGAAGTGGGCAAAGACATGCTATCTACCTTTAAATATTGGAAAGGTTAGATGTGTTCTTGTATTACAATAAAAATTCCTGGTGAGTACAGACGGTTTCACATACTGTGTTTGGATCCTTGGTGCCAAGCCCAATGCCTGGCAAAGAGGAGCTTAATCAGCGCTTGCCGATTCATTGATGCTCTCTGATTCTGGAGGGCAGGTATGACTTGCAAAGAGCTCAATGGAAGCCTGACATCAGAAAAAACTTCCTAACAAGAAAATCATATCATGTCAACAAGCATTATGAAGCACCTACTGTGTGTCAAGCATTGGGCAAAATTCCAGGTATACAAAGAAAGGCCAAAAAAAAAAAAAAAAGGTCCCTATTCAAAACACTTGCAGTTGAATAGGGGAGACAATGTGCAAACAATATATAAATAAGATATACAGAAGAGAAACCGGAGAAAGCCTTAAAAGAACGAAGTAGCATAAAAGAGGCTCAGGAAAGCCTGCTTGCAGAAAGCTTCCAGAAAGCAAAAGCTCACACCCCAACCCAGGAAGCCAGAAGACTGAATGGAATGGGTTGCCTCAGATAGTTATCTATTATAAATACATATTTTTGGAATTACAGAAAAAGTAAAGCACCATATCATCATCTCATGTGTGAATGTTTCCTCCAATGGTCTAGCACACACAGCCCTAGTTCCCTATGATTCCATAGGTTGGTTACCACAGGGAATCCATCCAAGATGCTGGGGGACTTCCTCGAATTCTCTTGTCATTGAGGACACCAGAGAGTACAGGGCATATACAGCTGATGTTTCACTCTTCCCATATGATCAGCTCATCTTCCTTCATCATTCATTACTTTGATGGCATCTATCCCTTCAGTTCTTCGTAGTCATTTATTTGCACTGTCTTGTTCTTCCTCGGACACATCCCTATTGCCTCCCCACCTAATCTCTGTCTGCCTCAGTTTCCTCAAATGGGGAGCATAATAAAACCTACCTTACAGGGCTGTTGTACCTGAGATAACATCTGTATAGCACTTGGCTCCATGTCTGGCACGTAGTAGGTGCTTAATAAATGCTTATTCCCAGGGTTGCAATTCTTTAGAAACTTCAGTATTCTACGTCTTACAATCATATGATATCCATAGACTACTGGTACTAAAAAGATGGGACTTTGTTTTAGGGGAATTGGGGGGTCATTAAAATAACCTTGCAATTTCCCAAAGGCAACTGAATGCATTCTCCTCCTCCTCTTCTACTCTGGGCCCAGCTAGTCTACTATAGGGTCCACCCAATATATACAAGTGTATATGCTTGCACAGGAGAAAAAGAAAAGAAGGAAAGAGGAAGGAAAAATATAACAAAATAGCCTCACTCAATGGTTCTCTGATCATTAAGAAGGCCAAAGAAAACCAATGACTGTTGACAAACTTGTTGATAAACACTTGAGTAGGTTGGTCCTCATTTATTCAAATCACTTATGACTAAATAGACCTGTCCAAGGCTCTGGATAACAAGGAAGCCTAAGAGGAAGATGTTGATGGAAATGGTAAAAATTAATTGAAATTCTTAAAATTTCTAAAATACTCAAGCTCCTTCATCAACTTTCAGTGATTAGGAAAATTTATTATTTCCTTATGAATTCACTGTGTATCTCAGCAAAAATTCGAGTTGTCTATCTTGTTTCTAAAGTTGGCGAAGTCAGAACTTCAAAGTCTTTATTTCTATTCATAAGCAATAGTTTGGGATGACCTTTTAAAGAAACTCAATTACATGCTATGCAGGCTTCCTCAGGAATTCAGTCAGCTTATACTAGGGTAGATGTGGCTGCATTAAGCAGAATGTCATAGTCAATCGAACTCCTCTGAGTCCTGCTGTCCAAATCTCATTATTTCGGGCCTCTCAGTTATCCATCCTACACAGGGTTATTAAGCAGCTTCTACAGCCTATCTCTCCTCGGTATGCCAGGTCATTTCAGGGCAATTAGGTTTGGAAGGGATCCATTTATAAGTTTCAGTCTCAATTACCAAAGATGTTATATTTAATAAACACTGGCACCAAACTAAAAACATTAGTTGATTTTTTTTTTTTATCAATATTCAGTTCCAAGGCTTCTGGTTCTTAGAAATGCTCTCCAGAGTCATTTATTTCTTCAACTTAACTGGTTATCTATGAAATCCAACAAAAAAGAGATGCTGACATTTTGTTCTGGTTTAAATCATTTGGCCCATTTTAAAGCCATTCCAAATTGATAAGCTGTGGCTCTGAGGTTTTAAAAGCGATTTTATGACCACTTGTAATGAGTATATCTGGTTTTTCTGGCCATCAGAACAAAACTGTATCATTCTGAGCTGTGCAGGACAGCGTCTCAAACCCAGGCCTCTTCACATATCCTTTTCGGTTTCTGGGTACTAAGGTAAGCAAAACAGAGATATGCCTTCCTTGGAAAGCAGGCGAATAGGGAAATATAATATCTGACAGTTCCAGGACTTAGTCTCTGCCTGACCAGAATCTAACTCTCTCCTATTCACAATATGGTTAGTTTGAAAAGTTAGACATAGGGGGAGTGTAGAATTCTGGGCACCGACAGAGGCCAGACAGCTCACACTTGGTCAATGTTTCTCTAGACAAAGCATATCTTCTGAACATCTTAGATATTTGCTACTTCTAAGCCATTTTTACAGCTTTCCATTCTAGTGCGGAGCAGTGGTTTCATGTAGTCAACTGAATGTTTCCTGCCAGCAAGACATTGCTGAAGGTGCTGGGATATAAAGATGATCTGAATCCTGCTGCCCTCTGGAAGTTTATAATCTAATAGAAGTAACAATAAAGGGAGAGTGGGGCGGGGGGAGGTTAGGGGGCTCAGGCAAAGCACTTTAAGAAATACAATTTTCCCAAAACAGTTTAGTTCTTTCTCTTTAAATCCAAATTCCAAAGCCTTGCTCAACTGGTGTAGGTACTACTCCCCCCTACCCACTTCGCTTACAGTCCCTATGATCTGTGGCAGCCAAGAAATGCCTTGGTGTGGGAACAAAGGAGTTTGGGGGTTGGGGAGGGAATGGGAAGAGAAGAGGGTAGTCATCATGGGAAGATTCGTAAAGAAGTTCTTCCAGTTCAAAATCCTATGTCCCCATTATCTAAGTGACTTACCCAGGGTCACACAGCTAGGAGCAAAAACCAGGTTGTAAAATGTCTAATCTGATGTCCTTTCCAGAACATCAAAATGCACAAAAGGTCCATCTATTCTAAGCCCTAAAATTTTATTATCCAAACAGTTATTTTTGACTAGACATTGTATGGCAAGAGAAACCTTATCCAGTGGCCATACAGTCTAAATTTATATTGGTGCTATGTGGTAGTTGGGAGGGAGTGGGGTGCCAGGAAAGATGGGCTAAGCAAACTTGCATTAAGGCAAAGATTCAGATTCATTCAGGTGAAATGTTACCCTCAGGCTGAAAGAACTAGAAGAAGCTATAGATGTCATCTAATCCAACTCTCATTTTACAGATGAGCAGAAAGAGATCCAGTGAGGTTCAACGATCTACCCAAGGTCTCACAGCCAGTCAGCAACAGAACTGGGACTCCCAGGTCCCATTCATTCAAACTGAGTATTCAAACTTTAGTCATGATAGAAGTCATCTCATGTTATTTAAAAGGACTTTATCATCTCCAAATTTTACAATTCTAACTACACAGTGCCGTAATTCAGTATTTAACTGCCATTGCTTCAGTCATGTCCAACTCTTCATGATCCCATTTGGGGTTTTCTTGGTAAAGATACTGGAGTGGTTTGCCATTTTCTTCTCCAGCTCATTTTAAAGATAAGGAGCTAAAGCAAACAGGGTTAAGTGACTTGCCCAGAGTCACACAGCTAGTATCTGAGGCCAGACTTGAACTGAGAAAGATGAGTCTTCCAGAACCAGAACTCTATAAACAGTGCCACCTACCTGCCCTACTTCAGGAGCACTCAATACAGTATATGATGATCTCCAAAGAAACTAGTGCTAGAGGGTATTTTGCTAAAAAGTTGTTATTCTCATAGAAAGTACCATTTATCATTGATGGGCTAGCTAAAGTCCCACATCTTCATAGAAAGCTTATAGAAATCACACTAATCATTCCCCTTTTCTTTCTCCCATCTTAATCATTATTTCTACCATGCCCTGAACATAGGTATTCAATGAATATTTACTGAATAATGAACACAGATGTGTTGGTACTATATTATACTCCAATTCACACTTGATCACACACTATGGGAAAACTTCCCAGCCACAAGATCAGTGAGATCAGTATTTCTCAAAGGGTGTGTGTGTTGCACGATACCCAAGTTTCCACTAGATACACCATGAATTGTCTGTTACAGTTACAAACTCAGTACATGCTCAAGTCTCCCAATGGAATCTCCTAATTCCTCAAGGCACAGAATAATAGCATGCCATGAATAAAAACGTTTAAGAGGCATTGAATAAGAACCATCTCAAACTATAAAACAGGCTGCCTGGGAATATTATGGGCTCTCCACATCAGAAGTTTTCAAAGTAAAGACCAGATGGCCTTCTGTAGCATCCCTGTTCAGATTCAGGATGGACTAAACAGACTTTGGGTCATTTTCAAATCTGGGATTTTATTATTCTATGATATCAAAAGCTAGAAACATCAGCCTTCCCAAAGTCTCAATACTTGCTAGCAAAGATCACACTGGTCCCCATGACTCGACTCCCTGGTCAGAAAGCTGTTTTTGCTTATACAGAAACAGACACACAAGAAGCACTCAAAAAATATTTGGTCAACTTACTGGGACTGAGTTATAAATGAGACCATGGTAGAAAGAGGTGCGCAGGTACTTTTAGTAACTTCTTTTGGACAACATCCAAGGCAGACACACTCAGATTACAATGAAGTCAGTGGGACATGCCCTGGTTGTTTACATTACATTTCTTTTTAGGTGGGCTTCATCAAGCCCTCTTCCCCCAAACTCTGTCTTAGGCAGGCTCAAACCAGTATTTCTCAAATGTGGGGCACATCAACCTCTAGGAACAATAATAGGAGAACCAGTCTAAAACCAGGAGTCAATTTGACAGTGGTAGCCAGAACTACTCCTTTCATCCTGGCTTTAAAGCTTTCCATCTGGGAAAATTGCATGAGTGTTGTTTGAATAGAAAGAGAAAAAAGATTTTGAGCTGAAGGCTACAAAGAGGAAGAAATGGATTGCGGATTGAACAAACAAAGAAAATCATGCTGCTTGTAAAGTTGTGAGTTTTACAAAATCAGCCTGCTCTCAGTGATGGATAAATGGCCTTCACATAAAGACATAAAGACATTAGCGAGGCAGACCTTCAGTGCTTTCCACAGTCTAGCAGCTACGTACCATTCTAACCTTGTTTTGTACACCCACCTTTACTGTACTCTGAGTCCCAGCTAAAATGCACTTGCTCCAGGCTGTATGGGAATATGAATCAGGGAGTTTACATGGAAGATGAACCTCTCTGTCACAGCAGGTTTCCACAGGAAAGATTCTAAAAAGGTACAGAGACTCAGGGCCCGAGGGAGGAGGGAAAAATCCACAACAGAACACACTCAACCAAAGGCAGTCCCCCAAAACAGGTTTTTCAGAGTATCCCCAGCCTTCACTAAACAGCCCATTGCTCTGGAATACTGCCCTCTTTCCCATCTCCTGCCATTTGTTCACCTCCAAGGTCCTACCCTCTCCTCTTCCCCAGCTCCTGATTTGCATCCCACGCTACCTTCAGATGGTGGTTTAATTGCAATATTTCTCATGAAACTTCTTTCTGAACTTTCTGACCCAAAGCAAAATGAAAGTCTTGGGAAAGAACATTTTGTGCCTTTGCCATGCTCAGAGAGTATATTCGGCATTACACAGAGGCATCTCTGTGCAAGTCATTAGAATCCCTCCTCCTAGCAGGTAAACTCCCTGCCCTGGGGCTGAAGGACTACTTGATCCATCTCTGCATCCCTCACCCCCAGACCTGCAGTACATTTGAATACGTGAAGGATCTAATGGACTTGGCACAGTGCTGGGCTTCTATTCACCAAAAGAGAAATCACATCTATGCCTTATTAGGTAGATCTAGGAAAGCTGCCATATTCTGAAGTTTGACTACCCTTTGGCCAAAGTGGTCATGAGCCCCTTCAACTTATCTGAACTAGTCTTCTTACAAAGACAAACATTCCGTAGTTATCAGGCCGTATGTGTTGGGGGGGACAAGAGGGAGAGAGGGAGAAGAGTGGGGAGCAGACCTGTGACTGAAGACCTATAGAGGAGTTCAAGCATAGAAACTCTTTCCACCAATTCAGATCAGCAACCCATCCATAACTAAAAAAATCAGACCGTTGTCTATGGAACTGAGAGGTTAAGACTTGAACCCAGGTCTTCTTGACTCCAAGGACAAGCCTCTATTCACTATGGCAGGCTCTCTTACCATGCTGATAACTTGCATATGAACTTCAAATTGCCCATAATTCACTGCTCTTCCTCCTCCTCTCCTGCCTTTCCAGGACACTGTCTACCCCAGTAGTATAAGATGCATCTTCTTTCTACCCACTTTCTTGAATGGACTCCTACCACAGCCTAAAGGCACCTTTCTTGTCATGAATGTATTCACATACTCCTTTCTCCAATCCAATCCTCCATCTCTTTCTGTACCACCTTCTGAATTCCAGAAGGCCATGCATGGCAAGAGCTCCTTGGAACATTCCTTTGGAAGCCTTAAAATGACATTCCTTTCCTAGTCACAGAGAATGAAATGCTGAATCCAACCTTCCACTGTTGTGATTCCCACAAGACCAAGATCTGGAGTTATACGCCATGCTGGAGGTTTGCTGAAATGCCAAGGGAATCTTGAGAAAATAAACGAAAGAAATATTCAGATTCCTGAGCTCTGGAGGAAATTGGTTTATGGCTTCCCTTTTTCAAACACAAATCCACTTTGAAAGACATACCAGTGCTTTATTCCGTTTGCAGGATGCCAGCTACTGAAATCATAATGTTACTGTATAAAGGTTAAATGATCGTCTGATATGTGGTCAACAAAAAGCAACTTCTCCCCAAGTTGTTACAGTGCACTATCTTAAAGTTTACTCAATTACACACTAAAAGTTGTCCCCAACTGCCACGGCAAGTTTTACCTAAAACATCCCAGACAGCTAAGATGTTGGCTAGGCTTAAAGCTCTCCAGGGAAGAACATTTCACAATCTCTTTCAATAAATCCTCTTCTAAAAGTAAAGGTTGTTAAGCACTGGAAACAAGTCCTTATAGATGTCCTGCTGCTAAAATTTAAACCTATTTTCTCTTTTTTGTACCTCAGTGAGGATGCTGACCACCTGCCTCCACTTCTTTATTCAACCATCTTCATGTCCTTGAAGACAAGTCTCTTCTGACTTGTATACATAAAAACAGCAGACTGCCACATTCAAATTCTTTTAACTTTTCTTCACTATCCTTATATTTCCCTTCCTGTTATTCATTAGACATTTCATCCAGGCCAAAACAGTGCAGGGCTACTGAAAAAGAAAAATGAAGAGAGAGCGATCCAGCATCACTCCAACATTTAGCCTAACAATCTACACAGGAAAACCCAAGTGGATGAAGGATATCTATTTGTCTGGATTATAATACACAATTCATGGTGGAGCTATACAAGCATCTTCTCGGATAGGCAATGCAGCTGGATAATAAGCCCATCCCAGAAATGAAGAGGAGAGCTGTCAAGATTGCCTTTGGAAAATTTTATAGGAATCTCCAGCACCCAGTAAAAAAAAATAGATGCTTAATAAATACTTGATGATTGATTCAAATTGTTCAGTTCTTTAAATGGCATCAAGCTTCTATCTAAAACAGTAAGCCTGCCCAGTAAATATAAACAAAATTTATCCTACCATCAATCCCTTTAGTCTCTTTAGTATTCATTCAATAAATGTTTATTGCGTGTTTAATTTGACATGGCACAAAGAGCCTTGAACTGGAGTTCTAGTTCTGGTTCTCTTACTATCCCATTGATGTGACCTTGGGTAAGCGCTCTGGGAGTCCTCTCTCAGTGGAGCAGGATTCAGTAACAAGTACTTGTGAGCCCTCCACCTAACATAATCCACTAAGCCTAGTAATTCACTTTCTGGTCCTTATAAGCTCTAAAGACCTACTATGTAACAATCAGTGATAAGAGACCTGTCTAGGAAGATAGCTTCCATATACTGAAAAACTCCATTCCTAGGTCATAAAGACGAAATATAAATAAAGATGGAATATTCCTTACCCTTAAGGAGATCTATAGCTAGAATGGGAATGAGACAAATTCATAGAATAGAACATAAACTCAGAGGCCCAGATCCATATTGTTCAAAGTCCACTCTGACCTCAGATTCTTTTTTCTTGCTTCACTTCAACAAAACCAGAAAAGCTCCTCAATGAACTCTTTCTGCTCCCTTACTCTTATCTATTTTTACATGGTGGACTTGGAGGAAAAGTTTCCCCAATCTGTCACTTAACTGGATGCATTTTACTCAGATTTAATCATCACATATGACTCAAGGATCAGAGATTAAACCTCCTGGTAGAGGAGTGGCTATATATCTGTTTTCTCTACACCAGATTCTAGCTTCAAACCAATTTGCCCATCCATTCCAAGATCCATTTCTGGATGGGTTGTCCTTTGTTGATGGCCACTAACATACCATGCTTTTGGAAACCCTGGGCATCAATGACAGAAAGAATTGTGGTCCTGGATTCATCAGCAAACCAGAAAGTGTATTTCTAGGTTTAGTGAGTTTAAGTTGTTAGGTCCTGGGCTCACCGACACTTCCTGACTACACTGTTCAGTCTGAGAGAAGAGCCTGAGTTCCTTCCCATCATCCCTTCAGAGAAGCAAAAAGGCAATGGGATCTTATGGGTCTAGCACAGATCTCCTGAGAGCAGAATGTATTTGCAATGCGATGCGATAATATTTTCTATCTACCCTGAAATGCATGCATGAACATGCATGCAATTGGAACCTATTCCTTGGCAATATTTCAATTAAAATTTTATAATTACTATGCATTAGGACCATAAGCATTTTAGTCACTTCCACCTACCATTAAACTCTCTGCCCAGTGACCAGTCACTCAGTTCCATAAAAGTAGCCTTTTCAAAGCCCCCATGATTCCCAATGCTCTGATGAGGGTTACAACATTTCTTGACTTTTCTTTAGCTTTTCTCTAAACAGTGCACAATAATAGGCCCATATTCCTTTTATACACTGTAGAAGAGAGAACCAGACTCTAGACCAGATCTGCACAACTTATAAACTTGTTCCACCGCAGATAAGGTTAGACTTAGAGACAGACCATGGTTGGTTGGTGTGGGTCACATTGACAACTAAGAGTACACAGTGGCAACCCTACTTTTTTCCCCAGAGCCCTTGGAATTGCCAGGTTGTGCAGGCCTGCTCTAGGGAAGAGATATTCATGCCAGGTCCCCTTCAGAAGGGGCCTCACTTTCCACTATGCGTGTATGGGGAAAGGAGCGTTGGATTTGGGGCTGGAGAATCCTAGCTCTGCTACGATGTGACAAGTCACTTAGCCTCATACTAGATGACCTCTAAAGTCTTTCCCAGTCCATAAATGTCTAGGTCAATGGATTGTCTTATTTAACAAAAATAGCCCTCTGTATCTGAATGGGGTTCTTAAGCCAACTGTTTTCATATTCATTTTCTCAACCTAACCTAGTAACTCCAGGTCCGGGTAAGTAGGACTTATAATAATAAAAGAAACAACATTTAAATGACCCTTTAAGGTGGTCAAAGCACTAGCAAATTTCTCTTCCGGTCCAAACAATCTTGTGTAGGTATGATTATGATGCAAGTTTTACAGATAAGGAAACTGAGTCAGAGAGGTTAAGTAACTTGCTCCAGGTCAGCCAGCTAAGTAACTACTAAATAACTAAAGCAGGATTTCAGCTCCCCTCTTCTAGACTCCAAGTTTAGCACTCTTATCTACTGTTCTGCCTGGCTTCTGGATTTATGCAGCACTTAGCAAATAATTATCTCCTTTTGTTCTCACAACAATGCTGGAGAGGCAGAAGTCATTATCTCCATTTTACATATAAGAAAAATGAGGCAGACATCAAATGACTTCCCTAAAGATATAAAACTTCTGAGGCTGGTTTTGCATACTCATCATGCTTAGGTCCAAGGTCTCTATCACCCTTTTATAGTATTACAATTTCCATTTTACAGACTAGGCAGCCAAGAAACAGACCAAAAGCTATCTGCCCAAGGTGGCACTGATGGGAATGGAATCTGAAGCCCCTAAAAGTTAAAGACCATGTCTTTGGGATCCCATCTACATTAGCACAACAATTTCATGACAAAGCTGCCAGAAGCAGCACGGATGTCCCATTCAGGAAAATACTTGCTTTCCATGGAAGATGAGCAACCATCCACACCACTCCTCATTCATAGGACTCACTTTTTATAACACAGCTTCCTAGGTAGCCAGGATGGGTTAATAAACAAATGCAAAAATTAAGTCAACCACAAAAGCACCTCATATTTATTTATAGTAAGTAATCCTTTCTCTAGCACCTTCCTCAAAATCACCAGGGGAGAGGTAATACAACCATGGTTTTCTCCAACACAAAGATCTATGACTCCAAACGACCTACCTATAATCACACTACAGGTTTCCAGGTGACAACACCAGTGTTCTATCCAAAACACCACAGGCTTACAAATAATGCCCATTACTAGATCCCTGCCTCCCAGGAGAGTCAGTCAGTCTGCAAGCGGCTGGCCCAAGCCAGAACAGCCTTCACATGGTCCATCACTCAGTGCTACTCAGTGAGGAACCCCCAGGAGCTTCAGAGAGTCGGAGAGGAACAAGGAACAGAATCCAGTGCGATTCCCTAATTTTTGCATGCATACATTTTGCCCTAGGGAAGCATGTGTAAGATAGATAAGACTTGTTCAAATGAGCATAATATTCAAAAGCCAGAGACAGAAATAGCATTTATGAACCCTTTTCTGGAGTCCTGTTTACTGTTAGTCAATCTCAGGGTTTCCCAGCCTGGTGTGGAAGATAGAAAGCTAGCCTCCAAGTAAAGGAATGATTGAAAAAACTGAGAAAGCATTTATTAAGCACTTGTGCTCTGGGACATGAATGGAACAAGTTAGATAGTCCTTGTTTTGAAGGGACCCACATTTAATTAGAATAATAAATAAAAGTTCATTTACAGGATGAATGGGAAAAATCTGTAAGTCCTAAGTCTACAACTGGGGATGAATTAAGGCCCAGGGGGTCCCCTTATATCCTATCTTTGACATATAAAGTTATGTGACCCTAGGCAAGTCACCTATCAGTGTCAAACGCAAATTTCCAGGACCATACATTTCAGGCAGCCAATCATAATGAGCCTTTTAAAGTATTTACTATATTTCAGGCACTGAGCTATATAGCAGAGATAAAGAGAAGTGAAATAGTCCCTACCCTCAAGAAGCTTACGGTCTATATCAGCAGAAGGAGGTTCCATACTTGAGGTTTAAACAAGGAAGTCTAACTGCAGAAATACCTTACCTACCACTCAGGGTTCTTATGTGGATCAAATAAAAAAATATTTGTAAAGCACTTGGTACAGATAGTTAGCACTATATAAATGTTAGCTAGTATAAAGAAATGAATTTTACTCTTATGCACTGATTTTTTCAAAGAAAGCAAAATGTATTTTTACAATTTCAAATGACAATCTATTCTACCATCTAGCCACCCCATGATCCCACAAACTAGAGAATTTTCTAATGGTTGAAATACCATGGTCATCTAGCCCGATCCATATCCAAAAAAGAATCTTGAAGGTTTCCAAAGGGAACCCACTATTTCCCAAAACAGACCATTCCACTTTTAGATGGAATGCCTATTGTTAGGAAGCTTTTCAACATCAAACGTAATTTGTCTGATTCAGTTTCCATAAAGTCCTCCCAGTTGTACCCTCTGGGGCCAAAATGAACAAATCTATTCCCTCTTGTCCCTCTTTGCTAACCCTTCAAACATTTAAAGACATGACCTTCTTAAGTGACCATCTTCTTTTCTCAAGGTTAAACTAATCTCAGTTTGAATTAAGTAATTCTACGTCTACATGGCAAAAATCCAAAGTACCAGGTTGGCTGTTCCCTAATGATCTATACAGATCATGTGGAACAAGTAAAAGGAGGCATGTTCTGGAAGTAAGAATTTACAGGATTTGGTGACTGGTTCAAGGTCATCTGGAAGACAGAGAGGTATCAAAAATAACTCTCAAGACTTCAAGCCTAGAAGAACGGCGGTATAGTAAATGACTAAAACAGGAAATCTGGCAGAGAAAGATGGGAGGAAAAAGGGAGGAGCACAAGGAATTAGAAGTGTTCGTGGTCTTGGATCCATCTAATTTAAAAGAGATCCAAATAGCAACCAAGAAACAAACCTACTATATGACTAATTCTGACAAAATAAAAGAATTCATCCCTGAATTATATGAATAATTTGGTTGTGTAAGACTGGCTATAAATGACTTCACTGAGGGTAGCCCATTTTGTCTTGCCAGTTTATTAAACACCAAATAGACAATATAAAGAAGTGACCTGTGCTTTAATATCACATAGGCCCATCCTTAGTTCTCATCACAGATCTTCACATTTATCTACGCTTGGCTTTCGCAGCTCCGCAGAATAAGTGAGGTGAGCAAGTGATCTCCCAAGAGACTACTACAGGGCAGTTATCCCACTTAGTGAGCTATAAAATCAGACTGAAATACAGACATTTTCCCTGTCCACAGTATTTAGGAAAGAAAAGTAACCAGCAGTGTCTTTGGGGAAATTTCTCTCTCATTTTTGTTGAAAGAATGAGAGGGCATGACTCAAAATCTCCGTAGAGAAGTCCCAACCTGATGCTCAGAAATACCATTTTGAGGGCCTTTTTTTTCCTCCTAAAGAGAAAAATAAGGCATGGCTGGCAAAGTGGTGCTGAACACACATAGACTGGCTGAGGGAGAGAAATAGAGGAATCTCAATGTGTTTGGTATTAGAAGTTGCAATAAGTAAGTCATATCAGAAGACATTCACATGAGAATCACATGGCAGGGAGTTAGAAAAGGGAGGTCTATCATGGTTAACAAGGATTCTGTATTCTAAAACAGGATGGTGGAATTTATATAGCTTGAAATAACCTTAGAGATTGAATTCATCTTTAGGATTATGGAGGTTAAGTGACTTTCCCAAGGTCATGTGTTTAATAAGTAGCACAGACAGAGTACAAAATCAGATCCTCAGACACTCTTCTCGCTCCACTACAAATTGTGTGTCATGTGTGTTTATTAAGGGCCTTTAAATAATTTATTTCACATTTTGCTCTTTTGAGCTTCCTTACACCAGGGAAGAATGATCATAGCTCCATTCCTTAAGCTTAACTGCATCCCTTTCCCTCCTCCCCAAATAAAAGATGGAATGAGGAGATTGAAAATATAAATAGGCTGAATAATTTTTTAAAGGGATTCCTGATGATAAGTCAGGCAGGCCAATAGCATTACCAAATTTTTAAATTTGAGGAAAGCAATACAGATCAGTCAATAAGCACTCATGCAGCACCTGCCCGTGTTAGACACAGTTTGGCCCACTCTGGCCACCATCCTTACCTTGGTCCCCCACCTCCACCCACCCAAGAATTTGGCCTCTGGAACCAGCCTGGCCTCTGGAAGGTGAATTTTCTTTCACCTTATCTTGCCTATAACCAGACCTCCAAAGCACCTACGAGTGGGCTTTCATTTCTAAACCAAGCTTTGCATCTTTACAAGGTCACCTCCCCTTTTATGGACACTTTCCCCATTAGAAAGTCAACTCTTTGAGGGTAGGGACTTTTTGTTAGCTTTGTATTTCTAACTCCATTACTTAGCATATTAAGTAATAATTATAGGTTTATGTGTTTCTCTCTCTCTCTCTTTTTCTCTCTCTTTCCCCCTTCTCCCCTCCCCTTATCTATCTCTCTCCTTCTTACTCCAGCAAGACTTCTAACAATTTTGGATGTGCTTAGTGGCTGCACACAGTCCAAACTCTTTTCTATACAGTTTTTTTGAGGACCATTTTCCTCTTGTCTTTCATGGAATTGTAGGTCCTGAAACCTGAGCTGTTAAGAGTGCCATTATTCAACAGATTGAATTCTTTATCTAAATGGTCCCCAGCTGACTGCAATGGGAGAGTGGTTTTCTGAGCAGCCACTGAAGGGTATGACCCAATCCATCTTTGCATGTGGGCTCCTGATAACTAGCAGCATGAGAGGTCACATTAAGAAATCTATCTGCCAGGCCACCTCATATGCATCCACAGCCCCGTTTACTCAACAGGAGCTCCGGGTGGGCTGTAGCTCTGACTAATGTGGCAGACACATTTAGCCAGAATGATAGAGAAAGGTCTTAGAGGGCTCAGACCAATGATTCACAGCCCACAGAGAGTATTGAAAGCTGTTTAGGACATGAAGCTTCCATATTCTACCCTTTCTCCATAAAACGAAATGGTGAGGAGTCACCTGTGGAGAGAACCAAGACACTGAAAACTGTCCCCCTCTGATTTCCTACCTTCTATTTTCTGCTACCATCATCTTCATCATCATCACCATGACAGGTATCGTTTCAATGGCAATGACTATGTGCCAGATACTTTGCTAAGAGCTTTACAAATCTTACCTCATTTGACCCTCACACCAACCTTGGGAGATGGGTTCTGTTATTATCCCCATTCTGTAGTTGAGGAAACTAAGGTAGGCAGAGGTTAAGAGTTTTACCCAGAGACACAGAACTAGTAAGTTATCTTAAGGCTGAATTTGAACTGGTCTTCCTCATTATAAGCCCAGCATTCTACCCACCATACCACTTGGTCTGTCTGCCCTGGGCTTCTCCTTCAGCCTGCATCTGTCTCCACCACTGCAGCTGGCCCACAGGCCTTGGAGGGAGGTGGAAAGAGAGAAGTACCAGCCAGATGCCTGCACGAACACCCCCTTGGTCTCACCAGACTTGATATCTTGCTTCTCTTGTCATCACTGTAAGCTTCTCGCAGCTGCTAAGATCACTTAGACTGCATCTGTCCCTGCAACAGACAGCTGTAGTAGAGAGGTGGGGAGAAAAGGAACTAGCAGTTTTGGAAATAAGGGAAGTTCAGGGGCTGTATTTTATTCTAACACCCCTACTTAAAACCTTACCCTGTTAGCCAGAAATTCTTAACCTTTTCTGTGTCATGGACCCCTCTTGAAGTCTGATGAAGACTCTGAACGACTACAATGTTTTTAAATGCATAAAATAAAATATGTGAGATTAGTGGATTAGGTAGAAATGGAGAAAGGAGAGAAACAAAGAGACAAAGAAAAGGATCTGGCTGTATTTAGGATCCTAGATTATGAAGAATTCTTCACTATCACCTCAATTCAATTTCATGGTTATCCAGACTTGTTTTGTGTGGTACAGGCTGTTACTATATAATATTCACCATTTCCACAGTAACTTACTGTACTCCTGGAGGTAACATTGTCTACTAGGAAAAGCCTTGGATTAGGAGTCAGCTAGAATATGAAATCTTAATTCTACCACTATACTGTAGACTGGGCTCTCAGTCATTCAGGTGAAGTTGCAAATCATTTCCTCTCTCAGTTAAGTCTTTAACTTAGGTTCAAAATGTCAGGTTCACAAGTATAGCATGCAGGAGGCACATGATTATAGACAGCAGTTTATTGGAAAAAACCTGGGGGCTTTAATGGAAGACAGTGTGTGGGCTGCATTAAGAAAAGCATAACTTTCAGAAAAGAGGAGGCAAGAATTCTTTTGCACTGTGCCCACATCACATCTTTAACAGTTCAGGTCTGGGCATTACAGTTTGATGGAAAGGACCCAAGACAGACCTAAGTCTGTAACATGGAGGTCAACTGAAGGGACCAGGGATGTTTAACCTGAAGAAAGCAAGGGTTTAAGAGGAAGACCTAATGGCGGTGTTCAAGAATTTCAAAGGCGGTAGCATGGAGGAGTTAGGCTTCTTTTGTTGGGCCCCAGAGGGCTGAACCAGCAACAATGGTTGGAAGTTGCAAAATGATAAAGCTAGACTGGATGTTGGGGAAAACTTCGTGGAATCTGAGAGTTGGAAGGGAACTCGGTGCCCACCTCTTTGTCCAAACCAAACCAAACATGAAAGGAAATGCCACTAGAACATACCCAAGAAGTGGTCATCCAGTCTCTGCCTGAAGACCAAGGACAGGAGGCCATCCCCTCTTGGGGGAGCTCATTCCACTTTGGGGCAGCTCTAATTTTTGACAAGTTTTTCCTGATACTGAGCTCAAATTTTCTTCCTCATAATTCCCATCTATTTCTCCAACAGGTGGCCCCATAAGCCCTGGCCCCAATAAGGGTCAAATTGAAAAACTTTAAATTTCATTTTAAATTTTAATGTTAATTTAAATTTAATCCCTGTTCTACCTGACAGCCCTTCAAATACTTGATCACAGCTCTCGTGTCCCTGAGTCTTCTTTCCAATAGGCTATAAAGTTCCTTCATAAGAAGAACGGAGAAAATGCATTTGCTTTATTTGAAGTTTGTAGGGCTCCCCTCCTCCCAAGAATTGGTTCCTGTGTAGTATTCTTAGGCATACTACACCTCCTTCAATGGATCCTCACATAAAACAGAATAAAGTAACCTGATTCTCTGCCCCTCCAACCACATACTCTGCATTTTATCATGCCTTTCATAAACCATGGCATATGGAAATGAACACAATACTCCAGATGAGGTCTGCTGAGAGCAAAGTACAATGCAATTGTCACCTCCCTATTTCTGCTTTCTGACAATTGGAATTGTCCAGAAATTGGCATGAGTCGCTTTGGGAGCTGCTAGTTCTCTTGCACTCTCTCCATTGAATGGAACGTGAGTACTGCTTTTGGCACATCGTTTGACTACTTGGTGACCAATGTCCCCAACAATTCTCCAGCTGTGTGATTCTGGGAGATAAATGTTTGCACAGCACTTGACAAAAGCTTAAAGAACTATATACATCAGGTCTAGCCACTGACTTGACTTTTTTTTTTGGACTAGATTTGAGGGTTCATCAGTGCAGAAATGTCCTCTGCCTATGCAGATCAGTAGCTGCTCTGACTTTTTCCAAAGCCTCAGAAAGTTGCCAGCCAGCATAGTGGATAGAGTACCTGCCTCAAAGCCAGGAAGACCAGGAGTCCCACCTGTGAGGCTGAGCAAACTACTTAACCATTTACTATCCCAGGGAATTTTTCTAAGGCAATAACTGAACTACAGGCTTTAAAGTTCGCAAAGCAACATATAGCTAGCTAGGTGGCATAGTAGATAGCTATGGACCTTGAGTAAGAAGGAATTCAAATCCAGCTTCAGAATTTCTAGTTGTGTGACCAACTGCCTTGCCCCTCCCCAAAAAAGGAAAAAAAAGAAATTTCACACTTGTTTCCATATAGACAAGTCATTTGACCTTAGCTTCTGTTTCCTCATATGCAAAATGGGAATAAGAGCACTTATTTCCTAGGATTGCTCTGATGATTAAAATGAGAGATATTTAAAACCTTTCAATGCTATAAATATTAGCTAGCATGATCATTATTTCTTATTATCTCATTTGAGCCTCACAGCAACCCTAGGAGGAAGGCGCTATAGGTATTATCTCCATATTACAGATAAGTAAACTGAGGAGGCTGAGAAAGCTTAAATGATTTGTCAGGTAATCACACAACAAGTAAGAGGCAAGATTTGAACCCGTATCTTTCTAATTAACTTATTCCCCTACATTCCAGACCATAGGCGAGACACCAAGAATACAAAGAAAAAATGAAAAAAGTCCTCTTGTCAAAGAGCTTACTTTCTGAGGCATACAATTAAGTAAATACAAAATCTGCACACAGCAAATATACTGTGACTTAAGTGAAATGATGGCCAAACATCTGGGAAGGAAGTGGTTCAGAAATGGCTTCATGTGGAAGGTAGCCCTTAAGAAGAGCCTTAAAGGAGGTGGAGGAGAGGAAGGAGTGCATTCCGGGCATGGGGAATTAGCAAGGGATAAAATACATTTATCAGGTGCAGCTAGGCCAGTTTGGCTGGAAAATAGCATGGATAGGAAGTAATGTAATATAGAAAGAGAGGTTGGAATAAGACTGTACTTAAATACCAAATAATTGAGTATTTTATCTGGGGAGGCAATAGTGAGCCAGACACTGAAGCTTATTGAGTGGGGCAGTAACTTAAATCCAGCATACTATGGAATACACCATTCTACCCCTTCTTTATTAACCTGGTACAACAGGATTACAGAAGGTACCACGTTTACATAGAAGGATCAGGGAACAACTGATTAAGTGAGTATCCTTCCCGTAACAGGTTATTCAACACAATCTCAGCAAACTTTTTTCTCTCAGTCTTCTATCTAGTCTGTTGCTAAAACATTTGGGACTCACTTTCTTTGAAACTGAAAGACAAGAGTATTGATGGAGATTAAGAAGCAAACTAGGCCAAAGCTCACAGATTATAGTCAGGCTGAAATTCTTCTGAAGCCCCAGTCTAATTAACAGCAGGTCTGGAGTTATATACACTCCAGAGTTCATCTAAAGCTTTATGGGCTGCCAAAAGCTGCCTTCTAGCTTTATCACATTCCTTGAAAACGAAAAACCAGCACACTCTTAAAAAACAAATTACAAAGTAGCCTTCCCATTAAAAACAGAGACAGTAAAATGGAACAACATATGGAAAGAAAGATTATGGGATTAGCTAATTACAAGATATGCCTAAGAATACTACACAGGAACCGGTGCTGGGGGAGGGGGAGAGGAGCCCTACAAACCTCAAATAAAGCAAATGCATTTTCTCCATTAGCAAATTCCCAGCATCTGCATTTTCCCCTCAAGAAGGGGATACAAATTACAGTGACCACGTAGAGGCTACATTTCCTTAATCCACAATATTCACACTAAAAACTGTTGAGAAATTAGACAGAAATAACTTGTTAGCACATGATGATTAGTATGTATATATTTTTATTCTTGTTCATAATCTGTTTTCCTTTTCCTCTTCTGATTAGTGTTGTATCTGAATATTAATGCAGTAACATAAATGTTTGAAAAAAATCTCCACTTTCTTCAATTAAAAATAGATACTGGATTCAAAGTGATCCTTTTTTCCCTAGAACTCTAAATCTTGAATAACAAGTGTTCCCAACCTTCACTTCATCTTCAAAGCAGTGATACCCCCCATCCCCCTCACCTCCCCCCTCACCCCACGCCCCCCGATTCCCCCCATCCCCAGCAATACACACACATACACTACCTAACCCCTGGGGGTTCTGGACACAGCAGGCACTAAAATTATGATTACTGACTGTTATGATTACTGAACAGATTTTGTTGAATCCAAAAATATTTCCACTGCCTGGCCAGAGTAGTGGAAACGTTTGTAAATGCAAAATGGAAAAAAGTGACTTTCAATTAAATAAAACTATAACTTTTCCATAAAAAAAAGAATATCAAATGATAGTTTACTAAGTGCATATATATGTATATATATATATATACATATATATATATATATACATATATATACACACACATATATTTGTATACACACATGCCTCATATCAAAAGTGGCTGACCTGCATTATAACTTTTTCAAAATGGAAATTCCTGCTAATTTAATGAAAATGCCTTTCAAAGCATACATCAATGACTACCCTTCAAAATAATCCAGCATGACGGGCAATTCCACAAATGAAGAGAAAACTGCTTTAAAAAAAACAAAACACACCATGACTACAAGGAAACCTTTAAGTTCAATGGAAATGGATAGCTAATCTGAAAGTGAAACAATAATATATGCAAATTTCACACCTAATCCGAAGGGTCACTTTTATTTTATTTTATTTTATAATCTCGTCCCCACAAATATAAATGCCCACATGGCATAGCTAACATGTACATCGGTTGGTTAACTGCTTTCCTTCATTCTTGAAGAGGACCATGATAAAGTGAAGTTTCAGTGTGTCCACTGTGGCTTGTGCAAACACCCCAAGTTAACTAGACTACCCCTTCCCCCACAGTCCAAACTCTTAGAACTCCATGCTTGTGCATCCTATTTAACACTTGAACAACTAAACGAGCTTGGCCTGGACTCTGCTTGCCATAAGCAAAGTCTAACATTTGCTCCAAGGAGTTAAATTTTAACTGCTGGCACCATAACATTACTGAGTTCACCTTTAAAAACAGTAAAACTTTCAGTCATTTAGGAAAATCCATTAAGTTTCTACGCCTTCCCCCACCCTCCAATAAATTTGCTTCCTGACAAAAAGCCAAGACAACTAGGAAAAAAAACCCAAACAACCCACCATTCTGATTTTAATATCCTACTTCTTTCCTCAATGTCTCGTGGACAAATTCCTAAGGTACTTCACGGGTCCATCAACACTTCCATCTTCCTTGCAGTGCTGGTACTTAGAAAGACTAGGCAATAGAGAGAATTGAAAAAAAGGTGACACAAGAGGTGACAACAAAAGGTCACCAACAAAAGGTCACCAACAAAAGGTGACACTTGTTTGGTCTCACTTACCTTCAGGGAAAGGGTTTGGCTGCACCACAAAAAGGAAGGCTCGGACAATTCTAAACAAAATTTCGATTGGTCCAGAATCAACGTATAGGTTGGTCTCATAGTTTCCAGCTGGTAGGTACTCCAGATCCAAAGTTCCAGTTGTTGTCTGGTGCACAGACTGCCCCTCTGAAACGGGACCTCCAAGCAGCATCAGCAACAGCAGCAGGCAGAGGACAAAAGCCATCTTTTAGCAAGATTCAGATAACATGAGGGAGGGTTTTCGAGAGAGTTGCTTCTTCTTCTGAAGCTGGGAAATGTTCCCCGCAGGTGAAGAGATGGGTTTCTGTGAAGCAAGCCAATGACATGAGCAGGTGTGTTCATCAGCGTTCTGTGGTGGCTGAGGCTCCTCCTCCCTGGATTAAGTGGGCATCTGCTCTGAACTGAGGGAGGAGGTCTAGTCTGGGAGTGAGTGGAGACACCAACCCTGGCAAAGAGATTAAAAGAAAAGGCTTAACACCCACACCCTCCCCTTTTAGAACAACTCATACCTTCCCCTCAAGGAGCAACTCCAGGAAAAGGTGAGGTTGCAATTAGAAACCCCCACCTAAAGTACAAGAATGCACATCAGATTCCAGTAAGGTAACCATTAATAACAATAGCTCATATTTCCAAAGGCTTTAATGTTGGGCAGGTGATTTACTAAGACTCGGGAGCCTTACAAACAATTCCTAGAAATAGGTGCCTTTATCAGTAGCCTCAGTTTACAAAAGATTCACTTCAGGGTCACACAGACCTAGTGTGTGAGAGAAAGGAATGGAGCCAGGTTTTCCTGACTCCAAGTCCAGCCTATTATCCACCAGAGGACCCAGGTATCATACTGATCTCCCCACCACCAGAACCTTCGACCCTACCCCTGGGATGTGTGCTCTGAGATAAGCTTTTGCCTTATCTTGCCCAGAACCAGACCTTTATGCCAATTCCCAGACATCTCCTTTGGTTGGTTCTCCCATTAGAATATAATCTTCTAGAGGGCAGGGGGATTGGCTTTTATTTGATCCCCCAGCACTCAGCCCAGTACCTGGCACATAGAAAGCACTTAACAAATGTCTGTCCTAGCTATCAAAATCAGGATGCTTTTACATTAGAAATCAAACAGGAGTTTGTAATGATGCTGAGGAGAGGAAGAGGAGCGCTGGAAGCGGGGTGAGAACTCAGATCCTTGAAGAAAAAATCATCTCCTTCATCTGTAAAATGATAAGGTTGAACTAGGATGATCTCTAAAGCTCCTTCCAGCCCTGCCTCTAATATTCTGTGAGTCTATTCTGGGAATGTTAAGAAGTCATACAATATGCTCTGGCCATGCCTTTCTTCTAGGATTCTGAAGGGTGCAGGCTCCCTTGCTGCAGGCAGAAGGGCCACTGGATTTGGGTAAGTATTTCCCATTATTACGACTTCTCAGTTTCCAAATCTATCTTCTATGTACGTTCTATTTCCTAGGAAACCAGGCAGGTCAAATGAGGGGCCAGCTCACAGGGGTCCAGAGTTGCTTAGGCTGCTCAGGTTTTTGCGGTCCCCGTAACCCCCATTCTTTTTAAAAAAAAGAAAGAAAGAAAATATAGGGCACACAAAAAACTAAGACATAATTAGTATTATTTAGCAAATGCTTTTCTAGTCTTTTCCTATTGAAATGTCCTAATTATTAAGGGGAAATCTGGCTTTCATACAATGTCACATTTAATAGTAAGCCCAGTTAAAGCCATTCAAATGTTCATATGATTTTAGAGTTGAAGGGGATCTCAGGGATCATCTAGTCCCTTCATTAATTTGTGGATGATGGAAACTAAGATCAAGGTCCTTTCAAATAGTAAGTGGAAAAGCTAATGTTTCAAAGTTGCTATATTTGAGGATCCCATTGGGTGCAATGACTTTTGTTTTATACCCAAGCTTCCCCTCCTCATCATCATACTGGTCCCAGAAGAGGAAGAAGCATGTGTCCTGTTCCTCAGTGTCACTTCCACATTCTCCCTTTCTCACCTTCCATCAGCAGTCTTTTAATCTTTTGAGGATCACAGAATCATTCTATCCAGGTCCTGGTGGCTCTTTCCTATCAGTCTTTAAGTCAGTCATTCTCCTTTCTCAAGGAATTCAGTACTTGGCTCAGCCTTCTTCTCTGCCTCTTTATACCGGGGTACTTCAATTTACATTGTGTTATTGCCTCCAGTCTTCTCCTTCTTAGCCTATTCACCCTAACTTCCATGAGTTATACCTTCACTTGCTCACATACAGAGATGCTCATACCTTTCATCTTGTCCTAAACGCTCCCACCTTCACAATTTATAAGTAAGATGTAAGTAACACCACAATTTCTTATCCTTCCATCTGTCCCTGTGGCTCACACTTCCTAAACCTATTCTCAGTCCGTACCTCACCTTCCAAGTTAGTCCAACCCTTGTCTGGTTTTCCCAAACCATCACCTCTGCTCTAGCCTCACTTTCTTCCCTTTGAAATCTTGACCCTAGTTTAACAACACACTGTCTTCTCTCGTTAAGACACTTGCTACCTTGTCCTATTTCTACTCAAACCTTTTCAAACCCCAAGTCTGGAATACTCCCACCTACCATATGCCTTTTCTGCTCCTCTTCCCAGATTCTAAAGACTAATGGAGGAAGCCAGAGAAGAATGCTAACTGGATCCATCCACTATAAATTTGTTATCTGTTCTCACTGGTACACAAAATTACTTTTCCTCTTCTCTGATTGACTCAATCACACGAGCCTCAGTGATAGTTCTAAACCTTTCCTTCCTCTCCCTCAACCCCACCCCCAACTCCCAAACACCTAAATTATTCTCTCTCAGCAAATGACTTCATCTCATACTTTATTGTAAAAAATGAGGCCAAGTTTTGAAAGCTTCATTTATTCCCCAATTTTATATTTCAAATCACTTCACATCACCCTCCACACACACCTCTTTCTCTGTTCCTCTCTTGGGGAAGGTGGACCTTTTCTGTGCCAATACCATTTACATGTCATCCTTTTGATCCGATTCTGTACCATGCTCTTTCGATCATCCCCTCTCTCTAATTTTTAACCTCTCATTATTCATGGAATCTTTATCAAATGGCTCACAAATATGCCGAGATCTCCATCCTTTAAAAAGACTTTCATTTGAATCCCCTATCCGTCCAATTGTTTGTCTTACACCTCACCTTAGTTGGGAAATTCTTCAGATGAGAGATCCTAAGATCTTCCTGAAGACTTATTCCTCCTGCCTAGGTCTTTTAGACTGGAGGTCAGTAAATCAAGAGGCAAGGCTAGAAGACAAAAAATTTAATTAGCATCAGCTAATGGGTAGTTGATAGGTGGCTAGCAACTCTGCAGGAAAGAGATATGCACACATTGGGTTTTACATAGGTTTAGGGGCAGGTAGGTAGCTCAATGGATAAAATTCAGGGCCTGGGGTCAGGAAGACTCACCTTCCTGATTTCAAATCTAGCTTCAGACAGATGTTATGTGATCCTGGGCAAGTCATTTAACTGTTTGCCTCAGTTTCCTCATCTGTAAAATGAGCTGGAGAAGGAAATGACAAACCCCTCCAGCATCTTTGCCAAGAAAACCCCAAATGGGGTCCTAAAGAGTGGAACATGACTGAAATGACATAGCTGTGGGGTGGGTAGACTGTCAGGCTGCTCAGTGATATTCTTTATTTCAAAGGTAGAGGAAAGATAGACTGTCAGATGATTGGGGGTTTGGGCAGGTGGTGGAGAATGTCTGAACTGTAGAACCTTGGTGTCATCCTAAAGGTTCCCCTGTAGTACATGTCAGACTATCTTGGGTAAGAGATCTCTAGTTATAATCTTAGACCATTTAAGAGGACCAGAGTGGAGTCCTATCTTTTTAAATAGAATCAACATAATACACAGATTCCATTTCTTTGACCTCAAAGTTACTGTTTCTGAGGAGATATTTGATGGGAAGAGGATACAGTTCCCCTAAATTTACAACATACAGCTATGGTCCATTTCATCCACATCTTTCTTCCATAACCAGTCTTCCAGAAAAAGATGTCTATACCTTCTACCTGACCTTTCTCACCTCCCTCTCACTTCTCGCCTTCTAGCTTCCAGACTCATCACTCAACTAAAACCATTCCCTCCAAGATGACCAGTGATCTCTTAATTGCCAGATGATCACTTCTCAGGTCTCATGCTTCCTGACCTCTCAGCAGCATATAGTATTGCAGATATCCCTTCCCCCTGGACAATCTCTGCTTTCTAGGTTTTTCAAGACACCCTGCTCCCTCTCTTGGTCCTCCTCCCTATCTAACTTCTCCTAGATCTCTTTTGTTAGATCATCACCTTTGTCTTATCTCCTGTGTGAACTTCTCTTCCCCTCTGCCTCTCTCCTCTCTCACTCTCTTCCCCTCTGCCTCTCTTGCCCTATGCCTCTCTCCCACTTTCAGGTAGCATCTCTACGTAGGCAACTCTTATTAGATCTCTATACACATCCCTAGTTTCTCTCCCAACTCCAGTCCTTCATCATCAACTGCCTAGCTATCTCCAAGTGGATGTCCCAGCCACAGGATTCAGCTGAGAATCACGGATCTCAAGCCAAAGGGGGCATGAAGAGGTCTTCTGCTTCAAAAGCTTCATTCTGCAGATGAGGAAACTGAAGCCTAGGGAGGGTAAGAGACTTTCTCAAAATCACAAAGAGAATAAATAGTACCAGAATACAGGCCCCGATTCCTGAGCCTGACCTGGCTTATTCCATTGTATATCACACCCAAAAAAGAACTCTTTATCTCTTCTCCCAAACCCTCTATATCCTCCTACTTCTCCCAAACCCTCTATATCCTCCTACCTCCGCTCTTTCTTTTGAGGGCACCATTGTACTTTCTATCACCTACATTTGTAAGCCAGGAGTCATCCTCACCTCTTCCCTCTCCATTGCCAAGTCTTGGAGATTCTACCACCAGCCTTACCTCTTGTAACACAGTCACCCAAGTTCAAGGACTGATCACCCTTCCCTTAGGTTTATTACGATAGCTTCCTAACTGTTCTCCCTTCTCCAGTCTCTCCCCTGTCCACTCTTTCCATCACAGAGCTGTCAAAGAAATATTCTGAAATCCCAAGTCTGACCATGTCACTTCCTTGCTCAAAAAGGCCTAGAGGCTTCCACTGTTGCCTAAATAGATCTATGGCACAAAAATTCTTCTATTTGGCATTTACAGACCTTACAATCTGAGCCCAGGCTACCTCTCCCAGAAGACTGTGCCTTACTTTCCTGCACTCTCTACATTCCAGTCAAACTAACATCCTGGCTAATCCTGGCACCTAACATTATGTCTTCTTCCTCAGTCCTTTACCCAGCTGCCCCCCATATCTGGACCAGACACCCAATTTACCTCTGATTAGCAGAACCCCTATTGTCCTTCAAGATTCAGCTCCTTCCCAGGGCTGATCTTGACACCCCCAACAGCAGCAAATACCCCACAAAATTACTTTGTATACATTTGTACTTTGCTTCTGTGTACTTATCCTCCTCACAACAGGAGGTAAGCTCTTTGGAAATAGGAGCCATTTCCTCTCTGTCTTTGTATCCTCCAGGCCTAGCACATGGTAGGTAATTAATAAATGTGTGATTGGCCCAGGGTGGAATAAGACACTATATGCTTTGCTGGTAGATAAAGCTTACTTCCTTTTCACTAACTGGCAGAAAATAACATGAGATGTAGGATGCTAAATAATCCAAGTCATGACCTGCCCAATTAGGAAATTCATGATGTGTAAGGGCAACAGAAAGCAGATGCAAGGCCACTTAGGTTTAGTTCAATCTGTTCAGTTCCAGGAAAGTAAAATGAACTAGGGTACAGCCTTAGGATTACATCCTGTGATTCACTACTAACACTCGTGTTCACAAAGATCTTGGACTTGGAGGCTTCTTATTATATGGTATATAATTATTATTACGGTATATACTCCCACTCAGGGGCTTCCTTGGGAAGTATCAGAATTTGGTTAATGTTTTGAGTCTTCCCAATAAGATGAGGACGTTCACCTCCTATCCAAACACCCAGGTTAACAAAACATTAAATACAGGTGAAGTTACATTTAACCCAACAGAAAATATAAAGGATTTCTCCTCCCTTCTTCCATGACCCTCTCCTATCCACAGGGAACAACCCCCCTCCCCAAAGTCATCCCACTTTATAGCACCACCTGGAGAGCATCCCTCAAAAAGTCATCAACCATATAGCACCCCCTTGGGAGACACTAAAAATTCAGAAAGGACTTGGTGTTGCCACAAAGCCTCACCTCTATGTACAGCATCTTGTATTTAGTAGGTACATAACTCCATCCTGGCTTTCCAGACTTACTGAGCATTAGTCTTTTTAAAATTTGTTTCCTGTACCACCCTGCTACTTGGGAGAGAACTGTGAAACCGAACTGGCTACATCATGAGCTAAAAGATGTCACCACCATCCAGTGGTGGCAATTCTTTCTAAATTTCAGGCACCAGATTCATGGGCTAAAAGCAAATTCAGCTAGTGGAACCTGGTTTCAGTAGCATAAAGATTACAGGTCTTTGAATCCTGTGTGTAAAAGCAGAGGGAAAAGATGACAACAGTGGCTCCTTGGGGTAAATAGTTTTAGAGATGTGGTACTACAGTTGAAGAATTTAAAAAATCAGTAACTTAGAGATGGAAGTGACAGTAAGGACTATCCAATTTGAAACTCCATTTTACAAATGAGGAAACTGATGCTTAGGGAGAGCCACTGGCCCAAGGCCAACAAGTTAAACTCTGGGCGGGGGGAAACCTGCAGCCACTGAAGGTTCCCCACCCCTGCTCTAGGGCAAAGACCTGAATCCTGGTTATCCAAATCAAGTCTAATACTCATTGCCCCTCAGGAGAGAGAAAAGACCCAACCAGAAAGGAAAAGAGTAAGGTTGCTTCACCCTTCTGCTAATGGCTAGCCTTTTTCGCATTAATATTCTTATGTCTTATTTTATCTTCCAAATCAGATTAAGAACTTCAGTCAGGGTGGGTATGTTAATTCTTCTGGGTATCCCACAATAGCGTTCTGTGCACAGCTAAGCTTTCAAATTATGATCCACACTAGATTTAAAGCAGTACTAGAGTTTTAATGACAGCTTTAGAGCAGATATTTTTGTGACTGCTCTCAGTTCTTCCAACAGCTCCCTCAGTGACTATCCCATATTATCATGCCTTGGGGCAGGATATCTACAGAGAACCACTGAAGTGATTTATTTGAAAGATAATCTTGCTTAGGGTTCTGAATTATTAGGTTGGAAGAAAAGAGGAAGAGGTATGAACACAGGGAACCAGGCATAAGTACAATAAAATCTCATAGGGCTGACACACATCATTTCAGTTCAAAGGAACCCCAACCACCATTTAGTCCAACTCATATCCAAAAGGCATTTCTCAGGATAACATGCCTGACAAGTAGGTGTGTTCATCCTTCGTTGCCAAAGAAGACCATGCCATCAGAGAAATAATGCCATGACTTTGTTTTGAGTGAGGGAGGGCTGTGCAGGTCACCAGCCTCACTTCTCCACAGCCATTTGAATCCAGTGACCAGATATTCACGAGGATGACTGGAGATGACCCAGGATGAGGCAATTGGGGTTAAGTGACTTGCCCAAGGTCATGTAGCTAGTGAGTGTCAAGTATCTGAGGTGAAATTTGAACTCAGGTCCTCCTGACTCCTACACTGGTGCTCTACCCACTGCACCACCTAGCTGCCCATACCTAACAAGTGGTAATATAGATTCAGCTTCCCCAATGATGAAACCACTGCCTTCTCTGTTGGATAGCTTTAATTGTTCCCAAGGTTTTGGGGACTTCTACTCATTACTCATGTGGGCCCAACAGAATCCCTCTGCTCCCTCTTCCATATGAAGGCCCTTCAAATAATCCTTACTGCTTTCAGATGATCTCTATCTTTGCTACTTGGCCTAATTTCAGTTCTCTGGCTGGGCTTTCTGGGGATAAGTAGAGGAGAGACTCTGGAAGGGTTTTGGGAGAAAGAATAGAGAATTTGGAAGCTAGAAGGGAAACCAGCCAATTCAAGCCCCTCATCTTATAGATGAAGACACTAAGTCCCCAGGAGCTTACATTAATTTGTCCAGGGGTGATCCAGCTGGGTAGCCCCAAGGTCTGGGTTAGAACTAACCTTGGAGGTATGATTATAAGGTGCAAGAGATCCTCCATTCAAAAAAAAAAACCTGTCTCAAAAAGAACATAAATGAAGTTCATCTGGGCATCTAAAAATAAGACTTTGACTAAATTCATGGTTCTTTGTACCTAAATAACGGTGGATTTAAAATCAGAGGGTCTCAGTTCCTAACCTGGCTGAGACAGTTAATACCTTGTCATCTTTACCAAGCCTTATACATTTGTTGGGGTTCAGTTTCTCATTTGTAAAATGAGGAGGGATAGGTTGGATTATCTCTATAAGGTCCCTTCAGCTATAAATCCTAAAATCCCCAGGCCCTTGTCTCCTCTAAATCCAGTGTACTGCTTTCCACTATAGACAGACTTCTCTCTGTATGTATGCAGAACCACAAGGCTTTTTCACTTAGACTACAAGGAGAGGTTGGGGGGAGTGGGGGGGGAAGAACAGAAGAATCCTAGTAATCCCTATTTGACACTTCAATGCCTTAAAAAAAAAAAATCAATTATCTGGCCCTTAAGAGGAGTCCCCTACACCGGTGGAACGGTCCCAATGGAAAAGATTCATGTTGTCTGTGAGTCAGACCCCAAACCTCTCCCTATAGCAACCGATGGTCACAAGCAGAGAAGGAGGGCTTTCTCCCCACCCCCTCTCTCTTTTTAGGTATTCCCGAGGCGGCCAGCAGAGCCCACCCGCTCAACCCTGGCCGCCGCCTCCAAACCCCCTCCGTGGCTCCGGTGCCCCAAAGCAGCGGAATACAAAAGGAGTTTCAAAGAAGCCGAGGAAAGGAGTCGGGGCAGAGGGGGCCAGACTCCAGGAATTTAGCAGCTGAAAGGGAGGGGGCGTTGGGGAAGGGGCGCGTGGAGGTTACCCGAAGTAACTTGACGGGAACTCGCGCAGGAGAGAGCGTAACCTCGCAGCAGCCTGGTCAGGCCGGGGAGGTATCCCGGCATCCGGAGCCCCCACACCCAGGACTCTACCTCCTGCACCGTCCCCGCTTCCCCAGGAGCGGGACTGGGCTGAGCCCAACCCGGACTGGGAGGGTTTCTGGAGGGGGCGGTCAAAGGCGCCTAAACTCCCAGGCTGAAACCAAGCTCCACCTCTCTCCCTCTTCTGTCCTTTGTTGTCCGGGGCCAGTGTCTAGGGACCAAGGCCGGGCTCTCGGCGGGTCGGTGCCCCAATCCGCTCGCCCCTGAGCCCTTCCCTCATCCCATCGCCACCCTCTACCTGTGGGCCAAGCCGGCGCTAACACCAAGCGAAAGATCGAAAGCTTCCAGCTTTCCCTTTCCTCCTCCCCCGCAGGGTCCCAGTTTAAGAAGGCTCCTCGCGATCTCCCGAGGATATAAGCAGCAAGATGCCTCCGGCCGAAATCCCGGGGGTGGGGTGGGGGCGTGGGGAGGGAGTGGAAGAGGTGGGGGCGACCATGGAGAGCTCCTGTGACCCCTCCGCAGGCTATTTCTGCTTCTCCCTTCCTGCAAACTAGGTAACGCATCATCTCCGCACCTTCCCAGCGGGGGAGCAAAGCGGGAGGGAAGATCCATGCAGATTCCTAGAGGAATCCTCGTCCTGAAGGAGATGCCCATCTTCCACCTTAGTGTCCTTAACCAAGCCCTTCTCCCATCATGCCCCCCACTCCTAGCTGCCCTCCCTACAAGTCTCAGCTTCCCAGAAGGCGAGTCCCGAGTTCCCTAAGGACCTCGGATAAAGTCACAACACGGGGGTGGAGGTCGGGGATGAGTCCCCTCTATTTCTCCAACTCAGCCCCAACATGGACCTCTTCTCCCTCACGTCTCTTCCCCTACTGTAAAGCGAAAACCCTTAATCTGCGCCGCTGGAAAATTACAGCCAAAGTCAAAAGTTTGCTCCCTGCTCGCGCCCCCCCCCCCCCCAGCCCCAATTCCCAGCGTCCTCGCCCCAGCTTGCCCTGCCTCCACCTCCCGAATGCCTCTTTCTGCCCGCAACCCCATTCTCCCTACCGGAGCTCCTGCCAGATGCTCCTAACACTAGATACAAGGGGGGAAAGGGGAGCTCTACTCCATTCCCTCCCCACTTCCCCCAGATCATCACTTCCCTTGACTTCCAAGTGCACGCAGTCTCCCCCAATTCCCTCTTCCCTCCCCCCTTTTCATAGGTATTTTCCCAGCTACTGGAAAGAGGAGCCAAAGGGGAGGGTACTCACCTCCCAGCAGCTGCTCGCAGCTGCTTCTCTCCTCTCTCCTAGCAGATCTCCTTAACACCCAGTTGGAGGGCTACACCCGCGGCCAGGGACCGGGCTACTTCGTGGGCCCCCGCTGCCCGCCAGCAGCACCAGCTGCTGCCCCAGCTGCCGCCTTCTCCTGCTCCTTTTCCCTCTCCGCGCAGAGCGTAGTCTCTCCTCCCGCACACAAACCAGCCTTCCTCACTGGCTCGGTGCTCCGCAACCCTCGAAGCCCCGGCTCATGAATGATTTATGAGTCACGGAACCCGGCCTCCTATTTCAGGGGACCACCAGCTGGGGTTCCGGAGACCCCTCCCCTCCTCTGCACTCGCACGCGGCCCCCGCCTCCGACCGAGTACCAGCCAGTGCAGGGTGCAGGGAACCCGGCTCAGACTCCTGGGGGAGAGAGAAAGGGGGCTTTTCTACTTTGTACGAACCTCCTAAAGTAGAAAAGCACCCCCGCCAGCCTCTACCCCCAACTGGGAGGGGGGCACGTAGCTTTGCTGCCCACCTCCATCGGAACATCCAAGAAACCGGGGGACCTGTTGAGTTCTCAAAGTGGTGCTCAAGTCGTGATTGGAGTGGGGTGGGGCGGTTATCAAGTGCTGCAGAATTTTGAATTTGCAGGAAAATATTCTCTCCTTCCCTTCTCCCCCCACCCCCAACCCCAACCCCCTAGATGCATGCCCTTGTAAAGACCCCCGGTAGAGAGCTAGGTTGGGGAAAGCAGAAAATGTGCTCCTCCAGAGGGGTTCTGGCACGGTGGTGCCTTTTATAGTACATGTATTACGGAATGTGCAGCCCTAAACTAGCTTGGGCATTTGGGAGACCGGACTGTTCTAGTCCCAGTTCGCAATAGTGCCCTGGGGCTTCCCAAGAACTCTACAAAAAGTGAAATCTCACTAAGCAGGTTCTTGGCCTTTCTGTCTGAGTCTCTCTTATCTCTCACACAACTTCCGGGTAGGGGCAGGACCTTGTAAAGGACAAAAGCAGAGTTTGCCTGTGAGCCCAAAGTTTTGAAATCCTTAATAATTTCCCGAGCCCAGGATTCAAACCTGTGTCCTCCAATTCTAAATCTAATTATCTTTGCACTCCCGGCACCTTGGCTTTCTCATTTGCAACTGCTACACATTTATCTCCTTGGATGACGTTTAGAAACGAACGCGTCTCTTCTGGGTAACTTTGCCTTTTCGAAAAGGTGGCCAGTTTCCCTGAAGTGGTAAGGGATAACCGCCATATCTGTGACCAGGATCTGGGATCTGAGGGGGGTGACTGCTGCAGGGGAGGATTCAGCTTCTCATTTACCACCTTTGCTTTTTTTATCCCTTTCCTTTTTTAAATCTCATTCAGTAATATATGTATTAAGGCCCTGTGCTTGGCACTGGAATGTATTAGAACAAAATGGCTTCGAGAAGCTAACTTTTGAGTTGAATAATACAACTTTTAGTAGATAAGTAATTACTAGTTAATTTGATCTGGGAGGAGAGCCTGGCTAGAGGAAGGGAAACTTCCTGGTAGGATTTGATTTATGCCTTGAGGGAAGTATTTTACTCTCTCTCCTTCACACCAAATCACACATCTCAAACACAGCCAGTACTGTCTACCTTTTGGACAAATACATAAAGTTTAATTAAATGTTGATAAAGATCAGGACCATGAGATTAGGAGCTTACTGGAAATGGGGCTGTGTCTAATATGAGTATTTGAGGTTGCAAAAGATGGGTGAAGATAATGTCTAGACCTAGTTCTATGCAATGTGGTGAGGAAGGGGCTTTGCAAACCTTGAATCACAAATCCATGTGATTTATTATTATTAACTAATCAATAGAGGCAGCCTGGCTTAATGCTGTTGGTTTCAGGAGACGTGAGTTTAAGTTATGCATCTAACATGTACTATCGATGTTATGCAAGTCACCTAACCTCAGGCAACTCCCAAAAACTATAGGTTACAGAAGAATTCTAAGTGGGAGTTTTCACACTGGGAGCTCTCTAAACTGATTTGAATTCCGGACCAAAAGCAAACAAAATGAAAATATAAACAAATTGGGACAGGAGCAAAAGACTCTGGCCAGCTGGGTAGTTGTTCAGTCACTTCTGACTCTTCATCACCTTGTTTAAAGTTTTCTTGGCAAAGATACTGGACTGGTTTGCCATTTCCTTCTCCACTTCATTTTACAGATGAGAAAACTGAGGCAAATAGGGTCACACCTGGGGTCACACAGTCCATGAGCTTGTGAGCTTCTGAGTCTTCTTGACTCTAGGAGAGGCACCCTGTTCACTTTACCACCTAGCTAGAGAAGGGTTGGGAATGGGACCTGGACCCCTGAAACTTTCCCATACAACTCAGCCCCTGAACCCATATCTCTGGTATTTTCCTGAGGCACCCAGCTCTTTCCAGTCAATAATCCTTTTAACTGCCCTTTCATTGTGACCCTCATAGTCTTTTCTTGGCCCCATCCAGGATACTTGCCACTCCTTAATCCCATCCAGATCTTCCCATAATCAAAGTGACTTAATTTGCCCCCATAAAATTGTTCAAATCGTTAAAATCTCCTCAGTTTCTATTGGTGACACAATAAACCTTGTCTCTGACTGAAAAGGTTTGAGTGGTCAAATTCTTTCCAGGCAGACCTGCTTTGCCCTTCCATTTTGGGGTTCTTAACATCTGAGACCACAACAATGGTATTAATGCTGCATGTGCAATATGATAAAGTCCTTCTAGGCCCTGATGCTATTCCAAAATTTTTCCACATCACAGCGTAATAGAAAAAGTCCAGCACTGATTGGCTGGAACGGCTTCTGTAGTTTTCTACCTTTGTGATCCTGGGCAAGGCAGTAACCTCTCTGCAGTTATTCATCTTTGAAAAGAGGGTGTTAGACCAGAGAGCCTCTGAGATCCTCCTCTAGTTTTAAATCTAAGATCCCATGAACCAAACCAATCACAGTTACCTAAAGCAACCCCTCCTCTGAAGTCTTCTTACAATGCTTCAGCTTGTCCTGGCCACCTAGGGTTTTGGAAGTCTATGCCAACAGATAGGTGGCAATCTGTAGGAGAAGAGAAAGTACCCACAATAATGACTCCAAGATTCCTAAAACTCTTATCTGACTTGTCCATGGCTTCGTAGGTGTGGTTTAAGGGTATATTATCATTTTCCACCAAAGCAAATCATTAGAATAAAATATGAGGTCACCATTTCAGTTCTATTTATAGTCTACATAGAAACTTAAGTGGAAGGTCTTCATTTTTATTCCTGGCAAAATTCAGCAAACATTTATTAAGCACCTACTAAGGGTGAGGCAGAAAGGAAGCATAACATGATCGATAGACAGATGGCCTTAACTCAAGGAAAATCAGAATTGAAGTTCTCTCTCTTACATTTACTGACTGTGATGCTGAGCAAGTAACAATCTCTCGGACTACAGAGTAAATAAATCAATAGTAAACAGTATAAATAAAGAGTAAATAAGTAAATAAGTTTATATAACACCTACTATATGCCAGGAACTATGCTAAATGCTTTACAAATATTATCTCATTTGATTGGTAGAAGGAATTTCCACTCTGGGAGGTCTTAACATCAATTATATAACAAGTATAGACAAAAAAAAATTTTTTTAATTCAATTTATTTCAAGACCACTGTGAAATCATCCCTGACCTCAGGAAGCTTATGTTCTACATAGAAGATCAAACATGTATATATCATATACATCAGCACTAAGCAGTAGAAGAGAGAGAGAGAGGTATAACGGAGGTAGTCAGGAAAGGAAAGGCCTCTGGTAGGAGATGGTACTTGAGCTTGGCTTTGAAAGGTACACTTTTCTGACTAGAGGGAGCACTCATCCAAAAGCAGAGGCAAGAGATATATTGTTATGCATGGGGAAGTTTTAGCAGGTCAGTAAGACTTGAAAGGAGTATGCATCAAAGGGAATAATTTGAAACAAGACTAGAAAGGTAGGTGAGAACCATATGGCAAAAGGCTTTAAACAAACTGAAGATTTTTGTAATAATAATAATAACTAGAATTTACATATTGCTTACTCTGTGCTAAAGACTTTATTCTTTCTTTTGCTCTCCCTTCTAGTTCTCCATACAAATCTTCAGAACCCCAAAATATTGTTTTTCTTATTTAATCTCTTAATACCCTTCAAAGATATTAAGATTCTAAAGGGACACTTTACTCACTATTTAAATGTTAGCACTACATCATGTTGCAGATTTTTTTATATACAGATAAAGAGCTTTGTATTTACATGGAGCTACTTGACTAGTCTTTAAACCTGTATCATTCTGGCTTTCATTGATTGGCCAATAATAGGGCCAGAGAAGCCTCTGGGGTTCATTGTTTAGGTTTTGATTGCTTAGCAAAAATAGCAATTGTTTTGTTTTCTGGCCAAACTCTAAGAATCTTCCCCTCCTATCTTTGGAATGGTAAATTAGGCCCTCTTTGATCTCAATTCTTACCTGGCCCTTAGTCATCGAATTGGTGTGGCCTCAGACAAACTCAGACCTGGGAAGGACTTTAATTTAGAAAGGCCAAGGTCACCAACTGCATCTGGGGCCATGTACAGTCTTCTAAACATTTGTTTTGCCTTTGGTTACTCAAGATGTCATTGGTTGTCTTTGAGAGTGAACAACCAAATAACACATAGTCAAATATCATGGAAATCATTACATCTGCCTTTCTTAAACCAGAATTTGAATATTAAGCATTCATTAATCAGCCAATAAACATTTTAAAGCATTTACTAAGTTCCAGACACTGTGCTAAGCTGGGGGTACCAAAAAGGGCAAAAGACAATTCCTTTCCTAAAAAAAACTCACCATCTAATGGAAGGAGATGATGTGCAAAAACCTACATACAAACCAGCTACGTTGTAGATCAATTGGAGATGATTACCAAAGAGAAAACATTAAAATTAAAAGGGACTGGAAAAAGCTTCCTTTAGAAGATGAGCCCTTAACTGGAACTCGAGGGAACCTAGGGAAGGTAGGAAGAGATGAGGAAGATCATTCCAGTGTATCAGCAAGCACCACAGCATACAGAGGAAGGCCTGAAGCACAGGTTCTTAGATCTGCTTTTCTAAAAGAAAAGTAACTTTGAGAAGGGTAAGCAATCTTATTTTAATTACCATACCAACAGAGAAAATACAGACAGGGCTTCCAGTTGTCTGACCATAAGCAATATATACATCAATACCAGAGAGAGAAACACCAACAGATGGGTTTTCAAACAGCTTCTTAAAACAGCTGCCCAGAGTCTCACCTGGTACATGAACCTTCTTCAAAAATGGAGCCCCAAAGTAAAACTTCATTTCAGAGTATATATATATATATATGCTTTTCAGACCCGCTGTAACCCAGTGCCTCCATAGTAATCAGCAAAAAGTGTGGGCTTTCATAGGAAACAAGCCTCCCCTAATCAAGCCTCCCTCAGTAGCCCCACCTGAGGTCTATCAATAGGTAGAGAAGATTTTTAACTCCCATTACCTCCAGGCATGGAGAACAACCTATGAAAATGCCCAGAGTTAGGAGATGGAATATTTTTCTCACAGAATAAAAAGGAGGCCAATGTCACCAGACTGAAGAGTATGTTGGGGAACTGTAAGGTATAGGAAAATTGGAAGTTGGGGGAGACTATGCTGTGAAGGGTTTTGAGAGCCAGAGGACTTTGTATTTGCACAATTTCAGAGTTCGACAGAGGCTATCCAGCCCAAAGAATAGCTAAAAGAGGGTGACTTCTATAGTTACCTAACAAGTAATCATCCAGCCTTTGTTGGAAGACTTACATGAAAGGAAAACCTCTGCCCAGTGAGACAGCCCTTTCCACTCTGGAAACATATATTCGTTAGGAAATTTGTCTCACAGGAGAGCTCAATCTGCCTCATCAATTTCTGTCCACTGCTACTGATTCTTCCTTATGGAGTCTTGCAGAAAAAATCTCATCCCTTTTCATATGATGGCACTACAGATATTTGAACATATCTACCAATTCAGTTACTATACATATCCTAAGTCTTCTCTTCTCCATATTAAACATCCCTAGTTTCTTTAACAGGTAGCCAGGTGACTCATTGGATAGAGCACCAGTCCTGGAGTTGGAAAGACCTAAATTCCAATCTTGCCTCAGACACACTAACTGCATGACCGTATGCAAGTCATTTGCCCCCTGTCTGCCTTAGTTTCCCCATCTATAAAATGGGGATAATAATAGCATGTAACTACAGAGTTCTTGTGAGCACAAAGTGAAGGAACATTTGCAAATGCTTTGCAAAACCTTAAGGCACTATAGAAATGCTAGCTCTTATTAGTATTATATTCAACAGTTCTTGTTATGAAATTGATTTAGTGTTCCTCCTTTATTCTCAAAGAGGACCGAAGATGTAGAAAGTATGATGTCTTGTCTTACAAATGAATTGGAGTGAAATGGATTTGAGACCCTCATTAACATCCTGGTTACCCTCTTTTTGATACACTCCATTAAACAAAATGGCATGAGACAGAGAGGAAGAGTTGTGAGAAATTGATTTTTGTTACAAAAGGCATTGTTTCCATAAGAAATACTTTCTAACCAATAAGATATGTTTGGGTAAAGATCAGGACAACCATGTCAGATGAGGACCAGTTGAAGCAACCAAGCATGTTTAGTTAACCTGGAGAAAATTCAGGTGGATAATGCAAAGAGTCAAATTTAGATCTGGGAAAATTTAGATATTGGGAAAAATTTTTTAGCAATTGTGTTCAGTCATATCTGACTCTTTGTGACCCTATTTGGGGTTTTCTTGGCAAAGGTACTAGAGTAGTCTGCCATTTCATTCTCCAGCTCATTTTACAGATGAGGGAAATTAAGGCAAACAGGGTTACATGACTTGCCTTAACAGTCACAGTGAATATCTGAGGTTGGATTTGAGCTCCTATCTTCCTGACTTTAGGTCCAGTGCTCTGTCTATCCACTGAGCCATCTACTTGCTTCTTCCTAGCAATTAGACCTATCCAAAAATGTAATGGGTTGCCTCTGGAGATAGTGACTTTCCTTTCTTTAGAGATTTTCAGATGACTATCTGGTGAACAAGTTATATTGGGCATTCCTTTTTTTTTGGATATAAGTTAGATTAGATGCCTTTTGAGGTCCCTCAATTCTATTATTTTTTAATTTTGTGGTAATGCTTTCCTACTCTTACAACCAAAGTGTTATCATCTGGACATAGCACATCTGTCTCAAAAACATGTAAGCATCAAAAAACCAAACCTAACCATAAACCTTTAAGCATGTCTTCCCTATTTGAAAATAGCAAAATTGGCTTTTAATATGGTGGGTGTGGGTGGGTGGAGATGTTCCATAAAAAACAGGTCACAGTAGGTACAAGTGCTTATGACGTCTCTTGTAAATGTCTCATCTCAATTTCCTGTTAATGTTATTTTTCTTTCTCTGCCCATAGGCTTTATTGACAAGAATAATATTTCTGTAATTCAATAGCCAGATAGCAAAGTAATAATTCTTTCATGTATTAAGAGCTTCAGGTAATGCATATAGTTAGTGCATTTATGCATGGTACATTTGATGACGGGAGAAAAAGAAAATCCAAACCCATGTCACATTTTTTTTTGACAGCACCAGTGAAAGGCAAAATCAGAAAGGCAAAGGAAATCACTTTTAACTTTATTCTCTCATATGGAAATTGGAGTTCACTGTAAAATTCAGTGATATTTTCAGGTGTCAACTATACCAATACTACTTTCCAACTTTACTCACTCTTCTCTATCTTTTAGAATTCCCAGCTTTCTTGAAAGTTAAGCTCAAATGCCACTGCAAACACAAGGCTTGGCCTAATGTCTCCGGTTACTAACTCCTTCCCCTCAACGATTGTTTTGTCTGTTTTCCCATTTACTTACATGAATACATGCTGTTTCCTTACCCAGAGACTGTTTTCATTTTTGTCTTTGTGTCTTCTGCTTTCATTGGCATAGGGAATTCCTGATATGAATATTCCCTCTACCAAGGAAGATCTGCAACTACTCTGCTTGGTGATCTGGGAGAGTTATCTGGGGCACTGAGACATTAAATAACTTGGCCATGGGCTAGTGTATGTCTGAAGAAGGTCTTAAATCCAGGATACTGTTTCTATTTATGATTAGGGTTTTAAATAAATATGAAGTCTTCGCCTGCTCAGGTACATACTACTGAATATTAGTGGTGTGGGACAGAAAGAAGAAAAGGCCTTAGTGATCCTGGAGCAAGTAAACTTGAGTCGAGGCCAATTTGAGTTGTCTAATACAACCTTTCGGAAAAAGTCCTTTAAACAAAATGTTCTGTCAAACTGAATTGACTGTTGAGTAGGAGAATGTGGTAAAATAAGGTCATGAAATTGTGACCTTAGGGAGCCTATGGTCTATTCTGCTCACTTTACATGCAGCATTCCTTCAGGACTCTCCCTACTCCCACTTGAGGTGACAGGTTTGGATCTGCAAAGGGTGACTTGTGACTCCGATCTTTAGGGTTCTAAGTGTAAACTATATAGTCCTATATTTGTTCATGAGCCCCCATCTGATGGCCTTCAATTAGCCAGCAAGAGTTAATTAGCTTTACAAAGATATTTTTACTGATGTGTTCTATTAAGAATAGTTGGTTTCAAACATTTCTTACAAACTGAAATATGGGCACATGTATTTCTGTAATTCAATAGCCAGATAACAAAGTGATGATTCTTTCATATGTTTAGACCTTTGGGGAATACTTATAGGGAGAACCTTTACGCATGGTAGATTTGATGAAGAGAGAAAAAGAAAATCCAGACTCATATAACAAGGTCCAAGAGGATAGTAAGCTTAAACTTAGAGAGTATATGTGACTGGAGGGTAACTCATATATTCTAGTTACTGGAAATTCTTTTGCTCCCTCAGAGACTCCTCGTGAGGTACCAAATAGATATTAGATGAGTATCTGTTGAACAGGTTTTATTGGGGATTCCTTTTTTGGGCACAAGTTGGACCAGATACTTTTGAAGTCCCTCCTTTCTATTATTTTTAAACTTTGTGGTAATGCTTTCCTACTCTTATGACCAAAGTGTTGTCATCTGAACATAGCACATTTCAGGCTGCAGTTCTCAATTGACTCCAAGTGATAGTGCCTTTACAGAGTCTCAAAGCTGCCTTTCTTCTCCATGACTAGTGTTTCTATGGTATGGTTCTCAGTTCTTGATTCAAACAATGACATTGGCCACTGTTGCTAAAGGCTCACTCCTCTTAATGCCAATGGGAAGTCCAAATATTCTGACCTTTCAAGGTTGTTTTCTGGTCACAGGCAGAGGTAAAAAAAAAGAGGGGGTGGAATTCATTCTTCCTTGTTTACTAAGGGCAATTCTTTTAACCACCACCAGACTATTGTTGGAATGTGTTCCTTTTGGAAATCTGCTACTGTATTATACACAGGTCCTGATATATATGTATCTGCTTCTTTCAACCAATCAGTGCATTTCTTGTGTAACATTATCTGTTTTTTTCCAATAATCAAAGTATTTCACTCCTCCCAAATTGATTTTTCATCTGTTTTATGCCTTTAATCAATCTTTGATTGATCAATTGATTGATTTAATATAAAAATCTGGGCCTTCTGCAGATAAGGAAACAAGCCCAGGGAAATGAAATGATTTATCCAAAGTCACATAGCATTGTTTTGAGGACCAAGTGAGATAATAACATCGAGTAGCATTGTGCCTGCTACATAGTAGGAGTAGTATAATGTTAACTATTACTGGTAATGTTAATAGTAGTAAGACCACTTCTGGTAAGAGGTTGAGGGCCCCAGGCCTCAATGCAGCCACTGATCAAATAAAGTTGAGAAATAGAACAAGAGGACAAAGAAAACTTGTCTTATGGAGTCTAGAGGATACCATCACTGTATCCTCAACTATGATACAATTCTGTTCACGCAGTAGGAGCTTAATAAGTGTTTGTCAAATTAAGCTGAGAAAGGAGATAGCAGATAACTTAACCGTAATATGGAAAGTCCTAAATGTATTCATTTATTTAAAAAATAGTATTAAGCTCTTATTATGTAGAGATACAAAATTTAGATAGGAAATGTTGCCTCTCTGTATGTAGCTTAAATTGAAAATTTGACTTATTGAAAATTTGACATTATCATAACTGATGGAGGTGGTGGAGGAAAGAAATCTCCTTCCTCCATTGTTGGAAGTCTGAGGAAGAACTGGTGTTGGCTGTGTCCCAACAGCAAAAAGAAGCCAGAAGCTATCTCTCCTTGCTCCTTGTAGCCCATGGAGTAGGGAGCTTTTCTTGTCTGAGTGGCCAATGATCTTTGACACAGCCTCCTGTCACCAGGATATAATGAAATTGACCAGGAGCCACTAGGCCTGATGGTGCTTTAGCAAGGGGCCAGAGCATGTGGCTCACTGGAAGGGGCCAAGGCACAGATCCATGGCCATGCATGCTCCATGGCTCTTGTTACCAGCAGTATATTCCTAATATGTGTCATCCTTATTCCTTTCAATTCTTCTGTGACAAATTTCTTGAAGATATCCTAGCTTCCTACAAGGTACAGCTCATGTACTATCTCATGTGCTATAGGTAGCCTTTCCTACATCTCTTTGTTGCAAAAACACATTCCTTGCTCCTCAAATGAACATGTATATATTTAACTGCTTAAACGTTGTATCTCTCCCCTCAATGCTTGTTGAGGGCAGGAGCTGTTTTATTTTCATCCTTATATCTCAAGCACCCAGCACTATGCCTTACTTATTAAATTCTTGGATTGGATTAAAGTCAGAGTCTTTATTATATTCAATGTTTGAATCCCCAGGTCTAGCATGATGTCTTACATATAGGAAATAAACACTTAGTAAAATATTTATTTGAATAAATTCATAGCATCATAGAGTACTAAAAAGGACCTTAGAGGTCATCAGTTCCATTACGCTAATTTTACAGATGAGGAAACTGAGGTTTGGAGAGTTTAAATGATTTTCATAGCTAGCAATTATCAAAGGGAAGATTTGGACTCCAATCCTGGCTGACTTGAAATCCAGAATTCTATCTGTTCTGTCATATTGCTTCACTGTCAGCTTTCATTGCCAAATTTTCCCCTTATTTATTTTTCTGCTATTTCAAATGATGCATTTCTTTTTTTTCAAAATCCTCTTTTATGTTTTTCCTTTCAAGTCTTTTTAGATCACATTAAACCTCCCATTAGATGTTCTAAGAATTACTTTTACATATAAATGGATTTTGAATGAATGTTCGTGTGTGTGTGTGTGTGTGTGTGTTTCTTTGAGCTGTTCTGTGTATGTTTTCCCCTTGACAGGACACTTGTTTGTCCTTGGTAGACAAGCATCAGGAAGGTGTGCAGTTCTGCTTTTTGTCTCCTGTATTTTTGTCTCCTTTCTTGATGGGCCATGCTGTTTTATCCAGGTTTCTCTTGCTTTGTTCCTATTTTTGCAAGACAGCTGGCAGCCAAGCTCACTAACCCCTTCTTGTGACTTCTCTCATGTTGGTCCCAATGCCTAGAATGCTTCCCCATAGCTCCCGTTTCCAGCTTAACATGCTACTTAGCCTTCAAAGGCCACCTCCACCATGGATCATTTCTATATCCTCTCAGCTGCCCCTCATCTAATCTCATTGTATTTTGGGCTCCTCTTATGGGACTATTCTATTTTAATTTATGTACCTTTAGTGCCTTCCCTCTGAGATTACCTTCCATTTACACTGTACATATCTTGAATATACATAAGTCTATCGATGTTGTTGTCTCTCCCATGCATATATTTGTAACAGCAAGGACCCCGGCATACACAGCAGGGCCTGCCGTACAGGTTCTTAGATCTGCTTTTCTATAAGGAAAACTACATTTGAGGGGTCAACAATCACTTTAATCAAGCATATATATCATTCACTTAGTTCAGGGGGAAAAATCAACACCCTAAACTTCAGAGAAAATACAAACAGAGAAATAAAGACCAACAAACAGGGCTTCCAACTGTCTGACCATAAGCAATACATACATCACAGATCAACAGACAGATCCAACTGTCTGACCTTACATACATAATTACCAGAGAGAGAAGCACCAACTTCTGGGTTTTCAAAGCTGAGGGACTCCTTAGCGGTTACCCAGAGTCTCCTCTGGCCAAACAAATATTTCCAATGAGTAAACCCCAAAACAAAACCTCACCTCAGAGTATTTATATACTTTTCAGAGCCAGAGGGCATCACAACCTTTGAAAACCAGTGCCTCATTAGAAATTAACAAAATATTTGGGCCTTGCTACAAAAACAAATCTCCCGTAATCAAGCTTTCCTTAACGGGCAGGCCCATTAATGGGTGGGCAAGATCTTTAACTCTCATTAACATTACAATATTGTCTCTCCCAAATGCTTATTTCTCTTCCCCTTCTCATTAGAATCTGAGTTCTAGGAAGATCAAGACTTTTTTTTTTGTACTTGTTTTATCATCAGTGCTTAGGACAGTGCCTAGCACATAAATAAATGCTCTACAAATGCCTGAGGAATTCCTATGTGTCTCATTTCCCCAAACAGATCTGAAACATGTCTTATGGATGTGGGTTCTGGTGGCTGAACAGGACCTAGTACTCAAGTTCCTGACTCTTCAGCCCAAGAGTTTTTTCTCCTTAAATTCATATACCACTTCATAAATCTACAAAACTATTTTCTCTCATTGTGATATAGAATTTACCCCATCAAAGGAGAATCTCTCCTAAATCATGCCATGCTGGAAAGTCTTTGAATGGGGGACCACAATGACCTGTGTATGTATCCTCAGAGGACCAGCCTAAATAAGTTTGAAGGGGATCATCTTCAAAGAAGTAGACACTAGGAGATAATTTTCTTTTTTTTTTTGGTCCATGTTGTTGTTCAGTTGTTTCATGTCTAATTCTTTGTTACTCCATTTGAGGTTTTCTTGTCAAAGATAGTAGAGTGGTTTGCCATTTCTTTCTGCAGCTCATTTTTCAGATGAGGAAACTGAGGCAAACAGGGTGAAGTGACTTTTCTAAAGTTATACAGCTACTAAATGTCAGGCCAGATTTGAACTCAGGAAGACTCATCTTCCTGACTCCAGGCCTGGTGCTTCATCCACTGTGTCACCTTTTTGTGTCTTTTTTTGGCACAATAACTCACTCAACTGTCTACTAAAGTGGATGAATGGGTTGTGATTTGCACTGAAAATAATAGCAAGCATTGATATATAATTTCAAAGTTTGCAAAGTGCTTTATATTATTTTATTTGATCCCCACAACAACCTTGGGAAGTAGATGTTATAATCATCCCCATTTTATAAATAGGGAAACTGTGACTGACAGACTGTGTGACTTGCCCAAGGTTATATAGCTAAAAAAATATCTAAAGTTGGATTCAAACTTAAGTCTTCCTGATTCCAAGCCAAGCATTCTATTCACTGTACCACTTAGGTGCCTAATATAAATATAAAAATAAAATGAAATAGGAATCATGGATCCTTAAAATATTAAAGTAAGATTGTACAAAACTAGTAATGAAAAGAAAGTTGTTTTAAATCTTAAAAAAACAAACAACTTAAACTGTAAAGTGTGTTTCAGGATTTAGAATAATAGATTTAAAGAGACCTTAGAGGTCATCTAGTCTAAACCCCTCATTTACAACTGAGGAAACTGAGGCCCAGAGGCATTAATGGACTTGGCCAAGGTCACCCAGGGAGTATTTTCTCATATATTGAAGACATTCAAGCAAAACTTAATAAAAGTAATAATGAAGCCAGTGTAGCTGAGCCAAAAAAAAAAAAAAAACCAAAAACCCAGGTATGTTAGAATGCAATTAGACACTGAGAGGAGCCTCAGGGAACAAGAACCAAAAGATGTCCTGGAAGACTGGGGAGATCTACTAAAACAAAGGAGGTATCACAGATTTGCAGTGGGAAAAGCATTTGCGTGTAAAGTAATTCTAAGAAATATTTACCAGGAGATTTCACATAGCATAAAAGTACTGGCAGACATACACATAAAAGAAAAAGTTTATTTTTTTATTTTGAAGGAAGGTGTAGTTTGGAGCAATGGGGGGGGGAGGGGAGGAGGAATGAGAAAATCTCCTAGGAGTAAGAACTGAATTCAATTCACCTGAATAAATAACTTCATAATTGCCTATATTGTATGATATGGCCATGTGCCCAGGAATCTAAAGATTTTAAAATGACATAGGCCCGGACCTCGAGGAGCTGAGAACTAACTTGTCCTTAGATTCTGGCTTGACCACCAGCTCTTTTAATGACTTGGGGTCGGTTATTTCATAAGATCATGGATTTAGGAACCGGAAGAGATCCTATAAAGTCATCAAAATAGCTTTGATTTTATAGGTGAGGCAAGGGAGGAAGGCCCCAAGATTTCACCTGTAAGGCCAGGACAGTAAAGGGCAGAGCTGGGAATCAGGCCCAGAGTGACTAAAAGCTCTTTCTAGGCCTTGCTTCAGTGCTCTGGGCCCAGAGCTTATACCAACTCTGCTTGTGTGGCAATAGTTAAATTTTCATCTTGAGAATTGGCATATCTCAATTCAGTAAAGGTTACATATCAAGGTTTGTCTGATAGATTGATTTTTTTTTTTTTTTTGCTAATTGTCTAGGCTGAAGAAAGTGATAAACAAAGTATTAATAGTGCAGTTTAAATTTAAAGTGTCTGGAGACATTTCTCCCCAAGAGGGACCGTTGTTAAACACCAGCATACTCTGCACCTCAGTTTCCTCTGGTGAATGAGGGGGCTGGCCCAGAGGGCATCTAAATTCCTTTCCATTTAAGGATCCTGCGAAAAGAGCTGGAGGAAAATTTGGAGATCTAATCGAAATCCCTCCTTTCCCCACTGAGCCCTAGTTCAAGGGGCAGCAATAGATATACAACTGTTTCATCAAACCTCCAGGTTACACGATCATCTTCCCAAAGTACACATCTTCCTATTGGTCATCTCCCAGGCCCATCTTCTTGTCAAGAAGAAAACATGCATGACCCAAGGATTTTCCACACACAAAAGGGAATGATCATCTGAAAAAACACTTGTATGGAAAAGTAATTTTTAGAAACATTTAGTAGGAGATTTAATACTGCCTGAAAGTTCTTGAAAACAAACTTAAAAGATCAGGTTGGATTTTTTTCAGAGTATATAGTTTAGAGAAATAGAAAAGCAAACAATAGAAATTGCCCCCATTTCTACATTGCCTTAAGGTTTAATGATAACTTCTATTTATGGTCACCTTAACATTTGAAAGGCACTTTACATGTGTTGTCTTACTATTTATGGTCACCTTAACATTTGAAAGGCACTTTACATGTGTTGTCTTATTTGTACTTCACAACAGCCTAAGTTTTATTATTCTATTTGACACATAAAGAAACTTTGCCCATGGTCACACAGCTAATGAGAGTATTATGGTTAAGACTAATCCAGATCTTTTAGGGTCCTAGGTACTAAGGTTTATTATCGCCACTTTACAGTTGAGTAAACTAAGACTCAAAGAGGTCACCCAACCTTGCTCAGATCATAAGGCTGATAAACCTGAGAATCAGGATTCAAATTCAAGTCTTCTGACTCTCTTAACATTAATCTCTCGTTATCATTGTTCAGTTGTTTCAGTCATGTCTGACTCTTTGGGGATCCCTCCAAATTACTAGAGTGATTTGCCATTTCCTTCTCCAGCTCATTTTACAGATGAGAAAACTGAGACAAACAGGGTTAAGTGCCTTGCCCAGGGGCACACAACTGGTAAGTGTCCGAGATCAGATTTGAACTCTGGAAAATGAGTCTTCTGGACTCCAGACCTGGAACTCTGTCCTCTGCCTTTCTCTCAATAGTAATTCTCTCAATACCTATTCTCTCTTGTCAATACCAATTCTTCCAGCACTTAGCACCAATTTCAGCTAAATTGACCAAGTATTCCTAAAAACCAATAATGCACAAGGCTTTAAACTAGATTTGAGGTTATTCCTTAAGGACACCAGTGGATACAGGATCCCATCATTCTCTCTACTGGATCAGATCACTCAAAAACTGTCCATGTCTTGGGTCATACGTTGGATATCTGTCTTAGAGCTTAAAGGTGATTAGAGGTCATTGGATTCAAATGCCACATTTTTCATCTTAGGAAACTGACATATTAGAGAGATTAAGAGTCTTGACCAAGTTCACAGGGGCAGTAATGTTTTTTCCATTTCAAGTTGCTGCTCCTCTCCCTGTACAATAGTTTCCAAGATATGATCTTTACTTTCTCCTCCTCCTATTCAAATCTGGGCCCAGCCTGTGGATGTAAAGTTTAAATAGGACACAGTCTCTATCGCTCTGGTAACTGACTCTGAAAGAAAAGCAAGAGATATAAAGAACCCATGAATGTAAAAGTTAAAGCAATTAAACCATCCTGGACAATTGCCAAGCAGGCCACACAGTCTTGGAGCGTACCAAGATGAATAAGACCAGTTGCCTGCCCTAAAGCTACTTACAATAATAATGATCTTAGTAGTAACTCACACTTCTAAATGCTTAATACATAGTAATAGCCAATATTTGTATTTATATTGTTCAGATTTGCAAAGCACTTCACAAATTTTATCCTTGCAATAACCCTGTGAGGTACATGGTCTTATTCCCATTTTACAGATGAGGAGACTGAAGTTCAGAGGCTAGGTGACTATAGTCTTCTAGGGGAAATGAGACTTGTATGCAAAAAGCCCTAACACGAGGCAGAATGGAGGAGTGTAATAGAAGTACAAAGTTCAGAGTTGGGTCAGATGGGGAGAAATCACTTGTGGTCAAAAGAACAAAGGGGTATTTCTCCAAGTTATATTCGTATAGACCCAGAGGAAGTTTTCATAAACAGAGGAAACCACTCCACCTAAAGTAAATGAAACATGTATTATAAAGGCCCCTTATTTTCCTGATAAAGACTTTTTTGCTTTAAAAAAAAAAAAATCACAAAAATAATGCCAAAATCTTATTTGTTTTTCAGCTGATAATTATTCCAAGGATAGCATTGTAACCAGAGGAAGAAGTCATGCCTGGAAGTTGTGTGTCATATTTTCAGCAAATAAGATTTTCAGTACTTGCTTTCTAAAAAACTATGCAATTGCCAGGAACCCCATTCACAGACTTCAAAGGGACCTGTGAAAGGATCTAACAGCATGCTTATGGGAGGGCTTCCTGTCTGAGGCTTGGTTTTGCAAACCGAGAATTTGAAAATGAACTTGAAAGGGCAGATAAGCCATCTTGCTCTACCCTCATCCAACTGAAAATTCATGGCCATTATGAGAACATCTATAGAGTATGTCAAGGTTACATAAACTCACAGGGCAGGAATAATGCCTGACATGTATATGTTTAATACTTGCTGAGAGATTTATACACATTTATCTCATTTTGCCAGTCAGTCAGTAAAAATTATCCAGTACCTACTATGTGCCAAGTGTTGTGCTAAGCTCTGGGGATACAAAAAGAGGCAAAAGGCAGTCTTCATTCTCAAGGAGTTCATAGTCTCCTAGGAAAGATAACGTGCAGACAACCATACCGATGAGAAGTGAGCAGGATAGAGTGGAGATAATCAATATGCGGAAGGTACTTATTAGGGGAGATTTGGAAAGGGTTTTTGCAGAAGGTGAGATTGTAGCTGAGACTCGAAGGAAGCCAGAGAAGCCTGGAGTCAGAGATGAGGATTGAGAGCATTCAAGGTAAGGGAGACAATCCATAGAAATGTCAGGAATTACCCCGTGTCAACAACATATTCCAGTTTTAGAACTAAGGAAACTGAAACCCCAAGAGGTTCGGTGACTCACCAATGGTCACGCTACTAGTCTGGGATTCAGACCCAGGGGTCTCCTTACTCCAGAAACATTGTTTTTGTCATTACCTCATGTTCCCTCTCAGAGAAAGACTCCAAGGCTCTCCTCTGCTTCAGATTGTATTTAGAATATTATATCTAATTCAATGGTGCCACATTTTAGGAAGGATATTGACAAACTGGCATAGGCTCAGAAGAGAGGGACCAAGATAATGAAGGAACTGTAGATTGCCACTGGTGGTTGGAGAAGGAATTAAGTATGTTATAATCTCAAGAAAAGAAGGTAGTAATTAACGTTTTCTTGTCTTCAGATATTTGATGGACTTTTATATGAGTCCATGCATTAATCTTGCGTTGATCTTGCTCTCTTTGACTCCACAGTGAAGAATCAGAGCAGGGGTTAGAAGTCACAGAGAGGTAGATTTTGACTCAGTGCAAGGAAAAAATGCCCCGAAGTGGAATGGGTCCATCTCAGGAGTCAGTGAGTTGTCCACTATTGGAGGTCTTTAAGCAGAGGCTGGATGGAAGACCAGTTGTTAGGCGTGTTAGGGAAGAGAGATGTTTGGTCACAGGCTGCACTTGATGACCCTGGATTCTCTTCCAGTCCTGAGATTCTGTGATTCTTGTTTGTAAGATTGACTGAGTCAAAGGGCTGCACTTGAGGACCTATAGGGTCATATGTGGCCTCAAGGCCACAGGTTCCCTGCCCCCTGGTCTATGAGATCCTCTGTTCTCACAGACTCCTGTTTCTTAGTTCAGTGAATGAAATAACTCCATTGCTCTACAAGGCAGCGTTCTCATATTATAAAATTATAAAAATTTTTGAATAACTTTGTTATTAAGCTAGAGAAAGAGCTCCTTCTCTACTGGTCAGTTCCAGAATCCTACTTCTCCTGGGAAGACTCTGTCTAGAACTAAGCCAAGTGCCCTAGCTTTGGCCCAGCTGTGACAGCTGTCCTCTTTTGCATAGGGTCAGGAATAAAATTGAGGCGAGATGCCAGACATTTTAAGTAGATGATAATGTTTGGGGAATTTCATAATCTTCTAATGCCAAAAAACATTCTATTTGTTTCACAAAATTGACGTACATCTACTTCACTAGTTTTACCAGTTAGTCTTAGAATTACAAGCATCTATCTCAAGTTTGGGGGCACATATAGAAATAGTCATGGCTAGCCCTAGCCAAAACTGTGAAACAGGTCAAGTTTGTCTTAAGGCCAGCTTTGTTACTCATTCATTGTATGACTTTAAGCAAGTCATTTTTCCTGAGTCTCAATTTGTTTCCCATTTGCTAAATGGAAATAATAATATTTTATATATTAGTTTCTATTGATCTATTAATTTCTATGATTAAAATAGGGATAATAATGAGTCCCTTTTTATAGCACTTCGAGGTTTGTAAAGCATTTTACAAACATCTCATTTGATTTTAACAGATTTTAACAAACTTTAACAGGGTTATTGTGCGGTAAATAATGCAAGTATTATCATCTCCATTTTATAAATGAGGAAACTGAGATTCAGAAGTTAAGTACTTTGCCCAGGTTAATACAGATAGTAAGTGTCAGAGCTAGAATTCAAACCTAACGCTTTCCATATGTCTAATCCGCTGTCTTCACTATGCCATGCACTCAAAGTGCTGTTGGAAGAAAAGCTCTTCGTAAAGTATTATAGAAATGTGAGCTATTATAATGACAAAGGTCAAATACTGTGATAGATCTATGATCTCCTGGATGTGAATGTTCTCTCCAGTAATGCAGATTGCCACCTTTGGTGTAGTTCTCTCCATGGACTCCTTAAGTTCACACAGGTTCCATATAGTGGGCTTGACACTTGATAGTCCCCTCATAGGAGGAATGGACTATCTAGACTTTGCCTTCAACATATAGCGAGCTCCTCTTTTTCTATCATGAATTTCTTTGATGACATCCTTATAAGTCTATTTCTTTATAGTTCTTAATTTTATTTTATTTCATTTCTGTATTGTCTTCCGAAATTAGACTATGGGCTGCTTGAGAGTAGGGACTATCTTCCTTTTCTATTTGAATTTCTGGTATATAGCACAGTCTTTGGTATGTATGGAGCTTTTTACACATTTATTCATTCTACTATGCACCTGTCTATCACCCTCTGAGTGATAATCATTTTTAATTGTTCAGAGACTTGGCATCCCATGACTCACAGTCATATAAAACTGGTACCAGTATTGGATGACCATGAGACATTATGAAAATTGTTATCATCATTCTGCTTGTGTTAAGGTCTCTATTATCTCAGTGATATTTCCCTTTATCCCCCCAAGGTTTAGTGACCCCACAATATCCCACAGAAGCTTAGCATTCCCCCTTTGAGTATGACTCCAAGCCTTTCCCTTGTCCTTCATCAAAAGTTCTGTTGTATATGACTTGTCAGGTCCCTGCTTGGTGTTCTGCTAATTTGATAAATGAAGTTGACACATGCCTGAATGTATTGCTTCTTTCTGGTAAAATATTTATAATTTTTAACAGGAGCTTTTGGGAAATTATGCCTTAACCTCAAAATAATGGCTCCCACAGTGAGAAACTTAGGCACAGGGGCAGATAAGTGGGGCAGATGGTTTAGGGAAGGGACCTCTCAGATGCAAGCCAGTCACTCAATAAGAATCCACATAAGAAAATAGAAGTATAGGTGCTCATTCTCTTTTTCTCCTCTCTCCCTTGTCTAAACCTGCTGCTTGTTTTCCCTCCTCTTTTCTGCCCTGCTGCTTTTGGGATGCCTCTGCCAGCTCATGCATTGTGAGATTACCATAGTGTTGAATATTTAGAGGCTGGCTCTCCTCCCCTACAGTTGTCCTCAGGCCTGTAGGCAGATTTAAATTTGGCCAGGGATCTGGGTGAGTTTTGTGTAGTGGAAAGAATGCTCAAGAATGCTGACATCTCAGGAGACCTGGCATCCAGAACCAGCTCTGCTTTAACAGATTCTATGTCACCTTGGGAAAGTCAGTTTGTCCTTCGGAGCCTCAGTTTCCTCGTTGGGTGAAATGAAAAAAAATGCCTTTAAATTTTAGAATGATATCATTCTTACTGTTTTCCAGAGCTCCATGTATGCAATATCTGGGTTTGTAGAGAATTTTATATGCTTAATCTAGGAAATTATAATAATTTTTTTTTATTTTTGCCAATGAGATAGGCTTCCTATACTGGGCAGCTGCTTTGAACCAAATTCTTCTCAGTTTTTAAATTAGTGCCACAAAAACCTATGATGTCAGTCACTATTAATGTTTGGGATATCATTAAGAGGTTTAAGAAAGCTTATATTAATCTTCCTCATTTAACCCCCATATCTAAACTGCTTCAGTTCCACTCATGTCTTCCAGGACGCCACTCATTCTGCTTAGATAGGAACAGCTACCCCAGATTATTGATGACTTTGATCAAAGTCATTCAAAGCAAATTTGTGCTTACTGAGTCAATTTAGTAAGACCCAACAGAGTTGTTTTTTTGTCTTGCAGGGGGAGGGGTTATTTTTAGTATATCTTTTTTCCTGTTTCCCACTCTGCTTATTAAAAAGATACTCTGTTTTGGTTCTTAGATTTTCTCGGCATATTTTCTTAGTATTAAATGCCACTTGCTACCACCTCTCCCTTATTCCCTTTCACCTATCCTGTCTTTTGGAATAAGTTATAGCCTTCCTGCTTATATTTGTCATGGGTTCCATCCCACTAAGGCTTGGTGATACCCATATGGTCAAATTTGCTTCCTCACATAAAAATAATTGATTATTTACTTATTCATATTTATTTTGCAGATAGCCATCTGAGGACATGAGATGTATTGCTGGTTCAGTTTTTTTTTTTTTTTTGGCATTTTGTCTTTTGTGTATTTCTGGGTTTTTCTTTTTTCTTTTATTGTTTATTTATTTTTAGTTTTCAATATTCATTTCCACAAAATTTTGAGTTCCAAATTTTCTCCCCATCTCTCCCCTCCCCCCACCCTATAACACCTTGCATTCTGATTACCCCTTCCCTCAATATGCCCTACCTTCTATCACACTCTTCCCTTCCCTTATCCCCTTCTTCTCTCTTTTCTTGTAGGGCAAGATAGGTTTCTATACCCCATTATCAATATTTATTATTTCCCAGTTGTATGCAAAAACAATTCTCAACATTCATTCTTAATACTTTGAATTCCAACTTCTCTCCCTTCCTCCCTCCCCACCCATCCCCACTGAGAAGGCAGCTGATTCAATATAGGTTGTATAAGTGTAGTTATGCAAATGACTTCCATAATAGTCATGTTGTGTAAGACTAACTATATTTCCCTCCATCCTATCCTGCCCCCCATTGCTTCTATTCTCTCTTTTGACCTTGTCCCTCCCCAAAAGTGTTTACTTCTGATTACTCCCTTCTCCCATTTGCCATCCCTTCTACCATCCTCCTTACCCCACTTGTCCCCTTCTCCCCTGCCCTTCTATAGTGCATGATATACTTTCATACCAAACTGAGTGAGGATGTCATTCCCTCAAGCCAAATGTGAAAAGAGTAAATTTCCCTTTTTCCCTCTCACATCCTCCTTTTTCTCCTCCACTGAAGAAGCTTTTCTTGCCTCTTTTATAAGCGATAATTTACCCCATTCCATTTTTCCCTTTCTCCTCCCCATATATTCCTCTCTCACCCCTCAATTTTACTTTATTTTTTAGGTATCATCCCTTCTTATTCAACTCACCCTGTCTTCTCCGTCTATGTGTGTGTGTGTGTGTGTGTGTGTGTGTGTGTGTGTGTGTGTGTGTGTGTCTAACTACCCAAGTACTGAAAAAAGTCTCAAGAGTAACAAATATCATCTTTCCGTGTAGGAATGTAAGCAGTTCAACTTTAGAAAGTTCTTTATGTTTTCTCTTTCCTGTTTACCTTTTCATGCTTTTCTTGATTCTTGTGTTTGAAAGTCAAATTTTCTATTCAGTTCTGGTATTTTCATCATGAATGCTTGAAAGTCCTCTATATCATTGAATGACCATTTTTCCCCCTGAAGTATTATGCTCAGTTTTGCTGGATAGGTGATTCTTGGTTTTAATCCCAGATCCTTTGACTTCTGGAATATCATATTCCAAGCCATTAGATCCCTTAATGTAGAAGCTGCTAGATCTTGTGTTATCCTGATTGTATTTCCACAATACTCAAACTGTTTCTTTCTGGCTACTCACTGGGAACTCTGGAATTTGGCTACAATATTTCTAGGAGTTTCTCTTTTCAGGTCCCTTTCAGGAGGTGATCAGTGGATTCTTTCAATATTTATTTTGCCCTCTGGTTCTAGAATTTCTGGGCAGTTTTCCTTGATAATTTCATGAAAGTTAATGTCTAGGCTCTTTTTTTGATCATGGTTTTCAGGTAGTCCCATAATTTTTAAACTGTCTCTCTTAGATCTATTTTCCAGGTCAGTTGTTTTTCCAGTGAGATCTTTCACTTTATCTTCTATTTTTTAATTCTTTTGGTTTTGTTTTGTAATTTCTTAGTTTTTCATAGTCATTAGCTTCCATCTGCTCCATTCTAATTTTTAAAGAACTATTTTCTTCAGTGAACTTTTGAATCTCCTTTTCCATTTGGCTAATTCTACTTTTTAAAGCATACTTCTCCTCATTGGCTTTTTGGACCTCTTTTGCCAATTGAGTTAGTCTATTTTTAAAGGTGTTATTTTCTTCAGCATTTTTTTGGGTCTCCTTTAGCAAGCTGTTGACTTGCTTTTCATGATTTTCTTGCATCTTTCTCATTTCTCCTCCCAATTTTTCCTCCACCTCTCTTACTTGATTTTCAAAATCCTTTTTGAGCTCTTCCATGGCCTGAGACCATTGCATATTTATTTTGGAGGTTTTGGATGCAAAAGCTTTGACTTCCTCTAATGTTATGCTTTGTTCTTCCTCATCCAGAAGGATGGGAGAAAATACCTGTTCACCAAGAAAGTAACCTTCTATAGTCTTATTTTCTCTCCCTTTTTTGGGCATTTTCCCAGCCAGTTACTTGACTTTTGAGACCTTTGTCAGGAGGAGGGTATATTCTGGGGACCTGTAAATTCTCAGTTCTTCCAAGGTGGTACAATCAAGGGAGAGGTGTTTACTCCTCTCCTGCCCTGTGGACTGGTCTGAGAACAATCAAAAACTTTTCTGCCCAGAATCTACAATTGAATTCCCTCTCCAGAGGCTCCACCAGCTCCACTGCTGGTGCTCCTCCTCACCCCTAGGTGGAGCTCAGGGCTGAGAATCAGATCAGTGGCTCTATTTCCCCAGGGGCTTTAGGTGGAAATCTCCCTGTTTCTGGGTTTATCTACTGTTATTTTTCTTCCTCTACTGTAATGACTGCTCTCTAAAGTAGTAAGTTTGAGAGATACATGAAAGGTAGATTTCCTCCACTCCTTTTAATTTTAAACTGTCTTGATTAGATTCTAAGCATTTTTTTTTTATCAGTTCTTGTTACATGTGCTCCATCCTTGGTCAAAAGCCCACCATTTTTATATTTTAAAAAATATAATAATTTAAAATATAAACACTGCCTTGTCCCTGCCCTGCCATGGGAACATTTTCTAATAATGAAGGAAATGCCTTTATAACTGCTTGAGCAAATTCTATAGCAAATAAATGTAACTTGCCATGAAGTTTCTTGTGCCCACATTGAATGACTAAGGATTTCAAACAAGTTTTGTGACAAGCAAGGGAGCACTCCACAAATTCTGCCCCTTGGAATATGACTTAAGTTGTCACATTCCCTGCTGTTGGATAAAGTCCTCAGCTCCCAAAGCTTATGAGTAACAGCAGCTTTTGACTTCAACGTATTTTTAAATGGTCTAGAGGAGCTGGTAGTTTCAGGCATATGCTCATTTAAGCCAGTCTCAGAAGAAGAAGGTAGTTTTCTTTCATCTAGGTCATCAGAAGAAGGCATCATTCCTATTGATGATATCAAAAGAAACCTGCATTGAAAATCTACTGGATTGGCAGGAGAATCTATAGACTTTGATTCATTGCTTCCTCTAGCACTTTGAATCATGGTACAGTTTACTACCTTGATTACCAACTAATCATGATTTGAAAGGGGGTGGCCCTCTGACAGCTGGGGTATCTATGCTGTTACAGGACCTCTTATCTCCAATTTTTTCAGAATAGTAAACAGGACCCCCAATATCCTCTAATGAACAAAATGGACAGTCTCCAGAGTTCTGAAAGACATTTCCATGTGACCCACGTTGACTATTTGTTGATTCTTAGTTAAAAGTTGATCAGTTTTGGAATTCTCAAAAGAACTAGATTTAATGTGAACACCATCCTTGGGTGAAGTTTTTGCCTTCACAAATTCTTCAAACTTTCACCTGGGGTCATATAACTTGGCATTTTCACAGAGACACTAGCTAACTGGAAGAGACAACTGACACATGTTGCCTCTGAAGAAGTTAACCCTGAAGCTTTAAGAGTTAGATCACATTGGAAAACAAGTTCACAAACAAATTTACAAAGTTGTGTTAAAATTTCACTTTTGTGGGGATTCTGGGAAAATGGCAGAGTAGGTCAGAAATTTCCAAGCTGGGGACCTCAGAAAAGATAGGCCCTCTACAGACCGAGGTTTGACCTGAGTGAAGAAGAGTAGACACCTATGGACAAATTTGGATCAACAAATGGTAGGCCTTGAGGGCAACTCCATTGGAAAGCTGACTAGGCCTCAAGAAATTTCACCTCATGAATTTTTACTTCACAACCTCAGAAACTTTCACCTCACAAACTTTTTACCTCATAAACTTTCATCTAAAGAGCAGGTTATTGTTGTTGTGTTTGTCCTTCTCAAAGAGGACCGTGACATCAAGATGATGACATGACTTGCAGTTGATTTTGATTTGAGTGAGGGAAGGCTGTGCCAGGTCATCAATTTCACGTTCTTCTCCTGAGTCATCTGAGTCCAGTGGCCTGATATTCATCAGGATGACTAGAGAAGGCCCAGGATCCAAGGTGAGACCCTGGCCCTTTCAGGCTAAGGTCTTATCACATTCTCACTTTGAGTGAGATACACCCATTTACTTTAAGTAATTACTTTAAGTAGTTACTTAAGGGATGGACCCTTTCATAAAAAAAAAAAAAATCAAACTGGGAGGGGAAGACCCTCAGGGTTCCTGGGTGAAAGAGAAACAATTACTATTTAGTTATCACATTCATTCTGTGCTAGGTGAATAGGAACTTATTGTCCAGTCTATGAGCTCCAGAGAGAATTAGGTTTAAGGCTTGATTTCTGAGCCAGTAAACCAGAGGGGAGGGGAGGGGAGAGGAGGGGAGAGGAGGAGAGGAGAGGAGAGGAGCTGCTACTCACTCACAGGTTGTGTTTGTGCTTCATTCTCAAAGAGGACCATGACATCAAGATGATGATATGACTTGCAGTTGACTTTGATTTAAATGAGGGAGGGCTGTGCAAGATCACCAACCTCACTTTCTTCTCCTGAGCCATATGGGTCCAGTGGCCTGATATTCATCAGGATGACTCTCTAGAGAACAGCAGACAGCTGAGTGGGAGAAGACTGAAGGACTACCACCCCCCCACCCCCCCACACCCCCACACTGTTTCCACAGGCTGGGTCTAGCAGTGCTAATCCAAAGTGATCCTGGGCTATGGCTGTGGGCAAGGAAAAGCTAGTATGCATTCAGTTAGTTCAGTACCAGTACTGGCAGGGAGCAAGAACATTTTGGGGACATAGGGGGAAGGGGGAGGCTGCTGTGATTTGGAGGATGAGAGGAGTCCCTGAGGTTGAACCCCAGCCAATTCAGAAAATAATAGCAAGGAAGACTTGAGGCCTAGGGCAACATTGTTCACAATTTAGGATAAAAACTTGACTATAATAAAATAAAACAGAATAAAAATAAACATAAGTAAACAAATGAAGAAAGAACCAGACACAGATAGCCACTTTAGTGTAAAAGATCTGGGTCCATATTCAGAAGAAGATAGTGAGAGAAAAAGAAAAAAACACTTCCAAACCCAAAGAATATCATCAAATGGTCACAATCCCAAAAAGAGTCCTTGGAAGAACTAAAAAGGAATTAAAAAATCAACTAAGAGAAGTCGAGAAAAAATTAGGAAAAAGAATAAAAGCAATCCAAGAAAATTATGAAAAGAAAGTTAACCAATTGGAAAAAGAGGTCCAAAATCATAAGGAAGAAAAATAACTCCTTGAAAACTAGAACTGGGCAAGAAGAATTAAATGATGTCATAAGACAACAAGAAATAATAAAACTAGAAAAAATAAGAGAGAATCTGAAATATTTCATTATAAAAATAACTGATGTGGAGGATAGATTGAGGAGAGATAATATAAGAATTGCTGGATTACCTAAAAGTTATGACCAAAAAAAGATCTTCATACAATATTACAATAAATTATTTTAAAAAATAAATTGTTAAAGAAAAGTTCTAGAACAAGAGGATAAAGTGAAATAAAACCTGAAAGAGAACCAAAGAGGAAAATCAGGAATATCATAGGACATCATAGTCAAGTTTCAAAACTCCCAGATCAAGGAGAAAATATTGCAGGCAACAAGATTAAAAACCAACTTAAATACCATGGAGATACAGTCAGGACTTCCCAAGACCTAACAGCTTCTAATCTAAAGACCATAGGTCTTAGAGCCTTATATTTCAAAGAGCAAAAGAACTGGGGTTGTGTCCAACAATAACATACCCAGCAAAGTTGAGTGTAATCCTGAATTTAAAAAAAAATGGATATTTGATGAACTGGAAGACTTTCCGGTCTCTGTAATAAAAAGACTCAATGGAAAGTTTGATATAAAAAGTCCAAAAGAAATGTAAGGAAAACATTAAAGACTAATTCTAAGGCACTCATTAAAGTCAAACTTATCATATAGATGAAAATGCTATCAGTATTCTTAAAATTGTCTTCATTATTAAGGTAGTTTGAAAGACAGGTTGGCGCTGAGTTGGGTATGATGGGGTGATTCTAAAAAACAAAATTGGGTAGGAAAAGGTAAAAGAGAGCAATTATGTTATAAAAATAAGATGTGAAAGGCACAACTAATACAGAAAAAGCAGGTAAGGGTGGAGCCTGGCAATGTTGGAACCTTATTTTCATCTGGGTTGAAGAGGAAACTTATTCATCTGGAAGGGTGTAGAAGTTTTCTGAACATGTAGAGAGGTGAGAAAACTGGGGGAAAGAGTGGGGGAGGGACTTTTAGAGGGATATATGGATTGGGATTGCAGAAGATGGGGAGACTTTTGGAGGGGTGCATAAATTGAGATTAGAGGTGAGGGAACATATGGGGGACTCATGGAGGTGTGGACAAAAAGGAGGGGGGTGGAAGGGTAGGGAGAAAAGATAAGGTAACAGGGACAGGGTAAAAAGAGAGGAAATGAAAATAGTAAAAATGAGATGGAGGGAAATTCACAAATAGTAATTATAACTTTGAATGTGAATGGGATGTTTATAGCAGCTTTTTTTTGTGGTGGCAAAGTACTAAAAATTGCAGGGATACCCATCAGTTGGGCAACGGCTGAATAAGTTGTATATAGTTATGATGGAATAGTACTATGCTATAAGAAATGATGAGGTCAATGATCTTAGAAAGGCATGGAAAAACTTGCACAAAATGATCAAGTGCAAAATGAGAAGACCCAAGAGAACACTGTAAATAGTAACAGAAATATTTTGTTTAAGAATGACTTTGAGTGACTCAGTCATTTTTATTATTATAATTATAGAAATTAAAAATAAAGGACATGTGAAGAAAGACTATTTGCATCCAGAAAAAGGACTGATAAATAGAAGTATGTATAGAATAATTTTATACACACACACACACACACACACACACACACACACACACACACACACATATTTGCATCTAATGGAGAGACTGTCAAATTCCCAAACAAGTGTTGGTTTATATTTCTTACTTTTAGTCCCTGATAGCAGGCATTTCATTATTCATTAGTACAATGATAATCACTATCTATAATAGCTGTGGCAGATCCCTGAAGAACCACCAAAAAAATAATGAACAGAATTTGTAATTAAGTCCATTTAATTTGAAAAGCCTCTTATGTTCCCTACTCTGTTGAATAATAATAAAGACATGATTGGTGCTTTCAAAGGTTCATAGTTTCATTGATATGAGTGTTCCCTCCACCAATGCAAATCATGAACATCTTAGTAGAGCATGAGTTACTGTGGCCAAAATATAAAGTTCAACCAGCTGCCAACCTAAAGATGATGAGACTCCCCAAACTTAGACCAGCCTGATAGATATACAGTCCAAGAAAGACCAATGCTCATGGCCTTTCTGGCTCTGGTGACCTGTACCTTAACCTCTTTGGGTGTCACTCTGACCTTTAAATTCTCATTCTAAATCTACGATCTTATGGTCCTACTCTGATGTCTCATCAGATATGAAGGTGACTGTGGTTTTCCAAAGGCTATATGTGAAGAAATTGAAAACTCAGATAAAGTTCTTCCAGGCCAAGTGATAAACTGTGTACCTGTTCTCCAAGGCTCAGTCTACCCAACTTCAGGTCTCATTATTAATTTGGCTACAAGATGATAAATATTTCAGGCACAGCAACTCTTGAAGACCATTTTGTGATGATTAAAAAGTTTGAGACATAGTTTCTGGGTAATTTGATCATTTTATTAATAAGGCCAGCAGGCGTTTGTTCTCTTAGAACAAAGATCCCTAATGCAGTGGAGTCACAGTTTATATGTTCTTTGAAGAGGAAGTGTGCCCGAGTGGTGGCAAACAACTTGAACTGGTTAACACGAAGACAGGTATGGACTATGTTAAAATGAAATTCTTGAGGTACGTGACATGTGACTTAGGTTGCTCAAATCTTGGTCATAGAGACAACAATTTCCACATCACCTGTTTTGATAATAAGGGGAAACTAACCTTTCCTCAGGCCTTTCTGAGGAAACACAATGATCAGAAATACACCCATTAGCCCATACTTAGAATTTTTTACTCTCTGATTACATCTTGGCCTGCATAAATCTCCAAGAGAGATTTCCACACTAGTTGATTTCTGGATGAGGAAGTAGAAAAAGGAAAAACCATGCTTCCAATACAATAATTAGCTATTAAATATAAGAGAGAAATGTCAGTTTCTCACAATTTACTAAATTATATGAGGTTGTGATCTAAACTGGTGAAGGGAATACCTAGCCCAATGAAATGATAGGTCTGTGAAGCCTCAGAACTTTAACCATGATAATAATGTAGGAATGGGGTAAGCATGCATAGAAGCCTCCACTATGCAGCAGGCTTTGTGTTAAGGACTTGTACATGGTAATAAGTTGACCTGATGCATAGAGTGATGAAGAGTCCAGGTTACCTACTATAAAGGGGGCCAAACTTGGCATAAATTGGATTTTTGAGGCCCATAGGATGGCCTTTTGAAAGACCATCATTGACCCCTTTTCTCTCTTTGTTTTGGCCTGTATCCCTCAACACTCTCAGAGGATAGAAACCCTGCTGGTTGAATACTTGATCATCTCTCCTCCCTTATATCCTTTTTTTTTTTTAATGTCTATTTATTTATTTTCAGTTTTCAGTATTCATTTCTACAAAATTTTGAGTTCCAAATTTTCTCCCTATCTCTCCCCTCCCCCACCCCATAATGCCTTGCATTCTGATTACCTCTTCCTTCAATATGCCCTCCCCTCTTTCACATCCTACCCTTCCCTCATCCCCATCTCCTCTCTTTTCTTGTAGGGCAAGATAGATTTCTATACCCCATTACCTGTATTTCTTATTTCCCAGTTGTATGCAAAAACAATCCTCAACATGTGTTCCTAGTATTTTGAGTTCCAACTTCTCTCCTTTCCTCCCTCCCCACCCATCCCCACTGAGAAAGCAAGCAATTCAATATAGGCTACATATGTGTAGTTTTGCAAAAGACTTCCGTAATAGTCATGTTGTATAAGACTAACTATATTTCCCTCCATCTTATCCTGCCCCCCATTTCTTCTATTCTCTCTTTTGACCTTGTCCCTCCCCAAAAGTGTTTACTTCTAATTACTCCCTCCTCCCATTTGCCCTCTCTTCTCTCATTCCCCTCACCTCACTTATCCCCTTCTCCCCTACTTTTCTGTACTGTTACACAGATTTTCATACCAAATTCATTGAGCATGTTATTCCCTCCTTAAGCCAAATGTGAATAGAATAAGCTTCACTTTTTCCTTCTTACCTCCTCTCTTTTCTCCTCCATTGAAAAAGCTTTTTCTTGCCTCTTTTATGAGTAATGATTTGCCCCATTCCATCTCTCCCTTTCTCCTCCCAATATATTCCTCTCTCACCCCTTAACTTTTTTTAGACATCATCCCTGCTTATTCAACTCACCCTGTGCTCTCTGTCTCTCTCTCTCCATATATACATATACAATGTATATGTATATGTATATGTATATGTATGTGTGTGTGTGTGTGTGTGTGTGTGTGTGTGTATAATCCCTCCAACTACCCAAATACTGAGAAAAGTCTCAAGAGTTACAAATATTGTCTTTTCATGTAGGAAGTAGGCAATTCAACTTTAGAAAGTCCTTTATGATTTCTCTTTCCTGTTTACCTTTTCATGCTTCTCTTGATTCTTGTGCTTGAAAGTCAAATTTTCTATTCAGTCCTGGTCTTTTCAGTAAGAATGCTTGAAAGTCCTCTATATCATCGAATGACCATTTTTTCCTCTGAAGTATTATACTCAGTTTTTCTGGGTAGGTGATCCTTGGTTTTAATCCCATTCCCTTTGACTTCTGGAATATCATATTCCAAGCCCTTTGTTTCCTAAACATAGGAATGCCAGATCCTGTATTATCCTGATTGTATTTCCACAATACTTGAATTGTTTCTTTCTAGCTGCTTGAAATATTTTCTCCTTGACCTGAGAACTCTGAAATTTGACTACGATATTCCTAGGAGTTTTTCTTTTTGGATCTCTTTCAGGAGGTGATCGATCAGTGGATTCTTTCAATATTTATTTTGCCCGCTGGTTGTAGAATATCAGGGCAGTTTTCTTTGATAATTTCATGAAAGATGATGTCTAGGCTCTTTTTTTGATCATGGCTTTCAGGTAGTCCCATAATTTTTAAATTGTCTCTCCTGGATCTATTTTCCAGGTCAGTTGTTTTTCCAATGAGATATTTCACCTTATCTGCTATTTTTTTCATTCTTTTGGTTTTGTTTTGTAGTTTCTTGTTTTCTCATAAAGTCATCAGCTTCCATCTGCTCCATTCTAATTTTTAAAGAACTATTTTGTTCAGTGAGCTTTTGAACCTCCTTTTCCATTTGCCTAATTCTACTTTTTAAAGCATTCTTCTCCTCATTTTTGGACCTCTTGTTCCAAATGAGTTAGTCTATTTTTAAAGGTGTTATTTTCTTCAGCATTTTTTGGGTATCCTTTAGCAAGCTGTTGACTCACTTTTCTTAATTTTCTTACATTGCTCTTATTTCTCTTCCCAGTTTTTCCTCCACCTCTCCTACTTGATTTTCAAAATCCTTTTTGAGCTCTTCCATGGCCTGAGACTATTGCATATTCATTTTGGAGGTTTTAGATGCAGAAGCCTTGACTTTCTCTGATGATATGCATTATCCTTCCTCATCCAAAAGGATGGAAGAAAACACATGTTCACCAAGAAAGTAACCTTCTATAGTCTTATTTTTTCTTCCTTTTTGGGGCATTTTCCCAACCAGTTATTTGGCTTTTGAGTCCTTTGTCAAGAAGAGGGTATACTCTGCGGACCTGTAAGTTCTCAGTTTCTCCAAGGTGGCACAATCAAGGGAGAAATATTTACTCCTCTCCTTCACCCTGGTCTGGGAGCAACCAAAAACTTTTCTGCCCAGAATATGCAATTAGAATTCCCTCACCACAACCACCTCCAACTCCACCACACCAGTGCTCCTCCTCACCCCAGTGCCCAGTTCAGGCCTGAGATTCAGATCAGCTACTCAATTCCCCCAGGGGCTCAATTCCCCCAAGGGCTCTAGGCAGAAGGCTCCAAAAATAGAAGCTGCTGCTGCAATGGCTGCTGCCAGTTGTCTAGACCACAGTCCCCCTCTCCTGGGTGAAGGAGCCCTCCCACTGACCTTTGAAACTGTCTGTGGTATTTGTGCATTGCACAATCTGGGAACTGTTGCTGCCAGTGGCTCCCTGAAGCCTATTCTGGGTCCTGTCCCTGCCACACTGTGTGGCCCTCCTTGCTGGGCTGCACTCCCTTATATTCTTTTGCATTCAAGAGCTCCTGTTCTTGGTTATCCTTGATTGCCCCTGCCCACTCTCTAGGCATTTTATTTGGACCCATATCCATTCTCTTGTATGATTAAAATCCATTTATAGTAAAGGCCTGTCTGCTTCTTTTGTGAATTTGTTCAGATTCCAAAGCAACTACAATGGACTAGGACAGAATTGTATTCCCTGAACTTCAGTTCCTTTGAGACTACATGTCTGCTGCTCAACACAATGCCATAAGGAAGGTACAAGTGACTTTTTGATGGAGAAAGGGGAATCACAAGGAAGGATGGCTGTGACATCACCTGGTATTGGAAGGGAGACAATAGTGGCACAACTTAATTCTGGCTATTGACAGTACAGGGAGACAGACAGAGAAAGAGATTTTCCTGCTGGTACTGGGATAATAGAGAATAAAAACTCCAAGTAGAGAAACAAACTCAGCAGTTTTTGATTCAGCCACCCAAAATCTTCTGTATTTGCCCCAGATTGGAGTGTAAGTCTCAGAGGAGATTTTTTTCCCTTCACTATTCACTCTGGGATATCTAATCCCTGATCACCCTAAGTTAGCATATGTGTGTGTGTGTGTGTGTGTGTGTGTGTGTGTGTGTGTGTATTATTTTCTCTATTAATATACTAATTGTTTTAACAATAATGGTAAGTAACATAAAGTAGCTACCATGTGCCAGGCACTATGCTATGTGACTTACAAATAGTGTCTCATTTGATGATCACAACAATCCTGGGAGGTAAGTGCTATTATTATCCCCATTTGATAGTTGAGGAAATTGAGGCAGTTATCTAGGGTTATTGAGCTAGTAAGTCAGTGTCTCACACCAATTTGCACTCAGATCTTCTTGACTCCAAATTCAGTGTTCTATCCACCGCCCCACCTAGCTGCCCCCAGTTGAATTCTGATTATTCATTTTTTTAAAAACTTTTATAACATATGTTTCTTGTCTGGTTTGTTATCTTGGTGTAAATTGGGTTTCAATGACCTTTAGAAGTTCCTTATCTCACTCTCTGGGTAGGAGTCAGTAGAGGAGAAAAAAATATTGAGAAAGTAAGATGTTATTAATCCAAAAATGTTGTTAATAAAATTTCCTTTAAAATTCCTCCCTGTTTTAGATTTTATTGGATATTTATGATCGTAATATTATTGGTAACTCATCTCTGTTTTAACATCTTTCAAGGACTCTTATAGTTCTGATCTGTCTTTAGGAGATCTCTTTTTAGAGGAGGGTCCTGTAAGCATTATTTTGCTTTATTGAAGCAAATACATTTTTTATTCTCAACAAAGAATAAGCACAGTGAGATCTTGTCACTGCTACATCCTTTGAGCACTTACATGATGCTGAAGATATGGCCTAAATCTAAAATAACTTTTAAAGACTTAGGAACATTGATCAATACAATAAACAATCACAGTTCCAGAGTACTCATGGTGAAACATGCTATCTACGTCTAGCTAGAGAGGTGATAAACTCAGAGTCCAGAGCGTAGCTTATGTTTGTTTTGTTTTGGCGGGGAGGCAGGGCCAATTCAATAGTTTATTTTGCTTGTCTGTACATGATGGTAACCAGTTTTATTTCTCTTATTTTCTTCATGGGTGTGTGAGGTACAGGGAGAATATGGAGGGTGGAAGAAGATAATTTGAATTTGAAAACAGAATAAAATTGAATTTGAAAAATTAAGATGTGGTCTACTATGAAATACCACTCACAAGATCTTGCTTGCTCCCTTCTAATATATTTATCAATTATATCATCAATGGATTGTAGATTATTCTTATGTACATAGGAAGGTATGCATATGAATTGATAATTACTGGTATTCCCAGTTATCTCATTTTGGTAATAGTAGTATTTAAGATTTTTCCATGCCTTTAGTATCTTTCTTTCATTAAAATACTTTGAAAAAAATCTTTAAAATCTCCACAGTTGTGTTGCTTTGAGCATGTACTCTGTATCTAGTCTAGCTGAATTCCCCATTCTTATTCTCTTCAATATCATTTCTTCCTCCTTTGTACTACATCTGGGATTATAATGTTGATAACCATGTGTAGAGGTACCACTGTTTTGATGGCAAAAAAGCTCAACAAAGTTTGTATAAAGATATATCTAGATTTTTCTTATTCTTTTTAAAACCAATATGCTCCCATATATATTATGTGGCTGGGATCCATGGAACACTTTCCATAAAGTTAAAAATGAGTATCAGGACCTTCTAGTTAAGATGTCAATTTGATGGTTCATAGAGGAGCTGAGTCTTCCTATATATACTTCAGCAAAGGTCTAAAAAGTATATTAGATCAAATGATATCAACAAATCCAAAGAGAACCAACTTTTATCCAAACCAGAGCTCCACAAAAAAGACAGACTGAAGCCTCTGGCAGTGGAAGAATGATCCCATCACAGAAGCCAGCATGAACTCAGACAACAGACCAGAAGCCTGCCAGTGCTTTGATCAGAGATGCTCCCAAAGCACTTGAATTCTGTAGCACTCTGATGAGTCAAGCTAGTGGAGTGGGTCAAGAAGTCTGTAGCACTCTGACCCTGATGATCCAAACTCCTCTTGTTCTGAGCACAGATACAGAAGTGAAGGTGGAAGCCAATAGCAAGTGGTCAAATGTTAATGTCAAAATTAAACAGAGCTTGATTATCTTATCCAAGGATGTGAGAGGGAAAGGATTTTGGCTCTGAAACAAAATTCCAATCCAGGTACAAAATCTGGAGATATGAGTAAACATTAAAAGATACCAAACACAATGAAGAAATAATCAATAGATGCCCAAGAGTTAAACCAAGAAAAAGAAAATTCCTTCACAAAAATTACAAACAGTACTTCAGGGAAAAAAATGGGTTATCCACAAGGTCTACAAGAAGACTTGAAAGAAATGAAGCAAGAGATAAGAAGTAAAATAAAGTATCTAAAGAAAACAATGGAAAGGGAATAAATAGCTTAGAATAGAAGGTGGAAAGCCTTTCCCCAGTAGAGAGGACTCCCTGAAACTGAGAATGGAGAAAAGAGAATGGTGACCCCAAGGGACAACAAGAAACAAAATAAAAGCAAAGACTGAAAAATGGAAGAAAATTTAAGGTATCTACTATAAAAAACAACTGACCTGGAAAATAGGTCAAATGATTTCAAATGATTGAAAAATTTATCAGATTGCCTGAGAAGCAAGATCAAACAAAAAAAACTGGATAACGTATTTTAACAAATTGTAATGTAACTGAAAACTTCTTAAATCTACTAAAACCAAAGGTCAAAGTGAAAATAGGTCCACCAATAACTGCATGAAAGAAACCTCAAAATTGCTGTAAGAAAACAGGGAACATTAGTGTGCTTGGGTAGAAATGTGAATTGATCCAGCAGTCTAGAAAGCACTTTGAAACTAGACTTTGAAAGTTGCTAAACTTTGCATACTCTATAAACCAGTGTTCCCACTAACAAAGAGAGTGAAGAAAGAACAAAAGGACCCATGTGTAAGAAATACTTATAGCAGCTCTTTTTGTAGTCATAAAGAAGTAGAACTTAAGGGGATAGCATCATTGGGAAAATAGCTAAACAGATTATGATATTTGAATATAATGTAACACTACCGTTTCATAAGAAATGAGGAAAGGGATGGTATTAGAGAAACCTGAGAGGAATTGTATGAACTGATATTCTGAATTGAGCAAAACTGGAGAGCAATTTATATGATAACATTGTAAAGAAAACCAATCTTGAAGAATTAGGAGCTCTGGTCAATAGATGATCAATTATGATTCTAGAGAATTGATGAAGCATAGTACCCACCTCCTGACAGAGAAGTGATGAACTCAAAATGTAGAGTGAGTCATATATTCTTTGACTTGGTCAGTGTGAGTACCAGGTATTTTTTCTTCAATGTAGGACAGAAGGAGGTGGAAAGCAGAGAAAATAAATGTTGTTAATTGAAAAAAAGTTAAATTAAAAAAATTGAAAATTCTTAGGAATAACCTGTGGCCTTGAGGCCACATGTGGCCCTCTACATCCTCAAGTGTGACCCTTGTTCACTGAAGTTTGGATTCAGGCAAAAGACCACACTTGAAAACCCACAGGGCCACATGTGGCCTTCAGGCTTCAGGTTCCCCACCCCTGATCTAGAGCTTCAAGGTCAAATTAAAAAAAACTGCAAGGAACCAGAAAATGAATTCAAATTTCAAGAAGCCATAGTCAAAATCACATTAGACATGGTAGCAACAAATATAAAGGAGAGAAAATCTTGGAATAAAAAAAATCCAAAGGCAAAAAACAGTAAAGTTAAAATGAAGAATTACTTATTCTGCAAGACTGGAGGGCACCTAGATGATACAGAGGCTAGGGTGTTGGTCCTGGAGTCAACTCCTGCTTTACCCACTTATTAGCTGTGCAATGCTGCCCAACTCACTGGATCACTTCCAGCCCCAGTTATCGCATCTGTAAAACAAGGGGGTTTGATTTAATGGCCTCTAAGATTACTTTCAACTCCAAATCTATGATCTTAAGACTGAATAGTAATCTTATAGCTAAACATAATAGACATTTAAAGCAATAGAAGACTTTCAAGCATCCTTGATGAAAATACCAGAAATGTGAAGAAAGTTAGAAATGCAAATACAGGAGTCAACAGAAAACTAGAATGGCAAGTCCATATGAGCAATTGGCAAGGGTTGCATGATGAGATGCTTATGTTCCAGTGACAAGTGTATTTTAAAAATCCTAATTTCTCAGAAGGTGTTTAATAAAAGCACAGCATCCGAGGGGGCTCTATTTTGTTTTGATGGCACTAAGAGGGGAAAGAAAAGGAAGAACTTATTTCTCATTATTGAGCTACCCTGGGTGAAGAACACAGAAATAGGAGGGGAGGGAGCATGGGCGCTCCATGAACCTCACTCCACTCACAGTAGAATGGAAGTCAATTTAATTACAGATTACTAGTGTTTCTTACATTGCTCCTTTTTCACAATCTTTGTCTTCATAAAGAGATAGATGAAGAGGTATAAGAGGATATGATAGGATGATGGCAAATTAGTCGTTTTTCCAGTCACCACTAATTCTTAAAACTTCTGCAAATGAGAAATCACATGCCAGACATAGAACAATTATAGTTGAATGCACAGGACAAAAAAGATCCCTGACAAGGTAAAATATCAATGAATTAATGCCAGCATGCTAATGCTTAAAGTGTTCACTCAGCATCTCTCCCCACCAGCCTCCATAGTACTCCGCAGGCAGGGACACACAAATTAACCTGTGGACTTGTGCCTCGGCCTTTTAGTGAGATTATCTTCTGCTTTAGAGACTCTGCTTATATCTTTTACCTCTTACCCACCTTCTTCTTTAACAAGTATCAGACATTGATTCTTTCCAGTTACATAAGAAAGGAGAGGAGTGGTTCCTGTATTAAGGATACAACGATACTTTGTCCAGAAGACTCTTTCCATCCCCTCTTCTCTTTGAAAAAAAAAAAAAAGCAGCAAATGCTGATTTATCACATCAATGAAGAAGTAGAGAACTCAGGGAAGAATTTGGTCAGGGAGCCAGAGTGAGGGTACTACACTGAGCTCAAAGGACAGAAGGCTGATAACTCAGATAGGACCAGTCCTATTCCCACCATGGCTACTTATGGCAGAGACCTGGGTCAATGAACATTAGTTTCTCAGCATGGGAGGATGTTGAGGCAATTTTACAGTCTAGCCCTGAGAGCTCTAACCCCCTCTAAGAGTAAGAGTCAGAAAGGAAATAGAAGGAAAAAAAGGCTGAGGTACCAAAGATCCCAAGAGGAAGAAACTTAATAAAAACCCCAAACACAAACAGATAAATTAACAGAGAAGTTTCTAAAACTCTGAGGAAGGATTAGTAATAAATGCTTTAAGAGATTACAGAGCTTCCTTAACAAATATTAGAAGACAAAGGAAAGTAAACTAATGCTTGATGAAGCAGAGAATCGTGTGGAATCCTAAGCAAGCATGAAATAATGACAAATTCCAGAACAATTCATGAGAGAAGAAATTAGGAAGAAATATGTCAAAATGCATGGCTTTGGGTACAAAAAATAAAAGCTCAATTATCATATTAGAAAAAAATCAAATCCATGCTGAAAAATTTCTTCAAAGAAGTGAAAGAGTGATTCATAGGGAAAAAAAAATCTGAACACAATAATGGGAGAAATAATGCAAAAAACTGCTCAGAACTTCTGAATACAGAAAATAAAGAACCAATTGAAAATATCCATAGATCACCTCTAGAAAAACAAATAACTCTATACTTCAAACTCTATCACATAGTAACTAACAATTTCATTGGCAAAAATGCAAAATATTCAATCAGGGAAGATTGAAATACATAGGGAGGAATGTACAGAATCAGACGAGTCAATGTGCTCATCAATTTTCTTTGAACATAATTATTTGTTACACAAATGGGCTTTTATTGTGGAGGAGAAGACTTAGTGGAGGGAGAGGGTAAGCATAATAGTAATATTAAAATAGAAGAAAAAGCAAACTCAACTCAACTCAAACCCCATCTTCTACAAGAAGCCTTTCCTCATCCAGCATAATGCTAGTGCCTTCTCTCTGTGGATTATTTATTGTTTATCTTGGATCTAACTTGTTTGCATATGGTTATTTGCATGTTGTTTCAGCAATGTCTCATTAGACTTTAGTTCCTTGATGATATGAACTGTTTTTTGTCTTTATATCTCCAGTGCTTATTATATTGCTTGACTTATAGTAGGCACTTAATGAATGTTTATAGACTTACTGATTTATAAAAATTAAAATTCTGGAAATAAAAATAACCTATCACTCTGAAGACAATGGAGGGACATGTGATAGGTACGATCACACATTAAGGAGAAAGTAGCATAATGGAACACACACTGCCTCTGGAATCAAAGAACTTGGGTTCATAGTCTGTCTTTGATTCTCATTTCCTTTGACCTTGGGCAAGGCCCTTAACCTTTCTAAGCCTCAATTCCTTCATCTGTAAAATGAAGGAGTTGGAGTAGTTGACTTCCCCGCTCCCTTCCAGCTCTGAATCTCTGAAATTATGATCAGAATCAGAGAAGACTAAGAATCAAGAATAAGAGTAAAGGAAATTGTTAAAGAAATAAATATATGCTAAAAAAAGATGCTCTGCTCATGTGACTAGAGTAAGAAATAACTGGCAGACAGCGTCTGTGTGCTACAAGGATCTTCTTAATGTCGAGAGAGCAAGAAAGGTTCCAGCATGTCGAGTGGACCTCATAGAGTGAGTTTGTGGAAGAACTTGAACAAGAATTAGCTGGTAGAGGGAAGGAAAGTAGAGAGTTTGTAATTCAAAATTTTAAAAAAGGATGTTAAAATTTGTTTTTATATGGAATTGGGGAAAAATAAAATATTAAGAAAAGAATTACATGAGATAGGCCTTGCCCACATCAATGAGATAATTGATCCATTCGAATATTTGGAGCATTTAAAGTTACTAGACAAGCTATGTGGTGGTCTGGAGCCAAAGAAGGTACTCTTATATTCCAATATATCCCACATCGGATCTAGTAAATACTGTATGAGGCAAGGGTTGAGTAGTATTTGAATCACATTACGTTGTAAGGATTTACATAAATCTGCCTGTGTCTCTGCATGGAAGACACTGCTCCACCATTATAATAACTTCTATTTATTTCCTTATTGTATTAATAAAAAATTCAGGTAAGCAGGACCATAGGTGGTTAAGAAATAGACAGACCAGGAAGGGATATAGAACAAAGACAACTACTTTTGTTGACATCTAGATCCTTTGATTCTGTCCTATGAAAGATGAGGGTATTTAGGTGAGATTTTGCAATTTGATTGTTTGATTAATTTCTTGACAGTTATTAAGTTTATAATAAGATTTTAAAATACTTCATTTCCACACGTAGAAACATTATATACTTAAGCCTCACTTTGACAACTTGGAGCATGCAATATTATGATCACAGGCTGTTTCACAGGTCAAAAGATGCAGCTGTGGGAAAAGGGGAATATGGGTAGAGTAACACTGACTTCATCCATCCCTCCATATGGCTGATCACATACTAATTTGTGGTGTGACCACAGAGTTTGGTAATCCAGCCCTTCTCTCTGAGGTCAATGTAGTAAAGTAAAAAGATGCCCTGGGAGCCAGTTGACCTGAGTGCTGTTCTTACCTCTGATGCTAACTAGCTAAGTGATCCAGAATGGTAATTCACCTAACTTTCTGAAGGCCTTAATTTCTACATCAGCAAAATGAGATTAGGCAGGAGAAAATGAGAGTTAGGCTAGAAAAAGTATATGATTTCTTGGAGACAGGTTTTCTGAAGAGCTGCAGTAAGGCATCTGCGATATAGTGGAAAGAATTTTAGAGTAAAAAGTCCCCTATTTGCATCCCTATTCATGTACTTATTGTTTAACCATGTAATTCTGGGAAATTCAGAGAGTTGGGATCTAGAGTCAGAAGATTTTTAGATTGAATCTTGGTTCTTTTGTAACCTTGGACTGATCACTTCACTTATCTCAGGCAATTTTCTCAACTATAAAATGATGGTGTTTGAACTAGATGACCATTCAGACCTCTTCAAATAAATCTACGAACTTAATTTACCATCTTTGTGTCTTAATTTTCCTCATCTGTAAAGTGGAAATGATAATAATAACACCTGGGCTATCATAAGGACTGAATGTGATAATATTTTGAGAACTTAAAAGTGGTATATGAATGATAGGTATGAAGATCATTACCCTAGAATTCAAGGGCAAAGGAGCCTCACCCTACTTGCTACCTCTTGATGGTTTTTGGAGTTTCAGCTTTCTCTCTCCTGGTCCATGCTTCCCGTTCCTCAGGCTTGATTAAAACTGGAATTTGGGAGTTGCTGAGAAAAGAGTACTATAAGATGCAATTACAAAGCACCTTCATCTTCAAAAAGTACTAGAATTATATTGCAGTTAGGTAGCACATCAGATGGAGTATCAGACCTGGAGTCAGACAGACACATCTCCCTCATTTCAAATCTTGCCTCTGATATACACTAGCTATCTGACCCTGGGTAAGTCACTTAACTCAACTGTAAAATGAGCTGGAAAAGGAAATGGCAGAACCACTCCTGTATCTTTGCCAAGAAATCCCCAAATGGGGTCACAAGGAGTCAGACACAACTGAACAACAACAAAGCTGGAACTGTTCATATTCTTTTTTTTTAAATGAGACATTCAGTAAGATGAGACAGTTGAGACATTTGGCAATTAACTTTTAAACATCAAATTCAACATCATATAAGCAGCCTTTCTTTTTCTTTCTGAAAAGCTTCCTTCTAAGAATCACAGGCTATCTTCAAATATAACAAAGTGTTCTGCGTCATTATCTCTTGTGATTCTCAAGGCAACCCTGTAAGGTAAGTCATGCAAGTGTTAATAATCCCATTTTACAGATGAGGAAGCCATCTTTCCCAACAGATAACTTAAATCTAGTTCATGTTGTTAGTAAGTCATTCATTCTAGGATATAAACCCAAGTCTCCTTATTCCAAGGACAGCACTCTTTCCAGTACAGCTTGTTACTCTATATCTCTTACTCATTCATACATCAATCAAGCATTAATTAAGCACCTTTCTCATGCAGAGAACTGTACTAGTAGCTTAGGGAGAGAAAAAGATCAGCCATAATATTTTTATCAAGGAATACATAGTCTAGTATGGATGTTACAGAAAGAATTAGAATACTCATTAGTTTGGTTTCCTCAAATACAAAGTGGATTTGATGGTCTTTAGAATCTCTTCCAGCTTTAAGCTGAATGAGTATCTTAGGTGTAAAGTAAGAATATAAAGAAAGCCAAAATCATTCTAGGGAAGAATCATTTCCCATTCTGGCATAGGGGAAGATTTCATGGAAAAAGTAGACTTTAAACTTAGTCTAGCTTGATTTGATGCTGTACTCTAAGGACCATGATTTAAGGCCCATGTTTATTGGCTGACCAAAGGACATTCTCATCTGAATTTTAGCTGAAACCAATATATGTTGTTTCTTTCCATTAAAATAGCAGCAGGGACCAACTTTGCTATTTTTATTCCTACTGCTTATCCCAGTGCTTTGCTCACTTGTTGTTTAATCATTTTCATCAAGTCTGACTCTTTGTGACTCCATTTTGGGTTATTGTTATTGTTTTTTGCAAAGATACTGCAGTGGTTTGCCATTTCCTTCTCCAGGAATGGATGAGAAATGAAGGCAAACAGGGTTATATGAGTTGCCCAGGTTCACGTGTCTAGTAAGGGTCTGAGGCCAGATTTGAACTCAGGGCTTCCTGACAGGCTTGGTGCTCTATTCACCATGCCACCTAGCTGCTCCATAGTTCTTCCTTCTCTGTGCTTTGCACATAGTAAGCTCTTAGTAAATGTTTTTCATTCATTCATTTACTCATTCATTCATCCAAAGATGGTTCAAGGGGCAAAAATGTCAATGGGTTGAAATGGGGGTAAGCCATCGCAGAAGTAGGAAATAAAATGAGCAAAGAAAGGATGAAAAGGCAACGAAGTTTTCTGACAAGTCAGTCGAAAGAACGTTGTCCTTGGAGTAAGGAGACTTGCATTTGAATCCTAGATTGAATGACTTATGAGCAACATACACTGGGTTTGACTTGCCCATCTGTAAAATGAGGTTATTATCACTTGCACAATTCACCTCATAGGATTGGCTTTTTTTGTGTATGTGTTTTCTTTTTTTATTATTAATTTTATTGATTTTCAGTGTTCTACAATCACCACCATATAACTTAGATTTTTTTCCCCTCCTTCCCCCCTCTCCCTGCCCCAGATGGCATACAATTTTATATGGGTTCTACATATACATTCCTATTAAATACATTTTCACTATAGTCATGCTGTGTAGAAGAATTAAAATGAATGGGAGAAATCATATAACAAACCAAAGCATAATACAAAAGAAAATATCTGCTACATTCTGCAATTGAATTCCATAGTTTTTCTCTGGATGTGGAAGGCATTTTGCCTTAAAAGACCACTGGGAATTTTTTTAAGTCCTTGCATTGCGATGAAGTTCCAAGTCTACGAGAAAAAAAAAAAATCCTTTCACACTGTGGTTGTTGCTGTGCACAAAGTTCTCCTGGTTCTACTCCTTTCAGTCAGCATCAGATCATATAAATCTTTCCAGGGCTCTCTGAAGTCTTCCTGTTCATCATTTCTTATAGTGCAATAGTATTCCATTACATTCATATACCATAATTTATTCAGCCATTCTCCATTTGATGGGCATCCCCTTGATTTCCAGTTTTTGGCCGCCACAAAGAGACCTGCTACAAATATTTCTGTACATGTGGGACCCTTTCCCATTTTTATGATCTCTTGGAGATACAGTCCTAGAAATGATATTACTGGGTCAGAGGGTATGCACATTTTTGTAGCCCTTTGGGCATAGTTCCAAATTGCTCTCCAGAATGGTTGGATCAGCTCACAGCTCCACCAGCAATGAATTAGTGTTCCAACTCTTCCACATCCTCTCCAATATTTATCATCTTCCTGTTTTGTCATGTTAGCCAATCTGATAGGTGTGATGTGGTACCTCAGAGTTGTTTTGATTTGCATCTCTCTAATCAATAGTGATTGGTGCATTTACATTTAGATTAGTGCATTAGAGCATTCTTTTCATGTGACTACAGATACCTTTAATTTCTTCCTCTGAAAACTGCCTGTTTATATCCTTTGACCATTTATCAGTTGGGATAGGATTGTCTTGAGGATCACAAGTGATAATAGTACAGAACACTTTATTAATAGAGGGTCAGTCAAGTTATTAATAGGATTAGACCTTCTGCTTTAGCATGAACTCCTGCTCTTTGACCCCTTCTGAATTCTATAGGTTTTTCCCTCAAGAATAACACCTGGGCAGAACAAAGTGTGTTTCCTTATCAGTCACTTGTGTAAATTAAGTCTAATGGCAGATAATTAATCTGGAGCATTTTGAAGAAAAAGAAAAGACCTCCCTGAGCCTTTACTAATTAGGCTTTTCCTGACCCTAATGCAGAGCTACAAAATGGACTGTATTAAATGAAGCCACCCCAGATTGGGGTGATTCCAGTATGCGTGACTAACCTCAGTTTAGTTCCTCTGATTCTTACAGCATGACTTCAAGATTCCCAGAAAGGGGATGGCTTCAGAGAGAATGGAAATGCTATTTTAATTGGCAATGCATGGGGCAACACGCTAGGGAAGGATGTATCCTGTTTCCTCCTTGTCACTAATCATTTTCCTCGTGCATTATTTAAATACAGTAGGAAATTTAAAAGCTTTTTGTGTGTTAGATTGTAGTTCTCAAATAGAATCTGCTCAGCAAAGACTCTCTTTCTTAAACCATGTAATGTTGGCTGTGTGAAGAACATTAGAACTTAAGTGTACATGTTGAAAGGACCTTAGAACATCAAACAAAATGGTAAAGCTGGAAGGGAACTCAAAACCAAAGATACTAGAATGAAAGAGTCCTGAGAGCTTGTCTGTTCTAACTCCTTTTAAAGATAGAGAAACAGAGAAACTGACTCAGATACACGTGACCTCCATAGCCATCTACAGCTAGTTAGAAGTAGAGTAAGTACTAAAATCCAGATGTCCAAATGCCTGTTCCATGGCTTTCACTTTGGCCCAAGGGAAAAAATTTTGTTTATAGAAGTTGCATTTTGATAAACCTGTGTTGGTAGAAGGATTTTCCTTATCTGGGAGTTCCCTAAACTAATGAAATCACAGGTCCAGTTCCTAACCTTGTCCCTAGATGGTCTAAAATATCTTGGTTTTTTTTCAACTTGCACTTTCAAATGGAGCGGCCTATGAGGATTTGTCATGGGTCAGTGCATGAAAGACAGGGAGCATATGTTGCATAATTCTAATGACCAGGTCCTGTCTTGCTGGGTGCTAAGTTTTACAGCTTGCACACATATATTTTGCAGTTTCTACTGTTTCCTTGAATAATCTGTGTTGATCACTAATTCCAGACTCTTAAAGAATAACCCTTTAGTAATTTCCTGTGGCAATCACTTGTTCCTCAATGGCCATAACAAATGCCTCCATTTCCACAAACAAATTCTCATGATTCAGTCACTTATTTAATGCTTCTTTGTTAAAATATGATAATAATAAAGATGATGATAATAGCGTTTATCTCCCAGGGTTGTTGTGAGGATGAAATGAGATAATATTTATGAAGTGCTTAGCACATAGTGGGTGCTATATAAATATTAGTTAATATTGTCCTCATAACTAATATTATGTTGTCCATGGAGGGATTTTTGAATTTATTCTAGGATTAGATAAATCACAGGCTGTTTTATTGGGCAGATCCAGTGGCACGTATCCGCTAGGAGTCTGTCGTCATCGTCATGATCATGGTCATCATCATCATCATCATCCTGCTCTTTTCATCTTTTTCACCGGAATTCAGAATGAAATGGGCCTAGGGCAAGTCACTGGAATGCTATTATTGTTTCATATTTAATATTCTATGTAAATTTGCATAGGTAATAAAATAAATTTTTAAAAAACTTCTTATTGTAGGTGAATAAAAGTATTAGAATCTACATTGCTCTCCAGTGGCTGCCGTGAAGTCATTTTTCAGCCATGACCAATTTCTTGTAGCCCCATTTGGGGTTTTCTTGGCAAAGATACTGGAACAGTTTGCCATTTCCTTCTCCAGCTCATTTTACAGATGAGGAAACTGAGGCAAACAGGATTAAGTGACTTGTCCAGGGTCACACAGCTAGTAAGTATCTGAGATTTGAACTCAATGGAGGGTGAGTCTTCCTGACTCCAGGCCAGTCATTATCCACTGTGCCACCTAGCTACCCAATGGTATTGCCAGAGCCCAATTAGCCAGCATTTCAGGTTCCGTACAGGCCTTCACAGCTAGGTGATATGATGGAGAGAACCTAAAGTCAGGAAGATGTAAATTCAGAAATGACCTTAGACACGTAGGAGCAATGTGACCCTGGGCAAGTCACTTAACTTCTGTTTACCTGTTTCTTTGTCTCTCAAATGGGAATAATAATTGCACCTACCTCCCCAAGTTTGCTGTGAGGATCCGATGAGATGTTTGTAAAGTGTTAGCTCAGTGCCTTTCTATCTTCCTTTTCCTGAAGTGATCTCAGGGCCCACAGAGGCCCTGCTGTATATCCCTTATCTGGCCTTCCTCTGCTTTACTGTTGTTCCTGTCTGAGACTTGGGGCAATGGGTTGGGCTTTGAGGGGATTATCGTTATTATTTGGTGCTGTTAATTATATCCCCATTCATATAATATTGCAAATAATGTAATTAATAATAACAATCCAATTTTTAAAAGTTTGATAAGGTATTGACAAAGACTATGAAAATGATTTTCATCCCCCATTATGTTTAATTAAATGGTAGAGTTAGCTATTTAGAGAGATCTTTTTGGTGGATACGTTTCAATGTGACAGTGATTTGGTCTGTTTGAATGGTTTATTTCCTTAGAGACTGAATTAAATTCATTGAGCAAATTTGGCCTCTTGGACATGACCCCATTACAGCCCTAACATTTTCTATTCTAATGTTTTTCCAATATGAGAATTTTAAAGTTTTTTTCTTCAGCCATTGGTAATGATGAAACTAGAAAACTTGATCTATTCATTTGCTCTATTGCAGTCCCTGTAATCAGTTTAATCTATGTGTAAATCCTTGCATTGGGGTCATGGATAGAAAGCTGTCCTTGAAACTCAGAAGACCTGGGGTCAAGAGCTGCCTCTGACTCATACTGGCTATGTGACCCGCACAAGTCATTAACCTTTTAATGCACTAAAACTATAAATTTCAAAAAATGTACCTATATACCAATAAAATCATAGATCCAATCCTTATCCCATAATTTCCTGCATTCAATTATTATTGTTAATGTTACCACTTCTTTCTTGCCTCTAATAGCTTTGGGTGAGTGGCCCAGTAAGCTCTATTTTCTGAAGAAAATAAATTAATTAAATACCACTAACTTCCAGCATCTCCTTTTCAACAGTTACTTAAGACTTGTTTGGGGATAGAAGCCTTTGTGTTTTAAAGATCCCATGAACAAATGAAAAGAAACAGGAACTTATTCTTATACTTTTGATGAGTATCCCTACAGTTAAAAAAAGCCCATCTACTGTTTACCTTTACCCTTTGGCAAGTTAGACTCAGATAAAAAATTCATGCATGAGCAGGTCCAGCTGTGCATCCTTCAAGAAATTCATAATGAATGAGGCATGGAATGATCACATTTTAAAAAAAATTACTTAACCTAATTCTCATTTCCTTTTTTTATGACTGTGTCAGGAGGGGCTCATTTATTATCAGCTATTTCATAAAATACAAGAACTGATAAGTTGAATGCAGCTGAATTAAAATAAACACATGGATTCTGTTATTTCTGAAATACAGGATACAAATCACTCCTAATTTTCATTCCTAAAGAAAATGCTGAATGGACATTAAAATAGGAAATTTATTAGGGCATCCTGTTATCCCTTTATTTCAAAGAGGACCGATGCCATCACAAGGTGATGTCTTGAGTAATTGGTGAATTGGATCTGAAAGAGGCAGAGTTGCACAAAGTCATCAGCCTCACTCTCTCTTACAGAGTCATCAGAGTCCTGTGGCAAGACAAAGTCAAGATGACTGGAGATGGCCTGGGATGCGGTAGGTGACCTTGGTGTCTTTGATGTCTGACTAAGCTGTAAGCCCTCCACAATGCTTTCTTCCTCCACCTTCTTGGCAATAGGAATAAATTATTCTCATCTACTTATTCTGTTGGGGGAAGTCTTCACATGCTTGAAGTAGACATCCCCCTAACTCATTGACGGGTTAGAGGCCTATTGACTATCTTCAGAGTTTATCCATCTAGTGCTCAGTTTCTTAGATGGAGAAGGGAAGATGTTATCACAGCTGTCTTCAAATATTTGAAGGGTTGTCACATGAAGATTGAAGGAGAGGTCAGTATAGTCACAGGGATTTGAGATGGTTGTTCAAAGAGTTTATCCTCAAGACTTTCTTTTCTTTTCTTTATTTTTTTAAGGGAGAAGGTGCACAATGTTCTAGAAAGATAAATGGATCAGGAGACAGAGGACCAAATCTCTGCTGTTTTCTTATTAGACGTGGGACCTTGGACAAATCACTTCAACTCTCTTGGCCTCATTATTTATAAAAGGAGAGGTTGGAGTATATGTTGGCTTCTGCCTATAAATCTGATGATCAGATTCTCTTTCCTAGGTGTTAAAAAGAATGTGATTGTCCAAAGGCAGAAAGCTCATAGGTACATGTACTCAATCACCTCCTATAACAGGGGCTCAGTGAACTCCTGCTAACCCCTTCCGACTCGGAAGTGCCCTATTTAGTCCTGTTCTCTTTGTAAGATAGCTATGTTTGTTTCACATGAGTACAGCCATCTAACTTTTAGAATCTAAGCTTTCTCCTATTTTATCCTGTTTCCTCAAGAAACTACTTTGTTTAAGGAAGTATTTGGCTAATCCGATGAGCTAATTCAGGCTGCTGGGGTTGATGGTCACTAATGTATCAACTGGGGAGGGCTAGGAGCTCTTTTTCCTTTTCTGTCAAGTAATATATATTCCTGTTAACAAGGTAGGCAATCCCTTCTTCATTCTACCAAAGTCCAAGGTCGTGTCTGACTCACAATCCACACCTGTCAGTAAAATACCTCCTAGGAGTTAACACTATTTAATCTAGCACAGCCAAATGGCCTGGGAGATGGATCCAGTGGGATCCAAACCCAAGTCCAAATGCTAAATTTGACTTTCTTTACTATGCTAACTGCTGGCTGAGTAACTAGGGTATTTGAGTATCAAAAGATATCTGGATTCTGGATCTTTTGAAGTTTTCTCGCTAAAGCATTAGATTACAACGTGACCTCTTGGTAATTATATTTGCAAAATGGAGGTCAATATAATTCATAGTTACTATTTGGATTATTTGGACAATAATCATGTAGTAAATTAGAATTTCAGACTTGGAAGGCATCTTAGAAATTATCTAATTCAAACTCTTAATTTTCTTGATTAAGAAATTTAGGACCAGAGAGGTCTTGACTTAGAACTTAGTGATCTTGACATGGTAGAGCTTAAAAAAAATAGTGGGTCTGTATATAGTGTTTTAAAGTTTGAAAAGGGCTTTACAAATATTTTCCTATGTCATCCTCCTAAAACCCTGGGAGCGAGGTGTTATTATTATCTTGATTTTGTAGATAAGGGAAGTGAGGGAGACAAGGTGAAGCAACTTGACCCAAATCACACACCTAGTAATTGTCTGAGGCCAGGTTTGAACTCAGGTCCTCTCTTCCCCAAGTCCAGCTCTCTATTCACTGTACCACCTAACAGTCATATATTGTTCTCATAAGCTTGGTAAGCTAGCTTATAGAATGAACATTAAAATCTATAAGTCACAAGCAGTGGCTCTACTGGAGACAAGCATGCACAGAAGAGGCAGTTCACAGCTTGATAGACTGGAGACCACAGGAAAAAAATTAGAATCAAACACAAAAAAGAGAGTAGCCTTATGATCTGGGGTCACTGGGTTCAGGTAAAGAGAGTTTCATATACCTCCACATCCCCTAAAGGTATTGCTTTATTACTAGTTATGTGATCATTAGTCCTGCACCAAAATCTGCCTCATTGTGGCATGGTGTTAACTCTGGCCAGCTGTGCTGGCTGAAGACAAGTCCTAGAAGGACTTCAAGGAGAGGCTCAGTCAAGGCTTTAGTGTCAAAGGTTCAACATAACTATGTCCAAAAGGGTCATCATCAGTTCATGGACTGTTTTGGTTTTGGTTTTTGCCACAGTAATTCACGAAGTTGTCTGCTCAAGGTTTATCTGTGGGACTGTGATGTGTGTCCATGGAGGAGGCACCCTTACTGATTAAATCAAAGATCTTTTGAAGTGTAATAACAGATATTCATAATAACAAATCTGAGCCATGAAGGAAAACTTTAAATTATGTTCATTGTTCTCTGTTTAGAAATATAGAATTGTGCATGACACATTTTAGAAAGATTTCCTTATTAGTTAAAATTAAATGTTTTGTGGGACTTGTAGTGTCCTCAAGATCACTGTTCTTCCTTCTAGTCCAGGTTCTACAAAGGCATCATTGAGGGGATCCATCACTACAGAGAAGGGGTCTGCTTTGCTTGCCACCACCAATACGAAGGCAGCACACCCTCCCCACAATCCCCCATTCCCATTCTCAGTGCAGCTCCCAGGCCACCATCGCAGGAAATAACCCCTGTTGGAGATAGGACCTAGCAATTGCTTCTGCATTACTGAGCTCGTGACTCTTCAGTAGCCACATGACCTCACCACCAAAGTCCTTAGTACTGCCAAATGATTCGACATTAGACATGAATATTTTTATCAAAAGAAATGACATTAGAGACCATGCATTCCCATCTGCTTTGCCACTGCGCCTTAAGGACAGTGGAATCTTTCTATCTGATTTGTGACTGAAACCTCTAATATGGGCTGACTTCTACATTAAAATGGGAGCTCATTGAGAGTAGGAACTGTCTTGCTTTCTATTTGTATCTTCAGTGCTTGGCACAGTACATAGTAAGCCTTGTACATAGTAAGCATTTCTTTTTTTAAAATCACTCATTCATGCATGCACTCAAATGGGTAAGCCTTGGTTCTTTGGAAATTTCATCGGCATATACAGAAAAGCATCATCTCTAGTGATTCTGATAAATGATGGCTTATTCCCACTTACTAGTTGTGTGACCTTGAGCAAATTACTTAACCTTTCTGAGTCTCAGCTTTTGCATCTTTATAAGTGAGTACAATAATATTACAGAGCAAGGTTGTAAGGAAAGTATTTTGTAAACCTTAAAGGAATATGGAATTATGAGTTATTATTATTGTTATTATTATAAGCTGGTCAATTACCCACATCAAGATTTAGCTAGCTCTTTTTCTCTACTGTCAGGGATGGGTTTTTAAATGATCATGTGTTTTCCAGGGAAATAGACATTATCATCTTGGGTGTAGTGCATTAAATCTGACCCCAAGCTGCAGACAGGGTTGTGAAAACTACAGGAGATCAAGAATAATCATCCCCAAAGGACTGTTTTAAAACACTCCCTTATTCATTTTCTTTGTAGTAAGTGTCCCCTGCCTTCTTACTCCATGAGCATTTCTCTTTTTTATGGGCTTCAGGCTGTTGGTTCTAAACATTCTTGTCACATCTGCACCTATAAACAGTCTGCATTCTGTTCCAATTTTCTCTCATCCAACCCCCTTGTTTTACAGATGGAGAAACTGAGTTACAGAAAAGGAAAAACAATTTGACCAAAGTACTATGGCAAGACAGTGGAAGGTCCGTGCCTTTATCTAAGTCTTCTACATTCTAGCCTTTCTAACATTTCACTCCAGTCTCAAATCTAGGCCTTAGCAGTACTTATTCTGAAAGGCAGTGACCCTACCTAGGCATTACTATGATCTGCTTCGGACTGCTGTTTTCTCAGCATCTATTGCCTCCTCCCCACCAAGTTACATACTCAAATAAGGCGGAGATCTTACCTGATATGAGTTGCTTATCTCCTTAGTACTAATCATAATACTTTTCATATAGTAAGCATTTAATAAATATTTATCAAATTAAACTGAATTTAAGAAAGTTCCTGTAGTTGGATTTCAGAAAGTTTGGAGAATTTGGTTATAGGAGGACTACAGAATAATGTTACAACAGGAATCTGTCTCTTTGTCACATGGCTTACACCTCTAACACCTTACTCTCATCCATTCACAGGAGTGGGAGGATAACTTTACAATATCATATACAAACTCCACCATATTTAGCTAAAGCAAGGGGATCTTCTGTATCCAAGCACAAATACCAGTAGGCATTTGATGAGTGTTGCTGCACAAGCTAAAGGGTCTATTCTAATCTGTTACCAGCACTTGAGTTGGAGGTTCTGATTTATTCTGGGGGTATCAGTATGACTCTTTGGTTCACATTGAATGGATCAGAACAATGATGTTTGGAATCAAAGAGTGGTCTTCTGATAATTCCACCCCCACCCACCACCAGCTGAGTTCAGGGTGCTCCAATGGTTGGGAATATAGGCTGAAGATCCCAACAAAGATAGGCAAGATCCTGAACCCAAGAGTTTTGAGAGTAGTAATGCTTTGCTCCTAGTACCCTCAGCCATCATCCTGGGAAGCAAGCCTTGGGAAGATGCAGCCTGACCACTGCTCCTTCAGGCACTCCAGCCACAGCCACAGAAAACACAGAGAAGAAACTTCTTGTCACCAAAGTCCTTGGAACTGTCAGATAGTTAAACATCAGAAACTGATATGATTTTATCAGTGGAAAGGACATTAAAGAAGAGGCATTAATATCTGTTTTGCCACTGTTTCCTAAGGACTGGGAAATTTTCCATAAGACTTGCACCTGAAACCGATATGCCCTCTGTCTCCTATTAGAATGTGAGTTTCTTGAGAATAGGGCCTGTGTTATTTTTCTATTTGAATCTTTAGCTCTCAACTTAGTGATTTGCATATAGTAAGCCTTAATAAATGTGTTCATTTATTCATTCTGAGAGTCCTAGGAACAGTAAATGAAAATTATCAAATAGACTGGGACTCTTCACTTGAGAGGTATGTAAGGAGAAGAAGGACCTTAGTTTCCAGACAAAGGTCACCAACTCCACCTCTCCTCAGTTAATAAGAGCCTTCTGGAATAAAGGGCATGTTAGGAGTTGAAAGGAACTTGGACTAGGAGTGAAGGCTGCCAACGTTCCTGCCTTCATTCCTACCAGTTGAAGAGGAAAAAATGAGTTAAGAAAACAGAAAAGCCTGATGACTTCCTTAATAAACCTGGTGTTTGCAACCAGATTTGGGGAGGTCTTTCTAACTCAGGAGCTGAAAATTTATTGATTATACCCAGAAGCATGTTGGCTCTGGCCAGTCTCATAAAAGAGTGATACCAGCCTTGCTGTCCTACCCACTCCCATCCCTAGGAAGACGACAGCTTTGGAAGCAGAGAGCATGGGAGAGGGCAGAACTCCTGTGGATGACAGCTATAGGGGCGGGGTGGAGGGGCAGGTGCAACAAAGCTTCAGGACCTGCATGAAAAGGGAGCTTTAAAAAAGCAGAGCAGAGAAACAGCAGATCATAACAGGTTACTAGGATGTGCACCATGAGAAGTGTTTCAGCCATGACCCTATTTGGCATGCAAATTTTCCTGGAAATGTTCCCTTTCCTTCACAAACATTGGAATCTGTGAGAAAGCAGAGCCTTCCCTACTCCCTACCCCTTTTATTGTGGTTGGTGGTGAGAATGACTCTGTCACTTGGCTTTCTCTGTTAATTATCTAAGGAATTCTTTCCAATAAAATGCTTTGCTATTTAATGTATGGTTTCTGTCTGGACTATTGTTAGAAAATGCTTTGGGTGAGAGCTCAAGCAATTTTACCTCATAATTACCCTATGTAATTGCCCCCAAACACCCCATACTGAACCTGGACAAGTGAAGAGCTCTGGAGTCATGAGGGACTCATGCTACATATCTAGGACTGAAGTAAAACATGATCCTGAAGGGTATGGATAGGACTCTGTTCAATCTCATAGCCTCATTCTTTTTTTAAGTTTATGTCTTTATGAGAAAAGTAGAGATCATTCTTTCAAACTTCAAGGAGCAATCTCTAATTTTGACACTTTTCTGAATAAATCTGCGGATCTGTCCCACTGGGTTGGGGCAAAGCATGCTTGCATCTGCCATAAAAAGCTGAAGCTTTGGAGGGACCAGTGGAATCATGAGACACCACTATATTCTTACACTGTGGGTTGTGACACCATGTGGGGCTGAGAAAAATTTGATAACGGTTCAAGATTTCTGAATATGCAATGATCAAAAATTAATTAAAAACCAAACTCATAATGAATCTGAGGTGTTTCTGGCAGGGCTTGCTCGTGTTGCATCAGTTGCATGATTTTGGACAAGCCAATTAACCTCTCTTGATCTTAGTTACCAAGTCAATAAAATATATAGATAATGTTAGCACCTACCTCATAAGGCTGTTGTGAGGAAGAAATGAAATAATATTTGTAAAGCATTTAATAGACCTTAAGAGTACTATGTCAATGTTTTGTTTTGTTTTTTTTGTGGGTGTTATAGATAAGTTATAGATAAGTCTAACCCTGCATGCCTGAAAGTAATACCCAACAGGTTATCATCTAACCTCTGTCTGAAGACTTTCAGTGGGGGAGTCTGTGAAAAAATAAGTGATTTGCCCAGGGTCACACAGCCAGTAAGAGTTTAAGGCAAGATCTGAATTCAAGTCTTCCTGATGCCAAGTCCAGCATTGTATGGTATGGTGGGGGGCATGAGGGGAGTGATCTGTTTGAATTGAAGGACCACCCATGCCAAGGAAATTACACATCTTTTGAAGTCAGTTCACAGTAGACAGATATATAATGATCAGTAAAAGAAAAGTAGGATGTTCAGGAGTATATTTTTCACCACTTAGGCTGACCTCCAAGGGAACTGCTATGCCTTCCCACAACAGAGAACAGAAGAAGTGCATTGATAAGACCATGCTTTGGAATCACAATGGGACACTTCTTATATTCTTAGGGCCCTTTGATCATCTGACGGCTCAGTCAGTCTTCCAGCTCTGAGAATAATGAACAGTGCTTCGTCTCACAGGTTCTCCAGTATGGAGAAATCCACTGTGGACCAGGAAGTTTCAGTCTCTCCTGGGGAGAATGCTCCAAAGCTCTGAAAACCACAATAAGTGGAGCATTCTGCCGGGATTTGAGCAGTGGGGTGAACCCCAAGGTTCTGCAAGTTGAATTATTTACGGCATCCACGTTGGTCTGGTTTTGTTTTTAATTAACACCCTGGGAAAAGACTCTAGCCTCATATCCCTCCTGTGGAATCTACAGCAAAGCTCTTTAGAGACTCCAAGATGTTTTGTGAGAGCATCTAATATCGATCACCACTGCTCAACTGGTTAGCACCTTTCTGAAAATAAGCCAGGACAGAAAATTAGTGCCCTTTCTTTGTAGCAGGGTTCTATGTCTCTCCAGGTTTTTAAAATTGTCTTTCTGCCCAAAAGGCAGATCTGATGTGCAGGCTGATCTGGGCAGCATGGAGCATGTGGGAATTGAATCCAGGCACAGATGCACGTTCAAAGAGATTTTACTCACAGAATCCCAATAAACTCCAGGCTCTAGAGGACAGCTTGTCTACCCCAATTCTTCCTTCTAGCAATGCTGACTGACGGTCTCTGGTTACAGCTCTCTGGCATCCATAAAGTGAGCTATCAGAGCAGTAAGGCCTGGGGAAGAAAACAGTCAACCATGGAAAACTGGGAAACATTGAACAGAGATTGTACCCACGTAGACTCCAGGTGCTTGTTTAACAAGATCGCAAACAGAAGGTACAGGATATGGTAAGGTTGTTGTTAGAGATGGCCTGGCTTTTTTTTAATTTTTAAATTTTATTTTTTGACAAACATCACCAAGCATAACATTTTCACATGCAAAGATCAGGAAAAGAGAACTAGACTAATTTCAATGTACACATTTTTTCTTTTTTCTTTTCTCTTCTTTCTTTTTTGACATATATACTCGATTGAGCACAACAGGCCAAAGCTGTCTTGCTTGTTTGTGTTGTCTCTGAAAGTATTTTCATCACCTTTAAGCCATCATCTCTTGTCACAATGTATATCATGTATCATGAACAGTCTTCTGGAGATTATGTTAGTAATCATTAGTCAGAATTCTTAAGTCTTTCAAAATTTTTTTTATAATGTTTTTTATTTATGTTCACCTCATTCTACATTAATTCAGACAAATCTTCCTAGTTTTTCTGAGTCTGTTCCTGTGATTTTTTCTTATGGTACAGTAATATTCAATTACATTCATATACCATAATTTTTTGAGCTATTCTCCCAGCTCTTGGCTTATTCTACTTTCCATTTCTACGGCAAAAAGTGCAGCTATGAATGTTTTTCTTGATATGAGTCCTTTCCTTTTATATTTTTATTTTTTGGGGGTTTGTGTGTTTTGCTGGGTCATAATTTAACAGTTTGTTGGGTAGAATTCCAAATTTCTTTCCATAATGGTTGGATCAACATATCTCCACTAAAATGCATTTCCAAACTTGTCTTCTCTTTTTCCCCCAACAATTTTTTGTCATCTTTGCTACTCTGCTGGGTGCAACGTATATCTTCAAAGTTCTTTTAATTTATATTTCTCTAATTACTAATGATGGTAATATTTTTTCATATGACTTGATTAGTTGCTTTTCCTCTTTTGATAACTGCCTGTTCATATCCTTTGACTCTTTATCTATTGGGGAATGACTCATGTTCACATACACTTCAATCCATTCCCTTTATATCTTGGATATACTTTTCCCTTCCAATTTTTACTCCATTGATTTTGTTTGAGGAAGAGATTTTCCACTTTATATAATCAAAATTATTTATCATTCTATGTCTTATCTAGTCAAATAAGGAATATTTACCCCAAAGACTATAAAATATAAAACTCTTCCCCTATTGATAGTTGTAAACGGTATCTCCTTCTCTGATCCCCTAATTTGTTTAAGATACAACCATTTATATGTAGGTCATACATCTCATTGGAATTACTATACTAGAATGAGAGAAAGGTGTTTGTGTGTATGGATTGTTTGTATAGTTCAGACAAGAGTGGGGTTCATATGACATTTCTTCTCCCTCCCATTTCTACATGTTTACATACTTTTCACACACAACCAAATTATGCAATAAAGTAAGTTCTACCAACTTCTCCATTTCTTCCCCAAATTCTCCCCCAACACACTTTTTTATTCCTCCATTAAGGATACCAAAACAGAACAAAACCACCTCAGGCCTCTGTCAAGTTTAATTTCTTCTATGATCTTTGAAGATACTATGTTTTTGAATGGATACTTATCTCTTCTCCCCCATTATTATGTAAATACTTCATTTCTGAGACTTTTCCAATGGCTCAAACATATTTACCTTTCAAATTTTCTCTTGACTCCTGTATTTACAATTCAAATTCCTGCTCTGGTCGTTTTTTTTTCTCTTCAATTTCTTCAACTTCTATTAAAGTTCCATTCTACACTGACACCCTTATAGGATTATATTTTCTTGTAGGATACATTAATTTTGATTACAAGCTTTTGTCTTTTTCATTTTTCATTCCAAGAGTTTTTTTAAAAATTATTTTATCTATGTCCAGTGTTCTACAATCACTTCCATATATCTTAGATATTTTCCCCTCCCTCCCCAATCCCTTCCTGAGATAGCATGCCATCTTATATAGGTTCTACACATACATTCCTATTAAATACATTTTCACCTTAGTTATGTTGAATAGAAGAATTAAGATGAATGGGAGAAACCATAAAACAAAACAAAACATAACACAAAAGTAAATGGTCTGCTTCATTCTGCAATCTAATTCCATAGTTCTTTCTCTGAATGTGGAAGGCGTTTTGCCTCAAAAGTCCATTGTTTTCTTCTTTATAACAGTTGCTTCTGGGTCTTGTGTGATCCTGTGCTTTCTTGGTATTTGAACTCTTGGCTTTTGGCTACTTATTGTATTTTTCTTTGACCTGCGGACTTTGGCTGTCACATTTGTGAGAACTTTTGCTTTTGTTACTTTCTCCTTGTTTCACGGGGTCCTTGAGTTCTATTTTGTCTATTCTAATTTTCAGGAGGTTTGTTACTTGAACTTTATTTCTAAGCTATGTTTTTTATCCATCCAATTCTTTCCTATAGAACTTTTATTTCATGCATTGCTTCCATTTAAAAAATGTTTTGCTACATTTCTTCAAGGTGATCTCATAATCTTTGTGGCCACAGCATCCCTGTCCTCTGAATATCTTCTTGAAGTTGTTATGGAGTCGCCATCTTCTCCTATTTTGACCATATTGAGCATCTCTTGACCCATCATTTTCTTCCGTGTTTGTTGTCTTCTTTTATTAATTAATATTTCCAGACCCAGCTCCTGATTTGTGTTTTGTGCGAGGATCAGGCTCTTCCTCGCTCCACACTCTAGGATGAGGTCCTGTTGAGTCCCAAAGTTGATTTTGGCATTCTTGGCATTGGCTTCCATTTCCCTTGATGCATCTGACCTCCAAGTGCTAGTTTAGCAACCCCATTTAGAACTTTATAATTAGCTGTCGTCAGTCAGAGCACTGCGATGGGCCACAGTTCCCATGGGAGTCCACCCCTTGGGTGCTGCTGCAGGTTTTTCTCTTCCCCAGGGCTTCCCTGGCCTGGGATCTGCTGAAAGCATCTGTCTTTTTACCTGAGTCTTTGCTCAGCTGGAGTGAGATGTGTCTTCCAGCACTTGTAGCATCTGGCTATCATCCTGAGGAGTCCTAGGATAGATGAAAGAGGTCACTAATATTGTTCTTTGGGTTTTTTGATAATTATTTTATATGATATCTTTTAAAAATCACTGCTAGGGAATATGGGGAAGAATTGAGCTCCTCTATAATATAGTCTTAAGAAGTCTTCTCTTTCTTTGTCTGTCTCTTCTCCTCTCCTTCCTCTCTCTCTCCCTCTCTCTCCCTCTCTCTCCCTCTCTCTCCCTCTCTCTCCCTCTCTCTCCCTCTCTCTCTCTCTCCCTCTCCTTCTCCCTCTCCCTCTCCCTCTCTCTGTCTCTCTCTGTCTCTCTCTGTCTCCCTCTCCCTCTCTCTGTCTCTCTCTGTCTCTCTCTCTCTCTCTCTCTCTCTCTCTCTCTCTCTCTCTCTCTCTCTCTCTCTCTCTCTCTCTCCCCTTCCTTCCCCCAAGCGACTTTTCTTACATCAGTGGAAAAAGTGTTGACTAGAGAATCTGGGTTCCAATCCTGGTTCTACCACCGTATGACTTTGACCAAATCATCTGACTTTCTTGGGCCTCTGTTTCCTCATAATGAAAATGAAAAATTTGGATGAAATAATCTCCAGGGTGCTTTCCACATCTAAATCTATGACCCATGATCTTTATCAACTATAATGTTTCTATAACCTGAGTTTATTAAAATTCATATATGTAGAAGACTTTAGGATTTACAAAAATGCTTTCCTAATAACAGTTAGGCATGTAATACAAGTATCATTGTGCCTATTTTACAGAAAGAAACAGAAGCATATAGAGGTGAAAGCTCTTCCTAACATGGGCCCAACCTGTATTTCCAGCCTCGATATTTATAATACTCCCCCCCTGCATTCTACAATATGGCCAAACTCACCTTGTTTCCGTTCTTCCAACACAACATTCCAGCTCTCACCTAAGTACCTTTGCACAGGGGGTCTCCCATGCCTAGACTTCCCTCCCTCATGACTTCTATCTTACAGAAGGACTCTTTTCTTTCAAGATTCATCTGAAGTACTACCTTCTGCAGGAAATCTTTCCTGATTCCTGCTCCCGTCGACTGAGGCCTTCCCTTCTCAATCACCTCATTCCTTTAGCTCTTTTGTGTTTGTCCGGTATTTAGCATATGTGTATTTACAGTTGCATATGTTGAATACTCATAAAATATAAGTCTTTGAGACTAAAAATGATTCCATTTTTGGTCTTTGTATCACCAGCACCTGGCAAGTGCTCACACATAGTAGGGGCTGACTACATACTTGTTGCTTTTTGATTGATGTGTTTGTTGATTGATGGGACTGGATCATCCGAACACAGCTTTTAAGTGTCAGAGCTAGGATTTGAACAAGAATGGTGATAGCTAGCTAGCATTTATATAGCAATAGGCGTTGCCTTGGTCAAACTGAGACCTGTTTAAGACCTTTCAGCCTGAAAAGGCCATCTGCATCCTGGGTCATCTCCAGTTGACCTGATCTATATCTGGCCCCTGGACCCACATAGCTTCAGAGGCAAAATTAAGACTGATGATTTTGCACGGCCCTACATCACTCAGATCCAATTGACTTTCATGTCTTGGCATCACCTCCCTGATGTCATGGTCCTCTTCAAGAATGCAGGAAAAATAGCAGCAGTAGCAATTTGACTCTCACAAAAACCCTGAAAGATAGATGTTAACTGGGAGAGGGTCAATGTCTTGCCCATGGCACAAAGCTAGTAAGTATGTGAGGCAGGATTTGAATTCAGGCCTTCCTGATTCCAAGTGCAACACACTATCCATTGAGCTGCCTATGGAGTCCTGTATTCTTTCTACTATGGCACATTGCCTTGCAGATGTAGTATCTAAGCTGATCATGTGGGGAAGGAACCCTACTTAGATCAATTACTGTCTTTTGTATTATGGATTTGTATCGGAAGTCTGATGAAACCAGTGGTCCCCACTTCTCAGAATAATCTTTTTAAATGCATAAAATAAAACACACAATTGCAAAGTAAACCAATTACACTGAAATCCAGTTATCAAAATAAATTTTTTAAAAAGTTCATGACCTCCAAGTTAATTTCTCCTGTCCTAGATCATTTGGTCCAGCTCCCTCTTTCTGTTTCTTTCTCTCTTCAGTAATAATATTCACATACTAGCCCCAAATTAGATTTTAATATCCTAACAAATGATGCACTGGGAAAAATACTGTACAACCAAACCTTTCCCTTTGCATAGATCCGGGGGCATGATGGGGAAGTGCTGCAAAAATAGTAGAAAAGCAGGGACTGAGATAAATTGATTATTGAGGATGTTGCTCAGCATCCTGGAACAATAAAATGTTCTGCAAGCACTGTGCAAAGTGGTCATTATGAACATTTCTCATCCTAGGCAACCAACAAAGCTAACCTGAGGGACTGATCATTAGCTCCCTTCTCACTGTGTACTTGGGCACCAGCCCAGGAAGCACCCTGTGAAGGGTCTCATTTTCTGAGCACCCTGTAGAGGCACCATGAAGATATATTTTATATACTTTAAAAGTGCTTTGAGATAAAATAAGTGCTTTTCTCACTTTTATAAGTGAGGTAGGTAGCTTGGGTATACTCATTACACAGATGAATAAACTGAGGTTCAGAAAGGTTGTGACTTGCCTAGTATTACACAGCCAGCAAGTATCAGAGCTGGTATTCATATCCTGGTCTCTCCTGACTTCAAGTCCAGACCACAGTCTCTTCAAAGAAGGTGCTAATTACTTTGTAGTTTCTATTGGAACTTAGGTCTGTCCCTAAAAGAAAATAATGAAGACATGTACTCATTATTTTTAAGAAATTTCAGAGACTACAGTACAAGTTGTCAGGACTGGATACTAGAATGCATCTGGGATGAAAAGTGTGTCAATTTCAAGGAAATGCTCATTTAAAAATGCAAATAAGATATTTAGTTCATATGTAAACATTTGCTCAGAATGTGTGAGGGTTGTTAAAATTACTCAGTGTGTAGTTTTTGTATGTAAGTATTTTTTAAAAGGGAGATTAGAATGGATGGTCAGAGATTTTGATCTGAAATTAAGAAATAAAGTGAATTGGGTTATGTTTATCTTCAAAAAGACTCCAGTCAGGAGGGGCTCTGCCCCTACAAATGTTCTGTGAGAACCTGATACATGAAAAGTAGCATTCATGTAGAAATATGGGCAATGTTCATCACAGTAGTAAGGGTGGGTTTTGTTTTGGCGTGGTTCTTTTTTTTTTGGTTTCACAAATAGCTCAGTTAGGAGGCTATTGTAACAGTCAAAATCATGAGGGTTTGACCTCATACAGCATAAATGGGAGTAGAAAGGAAGAATTAGGTGTGAGAGATGTAATAGAAGAGCAGAATTTCAGAGATGGAAGGGACCTAAGGAAGCATCTAGTTTGACTTAGAAACAAATGGAAAACCCCCTTCAACAAGTCCCACAAAAGGTCCTCCAGCATTTGACTGACATTCTGAAGCACCATACATAACACTCCTACCAAATAAGACACACACATATATATGTACCTATACATACATATATATTTATATACACACATACACGCAATATACATATACATCTATATACACTGACGTACATACATGTGTATATGTATATATATATACGTACATACATATCCATATATCTATATATCCATCTATCTCTCTCTGTCTGTCTCTCTCTCTCTTACTGTCTCTCCCTCTCTCTCTCTCTCTCTCTCTCTCTCTCTGTTTGTCTGTCTGTCTTTCTAACATAAAATCAATTCTGCAGCTTCCCAAAGAGTTCATTTCACTTCTGTCTTCTGGGGTCAACCAGAACAAATCTAATCCCAGTTGCCATTGATAATCCTTCAAGTACTAAAAGACATTAGTTAAATGATGCAGGGAGATTTGGGGACTGGCAGGAGAGAGACTGGGACAGAAGGGAGGGGGAAGCAAATTGGAGCTAGATCTGCAAAGGTTTGAGCCTGAGTGACAGAGAATATGTTACCATTGATACAATGAGGGAAATTATTTGACAGCAAGGACAGAGTGTTATTAATTTTCATATCTCCCTTAAGAGGACTTTGTACAAAGAGCACATTTAACAAATGTTTGCAGAGTGAATATTGAATGAAGGCCAAAGAGAGAAAAAAAATGAATTTTGTACAGGACTACAGAAAGCTGATACAGCAGAACGGGAAGAATCTATGACTGGTCAATAAGAAGTTTGAAAGCTAGTGTGGTGCAGGGAAAGAATGATGAGCCTGTACTAAGTTGACCTTGGCTATAATCTTGGTTCTACCTGTGTGACCTCAAGCAAATCACTTAACCTTTATGTGTGTCAGACCTAGGATTTGCATGATGGTCCTGTGACTTTAAATTCAGTGCTCTTTCCACTAAATTAGTCAGGCAGTTAATAAGCATTTTTTAAACTGCCTACTCTGTGCCAGGTACTGCATTAAGCACTGTATATACAAAAAAAGGCAAAGATAGTCCTTGCCCTTGAGGACCTCACAATGTAATGGGAGGCGATAAGCAAACTGATATGTACAACCAAGTTATGATCAGAACAATGGGAAATGAAGCTGGTTCTTCTTGGGAATAGATGAAATCACTGAAAGAGAGTATCAAGAGAAAGGGAACTGAAGGGCTGAATCTTAGAATATGCTCGTATTTGCAGAGTGGAAAGAGGAAATAGAGCTGGAGTTTGGGTAGGAGATAGAGAAGGGGTGGCTAGGGCAGTGGTAGGACCAATAGGATGAGGTCGTGATATACAAGCCAAAGGTGGAGAGTTACAAGAATAAGGAGGTGGGTAACATGAGGAGATGCTACAGAAACATCTGAAAGGGTCCTTGGGAAGGGGAAAAAATGTTCAATTTGTGGATCAGAAGAATAGAATGTTAGAAAAGGTTAAACCTTAGACATCACCTAGTCTTCCTCCTTCATTTTATTTTATATGAAGTCTAGATAGATGGAATGACTTGTGCATGGCCACACCGTTAGTGGATGAATGAGCTGAGACTAGAATCCAGGCCCCGGTATCACATGTGGATGTTATTCATGACCTTGGTCAGGATGGTTTCAATATGGCAGTCAGGGTAGAAGCCAGACTGCAGGTTCATTAAGACTAAAACATAATAAATGGAAGAACTGAGTAGGAGAGGAAATCACTTGGATGTGGGTCATTTTTAGAAATTAACATCCTTGCGTTTGCATAGTACTATTTTTCAAAGCATGTTCACAATGACTGGCTTCTCCCAGCAACAGTTGGAGGTGCAGCAATATATCCCTACATTGTAAATGACCAAACTGAGACAGGAAGTAGCTGGCAATAATAGTAATGAACATAAACGTTTATATAATGCTTACTGTGTAGCAGGCATTGTGCTAAGTGCATAATAATTATTATTTTATTTGATCCTCACAACAACTCTGGGAGGTAGGTACCATTATTATCCGCATTTTATAGATGGGGAAACTTAACAGTGGCATTTTCTCTGGCTGTCCCTCATCGCTGAAATGTTTTCCCGCCTCCATTCCAACTACTGACCTCCCTAATACCTTTAAGTCTCAACTAAAATCCTTTGTTCTGCAGGAAGCATTCTCCAATCTCTTAATTCCAGTGCTTTCTGTGTTTTAACTATTTCCTATCTATCTTGTATGTAGCTTACTTTATATATATTCGTGTGAATGTTGTCTTTGCTGTTAGATTGTAAGCTCCTTGAGAGCAAGGACTGTCTTTTATCTCTTACTCCCATGGCTGAGCACAGTGCTGGTATATAGTAGGCGCTTAATGAATATTTATTGAATTGAAAACAGAGGTTAAGTTACTTGGCTAAGGTCACACAGCTGTTTAAGTGTCTGAGGTCACCATTTGAACTTAATGTTTCCTAACTCTAAATCTGATTTTCTATCCACTCTGTTACCTTGCTGCAATTAGAATCCTGGTTTCCAGCCTTCTGGTCCAGTGCCTTTTCTACTATACATCTAATTGTCTGTAAATAGAGTCATGACGAGCAAACAGGCAAATATATAGGAAAAGTGGACTATACTCACTGGGGTCAGAAGTCTGTTGAGTTCAATTGAACTGTGGCTCAACTATTTGGAGAGCTTATATTTATTTATTTTTAAATGTACAAACCTGCAAAACCAGGGCTGTCTAAAAGCATTATGGAGAGATTACAAAGGCAGATGTTGTCAATGAAATGAAATGAGCAGGAGCCTCTGTATACCTTTAAAACTTTCCAATATTAACCTCTCTGACACAGAGAACCTAGCTATAGTTCCTAGGAGACAGGTCAGTGCTAGGGGGCTGCTTCTCTTATATTCTACAATAAAAGCTGCAGCTCCTGCCAATCCCTCAACAAATTGGCCATCTTTTCAGAGCTGGAGACCATAGCGACTTGTAATACCCAATTCTCTCCCTACCCTGGAGACCCTTGGAATCCTAGTTGAGAGACTGTTAGCCCCAAGGCTCCCAACGATCCTAGCTGTCTGTCATGGGGGATCCCAGGGAGGAGGTGATCTCTAAGGTAACCAGGTCACAAACCACAGAGGAATGGACAGATTAATATCAAGTTAGCAACCAGAGAAAATAAATAGAAGCTGTAGACTGCGGTGCACAGAAAATGCTGTTTCCTTAGACAGAGGCAATGCCTGGCTATTTGAGGCTTCCAAAGGAGACTCCTTCCCTGGATGACATCCTGAATAAAACCTAAAGCAACCATAGAACAATTAATTCACTGGATGATTCAGATAGAGCATTACTTATTTAGGTACTTGCCTGTGACAAGCACTGGGTTAAGCAGAGAGAATACAAACATAAACAAACAAGAGAGACCTTGTATTCAAGAGTTTACATTCTGATAGAAGAAGATAATAGGTAAAAGGAAACTAGAAATGGGGTGAGGGGAGGTTAGTACATGAGGCTGCACAGTGCGGAAGTGGTAACTGGGAAGTCTCTCAGAAACCTGGTTCTGGCTCTATTAGAATCTTGTCCAAGGTCCTGATGGGATCGGGGAGGAGATGAGGATGATCTGGAACATAACAGTATCCTACAAATGCAAAGTCTCTTTAAAATACATGAATAGCTAAGCTTTGATTTATCTTTTTCATAGAGAAGACCAAAAGAACCTGAAAATCACGTTAATCAACACACACTTGTTGAGTAAAATGAGATGGCAGCCAAGAGCAATGCTAGTTTAAAATATAAATTTGTTTCTCAAATTTTATGGAAAAAATATTGTCAGATTTTGAATAGTATCACAGAATTGGAGGTGGTGTGGAATAGTGAATAGAGAACTGACCTTGAAGCCAAGAAGACATGGGCTCAAGTCTTGCCTCTGACACATACTGGCTATGTGATCCTGGGCAAGTCACTTAATGTTTCTGTGTTCTGCTCAACTCTCTAAGAGTATACGTTTCAGAGAAGATACCAATATGAATTAGTAGAGGGGGTTTCCTCACCTAGAAGCTACCTATTCCAATAAAATTATAGATCTAGGTTACATCCCTATTTCTATCACCACATGAGACAGAAAAGCAGTAAAACCAGTTTAAAGAAAGTTTAGCAAGACACCAGCTAAGCAGACATTTCAAGTATATTTAAGGATTAAAAAAAATAGAAGAAAAATAGGCAGAAAAAATGGAAAAGACCTACAAAGGCTTTTATAACAAAATTTTCTCATCAAGGACAGTGGAGCCACCATATTTGTACTGTAACATCCCAGTTCCAGATGTGCTTACAGAGGAAGTAGAAATGTCACCAAAGAGAACAGATGTAGGAAAAGCAACTAGACTGGACTAAATGTACATAAAGATTTGTACTGGAAGTGAAGGGACTGAAGGGACTGATTTGCAAGATATCTGAAGGAAAGGAAGATACCAAAGACATAGAAAAAATCTTGGACACTATTTACACGGGAAAAAAAAGACAAGTGAGAAAATATAAGCAATAATAATTATTATACTAATATGATATATATAATTATAAATAATAATAAATATAAATAACTACCAACCTATGTGCCTAATTTCTTATCTATATGAAATTTTATTAGAATCATCTCCATAAAAGTTAAGGCATCTCTCTCTTTTCATAAAGGTAGTAGGAAGTCATCAACAGTCATCAAGCAGTGAGTGACAACACACACTAGTCTACATCTTTACCAGCTAACAACAAACTGAAAGATTTAAAGAATGTAAGATTCTACTGTCCTTATTGTTTGCTGATTATAAATAAAGCAGTTGTTTAAGTAGAGACGAACTTCAAATGTTCTCTTCCAATGAACTGCCATCCATCAAATTAAAAAGAAAAGATTTGAGATTGTTTTAAATTATAGCCACAGATACAATTTTTTGGACAACTTTGTGATCACAAATATCAGTTGAGGAATAAAACATGGAGACAAAAATCTGCCACAGTCAAGTTCTCCATATGCTCCTGTTCGTGCTACTTTCATCATGCTCTAGAACACTCCAGAACCTCCTGAAAAAGATCTATAATCACTCAAAAGGGTTTGGCCTGATCATCAATACAGAAAAAACTAAATGGTTCAAGGGTGTCTATTGACACTATATTATAATAGGCAGTCAGGTAGACCATATGCATCCCCCACACACAGTTGTTCAGGCATTTTCAGTTGTGTCTGACTGTTCATGATCACATTAAGAGTTTTCTTGGCAAAGATACTGGAGTGGTTTGCCATTTTCTTCTTCAGCTAATTTTATAGGAGGCAAACAAATTTAAGTGACTTACCCAAGGTCATACAGCTAATAAATGTTTGAGGACAGATTTAAATGCAGGAAGATGAGTCTTCTTGATGCCAGGCCTGCTATTCTATCCACTAATGTAAATGTATAAATTTATGTATGTATATATACATAATCATTAGTAAACCTTAAGGTTTACAAAGTACTTTACAAATACTTTCTCATTTAATCCTTACAACAACCCAGGGAGGTAGGTGCTATTATTATTGCTGTTTTACAGATGAGGAAACTGAGGCAGACAGGCTAAATGAGACCAGTTTTGAAATCCGGGTCTTCCTAACTCCAGGAATAGAGCTACTTAGTTGCTTCTATACATGTATATACATGTATGCATATTTTATATGTATAGGTGTGTGCATATATATAGGATACCTCAAAAGACCTTATCTTAGTGCAGTTGAAGTTTTAAAAGCTCTTGAGATTTTCTCTCTTCCTCTCTCTGTTTCTCTATACATATGCACATATATGTATATACATACATATATACATATGTGTGTATGGACATGTATTATATTCATATACAAACATATGCAAACACAAACATTTATGCATATATGCATACACATACACATGAATGAACAACAAATTGGGTCCAGCATGAAATGGTAGGAGGACAGTGAGCTGGATTACCTTCAGAAAACTGTAAAACTCCTTTAATGACCCAACTTTCTCCCCCAAAGTTCTATCCTTTTCTTAAAAAAAAATCAGCATTCCAACGTGTTTCATGGAACGTCATAGTCTCCAACAAATTAAAAATAACTATCACACAAAAAAGTAATGGAGAACCACGTGGTGGGCAAAAGCTGGCTGTCATACAAAAAATAGGAAATCTTGACAAAGAACTAGTGAAAATATATTGGACTTGTGGTAAAGATGAGGGACAACAGTTGGTTCAGTGTGAGTGCTCCACTGATATGCACGAAGTGTCTGAAAAGGAAGGAAGACTTGACATGTTGAGAAGATCTCCCTGTAACAAACTTATAAAAATCATGGACAAGGGTGAGTGGTGTTGTGTGGCTCACATAAGACAACAGATGCAAAGCATCCATTGCAATCCTTAAAGCATCAGGGAAATGCCAGTTATTTTTAATTATTGTTATCATCACCACCAACATCATTTTAAGTCACCGGGCCTTCAGTCTAGGGATGGCTTCATCCTCTTCTACTTCACTCCTGCTGTACTCAAGCAACGTGTATAGAGCAAAACAGGGGTGTACTGCTAAGTGTTCTCCAGAAAAATGATAGTGTGTGTGCATATGTGTGTATGTGTGTATTTGTGTGTATACACGCTAATTTTTATATATTTCAATATAATATGATATGCTTCATGTTATTATGAATACTTTCTTGAGTCTAGACCGTTAACAAGATAATACGTCAAGGCCTGAGTTGTTGTGATTGCCAGTTTCTGAGGTGTAAATATGAATAATGAAAATTGAACAGTGGCACTGGCACTTCCCTAACAAGAGTCATAGCATGGGCAGCTATGAATGGCTTGCAATTTGCATTACTGGTGGGAAGATCCAAATCGATGAGATTGCAAATGCATTTGAGTATTGAATCAAGTTATGTAGGTATATTCTGATTAAATTCTTAAACGTCAGGCAAAACAATGCTATGGTAGAAGATAAGCTGCTTGAGTGCAAGGATGTTCCATTTTTATCTTTGCATCCTGAATATCTAGTATAGAATATTGCACACAGCAGTACTGTAGGTTCTTAATAAATAAGTGTTGAACTGAATTATTGAATTACTGAAGGAGTTTCACTCCATGATGCCAAAGTCAAAAAAGAATCCATTGGCCAAACAATATGGTCAGGAGCTCCTAATGTTATGTTGGGTATTGTACTAATGACTTCTCTGTAAAAACTTGGTTGAATTCAGGATGTGCCTATACTAAGTTTTTTTCAGAATCAAGTCCACTTGAGACATTCACAATATTTCTGTCTGGAATTCAGTCATCTATGGAGAACCCATCATAAAACCAAGAATGTTGTGTATAGGAAATGTATAACAAAATTCCATGTCAGATAAGCCTTATCCAAGAGCTTTCCTCTAAGTTCACTTGAATGAGAGAAGCAGAATTTCCTCTGCAGGGTTGGGAGTGAGTGATTTATCATCTGTTACTTGAAGCTCCAAGGGTCATTGGGCTATGCTCCTTCAAAGCAAATATCTCCTCCCTGAGACTTAACAGAAGGTTGAATTCTCAGGTGTTTGTATCCCTATCTCTGGGAGTTGAAACATGACTCAACACTTAGAGACACCTGTGGGAAAGACAACCAGATCTCCAAGGATTTCTAAAGATTTTTACAGCTGGTCTAATTGGTGGTCAAATCATGGACCAGACGCAGGTCTCTCTGTTTGAGAAGAAACTAAACAAGTCACTATTTGGCTTCTGCCTTTTCATTTCCAAGTCTTCCCTTAAGTCATTCCCTAACCTAGAACCTCCTTTCTATCTCTCTTCATCTGTTGAATTTCATCTCAGTTTGAGCTCAACTTAAAATGTCTTATTTGTCTACTTAAATGTAAATTCACTTAGATCAGGGAATGAGTCTCACTTAAATTTTATATTTCCCCCAGCACACAAAGCAGCCTTATTAGATGCCATAGTAGGCACTTAATAAAAGTGTGTTAGTTGATTTTTCTTACACATTTAAGTTCTCCTAAAGCTGGGATGCAACAGAGAATGAATTAGGTTGGTGGTTTGGAAGTAGTAAAAGGTCTGCCATATGAGACATTGCCCTAAATGTAGACAGCTCTGAACTAAGACTGACCATTCAATCCTCTTCCCATGCCTCTTGAAAAAGTTGGTTCCATAAGATTGGAGAAAGGCACTCAGTAAAGGTAGAGAGCTCTGCTACCTGGACCCACTCTCTGGGGTCCTGCTTAGTTGGTCAATATTCCCTTGGTCCATTTGGCCAATCCTGGTTTCCTTGTTCTTTTTAAAAAAATTATTCTGACATTTTATTTTTACATCACTTTCATTTCTAAACGTGTTCTCCCCTTTTCCCTACTCAGTGAGCCATTCTTTGTAATGAAAAATAAAATTTAAAAAGAAAAGAAAGTCCAGCAAAACCAACACATCAACATATATGCAATATTCCATACACATAAGGTCCCTTCTCTATAAAGAGAAGAGGGAAGTACATTTTCTCAACTCTTCTCTGGTACCAGCCTTGGTCATGATCATTAGTCAAGGTTCGATTTCTCTTTTTTGTTCTTCACATTAATATTGTTATAATCATTGTATGTATTCTATATGTACACATATACATACATACATATATATTGTTTCCCTGCTTCTGCTCACTTCGACCACTTTTATCAGTTCATCCTAGTCATCCCACGCTTCTCTGAATCCTTCTCATTCATTGTCTCTTTCAGTGCAGAAATATTCCAACATGGTCCTTTATGTGGCATGATAGAGCACTGAATTGGGGTCAAAGAAACTTGAGTCCAAATCCTCCCTCTGACACTTAGTGAATAATCTTAGCTAGGTCACTTAAACTTTCTATGGTCCAGATTCTCAATCTATAAAATGTAGATAATAGTAGCACCTGCCCCACAGGTTGTTGTGAGATCAGATGTCCTTAAAACAGCATATAAATGCTAATTATTATAACTTGTTTCACCATTCCCTCATAGATGGGCATTGATTGACTTTGTTTTCTGTTTCTGCTACCACAAAAATTTCTATAAATACTTTGGTGTATATGGAACATTTCTGTCTTTGACATCCTTGGGGTTTATCTGGCATCTTCATTCTAAGGATGCATTCTAGTAAATATGGCCAAGGGATAGATCTATAGCAAATACTCTGAGTCAAGGCCAGATTTAGGACCAGATCCAAACAACCCTCAAGTCATCAGAAAAATCAGGTGAGATTCAAATGACCACATTCTAGTTCTAATACACCAGCAACACTAGGATTTGAAAATATCAACAGTAAGATCCCTTATATTCATGAAATAATCACTTAATAAATGTGTGTTGATCAAATGTTTTTACATATTTAAGATGTCTATGTAAGGATAAGGAAAGGAGATGTTGCTTCAAGATAGTGACCAAGGCTATCTTTGAGCAAAGTTATGAAGTTGACAAAAGCCCTTCTATCCTTTATGTTGTTCCTATCCCTAGGTCCACAATGCTTCATGCTTCCCCTTGGTCCCTTGGGATCACAGGTGTCCACCAGCCTGGAGAGTCTGTAATGATTTTGAATTTTCTATATCTCTTCCAAATCACAAACCAATGCATGCTGTTCCACTCGTTGGAAGTCATCAAGAGGTCATCAAGAAGTCTAATTTCAATTGGACTAGCCTAATTATGCATAATCATGTATATGTCCATGTCATTAGGTCAACATTGGGCCCATGCACTTTTCTTTAATGATTTAGGATGAAGTACTGATCAGTTGATTGATAGGAATTCTACCTGTCTTGAATGGTAAATGAACATTTTTTTTTCATATTGAAGCAAGCTCATGAAGTATATGCTATGTCTTCATAGGAATGAACAAGTATTCTTATCCATTCCTACGAAGGTAGCTGGGGATGCAGTGGTTAGAACACTAGATGTCGTGATGGGAAGACCTGAATTCAAATCCTTCCCTAGACACACACTAGGGGCATGAACTTAACCTCTGTTGGCCTCAGTTTCATTAACTGAAAAAATGGGGATAATAACAGTAGCTGTCTCATAGGGTCAAATGAGATAGTATTTGTAAAAGCACTTAGCATAGTACCTGACACATGGCAGGCACTATATAAATGTTCATTCTCTTCCATCTTTTGACTTATGAGCAAATAGTAATTCTGAGGTAGACGTTTCTAGGGTTTAGCAACAACCTCTTGAGTTTGAAATATCAGGAGTAATTGAATCGGATCTGGTTACCCAGAAGAAGCTGCTCTCTACAGCTACACCCTTCCCAGAGGAGAAAAGAACCATGGATAGGAGGGTATACTGTACATGCTTGGCTGGCCAGAAAATATGGACCTTGTTGTTTAGACAGTATAGATTGAGATGAGAGTGAAATGAATTCACTATTCCCACTAGTATCCTGGGAGTCTTTGCCTTGAATGATAGGTCATTGTTTCACAATTTTAGGATTTGTCAGTGTGTGCTTATAATTCTTTTGTGGTAGGGTAAGTAAATAAATGAATGTCCTGTACCTAATGCTGCTTTGTACATTGAGTAACTTTTCTATTAGGGATCTTGCTAAGGGGTACCTTAGACATGAGCCAGATTTAAGCTTTGTTTAAGGAGATTTTCCTGGCATAATTCCAGGTGAGAGCATAATGACTCAGACAATATAAGAAAAATCTGCTTCCCTCTCTTTGGAGTCAGGTTTCTTCTCCTAGGACTGAAACCAGCTTGCATGAGTGCGGAGCCAGAACCTCTTATAAGAGAGGGGTAGGCCCTGGGTTGTGTCATATTTTATATGAGATATTTCAGAGCAGGATTCAATAACTTTTCACAATCAGCATGCAAAGTTTTTGCTCATTGTTTCTGAATAAAGAATCAATTGAACAGTAATCCTTTAGACATTCAGACAATAGCTCTGGGTACTCTTCTTCCAGAAGGAGGATGTGCTGGGGATTGTAGGCAAGGAGATAATTGTTACTTTGGAATCTGTAGGTCTATACACTGAAATAGAGGGTGTGAATCAGTCTCCTAAATTCATTGTGTAACCTACCCAACTAAGTCTTGGGTTGCCACAAGTGAATCCAATCAAATTCAGGCACAAGAGGACCCAAAGCTGGAGAAGAATGACTAGATAGAAGACAAGACTCCCTGGAAAGTTATATTCCATTCAGCAAACACTTATTAGATGTTTCCTATCACCAAGATACCATTCCAAGCCCTTGGGATACGGAATCAATCCTATCCTCTCACTCAAAGAGATTATGATTTACTGATAGTGATGCATATACACAGCAAAGTAAATACAGAAAATACACAAAGTGTTATAAAATTATTTTAAGAGAGAGATAGTCCTAACGACAGAGGAGATCATAAAAGCCCTCTTGTAGGGGATGGTGCCTTAGCCGCACCAGGAGGGAAGCTAGTGATTTTAGAAGTTGGAAGTGAGGAGGGAATGCCTTCTAGGTCTGGGGGACAGTCTGTGTAGACACCAATACCAGAGGTGAGACATCACATGCAACCATTGAGACATCCATTTGAATGCTGAGGAATTCAGAAGGGCTGGTTAGGATCAGATCAAGCAGAGAATGAGATTGAGTGAAAGTGACAAGAGCTTCGTCTATGAAACCTGTCTCCTTGTAGCTAGCTGACTTTAGCTTTGTGGGCTTTAGATCCGTATTTCCTTCCTCTCAGTTGTATATTCCCCAGGAACAGCTTGACTCCTTGGTTCTGCTTATTCCATTCTTGGTATCCAAGTCTGGTAAACAACCACCTGCCTCTTCTGGACCACACAGGTAGAAAGACTTAGTCACAGCAGGGTCCTGCACACAGCTGCTACAGCTTCCCAAAGATGGAGTCCAGTTACACCTGTTAATACCTTAAATACTGAAGCTCCCTGTGGAGATGATGCTTGAAACTGATTGCTCCTTTCCTCTCAGAGCTGCTTCCTGAAGATCCAGAATGCCTTTGCCACCATGCTGGAACCGAGAGTGGTTTGATGTGACTGGGCTCTCCTATCTGGCCAAGGATCACCCTCGGCTAAGTGACAGTTAATGGTAATACTCAAGACTCAAATGTCTGTGACTTAGTTCATCAACTTGGCTGCTGCCTCCAACAATGAGGATCCAAAGTCATTTGTGCCTGCCCTGTTCAGTTCTTAATCCTGTCTTCCTATGAGTTCATCATATGGGGTCTAACCAATGCTCCAGGGATCTTGCTTGCTTTCTCCTGACATAGGAGGGTACTAGTAGAACACTCAGGCTGTCAGTCTTGACAAGTGACCAGACCATCTTTTACTAGCGTACCTTTCCATAAACAGCATTTTAAATTACTGCTGTTCTTGGAAGTTCCTTAATGCAGCCTGTTAACACCTAGTGGGTGTGTCTTTTGAAGAGTGATAACTTTAAATCAGATGAACTAATTTAATGATGATGAGTAATAATGCCTGAGAAGGTATTAGGTAGTAACTCCTGAGAAGCACATTTTCATCAGGTCCTTAAGACATTCTTCCTTCAATATTTCAAGAATTAACTATTTCAATAGCATGAATACTCTCTTCACCAAACCAGACTGCAAAACCCTCTGTAATTTAGAAGATGATATTTAACAATAGATACTCATAGTGTATCAAGAAGCCAGTCCTCAAAGCTGTCCCAGTTACTTAGCTCCTGTCAGAGCTCACATTCTGTCCGTACAACCCTTGAGAGCCTGGGATCATTCCTTCATCACACTTAAGACCTTAATGAATGAGGGTGAATGACAAAGCATTAATAAGTTCTTATGATGTTTCAGTGGACATTTTAGGAGCTGTGGCCGGCCAGTGGTGAAAGAGAGAGTATTTTGCTACAGGAAAGGTTTTGGTACCTTTCCAATTATACCACATGGTTGACCTTTGGGCAACAAGACCAGTAGTTAGGCCAATATAGTGTGATCCTTAAAGATCCCTAAAGTCATATTGGAGTTGGCTGAATTAACACAAGATGGCAGTCATGAAGGGCATTTCTTTTCTGGAAACACAAGGAGTGTCAGGGGTAGGATGAATGAGGGCAGAACATGTTAGCCTCCAGAATAAAAATACTCAACCCTCCTAGAAGAGAGCTGGCACAGTATAGTGTATAGAGGGCCAGTTTTAGAGTCAGAAAGGACTAGATTCAAATCCTGGATCTAATACATACTTGCTATATGACAAGGAACAACCTGTCAGTTCCCCCAGGCAGTTCTTTGAGATTGTTACAGAAGAGTTGCTTATCTGCATTAAGAAGAAATCCCTACCCTGGGAATTCCCCCACAATGTCAAAATCACAAGTTAAAAAACAAACAAAAAAAATAAACTATAACCAAAAATTTCCAAGAAACAGTTTTAATTTATATGAAGTATCAACTCCTTATATTTTAACTCCCTAAATTTCAGAAGAATTCCTGAACTTTGGAATCTCTGATGATATCAATTCATTGGGTAGCTAGGTGACACAATGGATAGAGTACCAGACATAGAGTCAGGGAGACCTGAGTTAAAATCTAGTCTCAAAAATTAGCTAGCTGTGTGACCCTGGGCAAGTCACTTTAACTCTGTTTGCCTCAGTTTCCTACACGTAAAATGAGCTGGAATGGGAAATGGCAAACTATTATGGTATCTCTGTCAAGAAACCCCAACAAAGAGTTGGACATGACTGAAATGTTCAACAACAGCAGTTCACTAGCTTCTCTCAACCATCGGATATTGGAGCTTAGTAGTAACCCAGGCCTGATCTATGTATGCCATCTGCTCCATAGCCTCACTTACTTTGACTCAGGAAAGGATTACTTCCCTTCTCCTCTCCCCTCACTCCCACCTTCAAGGATTTCCCTAATTACTAAAAGGTACAGGTTTTGTCTCAGGTAGAGCCCAATGTTCCATGTTTGGAGTCTAAGCTCTGCCACTTATTAGGTGTATGATACTGGATAAGTCACTTCCTTTCTCTAGATCTGTTCTCTCCTCTTTTAAAACAAGATGCTTAGATTAGTGTTCTCAAAGGTTTCTTATAACCTTAATATTTTGTGACGTGGAGATGATTATTGATTTGTAGTAAAATTCTTACATTTATGCAATGTTTTATAGGTTTCAAAATACTCACAATACTCCCATGAGGTAGGCAGTAACATTATCAACATCCCTATTTTACCCATCTGGAAACTGAGGCTCAGGGAGCTTAAAGTGTCTACGTAACTTGTTCAATGTCAGCCAAGTGGCAGAGAAAAGACTTAAATCTATGTTTCCTGCATTGTGAGTTTGAGGGAAGGGACTGTATTTTGTTTCTTTTGTATTCCTAGTGCTTAGCTCAGTGCCTGACACATAGTAGGCATTTAGTAAATGATTATTGATTAATTGATGGATTGACTTTAAGTCCTGTGCTCTCTTTCATACTCCTCCCTGCCCACCATATCACCAAGCACTCCAGTAGTGGTGATAGGTTTGTGCAGCTTGGTTGTCCATAATTCCTGGTATGCCCCACTTTGTAATCAGGGATACACAGGTGGTCAAGGGAAGAGGTGGGTCCTGGGGTCTTGGAACAGAGCAAATCTAACTGGCCTCCATCAGGATGGAATCTCTGAGCAGAAGTTTTAGAATAGTGGGGTCAAACTCAAATAGAAGGATTCTCACAGGCTGCATATTGACTTAGAAATCCACCAATTAGTATTATCTATGTTGTATTATATTTTTTTTTTGTTAAATATTTCCCAGTCACAAAAGCTGATTTGGGTCATATTAAATAGTTATTTTTTTTTTGAGGGCAGTTAATCGGACACTGATTGAGTCATTGAGTCATGGCTAGATGGGTAGAAGGGTTGGTCTTTTAATTCTTAGTGGGAACAGAGCTTTCAAGCTGAGATACAGGACTGACTTTTAAAATGGGGGCAGTTGTCTGTTAGTGGGGATTACTTGCGGCCCAGTTAAAGAGTTTGAAATAAAAAAGGATTTTGCAAATTCTTCTCTCCTGAAGACTTATATTGGTGCCAGCAGTTTATAGTAGGACTACTGGACCTAATTAACATCATTTTAATGAGTATTTCTTGGATGTAATTAGCTGGATTTAACTGATTAGAAGGGGAAAAGGGGTGTCATTTTGTGAAATAGTACTCTGGTAGTTTCCATAGCTTCAGTGTGGGCAGGTGTGGCACATAAGATTGTAAGATTCCAAGCTTCAGGGAACCTAGGAGTTTCTTTATTCCCTATTCACCCTGATAGCAAGTACCAGGTGTTGTAGTTACACTCACATCCTCTGATTTCACATCCAGTGTTCTTACCACTCTATTGCCCAGAATCAACAATTGCCTGAACCTTTGAGACTCCAGGCAGTCTCCCTTACTTTCCCATTCCTATGACTACCACCATATTTCAGGATTATATTTCATTTAAGGTATTTCAATAGCTTCCTTTATGGCTTTTCCACTTCAATTAAATTTGACAAACTTATATTAAGGATTTACAGGGCAGTAGGGAGGGGAGGAGAAATTAGTGTAGTAGACACTGGGGATAAAGAAATGAAAAGCAATAAAGCTCTTTCTCTAAAGGAGCTTACAGTCTTATAGGAAGAAAAGATGTAAATGAGTGGAAGAAAGAAAAGAAAGGATAGAGTAAAGGAGGAAGAAGAAGAAAGGAGAGAAGGAAGGAAAATAAGGGAGAGAATGAAGAAGGAAGGGAGGAGAGAGTGAGAGAGGATAAAAGGATGGAAGGATGAAGAAAGAAAGGGAGAGAGGGAAGGTAGGAAATCAGGAGGGAGGAAGGAAGGGAGAGAGAAAAGAAAAAGGAAGACATAAAGAGAAAAAAAGAAAGAACATTTATTAACTGTTTACTATGTGTCAAACACTGTGCTAAACCCTGGGGATAAAATGCAAATAAAAAAGCAACACAAAGAGTAGCGGTCCAGGGAGGGATGTGTTGATCTGGAAAGTTCTTGAGGTAGTGAATGAAGAAGCCATGGTGGGGAGGGGATAGATCAAATGCCCTATTTAAGAACAACAGACTTGATTTGATTATGCTTCATGGTTCTAGAATTGGGGATGGGGAGAGGAAAAGTGAAGAGTAAAGGGCACAGTCTTGACATCAAGACAATTAAGGAGATGGCCAAAGAGCAGGGAGTCAAGAGAAGCACAGTTGGGAGGGGTGGGGCTTCTGAAATTCTGACTTCAGGAAAGACGGTCACCAATTAGGCAATTAGTCAACAAGCATTATTAAGTGTCTACTATGTGCCAAGTACTATGCTAAGGGCTAGGAATACAAAAAAAGGTAAAAGTAAGTCCCTGCTTTGACATGGTGGGTTAATATTACCTTTAGGCTATGGAGCCTACGGTATAAATTATAGTTAAGGTTTTCTAGGGAAATAAGGTAATTACCTTGATCCCCTGCTAGAGTATTTCCAAATGAGAGTGTAACTATTTCAGTGCCTCAATTGTGTATGAATGCTACTTTAAAAGTTAAGAAGTAGAAAGTGAAGATGACATTGTTATCATTAAGATGCCACCTGAGTTTCTTTTAGATTTTATTTCTATCTTGAAAGGCTCTCTTATACAAATCTTTTACTGGGCTGAAGAATCTGATTCTTTCTTATTCTTAATGTATTTCTAGTTAAAAAAAACTTTTAATGTGTTTTATATATTGAGGAAACAGTCTATATTTAGATACTTAACAGAAAGTTGACCTGACCTCCTACTACAGTGGAAAGAATCCTGGATTTGGAATCAGAGAACAGGATTTTGAATTCTGCCGTTCCTCTGGAGGTGCCTTTGGGAAGTCACCTAATTTCCCTGGGCCTTACTTTCCTCATTGAAAAAATGGAGAGGGTTGGATTGGACTACCTCTCAAGTGGCCTTCCAGATCTACAAGCCTATGATCTGTCTGTCTCTTCTTCACAAGGTGATTCTAACAGTCAAAAGAATATGACAAAAGAGACTTTGAAAAGTACACAGTGCTTCACAAATTCAAGGTCTATCAAGGGATTTTTAAATCAATATAAGAAATTACTTCCCAACAAGCAGAAACATTCAGAAACAGATAGGGCAACTTTAGAAGGTAGTGAATTCCCAGTCACTTGAGGTTCTCCCAGGAGAAGCTGGATAACAGTTGCTTAAAGACAGCCAAGAAGTCTATAGAGCAGATTCAGCCTCTGGGGAGCTACTGGAATAGATGGCCTCTTGAAGTCCCTTCTAATGCTGAGATTCTATGATTCCTATTGGCTCACAATTCAGAGAGTATCTAGTTTCCCAGAAATTAACATTTTTTCTAAATAATATTTAAAGTTGTTTTTGTTGTTGGGGGTGGAAAGTGGTGTTTGTGTGTGTTCAAATTAGATTTCAATTCAACTTTACTAAGTATGTAATTTTTCCATGACCTCACATTTATCTTCTTTTGGCACATGTCGAACACTTTATTATCCAACCATCTTGCTTAGTAACATATTCAATTATGAAGAAATCAACACAATAATTGAGGCAGGACTTATTCTTTTTCTGTCCTTCATCAGTGATCATTACCATGACAGGCCACTCCTGGCTAGCAGTAGGAAGGGACAAAACTTTTTGTAGCTCTAGCATCGATGTGTTACGGTGCAGACCAAGGGAAAAGAAATAAACTGTTTGTGTATACACACAGCCTTTCTCTCCTGGCACAATGAAGACTTTGAGTAATGTTCTTCTTTTCTGAAATATTGTCTTTGGCTCATCCCCAGCTAAGATAATTTCACTCCTGATGTATTTCTTCTTGGCATATTTGAGGGCAGAAGACAAATGAAAGGACGTAAGTCATGGGTGTCTAATCCAGAATGGTGGACATTCCACATGCCATCTCTAGTGTATTCATGGGCCCATGGTCTGACCAAGGCAGAAGAATATTGTTCTCCCAAGCACAATCTGAGGAATTATCCATGTGACAACAGAGACAGCACCTTGGAGTGACTCCTGTGGTTGTTCAAGCTTTGAAATTATGTCAGCATAATTTACATATCATAGGGAAAGGGGAAATACAAGCAACAGCTGCAGTCCCTGTACACCTGCAAAAGGCAGGGCAGGGTTGAACTTGTGAGTGACATGGTGGTTGATTAGCTTGTGGTCCAAAATGAGGGCTGTGACTCAGCTAGTGACCCATATCCTTGTCATGGATAATAAAGAGAAACTGTTTGTCCTCCGTTGTTCCCAGGTGCATACTTCATAGAATTATAAAGACCTGCGAAATTAAGTTCAGGGGTCTCCAAATGTTGTTCCATTGAATTCTGGGGCTTCATGCAATGTGAAGAGGTATTCTGTGAGAAGATGTTGAATGCTAGCTTCATTTTCCCCTCTAAAATATTAACATAAAGCTATGTAGGCGTCAAAAATGCTTATGCTATGTGATATTTTCCTTTCAGCATGAAATTAGATTTTCTTTCACTTTATTACAAGATTTCCTCAACATCCTTTTTACCTAGGAGTACTTTTATGATTGTAGATTTAGAACCTTGGAAGGGAAAACGGTTGTCTTAATCCAATCTTTGCATTTTACATCTGAGAAAAGTGAGACTCATAAACTGACCAGGCTTTCATAGGCAAAAGTAGTGACAGAACCAAAATTAGGATATAGATGTTCTAACTTCAAATCCAGGGTTCTTCCCATTGCATAACCCTGTTTGTTAAATATCCACAGATTCTTCCCATTCCCCATCTCTTGTGAGTCTTTCAATACATTTTCATCCCAAGACATTCCATGGTCACAGCAATTTGATTGAATACAACATATCTTTATGAAGTGCTTATCATGTTCAAGTCATACTAGCTCCTCGAAACATGAAAGCAGCTCTCAAGGAGTTTACATTCTATGGAGGGGATATAAAGTGTGCAAAAGAGATTATAAAGAAATCCAAGAAGGAGCAAACACTCCCAAACTGTTTGGGAGACTGTGACCTAGTCCAATCTTATTATTTCAAACTTGAGGTACCAAGTCACAAGTAGGAACAAGGACTTGCCCAAGGTCATGCCGTTGGTTAATGGGAGAATTAAGGTTAGAAGTTGTCTATTGACTTCTATGCCTGTGCTCTTGAATGGAACACGGTGACTATCTTGTTTCCATGGTGACTTGCACATAACAAATGACTAGTCTCTCCTCATCCAAAACAGTCTTTCCCCTCCCTTGCATCCTCATTTTTATAGATAATTCACAAATCCTTTTGTAATTTAATTTACTAAACATGGAATTTTTTGTTGCCTGTATATTGGTTTTAAAGAAAGGGAGGGCAGTGGAATGGGTTATGTAGGCAGTAGGCATTGAGCACAATCTCATTTTCTCCATTTCTATTACAGTCCTGGAAAGGGACTATTTACATTCCTGAAGTTACATTACATACATCCAGTCATCAAAGAAGCATTGTTGCACTTGCCGCCCTAAGGTAGGAGGGTATCGTAAAGAATCCTGGACTTAGAGTCAGCATAAATGCATGTAAAATTCTGACTTTCCTACCTATGAGAATTTAGGCAAATTTCCTCCCCTCTAGGACTCAGCTTTTCCATCTATAAAATGAGGAAGGTTGACTTAGATCGGAGATGTCAAACACAGCCTATGGGGTGGTGTAGCCTGAACCTAATTAAAAAGTAATTGGGAAATATTTAGCAAAATAAATAAAAATACAAGAAAACACAGATAACATTACATTTTAAAACCAAGTCAATATGTGCTCTGCAAGGATCATTATTTACCACTTACTGGCCACCATTTACATCTGTGTTTAACACCACTGGCCTAGATGATGATCTTTAAGCTTACTTTCAACTGTTAACCCTGAGTTCACATAGGTGTGTATGGGGCAGACTTGATGTCAGCAGGTACCTTTTAAGATCAGAATAAAATGAGGCGCTTGTCAGGTGCTTGGTCATCCAACAGTTAACAAAAGGTTTACTTAGCTTTAGCTTAGAAAGGATATTCAACAAGGATATTCTAGCACTTAACTCAGCCGACAGCCTTTTCTGCCCTTAGGTGACCAGGAGGCCAAGTCATATGACAGAGCCTACCAGGAAGCCTTGTCAAAGTAAATTTGAACCTTGCTCTCCTGGGCCAATGCACGAAGCCTCATAGCCTTTCAGCAAAAAACCAGTCCAACCTGTATGGGTGGAAAGGCTAGGACCTTAATTCTCACTACAACTCGACAAATGATCTGGTGATTTAACAGAATAAGTCCAGCCTAAGTTTTTGTCTTGAGATCCAGTCTCCATAGTATTATCTGCTCTTTAGAGATTTCCAATAGGATGATTTGTAGACATCTTAAAAGTCCAGACCGGAATTCATTATTATTTCTTCTAAACCTGGCCCTCTCCCAGTTGCGGCTTTCCTCCATTCCTAGAATGACTTCTCTCTTCACCTCTGTCTCTTGGAATCTCCAGTTTCCTTCAAGAGTCAACCTGAAGTTCCACTTTCCATTATCCACCTCTCCTGGTCCCTTCAGCTGCTGGCCATTTTGTCTTCAAAGTTACCTTGTATCTGCATTATATGAGCCTTGTATATGTATGTTGCCTCCCTCATTAGAGTATATACTCATTGAGGGCAGGGACCCAGAGTTTAGCATAGTGCTTAGTGCTTAATAAATGTTGATCTTTTCACTTTTGTCTTTGTACACCCAGTGTTTAACCCAGTTTCTGGCACATAGCACTTAATATTTTTTTTAATGCATTCATACAGCAGTTATTTAATAAATGAATAGATAGATAAATAAATGCTTGATGGTTGACTGATAGTGGGGATTGTTTTTCAGACATGGGTTGGACTGGATGGGTGCAGAGATCCATCTGAATCCTGAAATTCTGGGATTCTATGAGAGAATTCTCACCAACAACGGGTGAAAGAATAAAGGGATTTTTCATTGGACTCTCCTCAGAAAACCAGGTCTACTAGAAGGAAGTCCCATGAACTTAACTCCCATTCCTAAAAACTTAACATTCCCATTAACTTAAGGTACTGCAAAAACACTGAGTTTATTCCTTGACTTCATCCCTGAGACGAGCTCAGCTTTTCCCCCCATCCCCTCTAAAGATGAAGAGTGGGAGCATTCTGGCTACAAAGTGAAGCAAGATCTTGATGGAATCTGGTTAACAGGGATTACTGCCCTCCACACTGTCTGTGATCTCCCTACAGTGACATATTCACCATTTATTCCTCGCTCAGGATGCTACATGTCCGGTCTTCATGCCTTTGCGCTGGCAGCCCCTCGTGCCTGGAATGCTCCACGTCCCTCACCATCACCTCTTACTTGCTTTGACTTCTTTAAGACTCAGCTCAAATCACACCTGCAGAAAAGGAGGAGTCCTTCCCTGGTCTCTCCAGCTGCTAGTGCCTTCCTTCCAAGATTACCTCCCTTCTACTCTACCTCAGCATTTGAAAAGTGCCTACCAGCTGTCAGGCATTGTGTTCAGCCTCTTTGATACAAGAAAAGGCATAGAACAGTCCCTGCATTCAGAGAGCTTACCATCTAATGTCTGCAGGTGTTTACTATTTGTCTCCCTCATCAGAATGTAATCTTCTTTAGAGCAGGAACTGTGTTTCTTTTATTTGTTTGTGTTCTGGGACTTTCTTTGGATCTTCAGTACTTATCACTGTGCCTCAGATAGAGTAAGCACTTAATAAACTCTTTTTGATTGTTTTAGTAGGAATTCTTCAAACCTGTTTTCTCTGAAAGAGTTAAAGGGAAATGTAGCATGCTACTGACAGAAAACCTTATCCCACATTGAGTTTTCCAATAAAAAAAGGATGAAAATGTGAAATTGAAGGGCTTAATTTTACACAGTACTGACAGCCTCTCCCTATTTATATCTCTAAGTTGCAGTTGCCAGGAGATGTGCTTTCTGGAAAGGGGCTGGGGAAGAAGGTGGATATGACATAGGCAAGTTAGAATTGTGTGATGTAAATAATCCCACTGTGTTAATCAAAGAGATGGTTGTAAAATGATTAGCACATGTACTTAAATGCTTGGTTTTTTTCTCATTTCCTCCCTCCCTCCTTTCCTTCCTTCCTTCCTTCCTTCCTTCCTTCCTTCCTTCCTTCCTTCCTTCCTTCCTTCCTTCCTTCCTTCCTTCCTCCCTCCCTCCCTCCCTCCCTCCCTCCCTTCCTTCCTTCCTTCCTTCCTTCCTTCCTTCCTTCCTTCCTTCCTTCCTTCCTTCCTTCCTTCCTTCCTTCCTTCCTTCCTTCCTTCCTTCCTCCTTCTTTCCTGTCCAATTATAAGTCCCAGCGTTGCAGGATGAAGTAAACATCTAAGTAACATAAAAGAGCATCAGAATCTGGGACAATGCTATCATCTGGTCCACAGAACAGCTTTCTGAACATAGGTATGCTATGGGTGGCACATTTCAAGTGTGTCCTTAGGGAATTCCATTTTTTAAAGAGGAACTAATTTTGAATGCTCAATATTAAACAATATTATTTTTATTCATGAAACTAAAGGAACTAAAATGTAACTAAATTTATTAAATTTACCAACTAAACTTTATTTAAAAATATAAAATTTAAAATGAGACACAAAATACCATTTTTGGGGGGAGAAATTAGGGTGTGCTTAGGCACACCTTGAACCCACACCCATGCTTCTGTTTAAATGGCAGGACATGCCCTCTCAAGCAGACTGCACTAGCACTGAGTGGCGGAAGGGATCTTTTTTTTTTTTGGAGGGGGAGGGAAGAGGTTTCCCCTTCTCATAGGTGAAATTCACCTACAATATCCTCTTTTCACAGCGGAAATCTCTCTAATTTCATTGTTGTAGAGAATTACTTGGGAGGAGACTCCTTCCAACAAAGCAGATTGGCCAACCGTTCTTCCACCTACAGTCCTAGGAGATGGCATGACAACCAATAGTCAACCTAACCTGCCATAGGCAGTACTTGAACCCAGGTTGCCTTGATCCAGAACTCTACCATACTCCCTGTTGGTGGAAGGAATGCAATTATCAAGTATGAGTTTCACTAGGCTAGACATTTAATCCATATAGATTCCCCCATACAACCTAGCTAAGTGATATTGAGAAAGTAATTCGTGACTATGAGTCTCAGTTTCCTCATATGTAAAGTACAGGGGGATGGAATGAAGGTGTGATGGATGATAGATTACCAGACTCTAACATACTGGGCATTATGTGTTTTTTCTCGTGATAGAGACAAGAATACCAGAGAAAGAGAGCATCAAAGAACCTAAATGAAATCATTCACTGAGTGTATAAGGTCCTGTGCTCGAGGTTGGGGTGGAGAGTGCAGGTCTAAATATGAATAAGAAATAGTCCTTGCTCTTAAAGAGTTTACATTCTATCAGGGAAAATAAGAGATGCAAAAGAACATAATACAGAACTCATTCTCTTTTCCCTTTAGCCTTCCATTTTTCCAAACTTCCCTGTTGTTGAGGGCACTGCCATCTTCCCAATTACCCAGACATGCAATCTAAGTTTTACCATCGACTCCTCACTCTCATTCATTCCACATATCTAATTTATTGCCAAATATTGTAATTTCTGCCTTCACAACATCTCTCATATATGTCACCTTCTCTCCACTTACATAGCCACCACCCTGGTTCAGGACTTCATTATCTCATTTGGACAATTGCTGTAACTTTCTTATTGGTCTCCCCACTCCAATCCATCCTCTACGTGATTGAATGAGTCACAGTGGGAATTATTTTTCTGGCATGGTTGGTACTAGATGTTTACAGAGGTCCCTTTTACCTCTAAAATCCAGTGATTCTGTGAAAGATTTCCACTAATAAAGACTGAAATAGCAATAAACAGATTTATCATTGGAGTACTCAGTCATCAAAGTGATTTTTCAAAAGCATAGGTCTGAACATGCCACAGTCTTTCTCAAGAAAACCCAGTGGCTCCCTATTACTTCTAGCTTCAGGTACAAAATCCTCTGTTTGTCATTGAAAGCCTTTCACAACCTGGCTTCTTCCTATGGTGCCAGCCTTCTTACACTACATTTCAGCTACACTTGCCTACTTCTTGTTTTTCACACAGGAAACTCCATCTCCTGATTCCATGCCTTTTTACTTGCTGTCACCCCAGGCAAAGAATGTTCTCCTTTATAGAGAATCTCTTAAGCCTCTCCTAACTCATTATCAACAAGCCAATGAATTCCTTTCCCTCTCCAAGGAGAAACTGTGAGTCATCTTTCATTTGCCATATCTTCCTTTCTGTCCTATGGTTTGGTTTATTACAAGAAAGTCACTTCTTTCAATGACATCAATTCATTGATCATTGGAAGAAAAGCACATATTTTGAATGCCAGTTAACGGCTCGTAGCAAGTACAACAACTGCACAGTTCTTAGCATTTTCTGCAGCCATTTCTTTATTCTATCACTGTGGATGCAGAACAGAAGAGGGTCTCAGAGGATTGAGAGCCACCTTTAATTATATAATTCTATGGATTGCCATGGATAAAGCACACACCAATTCCTGTCCCCACAGACAGTACAGGTAAGTCTCTATAATTTACAGAGTCTGTAACTGCAAAGGGACTAAAATTTTTTTCAGCTTGGAATAATCTGCTAGGATTTACACTTCATTGGCATAGATTTCAAGAATCCAGGATTACTTCTATGCCAGGATAAAGCATTGAAATAGGACTTGGTGTTAACTTGGTAAATTTTTAAAGTCACAACTTTTCATGGTTTTAATTATTCACCTGGTAAGATCTGATCCATTATGCAATCTCATAATGAATCCAATTAAAAAGAAACAGAAACTATTGCAATTCCCAAATGAAACATAACTAAAATATACATGTAGAAAGCAAAGATCAATACCTACTCTCAGGTTACTTCTGAGATTCACCGAGTGTTAAATTTGGAAGGAATCTTGCAAATCAGATGATATTAGAGATGAAGAAGATATAAATCTGAGGGGTTCTTCATCAGGTTAAATATAATTGAAAACCTAAAAAAATATGTTAACAAGCACTTTACAGAATATGCCTTTCATTAAAGGTGACAATATTTCCCTATTATCTCTACTAGTTAAAATTTAACATGGCAGCACCTCATTTAACTGGCATTTGGAAGGGACTGAGGTATTCTCCATTAAAAAAACCCCCACAACTTTCTAGCTCTTCTAGATACCTAAAATTTTAGATATCTAAACTTAAAAACAAACAAATCCCAAACTGGCTACTATACATAATTTTCCAAGTTAGATAACCAATGAGTAACAATAATATAGAAAAAAATAATATCAATAAGATGTTCAGTAATTTACAGGAGACTAAATCTGAGAAAGGATCCAACATGCAAACCTGTGGACTCAGATACTTACATTTAAGTGCACAAAGTATAAGTAACAAGCAAGGTGAACCTGATTCTAATGTGAGGAAGGAAATTGGATCCCATAGACATGACTGAGACCTGGGACTGGTGCATGGCTTTGAAAGGTGTAGTAAACATGATCATATCAATAGATGCTGAAAAAGCTTTTTTGACAAAGTATACCTGTTTCCATGAGAAACACCAGAAAGCACAAGAATAAATGGAACTTTCTTTAGTATAATAAAAAAAATTTATCCAAAACCAAGAGCAAACATTATATATAATGGAGAAAAATTAGAGACTTTTCCAATAAAAGCAGGGAAAAAGCAAGGATGTCCATTATAAACTTTACTGTTAAACATAAATGTTAGGAATGCGAGGTATAACAAAAAAGCAAAAGAGGTTGAGGGAATGAGAATAATAAGCAAGGAGACAACAAAATTATTGCTTTTTACAGAAGATATGGTTTACTTAGAAAATCCCAAAGAGTCAACCAAAATTAATGGAAACAATTCAGCAAAATTGCAAGATATAAAATAAGTGCACATAAACCAGAGACATTCCATTCAAAATAACAGCATGCATGACATATTTGGGAATTTATTTACTGGGACACTTATAAGAACCATGAGTCCAAACATAAAACACTGTGGAAAAAAAGTCAAATATTGCCATGAGTAGGTTGAGTCAATATAATAAAGCTAACACTATCTACATAATCTAATTTATTCAATGTTGTACCAATCAAACCTCCCACGGATTATTTTAAAGAGCTAGAAAAGAGAATAATTAAATTCATATAGAGGCATAAAAGGTCAAGAACTTAGAGGGAAATAATGAAATAAAATGGAAAGGAAGGAAAGAGGGCCACCAGTACTAGATCTTAAATTATCCTACAGAGCAGTAGTCATTAAAATGATTTGGTACTGGTTAAAAAAAGAGAGAGGTCAATTAGACTTGGTACACAACATACAGAAATAAAGGGTCATAGAGAGTAGCACAGTGTTCAATAAACATAAAAACTGCAGTTATTGGGGTAGACTATTTGTAAAAAAACTGCAGGGAAAACTGAACAGCAGTCTCACAGGAATTAGGGACAGATATGCACCTCACATCACAAGCCAAAATAAACTCCAAATAGATAAATGACTTAGATGTAAAAGGTAACAACATAAACAATTAGAACAAGAAAGAAATTACCTTTCTGATCTATGGATAGAGAGGAATTCATGACTACATAAAGGTTAGAGAAGATTATGGAAAATAAAATGCATTATTTTGATCATGTAAAATTTATTTTTTTTGTACAAATAAAATGAATCCAGTTACAATTAGAAAGGAAACGTAATTGGGGGAAAAAAATCTTTGCAGTGAGTTTCTTCTATGTATATATCCAAGACATGAGGAACTGATTCAAATTTATAGGACCAAGAGCTGTTTTCCAATAGATAAGTGATCAAAGGAAAAGAATAGGAAGTTTTCAAAGGAAGAAATACAAGCTATCGATAAATATAAGGAAATGCTCCCAATCACTAATATGGAATGCAAATTAGAGGAACACTGAGCTTCTGTCTCTCACTGGATTAGCAAAGGTAATAAAAAAGAAAAAATGATAAATTAGTTGGACTGAGGAAAAACAGGCATGTTAATGCACTGTTGATAGAACTTTGAATTAGTCTTGTCAAGCTGGAAAGTAATTTTGAGCCATATTCTAAAAATTCATATATCGTGCATATCCTTTGGCCCACAACTAGGCTTATACTTCAAAAGTATCAAAGTAAATGAAAAAGTGATTCCCATATGGCCCTTTTAGTAGTGGTGGAAGAAGCTGAAACTAAGGGCAGAGGGAGGGTGCGATCACTTGGGAATGGCTTAGTAAATGGATGTAATGGAATATTATTGCACTGTAAAAAAATGACAAAAGCGATGGATTCAGATCCTAGGAGACTTATATGAATTAATATAGAGTGAAAAGAACCAGGAAAGAAAGCTTTATAATAACATTGTAAAGACAAACAACTTTGAAACACTTAAGAACTCTGATCTATGCCATGACCAACCGTACTTGAAGGGGACCAATAACGATGAATGCTACCCACATATGGGCAGAGAGATAACCGACTAAGGATGCAGGATAAGACATTTTTGGGAAAGGCTAATGTGGGAGCTTGTTTTGAATGATATTTCACATCTGTTTCAAGAATTTTGCTTTATTTTTTCCAGAAGGTGATGCAGGAGATTAGAGAAATTAAATGCTTGTTAATTGGGAAAAAATTAAAATTTAAAAAGGTAATGATTAATGGTACGAGCTATTGCCATACTTTCCCAGTCACTTGAGTAAAGAAAAAAGAAAAAAAAAGTCTTTGGGGGCTCCTTCCTAAGGCTTCAGGCTAGCATACCAGAAGCATGACCAACATTGGAAAGCTTCTCAGCTAAATCAGCGCTGGCTCTTTCTGCTGTGTACTGACCATGTAAACCTTCTTTTGTTTAAAAATAAAACAAAGCAAAGCAAAACTCTACCTCTGATGGTTCTAACTTGGATGAATATCTTTCATTATGATGTTATAAGTTAGTTTCAATCTAGCTCAAGTAACATGATAGCACAACAGAAAGACGGGTTCTTTGGACCTGGCATTCTGCATAATCATTCTCCAGCTGATTTTTTTTCTTTTTGTGTAGATGGCTTTGGTAGTTGATTCCAATTCCTTTATTTTATTTTATAGATGATGAAAAAGAAGCCAATGACTTACCCAAAGCAATGTAGATAATAAGCAGCAGAGCTGGAATTTGAACTGAGACCCCTCACTCAAAATCCTGCAACCCTTTTATTAAGCCATGTTGCCAGGTTGAGAGAGATGTGGCAACATGGTAGGTTTATGAAGATGATCCACGGCTTTTAGAGGATAGCAAGTTGATGGCAGTAGACAAGAGTACTAGACCTGGAGTCAGAAAGATTTGAATTCAAATTCTGGCTCAGACACTTAACTGTTTGATCCTGGGCAAATTATTTAACCTCTGTCTCAATTTCCTTTTCTGTGAAGTGAGAATAATAGTAGCATTTACCTCTCCAGTGGCTATTGTAGGGATAAAATGAGATATTTGTAAGGTGCTTTGCAAACCTTAAACACTATATAAATACTATTATTAATAATGGCAGCATTGTGATATGATCCAAAATAAAAACTCAAGAATGCAGTGTTAGGTTGCATTAAGAGAACCAGAGGTCCCAGAATATGTGAGTTGATAGTGCCACTGACCTCTGCCTCCATCATACCTCATTTATTCTTTTTAGGCCATTTTACAGAAGTCTTTGACAGGCTAGAAAGTGTTCAGAAGAGGGTAATAGGAGAGCTGAAGGATAGTGAAGGGCCACAAGATAATATCACACAAACGTGAGCTGAAAGAACTAGGGACAACTAGTCCAAAGAAGATTTAGGAGGAACATGATCACCGTTGGCAAGCATCTGAAAAGTTGTCATAGAAGGGGGATGAAACTCTCAGTCTCAGGCAGAATTAGCGGTAACATGCAAGTTGCACATGGGAAGAGAGATGCTAATATAAAAGGGAAACTTCCTATTAGGTATCCATGAGTAGAATGGTCTGCTTTGGGAGGTAGTGGGTTCCTTCTCACTGGAATTCTGCAAGTGAAGGATGACCATTTGTTAGGAGGGTTATGTATGGAATTTTTGGTCTAGCATGGATTGAACTAGATGAGGTCTGAGGTCTCTTCCAACTAAGTTCCAAGACTTTGACCTCTCTTCTAAATTTGATAGCTTGTAGCACACAAAAACCTTTTTCTTTCCAGACAAATGAGCTTGACGTAAGTTTGATCTTGATCAGATAAATGAGGCCCAGCAGACAGCATCTATTTTCCCTACATCAAATAAATATTAAACAAAAGTAGCCAATGTCACTGAAACGTCAATGTACCTAGGAATCCCAAAGGAAGTTTTGTCTCTATTTCACGCATGCTAACACCTCTCTGTTGACTAGTTCTTTGGCTGACATGATTGCAGATTACTCAAGGATCAAAGTATGTCAAAGGTTTCACTGTGTATATATGTGCACACAAGAAAATTAATTGCCTTGTGCTGGCACATGCCCACATTTTGAAAGAAAAAAGCTTATGAACGTTTGATGTTTATACTTTAACTGAAAAAGTTAAAAGTTAATTTGTCATGTTTTATCCCTTAATAAGAGGTGTTTTCATACTGAATTATTACCTGAGCCTAACTCCCTGAAGTGAAATGCAAAACATTTTCATAAACCAAAAAAAAATTAATTTGAGAAGTCATTAAGTTCTTTATAACCAGTAACAGCCTATTAGGTAAATAGTTTACTCCTTTGAGATCCAAAGACTTCTGTTGTGAATTTATTAATTGTTCTTTCTTCCCTTAAAAAATCACAATATGTCTAAAGATTGACTTTTATTTATAACATAAGTTCTTTTCTGTGCTGGGGTCTAGATAAACCTGCCATTATAGAGGCAAAAAGGAAGCAGTTGAGTGAGGTTAGAAAGCCAGAAAACTTTCTAGGCATTGCTAAACATCTCTTGTCATAAGCATAGTACATTTTAAGGTGGCATGTTTCCAGAATTCTTCCATGAGAGGCCTATTTCATTGCCTCATTAAGGTGTGGAGATGTTCCTGAATTCTTGAAGGCTAAGCTAATAAAACACAATTCTGTCATATTCTGCTGAGCTAGAAAGGCCTTGAATATCGTCCCAGTGGCATTGTTTTTGCAGTCTAGGGATGACTCTAGGGTATGTTCATTACCAATGGGATGGTCCTGAGGTTAATTAATTTTTTGGTGTATTGCAACCCATGAAACAGCAAAAAAATAGAAAATAATCTTGTTTGGTTTTCTTTCCATTTCCACAATAGTGTTGGTGGAATGTAGAAAAGGAAGCAAAATGTTCTAAGAATTATCATTTTTAGACTGGCTAGAGGCAGATATTTAATTGTTGCTACTCTAAACATGAGACGGTGTAATGACCAGAGTTCAGGTTTTACTGGAAAACTGGAATCACATCAGTACTGGTGTTCTTAATGAAGTGAAAGCACAAGTCATAAGATGCATCTAAATGGAAGGATTTACCAATTCTTCCTGGACAAGCTCACAAAGAAGCTGGTCAAATGGGTTTCCTGGCATAAGTAAAGGTAATCAGAATCATTTCCTAGGACACTGCTTCCTCTAGACTTGCTGTGTTCATGTTGAAAGCGTAAGGGAGCACACCCTCATGAAGATAAGCGCATCTTATACAAAGACTTTGCACATGTAATGGAGTACACCAAAGAGAAAGTTCAAATGGAAGATGATGAATCTTCTCTGGATAGTAAGGTCTTCTAGATGCATGACTAAGGCATGTTACGATTTTGACTGCATCAGCACACTTGACAAGATTTACTGAAGTGGTCAACCTTTCACTTCACATTGAACCAAACCAAAATGGCTGAGAAGTGCCTAAACCACAACATGCAGTTTGAATGGGAAGTCTACTACTGAGTTACTTCATCTGCTTATCTTGCACAGGTGCCTCAGATACACAATGAACTGGGCCTAGAATTGAACAAGGAGTGAGTAGGTTAGATTGCATTTGGGAAACCATACGATGTTTTCAATAATTGTAAGACATAAAATTCCAACTTTTTAATACCGGTATTATCTTAGTGATGCTATATGGTTGTGAATCTTAGAATACTACAAAGAATCCAAATTGTTGGTAAACCAAAAGGCAGTGGAGCAACATGTTGGTGGGCTATGTAGCCTTCAACATCATCTTTTTCCTTCCTTAACATTTATGCAGTGATGTACTTTATATATGTCATAAAATTTAATTCTCACAACTCTGTGAAGGTGGTTGTAATATTATTCCCATTTTACAGATAAGAAACTTAGACTCAAAAGTTAAGTGACTTGCCCAGGTTCACAGAAATCAACCATGAATTAGAAAAGGAATTGGGCTGCTCATGGACTGAGAACCAGGGATAACAGACTTACAACCAATTGGTGCATTGATATCAACAAAATATTAAAAGAAAAGACCTAGAGGAAGGCCTCAATATGATCTTCTATGGGAAATTTCACAGAATTTCAGAGTTGGAAGACTATCTAGAACAGGGGTGAGGAGCTTATGGCTTCAAGGTCACATGTGGCCTTCTAGTCCAAGTTTTACAGAACAAATCTTTTTATTAAGGGGATCTGTTTGTGAAGTTTGAATTCAGTCAAAGGGCTGCACTTGAGGATCTAGAGGGCCAGGCTGCAGGTTCTCCATCCTTGATCTAGAACAACCCACACCTGAAAACAAGTAAAAATCTATTTCAAGAATACTTACACATCAAGGAAATTGAAGCAGTAAAGTATAATTTTCCAGAATGATAGAAAAAATTTTTACCTTTTACAAAAGGTAAAAATGAAATGTCTCAAAATTAATAAAACGTATAATACGCATGGTACATTAGCCACGCCTTCGTCTCCCCTCCATTCATAACGATAAAAGACAGGTAAGCAGAAAGCAAAGCATCTAATAACTTGAGAAGTCATGAAGTTTTTTATAACCAACACCAGCCTATTAGGTAAACAGTTTACTCCTTTGCGATCCAAAGACTTCTGTCATGAATACTTGAGTAATACTGATAGTAGCCTTAAATAAAACAGGTAGAGATTCTCTGTTAGGAGATAAAAGTCAATCTTCTTATTACCACTCACACTAAAGAAAATATGAAGTTAGCTTTTATTTTTTAAAACTGACAGCATTTTTACCATCTAAAAGTGAAAACTGTATTAGGCAACTAAATATTTTTAGCATTATAAAAATAAATTCAATCACCTTGTTTAAAAAGATTACAAAATTGAATTTATTGAGTTTCACACAAGATGCACTTATAAAATTGGTACTGAATGTCATTTTAACAGAAGAAATGAATATTATCCCAAAATCCCTATAGAAACTGCAAAGTAACTGAAAAAATTAAAAAATATGATATCACATTTATTCAATAATTCAAACTGAATTTTAAAGTATCATTCCTCTGCATGAACACAAAATGTATTCAAAACAAATACTGTTTTTTAATTAGGGTCATGGTTTTCCAATCCCACCCCTTATGTCCCCGAAATTATTTGCATTCACCTTATATAGGATTCTTGCTGTTTCTGTTAATGAAAAGGATGGAGGAAAGAATAATGGTAAAGTGGTACATTCTCATAAAAACCAATCAAAATTCTCTTTTCATTTTAATTACAACTTTCTTTTGGTTTCACAAAAGCAAGTCCACACAATCTTCTCTTTTCTATGAACAAGTCTTTCAATTTCTTTAATCAGCACAAATTATTCAGAATTAACTTTCACATTTCAAATGCACAAACCTAAGGTTTAAAGCTGTCTTCATTCAGCAAGAGACTAGTCTTTAACCAAAAATATACCTTATACATTTAATATAAACCTGAACTATACACATGGTGTTTGAAACTCAAAATTTAAAGAAAATAATTTAGTTGACATTAATGAAAGCTTTTTGATAGTTCTAAAAATAGAGGTTGTACCCTTTTTATAAAAATGCATGAAGCATTCTCTGAATAAAATAGAATGGGAACTAACTTGTCTCATGATGCATACCATAGACCAATAATTACGCCAAAATGGAATCTTGATCTCAAGCTCCACTCAAAGGACCTTCTGCCTCCTCTTCTCATACCTCACAGATGAACACAGAAAGTCTGCATCATATTTTAAAAACCCAAGCACTTCGTGACAATGTTGTTCAAACCAGCTTGGGACGTTTTATTTTAAAACTGCCATTAAAAAAAACAACCTATCAATAAATGGGACATTTCAGAATTTTATACAACTCTATAGACATTTATCCCCCCAGTCAACCCAACATTAAATGCTTTCCCACCATAATGATTCCTACAGCACTTAAATAATAAAGTGAAACCAGGTATTATACCTTAAAGTTAACACTGCCCTGCTTTTGTATAAAAAGTGCCATTTTGTAACAAAATTTCTATTTGTCCCACTGCAACATGACAACTCACACCTTCTTGTGTTTTTCTTTACAGGAGAGTAAACTGAAAAATGATAAAAACGGATTTGCCCAGTTATGCAGACCCTTTTCTAAGTTGCTTGTTTTATAAACTGCCACTAATTTAGTTTTTAGATAAAATGCTACTATGCATCATGTCTCATTTAAGATAGTCTTTTATTCTGGTTAGTTCAGATACATCTTCAAGGATTATTCTGAGTGGTGATAACATTTATTGTGGCTTTTTATTTTATCAAAGTTCATTTCTCTTTAATGCTTTGGCAGATGAAGTAAAAGTTTCAAAACTGCTTATGAGACAGGACATTGGGAAGGGAGCTTCACGTTAAGGATTTCACAGCTTTCCAGGTAGATTTTTCTACTGAAGAAGCCGTGAGGCAACATTTTATGTTCTGGAAGCACAATCTGACAAAGTCAAAGGGATTCTGCTTTTGTTTCAGTCTATTGAAAAAAAAATAAACTGTCACACTGCCAAGCAGGGAGAGGTTTTCATAATCCATCACATTTTCCACATAGCAAGTTAGAGATCTCTGTTGTTACTTGATCTGATCAGCAATCAAACCAAGTTGTCTGTAGAAAGATACTAATATGTTTGCCATGAATAATTTAAGTTTTTAAATAAATATTAGGTGCCATGTCTGGCATTTGTCCATTCTGGTAGCACAGCATTTGCTGCCCCAAAGCTCAGTATCCTAAGCACACAGTCAAAGTCAAAGAATTTAGTCAATTCTGTTTCCACAAATTGTAAACCTGTCAATTTCCAGCAAATCTTTCTTTGATGATCTGTGTTTTAATTCAGAATTTTCTTGAGTAATGTCTTTCTCATCACCATCTGGTGTTGTCAGAAACTGATCAGAACTGCTGGTAATAAGTGATGGTGCTGTATTTTCCTTTTGATGTACGGGTTGGCTAATGATGGAAGCGGATAAGGTCTCTTCGGTAGAGAGCCCTATTGAAAAAGCAGAAACAATTTAATTAAAAAGAAAACACTTGTTCAGTTTATTATTCATTTAGTATACTAGTGCTGATGAAATCTATCCCTGAAATTTGATTTAGACTAAGCAAATGATAATATAATGTCTTAAACTGATTAAACTAGAGGCTTTGAAAATGAAATCATTTCCATATTCATTCCAGTAATGTCCCAGTAGGTATGAGCCCAGCCTTGGAGTGAGGAAGACCTGGGTTCAGATTCTGCTTCTGACACATGTTATGGGCAAGTCACTTAAGTTCAATGTTTCACACAAGTCTCTTGGAGTATAAGCTACATGCATGTTGTTGAAACAAAAGTGAAAGTAGTTTTCACACTGAAAGTTGAGTGACCATGAAATCATAGGCATGGAGCAAAAAACAAACAGAAAACAATAAACAAAAACAACCCAGTAAACCTAAGGATCTACTCTGTGCAAAGCACTCTGTATACACTCATCATTATTATATAGAATCTAACCTCCTGATCTCGGTATTGGAAAAAGTATAACTTCTCTAATAATGTTTTAAAATTAATTTCCTTTCATTAGTCATGAAAATAAATGCTAACTCCTAAATATAGGGCTTTGAAGAAATAGGAAATTGAGATTAAACAGTTTGAACATGCTATTTCTTCTTTCTATTCTCTTTAAATTTCTGCAGAAAGAAATAGAAGCAAATATGAAGGAAAGTGAAGTAAAAGTGCATAGGATTAATGCAGGTTTTGCATCTGAAGATACTTTTCACAAAAAGGTATACCTAGAAATATTTAAGACTTTGTGGACAAGATCTTATTACTAAAGATTTTAGAAATTAAGTTTATTAGTGGAAGATGATTTACTGAGAGACAGTACAGAACACTGGGATAGAGAAGTCAAGAAGACCTAGGTTCCAGCTCCACTTAGGACATATATTAGCTGCTTGATCATGGAAAAGCCACCTAATCTCCTGGTACTTTCAAGAGACTAGGACTCTGAGCTGCAGTTGCCATACATACTGTCTTGGTAGAGAGAGCCTTTTCACAGGCTAGTCTGCACCCTGAAGAACCGACAAGTGTGGGGTCCTCTCCCTAGCAAAGGATTTCTCATACCCTTCTAATTTAAAAAGAAAGTTCAAATGACTTAGACAATTTCTCATTACTTAAATAATCACGCGTCCTCTTTTCCTGAGGCCGTCTGTTCTGAGTTCTGCTCAATCCCATTTTTCAAAATCTGTCTCATTTTTTTCTTTCCCTTCCTATAGTAAGTTTCTGAGATTGGTGGGGTCTTCTTTCTTGCTAATGCTCACCAGTCTACCAATGCCCTTGATCTCATCATCTGTTGTCTCGTCTGGGACCTTAGATCCCTCACATCTTCAAACAGCCTCCTCACTACTGGCTCCTTCCTCTTGCTCTCATGTTACCTCTATCTCAAATAAACAGTCCTTCGCTCCTTTTATCTGTCTTAAACTATCAACTTATTTTTCTCTTCCTCATTCGCTGCTAAAGTTCTAGTAACAATTCTTTTTACTTAATGCCTCCCCTTCCTCACCATTTATTTACTCTTCAACTTTCTGCATTCTAGTTTTTATTGAACCTAATATACAGAAACTATTTTCTCCAAGGTCAACAATGATCTAGCTAACTATCAAATCCAATGTGAATGCATCAATTCTGATTCCTACTGACCTTTGTGTAGTATCTGAAAGTGCTGACTGCTCCCTCCTACTATTTTCTCCTGCCTCAGCTTCCATGATATTTTTTCCCCTAGTCTCTTACCTGGCTGGTGTTTCTTAATCTCTTACAGATTCCTCTAACATGGTAAAAGGACAGGCATCTCCCACCATCCAGCCCTTTGTTGTTTTAAAGCCTCTTACACTCCTTCTTCTGAAAGCTCATACTGGAATTATTACTTTTTATACAGATGACTCCTAAATCTCTCTGGTAGCACTAACCCTGTTCTCTGAGCTCTAGTGCCACATTTCCAACGGTCTATGGAATGTGTCCATCTCAACATGCCCCAGATCCACCTGCCAGTATCTTCCCTCTAAACCGGTTCCTTCTTCTAACATCACTACTCGGTTGCTGTCACCACTATTATGCTTCATGAAGCTCAAAACTTTAATGCCTTTTTCTCTTCCTTCTCCCTTACCCCTGACATACTCTTTTGTGAAGTTCTGTCAATTAGAAATCTGAAGAATCTCTAGCATTCGTCCTCTCCTTTCCATACTAGCATCTGTCAGCTCCCACTGTCACCACCCTAACATGCCCTCATGTGCCTCCTGCACTGGGCTGCTGTGAGAGTCTTCTTCCTGCTCTCCACATCTTTGATACTTTTCTCTCTCCAACAAATCACAACACTGCCAAAGCTGTCTTCCTAATGGGCAGTTCCAGTCATATCATTCCCCTGTTCAAAAATCTTTAGTGGCTCATCATTGCTTACTGAATAAAATACAAACTCCTTAGCTTGGCAATCAGCGCATGATCATCCATTTCTAGCCTTTTCCCAAGGTACTCATCAAAGTCTTCTCTAAGCTGCTGCCAACCACATCTACCTTTCCTGATCTGGTCCTGACCTTTTGTACTTCACTGAATTTATGCCTTCTGTGCCTCATATTTAGAATATGACTTCCTCCTTCAGAACTCAGTTTAGAGGTCACCTCCTCCATGAAGCCTTCTCTCGATGCTCCTCTATTCCCTCCTTGAGGGATCCTCTCCCTAAATGCTCTATTTGGCCTTCATCATGTGACTGACACAAAGTGGGCACTTGATACATGCTAGTTGATTATTATGAATTACTTCTTGCAGTCTAACGTGCATTAATGTTATTTGTAGGCCTATCTCATCCCTCTTACGCTAGATTAAAGCAGTATTGTGTCTTAACTCTGAAAGCACAGTACCGTGCACAAAGAAGGCCCTTAATTTCTTCCAAACAGAACTCACAGTAGCTCTACATCCGCCCTCTAGTTAATATTGCAGACACACGCTTCGTGCGGTGCGGTTTCTGATTAAATTCTCCACTTCAGCCTTTTCAGTCAATGTCAAACCTATGAGTATTTATTGATAGTTTATGGAAGGTAAGATGTTTTTCATCTGAAAACTCCTGTAAAAGTCATGTGAATTCCTCGTGTGTGTGCCCCACAGTATATGTTACTATGGAGCAGTGACACTATTTTCACCTTGCAAAAGCAAATGAAATTAAGAGCAGAGCAAATCCTTCACAAATGGAACTGGAATTTAATTGCATGTGTTATGCATATAAGGCAAAGTTACTAACTGCTAACGGCCAGATGATTATACTGTAACCTGATTTATATTACAAAGGAGAAGAGCAGACATAGCAAAAACCCCGTACCTTGGGCAGGTTTATATTTGTTGTGTGATTTACTAGACATTGTGCCTGGTGTGCCGGTTGGAGGAGGATTAAACAACTTTTCTTCCATTTTGGCTTCTTTGACATACTGGCATGACTTTCCCAACAGCACAATACTATTAAGGACTTTGAGCGATATCAACCTAAAACCAGAAAGGAATTGTTTTAATTTCTTAACAATTCTTCCAATACTTAATATAGTAGAAAGCTACAATATATTAAAATTTATGATAACCAGTGAAATTCCACAGACAATATCTACATGCCACATTTGTACAATGACATAGTTTTTTCTAAAAAGGTAAGGAAAGCAGGGCAGAAGATACTAAAGGAACCAGACAGTGATGAAACAGCTAGCTTGAGCCGTTCCTCACTGTACATCGTGCACAAATCACTAGGCACTGCAAGGGGACGTAAAAGATGAAAGCTACGGCATCATATGGTGTTAGTGCTGGCATGGGTAGGGACTAGTCTAATCTTTTTCTATTACAGCTAAGGATACGGAGATCCTGAAGTCAGCTGTTTAAGCTTAGATTCATTTTCCCTTCTTCCAACTGCTAAGAAATCACAGTGTCTCTCTTAGGAGCATCTCCCTTTAGATTTAAAATGGTTTCGACTGGAAACAAAGGGCATATGGTTCCTTACGAAAAGACAACTGCTTTATGAACTATACTAAAGAGAAAAATGTTGAAAACTCCTGTTAAAGTGTTGATTAGAGGAGCAGGCTGCTGATGTGGCCATACCAAAATTCTTTTTTTAAATGAGACTCTCCATTATAGTTTGGACATATTTGACCTCATTGATACCTTTATGCCCAAAGAAAATACCACAGTGATTAGCTAGTCATTCAAGTATAAAAATAATTATAACAAAATAGTGTAAAAAGAACATGGGGCAAACTAGGAAAAATTATTATGAGAGGCCTGAAAATCTGTGGCAGAAAAGAGGGTCTTATGCAAAAATTTTCTAAACTAGTAAACAAAGAAGTTGACGGGCTTTAGATCAATTCAAATTTCAATTTGAATATTCACACAGTCAATTCAAATATTCATGCAAAAATGAGAAATGAGTCCATAACACAAAAGGATACATACAATTTAATATTATGTTAAATAACTGTGACAGTAAATTTATATATAAATGTTTTGTTTAAATTAATGTTAAAATTAGTTTAGCATCCTTAAGGAAACCAGTTAAGGGTAGTGGGGCTGCTAGATGGCACAGGAAAGCTGAACTGTGATTTAAAATTTCTTGTGAATAATTAAAAAAAAAACCCAACTAGACAGCAGCATTGTATTTGTAGCCAATTATTGTCAATCTAAGTAAAAAATCTTACAATCCAGGACAGTAGAACTCAATCAATGTACTTACCCTATAAAAGACCATATCCCTCCCTTTCTATTCCTTCACTTTAAAAAACAAAGCAAACAAATCAAACCAGACAACTTTTTTCCTTCTTCTTCCAAAATTTATTTCATTTCAAAGAAAGTAATTCATGTGAGTAATGTGAAAACAATGTCTGAAGGCTTTTTGAAAGTCTTCTTCTGTTTCTTTGATTAAAATTAAATCAAATACTTTGATTAACTTTTAAGCTAAATGCTAGCTAAAGATCAGGCCCATGACCCCCAGAGTACATCACTTTCACTAGCACTGAAGTAATCTGTATTATTCCCTGTTCTCCCATGGGCCTGGATTTTTCCAAGTGTATAGACCATAAGAGCGTCCAGTGCTACGCACCTTGCTGAAAAAGTGAAATAAGTAAAAAAACTGCAGTATACTTGCTAAATAAATACCCCCCTTTCACAGTTAATTGAATATTTTAGTATACTGCAAGCATTTTGCAGTCATATCAATATAGTAATGCTCTCATTTTCTTCTTAACTGTGTCTTTCTCTCAGTATAACACTTTGATTTTTTTTTACTACAGCATACTGTATCTTTTCAGATCACTATCTTGCAGTCAAGTTGAACTTTCTTTTTCCCATTAAGCTCCTCATCTGTTAACTCATGACCTTCTAATTTTTTCCCATTGTTATTAATATTGAATCCTTCTTATTCACTTCCATTTCCACTTCCCTGATCACCTCACAGCTCCCTAATCATTCAGCTTCCATGTCTGCTTTCCTCATCACTCCTCTCTCTCTCTGTACTCCTACCAGTTAAATGAAGCTCCTTGCGGCCTCATAAACTCCACCCATCCAGTCTGCCCTGATCAGAATGCAGGCCACAAAGATCTCTGCCTCCTTCTGCTCACACTGCAGTGGGCTCTAAAGTCGGAAGGGTCTTTATAAGCCATCCAGCTCAGCCTGGAGCTGAACAAAATGAATCCCTCCTTTTGCTTGAATGTCTCCAGAACGAGGCAAGCCATTCCACTGGAGCACGGTCCCTGACATCCAGTCAAAACCTGCTTCTCTAACTTCCAATCCACTGTTTCTATTGTTCCTGTCTAATCTCTCCTCCACACAACAGCCCTTCAAACAGCTGAAGACCACCATTACGCTCTCAGTGAAGCTTCTCTTCTCCTATCCAACAATCCCAGCTCATTCAGTCAACTTTCACAGCATCTGGCTACCAACTTCCATTCCCCTCTTGGCTGTTTTTGACTTTCCAGACTTAAATACCATGAGTCAGTTGCAGTCTCATCCTAGAATTTCTCTCAGCACCTGATGCCTCCATCCACCTACCCCTTTGACTTCTCTGCAGGAACACGTGTCTGCCATGTCATGCCATGTCTGCCACTCTCAGTTAGCCTTCTGATTTTCTGGACTACAACGCCATGAAGGGGTGCTGTGGGATGCTGGCCTTCTCTTCTCCCTACTCCTCTTCAGCTCCCTTGTGGGTCTTTTGTGCGCTGTCCCATTCAATTAGAATATAAGCCCCTTGAGAGCAGAGCCTTTGTGTCCCCTACACTTAGCACATAGTAAGTGCTTAATAAATGCTGTTGCCCTGTTTTGTCTACTCTGAACGTTCTCTATCATTACTGTCCTTTCTAAAACGTGTTATCAAGAACAGGACACAACCCTCCTGATGTGGTCTGAACAAGGATAAAACCTCCATGGTTCTGCCATCTCTCCCAAGCCAGCCAAGGTTTATATTGGCTTTTAAAAAATTCAATTGTTCTATTGCTGTGTGTCCTTGAGAGAATGTAAGCTTCTTGAGGGCAGAGGCTATTCTATCTTTGCTTTTATATCCCCAGTGCCAAGGACAGTTAAGCACACACTATGTGATCAATAAGTCCTTATTGATAGTATAAGTGCCTTAGTGTACAGTGTATTCTAGACATTTGTCCTTTTTTATGTGTTTTTCTTAGGATCACAGGTTTCAGGACCAGAAAAGATGGAATCTCCAACTAAACTCCACAAGAGCAGGGATTGTCTTTTTCCTCTTTTTTTGTATCCTCAGTACTTAGCACAGTGTCCGGCACATATTAGTCACTTCATAAATGTCAACTTTACAGATGAAGAAACTGCAGCAGAGTGAGGTACCTGCCCAAGCTCAGTCAGGCAGGAAGCAGCAAAGCTAGGCCTTTCTAAACATCTCGTATCTTAGAGAAACGTGGCAAACTGTGATAGGTGCTAGACCTGGCTTCAGATGGGTACTGGGCCTGAATCCTGGCTCTCTCAGTTATTAACTAGGACTTTGGCCAAATCACCTCACTAAATGTGCTGAAGAAAGTAATTCTGAAACCTTAAATGCACTAAGTATATGAATTATCATGCTCTGGTTAATATTTTGCGAACACGTAGCTTTTTGGTTTTGAAGCTACAATCAAAGTACTTTAATGAACTGCTACTAACAGTTCCAAATATATATATATATACATATATACGTACATATGTACATATATATGTATGTTTGTACATATAAACATCTTTTCAAGAAGACATACTCTATCAAAGACAACTCCCCACAGCAGGCATTTACCTAGCTGTATAATAGACTGAATGGCAATATCACTTAGACTCACATCAGCTTGTTTGCATCTTATGTCATGAGCTTACTAAAGGACAAATAAACTCAAAACTGGTTACTCTTACCCAAAATAGAAGAGTACGACACAGGCGTAAGACAGGATTCCTTGCACTTTAATTGAGCTTGTCACAACTCTGATGAGCTAACAAAAAATGCAAAGAGAAATCAATCAGTCATCATTAATACTTTATGTAGACACCAGCCCACCCAACTCTGCTTGCCCCTTTAAACACTCTCTGGTGCTGACCAGCAGTCACCCAGGTAGACGGGCCTCCTCCTCTACACCTAAAGCTGCGCACTTTGTAACAATTTCTTATGAAGAGTAGTTTCTGGCTTGCTCAGGCAGTGTCTGCATCTGTCTAAACCACACAGATCTCTCAGTAGTACAGCAGTGTCCTCCAGTTTTTTGTCTCTTATTTTCAAATGCTTTTTCTTCCATATTTCTCATTAGGAGGTATGAAGCCCTACAGAGTCAGAAGCCACTTAGGTTGATGCAATGGCAATTCAATGGTTCTCTAAATTTTGTCTAATGTCAAAATTTTAACACAATCAGAGAATTTAAGGTGATTTCTTTCTATTGAAAGCGTTTCCTACCAAGGAGAGAGGAAACACCCACTCTCCCACACAAACATCCCCATTATCTCCTTCAGTAAGCTCCCCCATATCTTGCCTCAGCTTTTGTCTTCTATAATAACCTTTTTCTTTCTAACTACCTCTCTGTCCCCTCTTACTAAGTAGGACCTTAAAAGAACAGGATGATTCCAGAATATGGCCTTGCTTCCTACAAAACTAATCACCATCAGAAACCTATTTATTTGGGGCCAGGGAACAGGCTATTTGTTTTTATGACAGATGGTCGAATGTTTATTTTCCCACAGGCAAAGAGATTAATAAGCACCGAATTTTTAAGTCTAGTGTATGAATTTGCTGGTACTCCTCAAAAAAAAAAAAAAAGATGTAAACAAATATAAATGATACAACTGTGTTGGCAAGCCTTTATTAAAAAAACCACTATGTGCCAGGAACTGTGCTAAGTGCTTAACCAATACATCATTTGATCCTCACAATAAACCTTGGAGGCAGGTGATGTTATTATCCCCATTTTACTGTGGAGGAAACTGAGGCACACAAAGGTTAAATGACTTGCCCAGGGTCATAAAGCTAGAGTCTGAGGCTGCATCTGAATTCATGTCTTCTTGACTCCAACTCTAGTGCTCTGTGCACTATGGCTACTCCTCTGCAAAAAGACAGAGCTGAAGAGAGGGCAATTCATAGGTGAAATGAGATATTACATTTTAGAGTAAGTCCAGTTTCCTTTACAGTTGTTTTAACCTCTTCTCATGTTATTGCTAATGTTTAAAGATGAATTTTTTAAAAGGGTCAGTGAAACCTAACAAAGGCAATTACTTCATGGGAAAATAATATAGTTCATAATAAAATAATTTATTCATTTAATACTTTAAGTATATATACCAATGGGGAAATCATGTAGGACAAAAACAAGCTTTTTGATTCAAAATTCCTCAGGTTTCTTTCTTTTGGTAGAACTAATAAACTTATATTTAGTAAATTTCACTGGAAAGTTAAGTTAATACTGACAAGTCAGATCAACTTTTTTTTTTTTTAAACAAATGAACCAATGATTAATCTATAGTCAAATCTCTAAGGAAAACTTTTAATACTGCAAATCCATTCAAACAATCTATGTAATTACAATCTTTCTTTTTTGATACTTTTTCCTTTATTTAGAAAAGAAAGGTTTTTTAAAAATTCTTAAATAGTAAAAATTGGTAAAAAAAAAAAATCTATTTTTTAGAAAGTTAGAAAAAATGAATAAAATGGATTAGTTTTTCTTCCTTGTACTGACCCCTCCTTCCATTATGACATGAAGTAATTTTAATCAATCACAAGCCTAAGTCGGTATGTTTCTTATTACGTGGCTTCACAACTCTACAGTAACTTTCAGTGGCTGAACTGGCTTGCAAACTGGACCTTAGGAAATGTCTTCTTTCTTCTTAGAAATGTTCAGGACTAAAAGATATGATCTTTTCTACCAAGTTCTGGTGCCATTTTTTGGCCTAAAGACAAATCTGTACACAAGAGAATCACCTTACCACCACTGTATAACTAAGGAAACACTATCAATAACACAAGATATTTTTCTGAAACAAATTTTTTTTCTAATATTACTACAAATCCAATTTAAGTCTTTTGGCAGAATAGTTTTAGAAGATCATGCAAAAGAACACCGTTGAAATTTTAGAAAAGTTTAGAAATGGCTAAATTTTAAAATGTGGTTGATAAATTGCACAAAATAAATGAGTAGGTTACAGTAGTCTGTTTTCCCGACTAAACATCTGTGATACTGGCCAAATGGTTACAGGCTGAACTGGCAGAGCAAGCACATCTTTTACTAAAAGCCATCACTTCCAAGTACTCTTTAGCCCTCAGGCAATTGATGTTTGTCCTCAGATTTAGCATATGAAGATGTTTCAGTTAATGTCTATTCTAATTTCATTCCTACCACGTTCATTTCTTGGGTATTTAGAACAGAAAAACTGGAATTTCCAGTTGCAAAACATGAACTTATACCTTCTTATGATTCTACTAGCTCATAACCACTTTTTTCTTATTTGCTTATAAACTTTTTTAAAGGGTTAGGATGTTGTTCAACATTAAATTTTCTTGTACTATAAGAATCAGCACCTAATGTCCCCTTTCTTTCATAGCAGTGAAAAAATCATACCTTAGTACAATTTAAAAACAAAATCTGTCAAGGTATTACAATCTGGATCTCATGGAAATAAAAATATCAATAAGCCAGTCAAATGTTCATGACCAAGAGGAAAATTGGTAGTTAGTCTAAAACAAATGTAATGCAAACTACCACTTCATTTTATGTCATTCTTCATTTGGTTTTCTTGAGATTCTGTGTTTACAGGGGAACATTAGCTACACTTTCTGTAGAAAGATGCTTATGTTCTCTTTCCTTAAAAACATGAGATTAAGTAGGAAGAAAGGACCTTGCTAGATACGTATAAAAACAAAAACAATTATCATGGCTTGATCTAAATTGGGCGTCTGAAAACTATTTGCATGTCTACAGTATCACTTGTTAGAATGTTCCCAGTTGTATGAGCAAATGTATCTGTAACTCTCAAATAAAGTGCCAAAGGGTCAAATAACCAAACTTAGATTTTTTCCTCTAAACTATGACATACTTTTCATGTATGATTTTCCAAGTAATGTTAGACTCCTTGGAAACAATCTTATTGTAACATACTTATTAATATTTCAGAACTTTAAAAAATAATTAGTATGACCATCATTTAATTGGTGGAATAGAGGAAGAATAAATCACAAGTGAACCCTGCTAACCTGCAGAGTTATTCTGGTGAAATTACTGATCATTGAAGCATCTGAAGTACTAAGACACAATTTCTACTGAAAAAGGCAAAGATGAACAAGATACTTACTAAAACAGCCAGTGGGAGAGGAATAAAACCCATTCTCCGTGCAACAGAATCACTATAATCAGTGTATGCCTAGAAAGAGAAAGAATAAGCAAATGTCAAATTTGCAATAAACGACTTTTCAACATTTTCTTTTACAGTTGCTGCTATTTGTCATACTTGTCAAATATCAGACAGGTAAAACTTAAAGTAAGTGGACAAGAAATCTTAATGGTCTTCAATAAAACTGATGAAACAAGAAAGCTTTTTAAAAATACATTTTTAAAAATTGTATTTAAAATGCATTTTAAATGCAAAGGTATTTATAAGATGTGATTAAAGATGAAAAATTAAACAAATAAGTATTGATCCTAACATTGTCCTTTTCTTCAGCTTATAAGTTATAAGAAATTTAAATGTTGCCATTTTTCTTAGCGGACATTTCAAAATTCCAATGGTGCTGTATTCCAAGGCCGTGTCGGGGTACAGGGATGATCCCGAGTTCTCAGGGTCCCAGTGCGGTGGAAGCAGATGGACAGGCTTTGGAGATGGAGCTGGCAATGATATATGTAGCTATCATTTAAGACCTAGTTCTAGTTCAGTGACACTGATCACAGGAAAGTATGTAACTGCCTTATGAAAAAGTTTTGGTCAAGTACTTCACAAACATTGCCTAGTAAGGCACAAAACTACTAAGTTTTGATATGATTGGTAGAATTCTCATCTTCATAAAATCATGGGTCCTCTAAGTAATATGTCCAAACTGCATTTTGGACCATTAATTTACATCAGAAGACACTTTCGATTCAATACTTACATTTTTCTGGCGGCTGCTAACAAGGTCAAAAGCAAGGCTAGCTCTGTACTCACTGTAGACCTAAAAAAAAAATGAAAACAAGAAATATAACCCTTTATGGCACATGTGGGAGAACCAGTGTATATCTGTGAATTATAATTTATACCTAATCTCTTTAAATTATATCTGACATACTAACAGAACATTTAGAATATTATTAAATTCATTGATCTAATCAATGTCTAAGTTTGACTTAATATTTCATGAAATGCTTGGCTTGCCCAAAGTACAATAATCTTGCTGCCAACACAAATGTGGCAGGTTACAACAGCTGCGCGGCCACTTGAAATGTAAAACAAAACATCATCCTTCATTTTTGCTGATTTTGAGAATAAAATACTATGTGCCAGAAAAGAGCTAATTCTCAAAAATGTGTTTTTGTGTGCAGTATTACCAGAGAACCACAAAACAAAATATTAAGAGGAAAGAAGCCCAGGTAATTAATCTGCCTTTTCAGATGACATAATTAAAGTTATTAGAGTTGAAGGTATGCAAAAAGCAGGGTATAGGAGGAATATTAACTTTGGTTCTCATTAAATTTCATCTAGTTTGTTACATTTTCTTTTACATTATATTTCTACTTGTATATAAACAGGATGCTATTTTTTATTATGTAAGGTATCATTAAATCATTTAAAAATGTACTTCCTAGATCAAAAGATATTTGCTTTTGATGACAGTACTATGCAAATACACACAATGTGCATATACACTCATGATCGAGAAATGTAAGAAGCTGGGGATTTCAGGCACTATATTCTAAGGTATTTTAAACAATATAAATTTAGACAAAAATGAACTAAGAATTCTGTCATATATAAAAATGCTAATGCTCAATTGCCTTGAACTTCCTAGGGAATGAAGGTATAAGAATAAATATAATTAACATGGTATACAGTTAGAAGACATGCATATATTTGCTAATTTCAACAGCAAACACTAAATCCTTGAAATCTACTCTATGAATTTCACTTTGATATAGAGAAAATGATTTTATTAATGGAACTTTTTTGCCATTCTCCTTAAGGCAACAAAGGGGTAAAAAGGTGAAGTGATTCTTTTTATCAGTATGTGGAAATTACTATTCTAACTTTCCATTCTAACTATGTATTCTAACAAAAACACATAAAATAAAGCTTTAAATATATAATAATTCAAACAGCAAACTGTAGGACTTCACAGTTGAAACTTATCCCATTATTAGTTTTTATTTCTGCATTCTTATATAAAAGCAGGACAAACGTAAATCCCTGTGGCCTGCTTATTAAATGCATCACATGGTAATATTTATAAAGTCACTAAAATGGACAGCATTTCTCTATTTGACCCCACTGTAAGAGGAAGATAAGGGAAACCTACACGAACAGAAGAATTCCTTTTCTACCATGCCTTTAGCATAGCCACATCAATGTGTTCACTTCTAGAAAGTTTACAATCATAAACAAGCTTCCCCATCAATCCTTTGATAGGAAAACCAAATATTTCTTACATCTAGAAATGAGAATAGATGTTATGTGATAGTACACTGAAGCAAAAAGAAAATCTATTTAAGCTTGGATTTTAAAGACATAATAAAAGGCATTTCTAATTCTGAGATAAAAATTAATGGATAACCTTCAGTGACACAGAACACCTTTCTTCTATTAGTCTTCATATACATTATAACTTAATGCTACATTAAAGAATAATAGAAAATATTAAAACACAAGTCAAGCTAAAGCTCCCAGATCATTATGACAAACATACATCTGCGGTAATGTCATTGAATTTGGTGATAAAGGCATGCTTTACAATATCCACAGCAATTTCTGAGGCAATCACCATGCAGACATCTGGAAACAATACCCAAAGGTGATCTATAAAATTAAGAAGAAAACCAGAGTCAGATAATCACCGTGTGCTTCCACAACAGTTTAAAATCTTCAAAGGGAGAAACTCTTGCATTTTAAACTAATAAAATTTAGTTTTATTATTATGGAATGATCCTTTTAAATATCTTCCCACTGACAAAAGTTATATTATAATCTGTAGGTTACTTTGTAAATCCTAAAGCCCAGGCCTGACCTTGTTTAATGAGCTGCAGTAATGCCTTATTTACCTCCGGTTCAAATGGAAACTCCTCTTTTCAGCATTAAATACTCTTGCTAACCTCGCCCGTTTCTGCCTTCTCTGTGTTCTTACACTTTAATCCCCTCCAAGATCCTCTCAGATCCCTCTGTGTTGGTCTACTTGCAATTAATTCATCACACAAGATTCCCCATCTCCTGTCTCTAGCTCTGTCCTCTTCTCAGTTTCTCAGGCTTCCTAGAAGACTCGGTTCAAGCCCCACCTACTGCAGGAGACTGTTCCTGGTCCTTCCAGCAGCTGGTGCCTTTGCTTCTCACACCATCTTCCATCAGTTCTATATGTATCTTGTATGTCCCCAGTGACTTCAATGTTGTCTCTTTCATTAGAATGTGAACTTCTGCCTTTCTTTGACTCACATGTTTACTGGCAAAGTGCCTGGCACACAGAGCTTAATAAATGTTGACTGACTGACTCAGGAGTTTCACCTGTAGGTGGGCAACTTAGCCAGTTAAAAACCTGGTCCGTTTCCAACATTATCTAATCTATTTAGATAGGCCTGGGCTACTATCTTTGGAGAATTATAATCAAGAACTGGCGATTCTTCCAGTCAAATTAGCAGGTAATGACTCCAAATGTAGAGCAATGTGAAGAATACAAAGTATCCTTAGGGAGCTTATCAGGGGGTTTGACATCAGACCTCATGAATACCTCACCTAGTCATAACATGAGCAGACGTTGTTATAGGTACAACTAGCAGTGACCTGCAGCAAATAAGTCTAAGGCTCGCACACCCACAGATTCTCTAAAAACCTCCTTTTAACCAACAGTGGGAAAGTCATATTCATGTGGCTGAAGAGAAATTAAGGTCTAAAAGACAAACCTCCGAAGGAAGCTTCAATGGCCCGAGATAATCTACAATTTTGAAAAACAGGCGTTGTATAAATTGTTGCCTTTGTTTTTTTTTGCTGAGCATGCAATTCCCACAATTCCTTATTCTACAGAGGTAGAGAGGAAGGGGGAAATAAAGAATAAACAGGCAGGCCAGGTGAACTTTGACTTTGTGGTGCTTAAGTTTCTAACCCAAATTTATACATCGATTCACCATCTCAAGATACATTTGTTGACATGTTTTGTTACAAGACTCATGGTAAATTGTAGAATTCAAACTATTGGAGATGATTTAGGATAATGCCATAGTACAAGGAAGACAGACTATTTAAGTCAACAAACAATATTAAATGCCTACTATGTGGACTGCATGAAAATGAAAAGTACTGAAGAAACAAGAATAAAAACAAATATAGTCCACTTATAGCCTCAGGAAGCTTATAGTCAAATGTCAATGGTAGGGGGAGGGAAGGACATTGGGAGGATAGCATGACATGTACACAGATAAGTATGACACAAGACAGGCATGTAAGAGAAGTAAGGAAAGCGATGTGGTAAACTGGAAAGAATACTGGATTTAGAGTCCGAGGGTCTCAGTTTTTGCATCTTCTAAATGAGGAGGTGGGACTAAATGATCTCTATGGTCACTTTTGGCAATGATTCTATGAGAGATCCAAAGTTAAATTTTGGACACGTTTAGTGTGAAGGGCCTGTAGGGAAGCTACATGATTTCTAGAAATGAACTGGAAAGGGAGGATTAGAGCTTAGGTGATATATTAAGGCTTGATATCATAGACTTTGGAGACATTTACATTGGGCCATCAACTGAAGTCACAGGCATGGATAATATTTTCAAGAGAGAGTGTGTGTGCTGAAAGAGAAGAGTGTTGAGGACTGAGCCTTAGGGACAACCCTTGCTTGGGGTTCCTTAATAATCACAGTGCTTTCAAGGCCTTGAGTTTCTCCCCCATCCTTTTTGAATTGGAGCATTTTAATTCATAAATTGCTTTTACTTACATTATATAGCCACGTCAGCCTAATTTATAAATGTATGCAGACTTAGGAAACAAAAAAATGATGAAAACTAAACATGGAATTTGAACATGAACATCTAAAATCAGGGGAGAAAGTAAGAACTAAAAGAAGACAATAGGACAGGGGAGGGGAGCAGGGAGGATGATATTTACACCATGGTTCTTGGCCAATGTTTGTCCACCTGTATTTACACCTGGAAGGGGGTTTCAGTTTCATTCCTTTAGTGTTCTCTGGAACTGAGGAGTTGTTTGTACAGGTCAGTGAAGGTTGTTTGCCAGGTAGGAAACCATCATGTGCCTGTTTACACAGAACTGGTGGACCGATGACTGCAGAGAGTTTTTGCCATAGAAGGATTTAGAGATAGTGATGCCCCAAAAAGGAATGTAAAAGAGCCTGCTCCGTTAAAAAAACTCCAAATCTTGGAAACACAAACATCTATCTTTCTCTCAAACAGAAAAAAAAAATCTTACTTTGGATAAGGAGGTAGTCACCCAGGAGCTTGGCTTTTAAGATAAGATTTTCAATTAAGATACTTGCTGACATCAAGGACTCTGGCCATGACTCTTACCCAAGACTGCCAAGTGTTTGTGGAATTAGGTTTAATAAAATTGAATTTGAAGAGCCACTTTTCCAGGTGTTGCCTGTAAGGGCAAATGTTTCACTCCAAATGCATTTTCATTCCAATTCATAAAATATCACCCTGTCATGTGAGGATTTGTTTTGGTGACAACTCCAAGTATAGACAGGTCTTCTGCTACAGCATGGCAGAGGGGAAAGGGTGCTGGTAATGGAGGTAGAGAAGCTGGGGTTTAATCTTAGTTCTGTCACTACCACCTGTGTAGCCTTGGGTAGCTCATTTCTCTCTGGGCCTCAGATTCCTCAGCTGTAAAAAACAAGGGGTGGGGGAGGTTTGGACTAGAGGACTTCTAGCATCTCCTCAGGCTCTAAACTTAGGATCCTTGACAAATGATTTTCCCTGTTTTGGCATCCTGAAGATTTATTCCATTTGGTAATGAAGCCTCTCATGATCTCCAGGGTAACCTGCCCTTGGCAGACATTATGTAGTGGCAGTGGCAGCCCCTGGTGGCTCTAGGTGGAGTTTTCCTGGAGCAAGTCACCTGAAGTGACAGTTCTAGGAGCTGAGGACTGAGATACCAGCAAAAGGGAGAAGTGAAAACTAGGCTGGGGGACGGAAGAATATCATGATGAGCACCCAGCACCTGTTCATAATCCCAAACCCATTATTTCAG